>NC_138553.1:53214396-53814396 GCF_964273705.1 Natrix helvetica
CTAGTCAAGGGGGTTGGGTTTGAGGAAACATAAGGTTTGCTTTGTGCTCTGCATAGGACTTTTCAGATTCCACCTTGTTTTCCTGCATCCACTTTCTCTCAGTAAGAGTCTTATTTTTCTGAGGGACCAGCTGGGGCAGGTCCTTACACTAGTTAAGCAAAACGAAGTTTGAATGGGAGAAGAAAATCTGTTTAACTAGTGGCAGGCAAGGGAAAATACAGTATATCCATTTCTCTGGCAACTGAGATACCACTCCATTACCTGAAATATAAATCTTGGGGAGGGGGGGGATCCACTATCTGATTTATATTATTCTTTAATACCTACTCTGAGAAATAGAGCAGAATATGGAGGGATCCAATCACACAGAATTGGGTTGTGTGCTGAAGAGATGTCTGAGGATCAGTGATACCCAAATAATTATATGATTATCTGCAAACAGGGCACAACATTTAAATGTATGTGTCAGCTCTGGTGTGCCTGGCAACCCAGGGCTGCCATTTTGGTGGGGAACCAAGAAGCAGAGATTGCCTTTTACATAGGGACACGGCCACCATGATGCTAAACCCCCCGAACCGCAGAGCCCACACCAGACCTGTTGCCACTGCTGACATCAACACTGAACAGCTGATGGGCAGCCAAGCAGCTGAAACCAAAATGGAACAGGGAACAGTTTAAAAAGGTGGGACAGTTACTGGACGGTTAGTCCTGGCTTTGAATTGCCTGTTAATGGATGTCAGTTTGTGCCAGTGTTTGTGACGGAGATAAAAAATACTCAATTCAGAACTGCGGGTGGTGGTGGTGGTTTCCCTCACTTTTACATCAGAACCTGACAGTATGATGTATAATGAGTTCATTTATTTGGAAAGACAAAACTCATGTCACCTATGAAAAATTTAACAACATTATTCTAAAGTTTCTAAAATAGTAACAAGAGTTCAAATGTAAGACTGTTGAAAAATGTAGTGGTAGTTTCTGCATGGCTTCTCTAGATTCTTAAGCAAGATTCCAAATACTCACAGCCAAACACTGGAAATACAAGTATAAAAAAGAGATATTCAAAGAAATTGTATAAAGGGTATTACTTACTTTTAAGGAACTACTATGAATACCTGGATGTTATGGGGTGGTGATAGGTAAAGGGATATAGATGCTCTTCAGCAAAATACTACCAACCATTTCAGTGATAGAGAACTAAAAAGGAGAAATTATTGGCTCTGTAAAGATTTGCTCTTTCAGCTAATGGACAGGAACAATTCAACACTGTTTATAGTCTATTGGCCAACTTGACATAATTTTTGGTTTTAGGCAATAAACAAAGTAAGCTGGCCAACTGCCTACAAAATTGTATGTTGCAGAGATAATAAGAATATTTGAATTCCCACATTAGGTTGGTTGCTATGTTTTCAGATGTGGGTTTGATTCCTGCATAAAAAAACAAAACAACAACAACACCCCCGAAAAATCCAGCATGTACAGTATATAAAGTACAGTCAGTGCTTCAAAGCATTTCAAACTGATGCAGTCAGCAAAAACATATCACATAAACATACATAAAACTAATCTTTAGCAAGAATTATGGAACACTCACTTTTTACAGGATTGCCAAAGACACATGAAATTTTGACCAGGTTTTTTCATTTGTTCTGCATGCGGACTTGATACAGTATACATAGAAGCTGGCAAACTGACAGGCGGACCTTGAACTTGCATTGTTGGTACCGGTATTACAGATGTGCTCTGTGAGAAGAATGTTTAAAAATAGGAATTATATTCATACTTTTCCCAACATCCAGTGATATTGCTTTAAAATTTAAATGTCTTAAAATTTCAGATATGTAAACTACTAATTATTAAAGAGCTCTATCATGATTAGCTTTCCATGGTTTTATTTCAAATAGATTGTAAACACTGTCTTTACAGAGTAAAAAATAAATAAAAGTAGAGGCCTATGTGCTATTTACAGATTTGCTCAAAAGGCTATCTATATCTGCTCTATTTTTACTCAACACAGAATTAGACAGTTTTAAGGATGATTTCCAGATGGCAACTGCTTTTTATGGGGAAATAAAGCAACTGGGCAATTTAAAACATACTGTATAATTTTAGCAATATTTTTCATACTAAGCAATTTAAAGCAAAACTACTGCATTCGTTTTGTCTCCTTTCAATGCCTGTTAGATATGTTTTAAAAATCTGTATTAGCAGCTCTTAAGAACATGCTATATTATTATTTGACATCAATATGCATGCTATTAAACCCATTAATTATGTGTGTGTATGTGCAGGTGTATACACATACACACACACTACACAAAAACACATACACTACTGACAATCCCCTGTAGTGGAAAAACCATATAAAATACTTCTTGAAGCACTTCAGAGGGATGATAAAGAGTACTTAAGAATAACACATCAATGGAAATGTTAAGATAAAACCCTTTTTCGGTTCTTTATGTAACTTTCCAAAATTTTCTTCATTTCCTAATGACAAGTTTCTAACATGGCAGCAATCCCCAACCCCACTTGTCTTACATGGAAATAGTCTCTGCATTATCAACACATTCATATTGTCACAAAACAGTCCTAAAGCAGTATATCAAATGCTAATATAATTAATAATATAATAATACAACACAACACAACATTTATATATTATGTATATTTTACATAATACATACATGTACAATTACATGTACAATTTATATATTACTAAATATAATTTGTAAACCTTTTGCACTAAACTGCTATAATTTAGTATGAAAGCTTGGCCTGACTAGCAATAGATTACTGAAGGTACCCCAGTATGAATTATGGTTTTCAGAAAGAACATTCAATTTACAGACCTGATCATTATGTTTATGGGCTTCATAGCTTTATATACAGAACAGTGCTTAAATTCTTGCAACTATGCAACTGCTTTCTGCCACTAAGCTCAATCAAATCAAGTTGAAGCAGCCAATGAGTTGGAGCTTCCTGGATGTTGCCAATTTGCTTTCCACACAAGGTTATTTAAGCAGGATGGCTTAAATCTGGGTTTAAGAGAGGAGGTGGTTGATGACACGAAGAATGAAAAAGTGGTCTCTAGAGATGTTTTGTTAAGAACTCATAAAATGGTTACAAGTTACATTAATACACTACGAAGTTGAAAACTAACTTTGGAGCAAACAACAATATTCCTAGTAGTATAAAACCCCTGCAATAGGAAAGTAGTGGGAGAAAAAACATGGAATAATAGGAAAGGCTGATTTGTGAAGTTTAGCTTACTGACTACATCACACTGCTTGGGCACTGAGATTACATCTTCACAATGTGAGAAAAGTTTTACTAGCATCTAACTGTTCTTTGGATACTACTTGAAAGTATAGTTAAAATAGGAGCTAAATAACCAATAGTAATAATGACTTTATTACTGCCTGAAACTTAGAAACCAGCTAGTCCTCAACTTATGACAATTGAGTCCAATATGTCTATTGCTAAGGAAGACAGTTAAGTGAATTTTGCCCCATTTTTACAACCTTTCTTGCTACAGTTGTTATGTGAATCACTGCAGTTGTTAATAACATGCTTGTTAAAGAAATCTGGTTTCCCCATTGACTTTGTCAGAAGGTGACAAAAGCTGATCACATTACTCCCAGGACAATGTAACATTCAAAAATGCATGTCAGTTGCCAAACATCTAAATTTTTATCATGTGTGACCATGGGGATGCTGTAAAAGTTGTAACTGAAAAACAGCCATAAGTCACTTTTTTTCAATGCTATTGTAACTTTGTAACTAAGTGAATGATGTACTGGAGGACTACCTGTACATCTCTGAAATTTTACTCATTCATAAGTATGCAAATCTGTGGAAAGAAACTTCTTTTATGAATCTTAAATAAACAGATTTTTAAGTAAATCTATTGAGTAAAATGCTTTAAGCAGAAAATGTTAAAAACTAGTATTCAGTAACGAATATCAGAATAACTTCAGTCAGCCTCTGTAAGGAAAACCATTTTAGAGAATGTATATTTAAAATTTGAAGCCTAGGTAGAGAGCTGTTTTTCACAGATGTGGGAGAGGTACCATGTCAGATGATTTCCCCCGTTTTAACTTTATACAGGAATACAGTACTAAATAGGAACTTTTATTTAAAATTGCTGTCCTTATTCCTATCTTCAGCTTTTTGTAACAAATACTGTAAATATTATTTGCTTTTATTGTAAAATTCAAAAGGGAAACCCAGAACTAAATACGTTTATTTAAGCTAATAATTTTAAAAGTGGGCAACAATTGAGACTTATTCAACTTTTATTCTACTCATACATCTCATTAAGAGATTCTTTCTTCAGATATTAATGCTTTAAGAAGCTCAAATGGAAAGACATGCAGATTTCCTCCATTCTGACCTGCACTCATCTCTGCATGTTCTAGGGCTGATAAGAGATCTCAAATCAGGCATTTCATCTATTGATGCCTCCAGTTGTCTCAAATGTTAGCCTTGTCCATGTTACCTTTAGTGCCTGTCTGCCTCATTCCCCTTGAGGTTAGCATTCATCTGGGACACCTTGAGAAGCTTTCTTCATTTCAGATTCTTCTAAGCTGCCCACCACAATTACCATTTAATAGGCCAATTCACTTATTATGTATTTTAATTAGAGTGTATGCAAAGTTCTAACAGGATGGATAATGGCATATTAGATGGAGATGACAAAAGGTGTTCCTAGCCATTAAAGCTACTAATTTATCTATCAGCACGAATATGCACAGAATTCTACCAAGTAGAATAATTTCAGCCACGAAGACAAACCTAATTTCCTAGCTGGTATTCACAAAGAAGTTCTGCAGAACTGTGATTTTATATCAGATAAGTTTTTTTCCCCTCAGGCACCGACTTTGAGAAAGTACATTAGAAGATACCTGCTCACACTGGATGGGAGTATATCAATACTGGTGTGAACCTCAACACAATATACTTACTTGAAAACAGATAACCCATGTAAATAAACAGAGACATTTTATACTTTCTTTCTCATACTTATACCCTTTTTCATACATTCTCCCATACCCCCATCCCATACATTATGGGATCCTTGGTACTCTCTGAGCTTAGCTGTTTTTTTGCAGACATTTCATTACCCAACTAGGTAATATCATGAAGGTCTGAAGAATTGTCAATTTAAAAATTTACATCATCACTTGTGTTTCACCTTTCTTCCACACTGTTCTTCAAAAACAAGTAATAAGTATTTAGTATCCAACAAGAAACAAGATATTTGTGGACTTCCGGCGGCTGACGGCGACGGGCAAGCTTTGCTCGCCCCGCGCTTTCCCGGTGGGCTCCCCACTCCTTGGGGGGCACAGGACGCCCCGTAGAGGCTCCTGCCGGAGGAGCGGCACCGCGGGGGATCCCCTGGATCGGCGGCGGCTGGGGGGGCCCCCCGCCTCGCTCTAGGCACCGGGGAGCATGATGGGGGACGCTCCGGCATCTTCGCTGCGAGGCTGACGGAAGAAAAAGACGAGCTGAAGGACGCGGCTGCGGTGCGGTGAGGTGACAACTCCCTCTCATCCCCTTCATCAATTTAGAAAAATTGCCAGCAGTCTAAACTTTACTCTCGGCTTGGCTGGAGAAGCGCGACTGGAGGGAGGGGGATTTCCCCCCCCTCGGACAGGCGGCTTGAAACAATTTCGCTCTCAGCCCCAAGGGAAGGAGGAGGGGGGAGAGCCAATTAAGGATGTCACGCTCCTATTAATGGCGAATTTTTGAATTTAAAACTACAATGGAAGGATGATCTGGAAAGTTTTTGGGAACTTTGAAAACTTTGCTATGCCTCTAAACCCGAAGCTGGCAGGGGAAGATGGCACACTTCCGCTTTCTTTATGAGCTCTGAAACCTGACTCCACCTTTAAAACTTCAGGCTTCCGGTCTTTGTCTCCGTGCTACTCAGACAAATCTCTTGTTGATTGCTACCTTTTGAACTCCCTGGAGTGAAAAACTTTACTCTACTGCCAGGGTGATTAGAAAAATCCTCTTCTGCCTGGACCTTCTGTCTCCTGGACTCTCCTGGCTGTTTCACCTCTCTGACTGATCACTCTCTGTACTGACTAATCTCCTTACTCCACAAACAATGTCTCCTAAAAAACCACCTCCTGGAAAACCTGGCTTTGCTGCCTCTGCCCCGACATCTGCAACATCCAGTCCTAGTACACAATCAACGATAACAGCTTTGATGCAACCTAAAACTACAGAGACTGAGTTTCAACAAATGTTTCAGCAACTTCTACAGGGACAAGAGGAAATAAAAAAACAACTAAAGGAGATGAAAGAAGAAATCAAAGAGAACCAGGCTCAAATTAATAAAAACTCACAGAGACTGGATCTTTTGGAGGGTGGGACGGCTGAGATGAGGGAGGGGATGGAAGGGGTGCAGAAGGGGAACAAAGAACTTGATACCCAACAGATGAAAATAGAATTTGAGAGAATGTCCTTTTACCTTAGATTTCAAAATGTGGTGGAAGCAGATGATGAAGATATAAGGGACATTATGACAAGTATCTTGGCTGAATATATCCAGAGAGAGAAACAACAGATGGGGTGGGAAATAGACTTGGTTTATAGAGTGAACTCAGCGTATGCTAGAACACATAACGTACCCAGGGAGGTACACATCAGATTTCTCAGAAAAAGTACAAGAGATGAAATTCTGAGTGCACAAAGGGGGCAAGAATTGAAATACCAGGACAGGCATATAACCATTCTGAAACAGATCCCCAAGAAAGTGAGGGAAAAAAGAAAAAAGTTATTCGCAGTTAGCGAAAAAACTATACCAGAAGGGGGTCTGGTTCAGATGGCTGATGCCTGAAGGTATGCTAGTATTCTGGGAGGACACAAGAGTTAGAATTAATACACCCATAGAGGCACAGGCCTTTATGGAAAAAAACAAAGCTCTCTTAGAAAAACCAGATGACATTACACCAGATACACAGGACACGGGAGGGGCCGGAGCTCTGCCAGCGGGGGGAGATGGGGCGACACCGAGAAAACTCAGATCACAAAAATGAATAAGAAAACTTGCTTGACATAAGTTGACCGAATTTATTAATTGAAGTTATATGCTGACTATATGTAACTATTTAGTAATGGAATTTTTTGTAAATGTATACTTTGAGTATGGAGGGAGGGGACACCTACCGCACATTGCAATCGTCAAAATTTGTACCTATCCACTACCTTTTTCCCTGTAAAAATTTTTTAAAAACCAATAAAACTTTGTTTAAAAAAAAAAGAAACAAGATATTTGTCTGGTATCTTTCCTGATGAAAGCCAAGTTGAAAAATTAATTCAGTTTTGAAGTTTAGAAATGCCTGTTTTTTATATTTTTTACAAATAAAATTGTAAGCAAATCATACTGTTCTAAATGTACTTTGAATCCCAAGATAACAAAATGAAAAGAAAGTGACAGATAACTGGCCAAATGCTTTCCCAATTCTAAACTTTAAGCTAGTTATGTCCCTTTATAGGCAGCTATTTGCAACCAAGCCTGTACTACAAAGGAACGGTTTTGTGAAATTTCATCCATTTACTTATTTTAAAAATCAAGACAATTATCAGTTCCCAGAATCATTTTATATTCTTCTTAGATGTCCAAATTTTCAGTTTATTCTTGGCTTCTCATCTTGAAAAAGAGGTCAAGTAGAACAAAGAAAGGATTCATAAAAAGTTATTGAAGATGGCTTATAGATAGAAATTAACCATAATATTAACAACATAAAGAATAAACAGGAAGAGATTCATGGTAACTTATATTCAACGGAAAAATAATATTCTGAGTTTCTGAATTACTATAAATACAACATTTACAAATCAAATATAACTAAGATTAAATACTATTTGTAATTTAGATTTAATTGTTTAACAGATTTAAAGCCTACTTTACAAAATATCACTCATGAAATAATTACAATTTAAAGATCCCTAGACAAATTTTAAACATTTATCTATGTACCTACCTGCCTGCCTGCCTGCCCGCCCGCCCATCCATCCATCCATGATAAAATAGCATCAGGGAACAAAATTTTGTAAACGAAACTTAATCAAATGACTGCTGGGATAAATACAGTACGTATTTCCCACCAAGACTTATGTACCAGTTCGGATAGTGAATTTCAAACATGTAAAGACAACCACTTGACATTTCTGAACATGTTTTAACGTACAACAGTAAGCCAGTCGGTAAATAATCAGTCATACACAACTGAGGCAAGGTCCAAGTCACTTTTTCTACATAAGGCTGTATTTACCTCAAATTACCTTGAGGCAAGATGGGTGGCCTATAAATTTTCTAAATAAATAAATAATAAATAGGTGACCTAACAGAAGCTGATTAAAAAATCAGATTTTGTGTAGAGCCCAGCTAACCTGCTTCATCAGATTATGCAGCAAATCCAGAAATCTCACAATATTTAAAGGAACGAGTCCACAGAATCAGTTGTACATTGTCATCAGAATGAATGAAATTCCCTACTCATGAAACTACAACCTTGTGTGGAACATGTGTCAGATTGTTTTCCTGTATTAATTTATTGACTACTGCCTGGAAACTTCAGAATTTCCACTGTTTTAGAGAACAAAAAATAAGACAAACTAATGTACTAATTAGAAATTATCAATATTGTCATGAGGCAGGTTTTAGAATACAAATGACTACAGAACACAAATGCACAGTAACCAATAAGTTATACAATGTGGAAAAATAATGAAACGGATTACATTAGGAATGGATACCACTTTTACAAATGCATTCTTCAAAATCCGCATTATGTCTTTTTCTTACTTATTATACTCAAATATCCCAAAAAGTTTCTACACAAAGAGCATCATGTAGATACTCCTACGTGATGCTCTTTGTGAGAAACATTTTGGGATATTTGAGTACAATAAGTCTTCACATTAAACTCTCACAGATGTATTAATTTGCAAGACATTTAAACATATTTTTATCGTGAGAATGTTTTCCTTGTATAAGGAAATTTTAATAGGCATACTATACAGGTGAAACTCAAAAAATTAGAATATCGTGCAAAAGTTCATTTATTTCAGTAATGCAACTTAAAAGGTGAAACTAATATGAGATACTCATTACATGCAAAGCAAGATAGTTCAAGCCATGATTTGTCATAATTGTGATGATTATGGCTTACAGCTCATGAAAACCCCAAATCCACAATCTCAGAAAATTAGAATATTGTGAAAAGGTGCAATATTCTAGGCTCAAAGTGTCCCACTCTAATCAGCTAATTAAGCCATAACACCTGCAAAGGGTTCCTGAGCCTTTAAATGGTCTCTCAGTCTGGTTCAGTAGGAATCACAATCATGGGAAAGATTGCTGACCTGAGAGTTGTGCAGAAAACCATCATTGACACCCTCCATGAGGAGGGAAAGCCTAATTGCAAAAGAGGCAGGGTCAACACAGCCATCTACCAGGAGATTTTGGAGCTCTTCATGCTTCCTTCCAGACGAGCTTTATGGGGATGCTGACTTCATTTTCCAGCAGGGCTTGGCACCTGCCCACACTGCCAAAAGCACCAAAACCTGATTCAATGACCGTGAGATTACTGTGCTTGATTGGCCAGCAAACTCGTCTGACCTGAATCCCATAGAGAATCTATGGGGCATTGCCAAGAGAAAGATGACTCATGAGACCGAACAATTCAGAAGAGCTGAAGGCCACTTTTGAAGCATCCTGGTCTTCCATAACACCTCAGCAGTGCCACAGTCTGATAGCTTCCATGCCACGCCGCATTGAGGCAGTAATTGCTGCAAAAGGGGCCCAAACCAAGTACTGAGTACATATGCATGCTTATACTTTTCAGAGGTCCGATATTGTTCTATGCACAATCCTTGTTTTATTGATTGCATGTAATATTCCAATTTTCTGAGATGGTGGATTTGGGGTTTTCATGAGCTGTAAGCCATAATCATCACAATTATGACAAATCATGGCTTGAACTATCTTGCTTTGCATGTAATGAGTCTATCTCATATATTAGTTTCATCTTTTAAGTTGCATTACTGAAATAAATGAACTTTTGCACAATATTCTAATTTTTTGAGTTTCACCTGTAAATATTACAGAAGAATTACAGTGAATATAGAAAGTCTACACACCCCTGTTAAAATGCCAGGTTTTTGAGATGTAAAAAGATGAGGATAAATCACTTCAGAATTCTTTCCACCTTTAACATAACATATAAGCTGTTCAGCAATTCAACTGAAAAACAAACTGATTTTTTTAGCAGGGAATATATAAATATTTTTTTAAGAAAATGAGGTGGATACAAACTCCTAACAATAAAGTGAATGAAAGCTGAGTTTTAAAAAAAAAATCATTCCAATAATTCTTACAGGTTCTAATCAGAACTTTAAACTTGTCTGGAGGCTTCAATCCAAACAATGACCAATTAATGCTTGTAAACCTCTAGAACTATCTGTAACTCTGTAGTATTGTGACCTGCAAAATGACCTGAGTTTCATTGATCAAAAAGATTCAAGAAACCATGCACTGAATAATGTCTTAATTGGACACACTGAGGCAAACTCTTTGTTGAACAAAGCATGTTACGTTTTAATAATTGGTGGCAGCTGTTTAACAATATGATTTCAACCAAATGCTTCCTGTACTTGTCAATCAATACCACCCATCAGCTTGGCCTATTCCCCCTACAGAAGTGTTATAGCTTCTTTTATATTCAAGGACTGTCTTGAATGAATTGCTCACTTCAACATTTCAATTGATTAAGGGCTTCAACTTAACTATTCTAAAATGCAAAGTTCTGCTTGTCATTATGATTTACTACCGTTTTATGGCATGGCAAGCATTCATTTAAGCTTGAGCTCACAGATAACTTTACATTCTCCTACAAAATTGTTGTTGTAATTCAGAACCCACTGTTCCACTATGATTGTGAACTATTTAGGTCCTGTGATCGAAATGATACTCCCATTGTTTCACAATATGAAATTCTTTTCTTGGAATGTGGTATTTTGTTTTCTCCAAGCACATTTCTTGTTAATACTAAATACTTCCACTTTTATATGTGTTATTTGAACATGGTTCTAATAGACTGCTGGATCATCCAGACAATCTTTAGCAAATATGACAAGCAGCCATGTAGTTTCTGGAAAGCAGTGGTTTCCTACTTGGCATTATCCCATGCATACTATTCTTGTTCAGTATTTTCTATTTGGTGGACTCATGAATATTAAAATAATTGTTTGCATTTTCTTTGCCATTTTTTTCTGTCCTTCAGGACTATTTTATATCTTATTCTTGAGATAAATTCTGTTGAAAGACATTCTTGGGAAGAGTAATGTTATTGAAGGAGGCCATGATTATTAGCAATGTTTCTACAGTCTTTCCAGTTTTATAACCATTGACAATGCCTTTGTGAGGTGAGGTCTACAAAGATTTATTTTGATTAAAGCAGAATTAACTTCCATAAGCATTTTGAACAGCAGATTCAAATTGTTGCAACTAAGTTATTGTTTTTAATAGGGATTACTTTCTCAAAGCTGCACTTCTCATCTCCTTTACTAGGATATCTGATTCAATTTACCGTTAAGAGACCTGAATAATATGCTGTATTGATTTTCTTGAGACAGAAAATATTTATATGATTTTTATCAGACAATTGTATAAGCGATAGATGTAAATGAACATTAGATTAGTATCACATCATTTCTACATCCTTCATTTCAGCTGTGACATAAGGTTCATAATTTAAAAATAAATTTACAAATAGAAGATATGAACTAACACATATTCTTTCTTCCAGTATGGCTCACGAATATTTATCTGAGTTTATCCTTCCAAAATTGTCTGTTATTTAAAGAAAGCTTTTTAAAAGAAAAAATTATAGCTTGCTAGATACTGAAACGATAAGCTGTTTAAAAGAAAAAGTTAAGGTTTACTAGATAATGAAATTATAGCATAAGTAATAAAACTGTATCTAGACATTCTCTCCAAATCTACTTCTTCGAGGTTGCACTGAGTGATCAGCTGAGACGAGCACAGTTTACACAAAGAATTTTTTTAAAAAAATATGTGCAACCACAAGTAAGAGCAACTGCAGAGAGGATTCAGCCATTGAAAATATCTTCCAAATAACATTTGGAATTTAAAAAAGATACCTGAGGCAATTAGCACCTTTATTTTGAAAAAGAAATTATTATTATTTAAATTCTACCATTGTTTCAACTCTGTACAGAATTCCTTAAAGATGAAGATGGAAATTCTCAGGATAAAATGGAGTGTTAGTCCTGTGTCTAGAAGCAGTTTCTCTTTGTTTTACCACAGCTTTTGAACTCCCAGGTAATCTCTCCATAGACTCCCAACCACACATTTACGCTATGATACAGGAAATTACTAGCCGTTTTTTTCCTCAGTAATTTTTCTTTTCTGGATATGTTCCTCTGCATATCATTCTCCTTCACATTCATTTTCTATACAGTTGGGGGTAGATGAAAGAAATCATCTTATAACATCATAAACATTCATTTAACAGAAAAGAGTTTTAGATTTTGTCCAGGAAATCAATTTTCAAACAAATTAAATAATAATTTCACTAAAACCACTTTACTGGCAATTTCTGTTTCCATTCCAAAAAGTTAGAAAACCAATCAATTTGGGGATTTAATACAAACATCTGAAGGACTTTCTCAATCTTTTTACACAACTTACAGGAACAAAATATCAAAATCTTGAAAGGATATTATGATTATTCAATAAAATATATTGGTCTATTATATAAAGGAATTCAAATTCCACTTAAATCATTGATACTCAAAAAGTAAGATGGTGCCCAAATCCCTGCAATTAAAATCACTGGGATGCTGACAGACAGATCCATTGGAAAATCTTTCCCCTTGATCACCTTTGGCAGCATGGAGAAATTACATCATTTCCTATATAGTTGGAACAACAAAACAATTTTACCTGTAAATTTTAAACCAATAAATGTGCTTATTAATTTAACAATACATTTCCTGGCCAGTTTTCAAGAACTATAAAAACAAGCATGAAACAAAATAAAGCCTAACAATAATGGTCATGCAGCATAATTCAAAACCAAATTATAATGGAATAATATGACACATCAGTTTTGAAAGGGGGGGACGGGAGTTGATGTTCCAAAGCTTGAGGATAATCATAGAAGAGACATTTCCATGATTTCACCTCTACTTGATATTTGGTTGGATGAGAAGTCATTCTGATAAAAGTGGTGCCCAATATAATCTGGTATTAAACCATATATATTTATTGGAGACAAGCAGCACTTTGAATTGAGCCCAGAAGCTTGATAACCAGTGCAGCAAGCTTCATATTGATATTTTTCTACAGTAGTGGGTAGGTTTGCCAGAAATCTGGCTTCCACATTCTGCATGAATTGCAGCCAAGTTGTACTTCAGAAGTGAGTTATTGTCACCTGATCATTCAAGTTCAGTTCATTCATTGCATTTCAATGGTTAGATAGCTTAAATATTGATTGAATATAGATCTTTTTAACATTTCTATTTTATTGTGTTTACTAATCTAGGTAAAATGTTAATATATGGTCCATGTACCGTGTTTCCCCGAAAATACGACATGTCCTGAAACTAAGGCCATGCCAGATTTTCACGGTGGGCAAAAATATAAACCCTCCCCCTAAAATAAGTCCTAGTGAAGGGGTGGGTTTAGCCAGAACAGGGGGCAGCCCTTCCCTTCCCCGGTCACCTCAGGGCTTCTTGGCCCCTTAACCGGATCAGTTGGGCCACTCCGTTCAGAAAACAGCTGATTCGCGGGTGCCGCTCAGACCTCTACCTACAGCAAATGCCAGTCGCTTTTGCAACCAATCGCTGCTGCAAAAGAAGCTGGAGCCCAAGCAACACAACCCAAATGCCTCATGCCCTCCTTGCCTAACAGTGACAGTCACAGCTCGCAATTCCGTCCACAGAACAGGAAAAGAAGGCATTAAAATCCATACTCTTGGGACATCGGAAGAAGCCCTGCGAGAAGACGCTGCTGCCGAAGTGCAGGAAATCTCCCCCCCAACCTGCAAATCGTCCTTTCAAAGCGGCGTTTCACCAGGATGAAGAGGTGGCTGAAGGCGGCGTTTGTGTCACCTTCATCCTGGTGAAACTCCACTTTGAAAGGACGATTTGCAGGTTGGGGGGGGGGGGAGATTTCCTGCACTTCGGCAGCAGCATCTCCTCGCAGGGCTTCTTCCGATGTCCCAAGATTTTAATGCCTACATTTTAATGCCTAATGCCTACAGGAGGTAGGAGCTTCTCACCTGCATATTCACATTGAGGCTCAAAATGGGGCGTTTTTGCAAACGGCTTGAAAATGGGGAGGGAGATATTCCTGCCTCTCCCCCAGTTTTGAAGTTCAGCAGAGACTGAGACCAGGATATGTAAGAGACGAAATCCCCCCTCCCCATTTTCAAGAGGTTTGAAAAACGCCAAATTCCCTTCACATTATCCAGGATTGCAGGATTGAAGGCATGCGGGAGGGAAGATTTTGTCTCTTATCCTGTGACCTTCAGAACAGGGGGAAAGGCAGGAATATCCCCCTCCATATTTTCAAACGGTTTGCAAAAACGTTCCATTTCGAGCCTTCAGCATATTGCAGGATTGAAGGCTCGGGATGAGGCATTTTTGCGAACGGCTTGAAAATGGGGAGGGGAGATTTTCCTTCCTCTTACCCTGTTCTGAAGCTCAGCACATAGGATAAGAAGCAAAATCCCCCCCACCCCTTTTCCTGGCAATTGTTCTTTCCTTGGGATTTCAGCGCAGACGCACATCCCCCAAATGCTCTATCCGAAGCCTTCTCTGCATCTGTGCAGAGCTCCCAAGGAAAGGATGGTGTGTGGGTGTGGGTGAGAGAGAGATCCCATATTTCGTGGGTGAAAAAAATATAAGACCCTGTCGTATTTTCGGGGAAACACGGTATGAGATGCAATACACTAAATAAATCCAGTTCAGCTAGGGTTGTAACTGAAACATCAGCCAAGTTGAGCAAAAGGTCCTTTGATCATGTAGTTTAAGCAGGACCCTCTGTTTTATGAAGGCTCTCACACCAGACAACCACATCAGATGTAACTACTAGACCAACATTTCAGATTGTCCAATCATTTATTAACAAATTATACATTTGTCTTGCTGTGATAGATGGTCATGCAGCATGGATTTCTAATCCATGTTCAGATAACTGTTCAAGACTTCTATATCGCCAGTTCAGCTGAGGGTAATATATAATGGCCTGGCATCTGTATACAACAATATCAACATTGCAGAAAGGTCTAAAATGGTTGAAGATTATTCAGAAGTATGAACAATAGTACTTTCACCCCAGGCCCATACCTGACTAGAAGAGAGCCACATAATGCATTTCTTCTAGGATCTCTGTGGCTGATTTGCAACCACCCTCTATGGAGGTTTAGATTGAACGATTCATGCACTGCCAGACTGAGAACAAATATATATTTTTAATGATTATAAAGAAACCAAAGAATACTATTATAATATGTCCAAAGTGTATATGCAAGTGGACTCCTTGTCCTGACTGGTGCTTAGTTATATTTTTCTTGGGCAGTGATTTGGGCAGGCCTTAGACTTTTGAGAATAAAGAACAATGTTCTGTTTCCTTTGTACAACTTTCTTTTTCTTTTGTGAAATTTTAAAGTGATTGAAGTTTATGTTTTTGTAAGCCTAACTTTCAGGATAAATACAAATAGTTAATTTAATAATATAGGATTCCCTCTGTTGTGAAGCAAGGAAAACTACTTTAAATTTATCCCAATTTTAAAAATCACAAATGTATCTAGAATAATTAGATAAATTTAGATAATTAGAATGTGTATCTTAAAAACGCAAAAAGGAATCAACAATGTAATTAATCTGAGTCTTCTCATACCATTGTTGATGCAGTATTAGCATCTTTTGTCACATGTTTGAAGTAACATTGTTAACAGGATACAGTAATAAGAATATACTTTCAAAACTAATGAACAGATTTAGTGATGAAAAAGAATACATCTCATTAATTAAATATTTCACTGTCTTGTCTACTGAAATAAACTTGCAAGACTGAAACAATCTCTGCAGAAATCATTCAAAATTCAACAGCTGGTTTACATGTTTCTTGATATGTTTTCATATACAGTACTGCAAAAAGCATATGTTAAATATACATGATGTATACAAAAGACATTTATTGCAAATGAAGGCAATAAGATGCAAAAAACAGCTTGAAATAAAAAAGGAACGGGAACTCGGGAACACAAATATTTAAAACAGTAAAATGTAGGAAAGCATCTCAGCTTTTGAAATAAGACATTGAAGAAATAAAAGTAAAAACAGTAAAAACAATTCTTCTATGCCTAATCAAATTATATCCTAACTTATTTATTTCTATAAATACAAGCTATTGTCCAGAAAATGATAAGCAATAATAGACTGGTAGGATTTACAAAATAGTTCTCATTTTAAAGGTGTTGAACAAAATATTGAAAGCACTGAACCTTATATCCCCAAATGCATACGTATATGTGAAAATTAAATTTAGTAGCTAGAAAATGAAGACTGTCAAGGACCTACCTGTGTGACCATGTTTTGTATGTATGGTGTTGCATGCTGTTGCTGTTGTTGCTGCTTTTGCTGAACAGCACTTTCTATTGCTACTTTTGCTACAGTACTTGGATCTGCTCCAGCTGGCACAGCTACCATAGTTGCACTACAGCCAGCTTTGTTAGGGTCACTTATTGTAACAATTCTAACTCCTACTTTATTGGGGATTACTGGAACAGTTTCCCTGTCATTATCCTCTGCTGGCCTCTTTACAGTTTTGCATTCTGCCGTGCCATTAGTTGACCGTACTTCAGATGACAGAGTAGCTGGGGATCCATGAGATCCTGACTGTGGAACTGCTATGATCTGATGCCCCTGTATAACAGAGGTTGTTGTCTGTGGTGAGACTACTACACTTGGGCGTTGGTGAGGCACGTCTGAATTCAAATTTGAAATTAGAGGTCCATTAGGTACATCAGGGTTGGTACTACTAGGTTGTTGAGTTAAGAGTTTTGAAGCCTCGTGTATACTGCTTACAACAGGCATAGTCCCCAAAGCTAAAACAGGTCCATTGGAAAATCTTTCCCCTTGATCACATTTGGCAGCATCTAGTTGTGTCGCATCCAAATTATCTTGTTCTATTGGAGAAATTTCACCATTTCCTATATGGTTGGAAGTTTTGTGGTTTGGAATGTTTTTACTTAAATGGGAACCGTCACCCTTTTCAAACTCACAGATTCCATTAAGGAGGGGCTTCCTCAAATCACTTTTAAGCTCCTGCATGTCTGGTTGTTCAAAGTTCTGCTTTCCAAGACCTCCATTTTCATCCATGATTAATGATGATCCATTACTGACTTGTGAGAACTGATTGGCCTCATTCTGAGTTTTCCCTGAGTTACCTGGAGGTAGACTGGAGTCATGCTTTCTTCCATTTATAAGACTTCCCGCCTGTGTTTCATTTTCCTTTGCATCGCCATTGCTGGTGTTTGCAGCACCTCTTCTGCAAGAAGGGTTTTCCATTACTTCGATTTTGCGCTCATGAATATGTAAACCTGTTGCCTCCTTTGCTTCTTCTTCCTTTTGGCAAATTATTTTATCTCCTTTGAATGGAGTAGTAGTAGCAGAACATGACTGTCCAGCTAGAGGTGCCTGGTTAGGTGGAAGTGCTTGCACCTGAAGCCCAACTGCTGCTTGTGTCCCACTCATTGTTATTCCAGCTGGAGCAATTATTTTAGTTGCATTTCCCTGACTTGTATTTGCTGTAGCGAAACTAGTATTTGGCACAACTGTTATAGTAACCTGATTGCGGGAAGTCCCTTGAAAAATAGTGGCTGGGTTGTTTGAAATCAACTGGCCTGGCAATATTTGTAAATTGGAAATAGGAACTGTTTGTACTGTTCCTTGGGATTGAATTGCACTCTGGACCAACTGAACATTTTGCTGTCCAACTAGTAATGGCTGAGCAGAAGACTGCCCTTGAACTCCAAAACTTGTTGCTTGGTTATTAGTCATCTGATAAACCACTTGAGGGCTGGGAGCTCTTGCACTGTTTGAAGGAGGAATTTGTGGTGCTGGGAGAATAAGTTTGCCACCGGGAGTAGAAGGGCCTCGTTTAGGAAGCAAGAGCTGTTTTATCAGACTGGATTCATTAGAAGGTGGCTGACCAACCCCAGGACTATTTTGTTGTGGCTGAACTTGCATCTGGACTTGCTGCTGCGTCTGGGATGATGCTGGTGAATGCTGCTGCTGCTGTTGTTGACGCTTTACAGAAAGCATTTGACTGACAGTAGGAGGGGGTCCTTGTGCCTGAGAGATGAGAGATGGAGATGATATTACTGTGGGGACTTGGTTGTTTGAAATTGGTCCAGGTGATGGTGAAGAAGTTGGAGTTAAGTTTGGCTGTGCACCCAACTGAACAGTTTGGCCAGCTGGGATTGAAGCTGGATTAGTAAGAACAATTTGGTGAATGGCTGGTGCATATGTTGGACCTTGCTGAGTTGGTTGGCTTACAATCACTACACTTTGCTGGGGTGGTGGTGGTTGCTGCTGAGACTGCTGCATTGGTTGCTGTGCCACTGCTGCTGGGACTTGCTGAGAAGGTTTTGGTGCAATATTCTGAAACCCTACTCTTGATGTTGGTGGATTCTGGACACCAGCAATTGTAACCATCTGCCCAGTTGCAACTTGGAAATTCTGAACTGTAGTAGCAGAAACTATATTAGATGTTGATGTTGTAACATACTGCTGAGGTGCTATAATAACAGCATCTTGCTGCTGGTTACCACCTGTGGATTGCTGAGTTGATGTTTGTACTGGTTGTGATGATGTGGTTATGAGCTGCTGAGCCTGGGAAACTGCCGAAGTGCATGCTGGTATGTTCTGTACTCTGCCAAATATATGACTTTGAGGTACAGCTTGTTGAATTACTGTAACAGGAGTGCCTGAGGATATTTGTCCTGGTACCACTGCATGTAGAGATGACTGTTGAATTACAGGTTGATGAAGTAAAGTCTGGGAGCTGACAACAGTAACAGAGGGTTGTGGTCCTGCATTATTAGGATTTTGATTTGAAGATTGTGCTCCACCTCCTACAGCAATAGTAACAGGAACTGCAGACTGTGGAACTGTGTTCTGTATCACTGTGGTCTTCACTACATCACAAGAAATTGGAGCTTTATTCTGTATGACAGTCACAGGAGCATTCTGTTGATGGTGACTATGAACTAAAGGATTTTGTGGTATCCTGGAAACAGTCTGTACCACTGTAGATGCACCTTGAATTGGAAAAGACATTTGTGTTGCAGCTATAGTTGAAGATTGATTATTAATAGGATTCCTCTGAAAATGGTTTCCTATACTTGATGATCCATGTGGGAGTCCTGTTGATAAAGGGGAACAAATCTGAAGTTGTAATGCTGAAATCAGTAGGAATTAACATTTATAAATTAAGCTTTGAATACTTCCTGAGTTGACATTCACCATGAATTTTATATATCTCAGTGGTAATGGAGCAAGTATTTTCCACTGTACCCTGAAACATTGGAAACATTTTTACCTTTCCTTCCTAATTCATTGACAAAATTCTTATTAAATGGCTATTCAATTTATGCAGCTAAAGTGGACACCATTAGATCATTGTGACTTTAGACTCTAACTTTCTCAGTACACTATAATTTTGAAACTAATACCAAACTATTTAGAAATTAAGTGAAATAAAATTGTTCAAATTTAATTAAACATTTATCTTAACTATTTAGTAGATACAACCTATTAGAAATTATTATACAATTTAATTAAGAAAATATGCTGGGATTTTTTTCCTTTGGCCAGCAGAGCAAAAATTAATTAGAGAATGTACCCTTATTATAGAGGGATGCAGTGGCTCAGTGGCTAAGACGCTGAGCTTGTCTATCAGAAGGTCGGCAGTTTGGATCCCTAGCACCGCATAACGGAGTGAGCTCCCATTATTTGTCCCAGCTTCTGCCAACCAAGCAGCTTGAAAGCACGTAAAAAATGCAAGTAGAAAAATAGCGACCACTTTGGAGGGAACGTAACAGCGTTCTGTGAGCCTTCGGTGTTTAGTCATGCCGGCCACATGACCAAAGAAATGTCTTCGGACAGTGCTGACCCTTCGGTTTGAAACAGAGATGAGCATTGCCTCCTGGAGTCGGGAACGACTTAGCACATAAGTGCAAGGGGAACCTTTACCTTTATCTCCCAGAAAGACCTCACTGCAAGGGAAATAATATAACTGGAAAATGAAGATCACCACTTCTTATCCATTGGCTAGAGGAGTATAACTTTCTACCAACTCAAATCACCCTCTCTTTACTTTTTCCCTTTTTATTCCCTTTTGCTTTTTGTCATGTTTACTGGAACACAGGCACACTTTATTTATTGTAATGTATTCCAACCATACTTCCAAAAATATTTGATGAGGGTGATATCCATTCAATCTGATTCTTGGTGAGTCTATGCGCAAGATCTCTCTACATCTTCCTATCTTGCACTACTTACTTGAACTTTTCTATGCTTTGGCTTGTGTCAGTTTTGACGGCATCAAGCCATCGTGTTGACAGCCTGGCTTCCTTTTACCACTAACCTTTCCAAATATAATTGCTTTCTCTTCAAAATATTTTTGCTCCTAAAAATAACTAAGAACTGATCAATAGACAAAGATGAAATTCAAAATATAATAATACCTGCTGGTGAAGCAGATGGAGCTACTTCAGGAACAGAATCAACCCGAAGAATAGGGGTTGAAGAAGATTGTTGCTGATAGTACATCTGAACAGGAAGTGGTATAGCCCTCCTTTTTACTCCTACTACATGAATATGAGCCTGCCCATTGTTATTTGGATCCTCAACTTTCTTCACTGAATGATTTGGAAATACAGTTCTGTCAAAAAAAAGAATGAGAATGTAGATTGTTTTTTTAGGCAATATGATTTAAAAATGGAGTTTGGAATGAACTACTACACTACTACTACTGATCTGAAATGCCAACTACTTAACGCAAGAAGCCTCGCAAACAAAATGCATGAATTCCTCTTCTTATTAAACACGGCTACATTCGACATTATATTTGTCTGTGAGATGTGGTTGAATGCATTCTTCCCAGACGCCATTACCACAACAAGAGACTATCATATTTATCGGTCAGATCGTGAAATCCGTAAAGGGGGTAGAGTTGCTATCTTCTATAAAAAGTCCCTAAATCTAAAAAAGATTCAAATTACACAGGAGCTTGCTCTTCCAGAGACCATAGTGAACTGTCCTTAAATACCACATTTCGCTTCTAACTCTGCTACAGAGCCCCTGATTATGACCTTGTTCATGCAAACAAGCTAACAAGCTTCACTACTAACGTGGGCAGCCTGCTGCTCACACCCTCTTATTTTCCTTGGTGACCTCAACCTACCTCTTATAAATTGAACCCTAAATAAATGCACATCTGAGTATATATGGATATACATGCAACCCTGTACAATGCCGTTACTACTCTGGGACTGGATCAATTAGTAACTAACATCACTAGACTCAACAACTGCCTTGACTTCATCTTCTGCAACAGTTTAAACTCAATTTATGGTCTACAAATACAAGAACACTTTTCAAACAGTGACCACAGATTGATTGACTTTTATCTCTATTTATGTCCTCACAAAGAGGATCATAATGATGGATCCCCAAAATATAATTTTGAAAAAGCCAACTATGATCTCATAGCTGCTGACCTATCATCTCTTGATTGGCACATTCTGTTCACTGGCTGTAATATTACTGAAGACCGTTATAACACTTTCTTTCTCGAAGTTGAAAGAATCATTAAATTATATGTACCATTAGTAACCCCAAAACAAAAAAAACAAAAAATAATTGCCCATAACAATAAGGAAGCTTCAATTAAAAAAAATCACTGGTGAAAAAACAAAACTAGCTACGTAGCTAAGATAAAGCCAATACAACATCTTATGCCACCAGATAAAGGCAGATGCACCAATTACCACTGCAGACAAGAGGAAAACCTCCTATGCACAAAATCTACCCGCACCTTCCATAATTTTGTTAACACTAAACTTAAAGACTTAAGAACCATCCCATCCATAAAAGGACCTAATGGGAAAGACTGTATTGATGAAGTCATTAAGGCCAACCTTTTCAACAATTTCTTCAGTTCAGTCTTTGTAAACAACAATGGCTCATGCCACACATTTCCTAGTCATACCACAACTAATTGCAATGATCTACTTACTACATATCGACTTTATTGAAGAGAACATTGAAAAGTCACTACATAACCTAAAACCATCCTATCTATAGGCCCCAATGAATTATGTCCCTCCTTCTTAAAAAAGCTCTCCACTGCCATAGCAGAACTAAGCATAATCTATGAGATATCATTCAGAACCAGCTCCCTACCGAACCTATGGTCCTTAGGTCATCCCTATCTTCAAAAAAGAAGACCCCAGCCTAGTTGAAAATTACAGACCAATCTCACTGTGTTGCATCATGTGCAAAGTCACGGAATCAATCATTAACCAATCCATTACCCTACACTTGGAGACAGACAACCTACTCTCTAAAAAACAATTTGGTTTCAGAAAAAAATTGTCCTGCAATCTGCAACTCCCACACTGCAAAAACATATGGACTACTCAACTCAACCAGGGTAAAGCAATAGATCTAATTTACATTGACTTCTGCAAAGCCTTTGATTCAGTGGTATATGATAAACTACTATTAAAACTAAACTCTTACAACATTTCCGGATCTCTTCATAAGTGGATTGCTGCGTTCCTGTCAGACAGACAACAAATAGTCAAAATAGGGAGCACCCTTTCAAACCCTGCACCTGTAGTGTCCCCCAAGGCAGCGTTCTATCCTACACATTGGTAAAAAATATCAGAACACCAAATACAAGTTAGGTGGATACAACCTCGTAGACGACCGTCACTCTGTCAAGGACTTTGGAGTACTCATATCAAATGATTTAAGTACTGGAGTTCACTGTAACACCATCGCCAAAAAGGCATTAAGAGTTGTTAACCTAATCTTACGAAGCTTCTCCTCCAGTAACATTGTATTGCTAACTAGGGCATAAAAACCTTTGCTAGACCAAATCTCGAATACAGCTCATCTGTCTGGAATCCGCACTGTATATCAAACATTAATACAATTGAGCGAGTCCAGAGATATTTCACGAGAATAGTACTACACTCCTCTGCTCGCAACAGAATAGCCTACACCACCAGGCTTGAAATGTTGGGCTTGGAAAACCTAGAACTACGCCACCTATGGTCAGACCTAAGCGTAATACACAAAATTATCCACTACAACGTCCTACCAGTCAGTAGCTGACAACTTCAGCTTCAACCACAATAATACAAGAGCACACAACAAACTCAATGTTAACTGCTCCAAACTTGATTGCAGAAAATATGACTTCAGCAACAGAGTGCACTACCTGACTCTTGTTACATCTTCAAATCACCATAACTTTAACCTTAATCTATCTACTATTGACCTCACCCCATTCCTAAGAGGTCTGTCAGGGGCATGCATAAGCGCACCATCGTGCCTACCGTCCCTGTCCTTCTCTCCCCATTTAACCGTACTCATTTCATTCATACTCATGTTTATTCTTATACCTATTATCTTGTAAATGATTGACAAATCAAATCAAATAAAAAAATAAAATAAAGAATTTTCTCCTGAGCAATAACTAAGGAGAAATGTAGTGCATATGGTTTGGAGCTGAACTAAATAGCAATGATTGCCATTTAAGGGAGAAAAAACCCCACAATTACAACCACAATAGAGCTCAAAATTTCTATTGCTAAGTAAGACAGTTAAGGGAAGCTTTCTCCATTTTATGACCTTTCTTGTTACAGTTATTAAGTGAATCACTGTAGCTGTTAAGTTAGTAACATGGTTATTAAGTGAATCTGGCATTCCCATTGACTTTGCTTGTCAGAAGGTCGCACAAGGTGATCACATGACTCTGGGACAATGCAATCATCATAAATACATGTCAGTTGCCAAGTGGGCAAATTTTGATCACGTGACTACAGGGGATGTCGCTATGGTCATAAGTGTGAAAAATGGTCATAAGTCATTTTTCATTGCTATTGTAACTTCAAATGGTCACTAAATGAATGGTTCTAAATTGAGGATTACCTGTATTTAAGGTGAACAATAATGGAAATATATTTTTCTCAAATTTAGCAAGTATAGATAAAAATATCCAATTAGTGTTTTATTCTAGGAATAAGTTCCTCTTACCGAAGACATTTATAAAATCCAGTAGAAGTCAAAATTCCACCTCTAGCTAGTTTACTGCATGTAGAGAGATATTCAGAGTACATTTCAGCTCGGGAGACAGAACAGTCTGAATTAACTTCAAAATGGGCATTTAACCTGGGGAGAGAAAATAGAGCAAAAAAAAAATTGGGATGAGTAAAACTTAATAAAGACTTCTTTCTCCTGATTCTAGAATAATTTTTGTCGGCCTGATACCAACAATAATTTGGCCAATGCTTTCCAGCTCTTAAAGTTTTTTCTACCTACTAATAATGAAACCATACACATTACAAAAGATTTGCAATACATGATATATGGGTCAGACATTTTATTCATATTGCCTTGTCCTCTGAAATTGCTTTAAAAGTATTTTCTCTTAAATGGCCAAGGTACATCAAATGTTACAAGTGTAAGGTATCAATGAAACATAATATATGGCCAAGAATAGGTTCTGTATAGTACCGTGTTTCCCCGAAAATACACCATGTCCTGAAACTAAACCCTTGCGACATTTTTCGCGTGCGCAAAAATATAAGCCCACCCTCGAAAATAAACCCTCTGGACAATCCCCCCCCTCCGACCAGGCAGAGCACCGCTCGCCGACCTAGCGGTATCCCGAAGGCACCAAGCCACGGGAATGAGGTGGGGGCAAAGGCGCTTGCGTTGCTTGGTGCTTTCGGGGTACCGCTAGGTCAGTCAGCGGCGCTGTGCCCAGCTGAAGGGGGGGTTGCTGGGCAGCTGCTCTCTTGCGAGCGGGCTCCCGAAGAGCCGGGCACAGCCTCAGGGTCGAATGGCTGTGTTGCGCTGTCGCCACAGTGAAATGATTTGAAGTTCCTCGGGCGGCCCGGTGCCGATTGATCCACGGACCAGCACCGGTCCGCGGCCCGGGGGTTGGGGAACAAGGCTTTAAGATATATGGTTAAATAGTCTTTTCCTTTTTTGGGGTCAAGTTTTTAAATATATATATATAAATATTTTGAATACAATGTATTGTCCGGGCATATCATTTTACGAAAGACAAAAAAGAAAAAAATAATACATATACTGATAGTAATAATAATAATACAACGGAATATTTCTAACCATATTTATAATTATATTCACTTTTTATGTTCCTATTAATTATATTAGCATGCTTATAATTATAGACAACATTCATATTTTACTTAACTACTCTTACTCTTCCTTCATCTAATTTCTACCTCTTATCTCTAACCATTGATAAAACCTATTCCACATTAAATAATATTCTGTATTTCTTTTATCTTTTATTTTCAACATCAATCTATCCATCTCTGCACAATCCAATCTTTTCCAGATTATATTTTCATCTGGTGGGGTGTTCTCATTTTTCCAATATTGTACAAATATAATTCTCACAGCTGTCAATACATGTAACATTAAATATATAATCCTTTTATCATAACTTTCTGGTATTATACCTAACAAAATTTAAATTTATATGTTGCTTAGTCATCTTCTCCAACCATGTGTATATTTTTGTCCAATATTTTCTTGCCTACATACATGTTCACCACATATGATAATAAGTACCTGGAGTTTGGTTGCATTTCCAACATTTGGCAGACATGCTGTTAAGACATTTTTGCTAGTCTTGTCGGTGGCAAATGCCACCTATAAAACTTTTTATAGGGGTTTCCTTTATATGTAGTAGCCATGTCAGTTTATAATTTCTATTCCAAAATTTTTGCCATTTGTCTAATTTTATGGTATATCCAAAGTTTTTTTGCCCATGCTATCATTGTTTCTTTTACTTGTTCATCTTCCATTTTAAAATTTAATAAGTAGTTATCGTATTTTTTGGAGTATAAAACACTCTGGAGTATAAGACGCACCTTAGGTTTTGGGGAGGAAAATAAGAAGAAAAAAAATTCTATCTCTGCTTCCTCAATTTTCCCTATCAATCTAGTGCCAATTTCTAATGATTCTTCTAATATAAAAACTAAGTCATCTGCAAATGCTTTTAGTTTATACTTTAAAAAAAAATCCATTCCTTTTATTTCTGGATCCTGTCTAATATTTCTAGTTAACACTTTCAATGTTAATATAAATAATAGTGGGGATAATGGACACCCTTGTCTCGTGTCTTTTTTTATATGGAAATTTTCTGTCACATCTCCGTTCACAATCACTTTTGCTTTCTGGTTTGTGTAAATTGCCTTAATCATATTTATAAATTTTTCTCCAAAGTCCATAGATTTTAATTGTTGCACCATAAATTACCTACTGACATTATCAAATGCTTTCTGAGTATTTAAAAAGATCAATGTTAGTTGTTTTTCATCATGTACTTCCTAGTATTCTAGTATATCTAAAATTATTCTCACATTGTTTCTAATTTGTCTTTTCGAGAGAAATCTATTTTGATCAGAAATCTCTTGAGTCTTTCAGTTATTATTGAGGCAAATATTTTGTAATCTGCATTTAGTTAAGGATATTGGTCTATAGTTCTTTATTTTTGTTCTTTATCTCCTAGGAATCCTCTTTTGGAATTAAACTAATATTAGCTTCCATCCATATGTGTGGTATCTTAGCTTCTAATACTACTTCATTATATACCTCTAACATTGACAAGCTCAATGTATCTTGTAAATCTTTATAAATTTCTGCTGACAAGCCATCTGGACCTGGCGTTATTCTTTTGCCTTTTAATTGCTTCTATTAATTCTGCCATTGTTATTATTTCATTCAACGTATTCTTCACCGTTTCTGACACTTTTGGTAAATTGGCATTTTCCAGATACAGTATTGTATTTTTCCCTCTGGGATATTTTCATGGTCATATAACTTCTTATAGAACTCCTGAATTACATATTTTTTCTTTTCCATTTGACAGTGTAATGTACTTTCTTCATCCTGCAGTTTACTTATCCATTTCTTCTCTTTCTCCTTCTTCAATTTATAAGCTAGCCACCTTCCAGGTTTGTTAGCATTTAAAAAAAAATGTTTTACTCTTTTTAGTTCTGTGCCAATACTTCCTTTCCCATTATATTTAACTTACTGTATTTTTTGGAGTATAAGACACACCAAAGGATAAGACGCACTAAGATTTTGAAGCGGTAATTTTTTTAAAAAGTTGTTTGCCCTCTCTGCCCTCCGGGAGCACTCTGCAGGCCTCCCAAATTCTCTGAAAACTGAAGCATGCAGAGAGTTTGGGAGGCTTGCAAGGTGCAAAAACGCAATGTGTGGGGCTCGATCATCCTAAAGGGTAAGGCTTTTATCGATCTCAAATCTGCTTTTCTCTACCCTTCCTCACGGCAGGGCAGGATTAAACATATCTCTCTGTGATTTATTTTTTCCCCCTTCCCTCTGACTGGCGACCACACAGAGCTGCTTGGCCCAAGGAGCGGCAATTGGCTCGCTTCTTCTCGTCTCTTCTTCTCTTCAGTGTGGAGAGAAAGACACATGGGGACTGCTGAACTGCCACTGCTGAGCTTGACCAGGAATGGCCCATTGGGCGAATAAGGGTGGGGATCCCTTCCACTTGGATTAACGGTTCCTTGTGGTGGTTCCTGAGTGGCAAAAGGGAAGCCCAATGAATACGAACTGGCAAGGCTGCCTCCTTGAAAAACTGGGCTTGTTCACAGCTCTGCTTTTCGGGCGGTGGTTTTCGGCAGGTTCCAAGCATGGCTTTCTTTCCCAGTTATTCAGAGGCTTTTGTATATGTCATCTTCCTCCTCTTCCTGCAAATGATAGGTGCCTCAGAGATGCTAGATTTTTCTGGACTCTAGTTCGGGAAGTTAAAAACCTGGAATGGGGTACAATCAAGCTTGATTCAAAGCCTTTTTTGAACTCCTGAGCTAAGCCTCCTGAGCTGAGCTTCCTGAGCTGCGGGAAGCGGCTGCCAGCGATGCCCTCAGGGTAATGACGTTGTGAGCGGAGAAGACTCAACCCCCCTCAGGAGCCACCAAGCCTTTGCCACCCTCCTGACACCCGTGAAGATCGTGACATTTTCAGGTGGCAGATCCCCTCCCCGATTCCAAAAACGGTGTGTGCAAAAGGCGCTGCCACCTGAAAACTCTTTCCTCCATGATCCTCACGTTTCAGGTGGCGGATCTGGCCAGGGGAAAAGAGAAGGGGCGTCTGTGGTGGGAGGAGGCTCAGAGGGTGTCAGAGTGGCGGCAAGCACTTGGCAGCTCCGGGGGGGGGCTTCAAAAGGCTTTCAATGCAATTCCCTGGGCCACTTCAGGATTCAGGCTCCATGTGGAAGTGACGATTCCCGCTGCCTAGAACTACCCGAAAATCTGACATGCGGACCTGGTGGGCAGGGCTACATTTGGAGTATAAAACGCACCCAGTTTTTCACCCTCTTTTGGGGGGTAAAAAGGTGCGTCTTATACTCCAAAAAATACGGTATGTATCATTATCTCCATTTTGTTTTTTAAATTCACCTTTTCTGGTTCTTTTTGTAACTTTGCTTCACATCTTTTGTATTCTTCTTCTAGGGTCTTTAGGTTTTGCTTCTTTCTTATTTTTCTTCACAATATAGGTTATAGCTAATCCCCTCATGTATGCTTTCACTGTGTCCCATACGTTTTGTAATGAAGTCTCTCCATTCCTGTTCTTTTTTTAAAAAATCCCATTTCTTTTTCCATCATCTGTAGGAATTCTGTATCTTAGTATAGATTAATTCAAAGTAAATCTCACTCTTCTCTTTTGTCCCTTTCAACTAATTTTATTGAATTGTGGTCAGCCCACAGATTTGTTTCTATTTCTGTCTCTTGCACACTTGTGCTTGAATCTGATGACATCCAGATCATATATATTCTACACCAAGCTTGATGTCTATTAGAGTAAAATGTATATTGATTTTTCCCTGGGTTCATTTCTCTCCAGATAACCCTGTATACATAGTTCTTCTGTCAGTTTAGAAAAGGTTTTAGGTAGGGTTTTCCTCATTTGTTTTGCTACTTTTATAATCAAGTTTAGTGTCAACTGTTGCATTAAAAATTCCTATGAGACAAATACTTTCATACTCTGTTTCAACTATCTTCTTATGAAGTTTTTTGTAGAATTCTTCTTGTCCATTATTCGGCACCTATATAGCAACTAAAAGTATCTGTTTTTGATTTAATGTAATTTCCACCATTAAGGTTCTCCCTTCTTCATTAAAATTTTGATTGGCATGAATTGTTTCTTTAATATATAATGCAACCCCTCTTCTCTTTTGTTGTGATAGCAAGGAGAATAGTTTCCCCAATTTAGGCTACTCCATTAATTTATTTTGATGCTTTTTAATGTGTACTTCTCGTAGTAAAATTATATCTAATCTTAGTCTTTGTAGTTTTGTAAATATTTTTTTTCTTTTCATGGGGGAGTTTAGTTCGTTTATATTGACTGATAACATCTTTATTTCTTCTTGCATTGCTTCACTTGTATATAGGTCTTTTGCTCCTGGTTGCTCTTATTTCTCTCTATTCCTTTGTTCCTGCTCCTTCTCTCTCTGCTCGTTGTTTTTTCTCAGCTTTACTTTTGCCTTGTTGTGTACATTTTTTCTTCTGTACTTGACACTTCCTGTCCTTTATATTCTGTTTCTCCCCTCACTTCCTGAACCTCTTCCATATTGAAGTGATGGGAAGTGAAGCAATTCCATTGCTTTGTCCACTGTGTCCAGTTCTAAATCTTTTCTCATGCTAGGTAACTAATATTCCTTCAGGTATCAGCCATCTAAAGTTTACACTGTATTTAATCAACATTGTAGTCAAAAATTGGTATTGTTTCCTTAGGTCTCTTACTCTCCTACAGACCTGTTTCAGGACTACCAATTGTTTCCCCTTGTGTTGTAATGGTTCGTTCTTGCCTTGCTAAGTATTTAATCTCTTGTCAATTTTTTCATAAGACTCACATGTACTTCTCTTGGAAGGCTGTATCTCATGTAGTTTGTGTGTATTCTAAAAATTTTGTCAATCTCTGCCTCCATCTCCTGCTTATCAATCCCTAGCGCCTATGCCAACAACTCTTTCATTATGTCTGGTAGATTTTCCCCTTTCTCCTCTACTATATTCTGAAATCTGAGATAGTGGGCTGCCTTTTCTGTTTCAAACATTATCACAGTATTTTCTAGTTCTGTTTGCTTGTGATAGTCTATAATTTGTGTCATCAACTCTTTTCTCTGTTCTGATTTCTCCTCTAACTTCTGAATCCTTTGCTCATTTTTTGTTATCATTTGCTGAAAGTTCTCAAATTTTTCATCCATATTTTGATTTTTTTCTTTCATATGTTCTGTATCATTTCTCACTTCCCCTACATCTTTCTTTATCTCATTATGATTTTTTGTCATGACCTCCTGCAGTGACTGAAACATCTCCTGCATTTCCCTTTGGAATGTATTTGAATTCTCCAGCTGTAGCATTCTCTCTATTGACCTCTGATTAGATGAACTTGAGAAAGCCGATGATGGTGTGGAAGATGCCTTCTTCCCTATTTTAGTTAAATTTGAGGTGCTTGTCATCTCAACTGCTAACATTTACCCCTTCTTTCTCTTCTTTCCCTCTTTGTAAACTAGCAGCGGGTAGGCCCACCCACTCTAATAACAGCCAAAGCTGACCACAAAACAGCACCCCAACACTTCAATATCCCACGTCAAATCAAAAGAAAAACCATATCATGTTCAACTCCCTCCAATTCACTCAATCTTCAGTATCTCGGTATCGCCATCAATTAAGTTTACAATTCACAAGGCCCAATGTTTCCTCAATCTTTAGTACTTCAATATTCCAGTAGTCCACAAAATCAATCCAATGTCAATCCACACAGGCCGTTCTTTATGGAGAGAATCGAAGAGCGGACAAACAAAAAGGAAGAATATTTAATAGAATAATAGAATAACAGAGTTGGAAGGGACCTGGGAGGTCTCCTAGTCCAATCCCCTGCTTAGGTAGGAAACCCTACACCCCTTCAGACAAATGGATATCCAACATCTTCTTGAAAACTTCCACTGTTGGAGCATTCACAACTTCTGGAGGCAAGTTGTTCCATTGATTAATTGTTCTAACTGTCTGGAAATTTCTCCTTAGTTCTAAGTTACTTCGCTCCTTGACTAGTTTCCACCCATTACTTCTGGTCCTATCCTCAGGTGCTTTGGAGAATAGTTTTACTCCCTTTTCTTTGTGGCAACCCCTGAGATATTGGAACGCTGCTGTCATGTCACTCCTAGTCCTTCTTTTCATTAAACTAGACATATCCAGTTTCTGCAACCGTTCTTCATGTTTTAGCCTCCAGTCCCTTAATCATCTTTGTTGTTCTTCTCTGCACTCTTTCTAGAATCTCCACATCTTTTTTACATTGTGGCGACCAAAACTGGATGCAATATTTCAAGTGTGGCCTTACCAAGGCATTATAAAGTGGTATTAACACTTCACGTGATCTTGATTCTATCCCTCTGTTTATGCAGCCTAGAACTGTGTTGGCTTTTTTGGTAGCTGCTGCACACTGCTGGCTCATATTTAAATGGTTGTCCACTAGGACTCCAAGATCCCTCTCACAGTTACTACTATTGAGCAAGATACCACATATACTGTGCCTGTACTGCTTTGTTTTTCTTGCCTAAATGTAGAACCTCACTTTTTTCACCATTGAATTTCATTTTGTTAGATAGCGCCCAATGTTCAAGTTTATCAAGATCCTTCTGTATCTTAAGCCTACCTTCTGGCATGTTGGCTAATCCTGCCAGCTTGGTGTCATTTGCAAATTTGATGAGTTCCCCATTTATCCCCTCATTGATGAAGATGTTGAAGAGTACTCGGACTTAAACAGAGCCTTGGGGTACTCCACTGCATACTTCATTCCATGTAGATGTAGTTCCATTGAGGATTATACTTTGAGTGCGGTTGGTCAGCCAGTTACGAATCCATCTAGTGGTGGTGCTGTCTAACCCACATTTTTCTTCTTTATCTAGTAGTAGGCTATGGTCTACTTTATCAAATGCCTTACTGAAGCCCAAGTAAATTATATTGACAGCATTCCTCTGGTCCACTAATTTTGTCACTTTGTCAAAGAATGCAATAAGATTAGTTTGGCATGATCTGTTTTTGAAAAAAGTTTTTATTGATTTTTACAAATATTTTGGGGAAAAGGGTACATAAGTATGGAGAAAAATTTTGACAGCTACATCATACGGAAGGTGGTGCTCCCGCTGGGTCTCATATCTCTCTCTTACTTTTATATATATCAAGATACATACATATTAGCAGTTAAAAGTTTACCTCAAATTCTTTAACATCTTCAATCATTTACTTTGTATCACTTCTAACCATTTCATTATATCAACAATTGCAATGTAGTTTCAATTCACTTCTGTGACCTGAATCTCATTGCTGCCTCCTCTCCCCTGTCTGCTGGCAGAGCCATGGCCCCTCCCCCTTTCATATCTTGTGTACTGTCTCTTGTTCCGTCTAGGAGAGTCTTATGTTTTTCCATGAAGGCTTCCGCCTCCGTCACTGTATTAATTCTCACTCTACCACCCTCCCAGAAAATCAACAGCCATTCTGGTAATGGCCATCTGAACCAGATATCTTTTTCATACAATTTTTTAGCCAAAGAGCAAATTTTTTTCCTCTTATCTCTTACTTTCTTTGGTATCTGTTTCAAGAAGGCTATTTCTTTGTCCTTATATCTTAAAGATTCCCTCCTTTGAACCCTCAGAATCTCATCTCATGTAGTCTTTCTAAAAAATTTAACATGAACTTCCCTTGGAACATTGTGTGTTCTAGCATATGCTGAATTAATTCTATATATCAAGTCAATATCCCACCCTAGCTGTTGTTTATCTCTTTTAATGTAGTCTGCTAACATTGTTATCATAGTCTCCCTCAAATCTTCACTATCCGTTTCAGGTATATTTTGAAATCTAAGAAAGAAAGACATCCTTTCAAATTCCATTTTTTCCATATAATTTTCAACCCTAACATTTTCTTTTTGTAATGCCTTCACCTCCTCTCTCATCCCCACAGCACTCTCCTCCAGAACGTCTATCTTCTGTCTATTTTGTGAAGTTTGTTGTTGGTTTTCTCTAAGTTGTTCATTTAAGTCCGCCAACTGCTTTTTAATTTCGTCCTGTCTCTTTATGATCGTCTGGAACATTTGTTGAAATATTTCTTGTGACAGCTGTTCCCCCTCAGAAGCTTTAGGTTGTAAAAAAGAAGATAGTTGTGTTTGTTGGGGAACAGGGCTTGAGACAGAAGATGTTGGGGCCGAAGCCGGTTTAGGGGGGGGGCTTCTTAGCAGGCATCACGAGACTCCGAGAAGGTTATAAGTCTAGACAAAGAAATGGCGTCTGTAGGAATGCACCGTCAGGCGAGATCAACCGGCAGGCAAAATCCAATGTGGGATATTAATCTTTCAAAACAGCTCCACGCCAGCTGAAATCAATTTTTTCCAGTCCAAGGAAGAGTATAATAAGAGATGCCTCTAGGATTCACTGGGGTATAATAATTCCAACCCAGAAAAATTTTCAAAAGAGACACTCAGCAGGACGCCCTCCAAGGCACCCTGTGCTCCCCCCTAGATCGAGGGGAGCCCACCAAGACGGCGAACGACATGTCCGTCGTCCTCAGAAACCAGAAGTCGAATCTGGCATGATCTGTTTTTGACAAACCTATGTTGGCTTTTGTTTATTACTTTGTTAGTCAATAATATTTGTAATCTACGAAGATTCAGGCGAAGTTCTTCTCTGTAGCTGCCACTTATCTCACTTTTCCCCCACATTGATTTGCAAAACAAACTGTCTTCAATCTGTTTCTAAACACCAGGTGCAGCAGTTCTCAAAACAAAGTATTTAAGTCTCTTCCAAAATATTTCTTTTATGTATTAACTTTGTCCAGTAGGTATCAGCCTTACTCTTTTTTACCCCCTTTCCACTATGAGTTTAAAAATCAAGAAAGAGAGGGAAAACTTTAGCTTATTATAGACAAAAGCATAGGGAAAATAAATCAATAAAGTGCATATTATCCATATCCATATCTTAGGTAGTGCTTATATGTTAAAATACATAGTCCAGTCTTTCTCTTCCCTTTTTCAAATTAGATTTCCATTTACTTCTCTTTCTGTTCTTTTAGATGTGTATTCAGCTCGGAACTTTCACTCACCGCTTTTCTTTGGAGGGGGAAATTCCCTCCCTTCTTCTCCCTAGAGTCCCACTTTCTTCTTAAAATTAATTAATTTAATACTGCATAGAAATGGGGAAATCCTTACCCAGATCCAGTACACTGTTTTTCTTTCCGCTTCTCTCTGTGCTTCTTTGTTCCTGCTGTCACAGCTCCAGTTCAGATATGAATGACGATCGTTTTCTCTGCCTGTCAAGAAGATTCTCCGGATCGAGCAAAATGGACTGTCCACTTGCGATCTACGGAGGGCCCTTCCTATCTTTGTCATCCCTACAGAGTGACTTTGGCTCCAAAGAGCGTCCAGGCAGGTAGAAATCGGGTGGGCTCTGTAGTGCTCCACTTGCCACAACCATCTCGCTACAACGTCAGCACAGTCTCCTACTAGTCTTTTTCTGTTCTGACGCCAATGACGATATTTTGTGATGTTACAAGAAGGAATATTCAAGCACTTTTATTTAGGATTATTTTAAGGGGTGGCATAAGTATTTTAACTTGGGAACTTTTAAGCTCATTTATGCGTATAGTTCAATCCAATGATTAAGATACTGTACTGGATTAGAAATATGAAACACTGAGCTGGAATTTCATTTTAATCATGAAAGCCAGCTTGGTGATCTTGAGCCAGTTATCCCCTCATAGTAGCAATGGCTAATTACTTCTGAAAATGAGTTGCCACTATAGTTGCCAAAAGTCAAAATTTTACAAACTTGATAATATCCAAACATTTGGAGAAAATTATTAAGTACTTAAGTATGGAAGATTTAATATATAAATATCAAGCAGTGGATTTAAAAACAAAAACTAAGAAGAACTTTATGGGAACAGACCAAAAGTTCTATGTAGTGTAGCATTCTATTCCTAGATCAGTCAATGAGATAACCCCAAAAAAATCTCAAACAAAACAAATATAATAGAACCCTTCTATCTAAGTAAAATAAGCTTGGTTTCATTGCAAACATTAAAAGCATACATGGAATTTAAATATGCTGAACTTCTGTTCATTATATCCACATGTATACTATACAATGAAATAACTGAAGAAATTCTGGCAGGGAAATTATTTTCTTGAATAAAGAATTCAAATTAATTGATAAGTATTTCTTCAAAATATAATACATTATTTTGGTTAATATTTTCAATAATGATTGTGAAGTTTTAAAATGAATACAAAAGCTAGCTATTTCATGGGATATATCAACAGAATTAAATACTCACCACTGGCATGCAAATTTTTCACTGTCAATTTCTACTATTCCTGGTGGTGGTGCAACATGTTGTGGTGCTCTTGTTGCTATGAAAAAAAATAAGAATTATCAATTTTATATAAAAATATATAAAAACTTTGGATAGCTTGCCATTACTCTTTAGAAGGCTTAGAAACGCTATTGATATTGTTCACTTTCCATTTTCAATTAAGAATGCTATCCATGCAGAGAGATCAATACACAGATTGCAATTGCTCCAAATTTGGGGATGGAATTCATGAATGAAGATCTTTTGGTCATCTAGTAATTTTGCTATATTTTGCTGCCTGGAGACTCCCTGAAATCTAAGGTATGTTTCAAGATTCTAATAGGGTGAAGCTACCCTACACTCTTCTATCGGGGTCTACCCATCCTCTTCCACTTAGTCCACAGCTTCAAGAGGGATGCATATGGCATGCTAAGAGAGGAAGGTGACACCATCTTGCCAGCCAGGTCAGCCAAATCAACTTTGGTGATCAGTAGGTTGATATATGTCACAGCCAGACTGCCCTCAGTTCTGAAAGGAATTATGTTATGTTATTTTTACTTACAGCACTAATAATGTAAAAATCTAGCTATCAAATATTGCAACTTTAACTAAGTGAGACTATGAAAAAGAAAATGAGTTCAATCAATCATTCTAAACCTCACAAGTTTACGCATTCACAAGGAATTAAGAAAATTAGACACTGTTAAAGATTTCATTCATTCATTCATTTTCATTTTATTGCACATCCATCTTACCACAGAGTAATTCAGGGCAGCTTACAACATTAAACAGACAAAAGTATAAAAAAACATAAATGATGTAAATAAAATACTATAAAGATCCAAATATTCAGTCCTAAAGAGGGGGGCAGGGAGTAGAATGAGAAATAGGGGAAGATGAGATCTGTTATTAATTTATCAACCACCTCCAATGTGAAACCCCTCCATTGGAGTCCCAAGCCAATTGGCAAGAGCCAGGTCTTTAGACTCTTGCAGAAGATCAGGAAGGTTGCAACCAATCTCACTCCAGAGGGCAAGATGTTCCAAAGGGCATGCACAATTGCAGAGAAGGCTCTTCTCCTGGTCCCCACCAGCTGAAATACCTTAGCCAATGGGTCTCAAAGCATGTCTCCTCTGCTGGCACTGGTGGGGCAAGCCAACCCAATGGGATGAGACAATCCCTCAAGTAGCCTGGATCTATGCCATAAAAGCCTTTAAAGGTGATTACCAACACGTTGAATTGCACCTGAAGCAAACCGGCACCCAATGCAGCTTGTGGAGCAATGGTGTTACATGGGCATCTCTGAGAGCTCTGACAGCCCCAAGAACTGCCTGTGCCACCACACTCTGCATCAACTGTAATTTCTGTATGCTCATCAGTAGCCCCATGTAGAACATGTTGCAATAGTCCAATTGCGGCATGACTTAAGGCTTGAATGACTGAGTGCAGGGCTTCCTGATCCAGGATAGGCTGCAACTGGAGCACAAACTGAAGTTGTGCAACTTTAGTTTGCACAAAGCTGTGATTGCCCCCTGCTCTTTGAGCAGGAATTGTGAGTCCAGGAGAGCCTCCCAAGTTGTAGACTGGATCCCTCTGGGGTAGTATCACCCCACCCAGAACTAAAAATGTCGAAGTCCTGGGTCTTGAGGCTCTATGTAGTCAAAGCTATTTGGTCCTGACAAAGTTCAGTTGAAGCCTGTTGTGCCCCATCCAGGCCCCCACAACCTCCAGGCTGGGAGTTGGCAACCTGCAGCCTGAGAGCCTCTTGGCTGCTTTTTCCGATTCCGCGTCCTTCGCAGGCAACTCAGCGCCAGAAAGAGCTCCAGCCCTTTTCTCGCTCTCATCTCTTTCTTGGTTCTCCTGCGCCGCGCTTTCCTCCCTGCATCCAGCGATGGCTGCTGCTGCTGCTCCCCATTCCCCTCCTTCCTGAGTCCGTAGTGCGCAGCCAGCTACTCACCTCACTGCGCAGTGGCGGCAGTAGGAGGAGGAGTTGGTGTCCCCACCCCCGTGATCCCAGCCCATGGGGGTATTTTGCTTCTGTGCGTGTGCAAGAAAGAGATGAGAACGAGAAAAGAGGAGAACGAGAGAGAGAAATGAAAGATAGCTGGAGGAAGAGAATGAGAGAGGGGGAAACAAATCAAAAAGAGAGAAGGGGGAGAGGGAGTGAGAAATGAAAGATAGCTGGAGGGAGAGAATGAGAGGGGGAAAAGAGAGGGAAACAAATCAGAGAGAGAGAAGGGGGAGAGAGAAATGAAAGAGGGAAAGAGAGGAAAATAAATCAGAGAGAGAAGGGGAAGAGAAAGGAAGAGAAATGAAGGAAGGAAGTGAAAGAAAGAAAGAAAGAAAGAAAGAAAGAAAGAAAGAAAGAAACTTTCTCAGACCTATAATGAAAGCAATGGCAAGATAGATCCCTTGCTAAGAAAACTGTAGTTTGCCAGAAGCACAAATTAGAAGCAAGTCTGAATTTTTAAAAAAGAAATAACAGAGATAGCAAAAATGCATCTGAAAATAAGATTATTTATAATTTTGGATAATGTATTATATTCTCAAACTCAAAAAGAAATCAAAATATATATGCTATTCCTGTTAGTACAATCTTGCCAGCTTCTATCAACTTAGAGTTCACTATGAAAAGATTACAGAGAAGCAAAATCCCACAATTAATAACTTTATTTTGGATTTGCTATCTTATTCAATGAGAAGGAAAGAGGGAAAGAGAACGAAGGAAAGGAAGAAAGAACGAAAGAAAAAAAGAAAAAGGAAAGGAAGAAGAGAGCTAAAAGAGAGAAAAACAGAAATGAGTGGGAGGGGGAGAGAGATGGGGAGAGAGAGAGAGAGACCCATTTCCCACAGAAAACACTGAGAGCCATGAAACCTGGGTTGACGTGGCTGGGGTGTGTGTCATGTGACTGGGTGGAGTGATGTTGGGTTGGCCATGCCCACCCAGGTTTTGTGGCTCCTGTTGTTTTCTTTTCTGTGGTAAACGGGTCCAAATGCTTAAGGTTGCAGACCCCTGTTCTAGGCATAGTGAGAGGGCAAACAGCATCACTTGGGTGACCAGTTATAGAGTTGGGCTATTATCAGCATATCAGATACCTCACCCATGGTGACAGATGATCTCACCCAGCGGTTTCATATATATGTTAAAAAGGAGAGAGTACTGAGCCCTGCAACATGCCATTATTATAATTTTTAAGTTCTGTATTAGGATTTTTCTAGTAAACTAGATGGTTTAAAACCAAGGATTCTGAAGGAGATAACAAATGTAATCTTAGAGCGACTGAATCTTTCATAGTTCCTGTACACAGGGGAACTATCAGAAGACTGAAACAGAGCTGATGTGGTTCCAAAAGGGGGAAAATGGATCCAAGAAATTACAATCTTTTTTTTACTATTGACCAAATCACCACGGCTCTTTAGATAGATGGTAAAGCTATAAAAATACAGCAACAATAAACTGTGTTAAGAAGTATTGCAGAAAGAATACACACACACAAAACTTAGAGAACATAGTAGTGACTATTTATGAAAATAAATCACCTAAGCATATCCCTACTTCTACTGCATAGAAGTAATAAACTATACCCCCATATTTTGTTACCATCACAATTTAGAGATTCATGTTTCTATAATAAAAGACTACCAAATGTATCTAATCATATTCCAATATATAATTTACAGGGTTTTTAAAGATTTATCTCATTTCTATTATTTTTTATAAATAATTCAAGGTGATAAACATACCTAATTCTTCCTCCTCCTCCTATTTTCCACACAACAAGCCTGTGAGATGATTTCAGGTGGGACAGTGACTGGCCACCCCAGCCAAGTTACCTAGCCAGATATGATGCCTAGGAAGGGCTAGAACTTATGATGTCCTGCTTTTTAGACTGGTGCCATAATCACTAAACCAAAGGATAATACTAACCTGGAGTAGCAGGGGCATGTCCCTGTGATGAAACTTGTTCCAATGCTTGCGGCCTAATTTCAGAGAGTACTTGGTGGTTGGTACTTTGATGTTCAACAAGTTTTACTGCATTGAGTGCATCACCTCCAAACATCTGGATGTCCATTGAAACCAGGCATACTAATGTATCTATAAGTTAGCATAAATTTATTTTATTCCACTAAAAGAATTAATTTCAGAAAGTTATTGCATTAAGTTAAACTGAATTCATTTAAAGTATAGCTTTATAGCTTTGCTAGACCTATTTCTATTTGTTTTGGCATTATAAGCAGATTTCATGATTTTGAAATCTCCAATATCCACTTCTATTTGTTTTATTTAAAAATTGAAACAGATTTTTGTATAAGCAAAAATGGTTTCTTATTAGTTGGGTTAGTCTATTGCTTACCTGTGACACATTTATTGGTTCTATGTTATCCTTTGCACCTCACCAAAATACTTTAAAAGTTTACCATGATAGGAGCTATGCAAATTAGATAAATATAGTATCTGCATAATTTTATTGGAACAAATAACTTAAGCCTTCTTTTGCAAGACATTTATGTGGCACTTTCAGTTTTCCAACTGTTTTCTGATCCTTGCCATGATTACCCATAGCACAGAAAAGAGGAATTAAGACAAAGGACAAGCCATGTATCACTTTACAGAAAAAAAACATTTAACAAAGTATTACTGAGGCCCTAGTAATACAAGTGTTTTGTTAAAAACAAATCTGATAGCTTACCTATACTTTTATCAATTTTAGCTATTTTGCTACAGGCCACTTCACCCATTTCAGTGAGCATATAGAGCACTTCCAGAGCAGATGTAACAAGTAAAACGTCAGGTAAAGTGAGATGGCAGATGATTTCTTTGTAAGATTCTTGATCTACATATTCACAAATTAAGACACCATTGTCTTCAGCTTTACAAAGATTACCCAAGATTTCCATGCCTAAAACAAACAAACAAAAAACAGTGTCGTATGGATGTCACAAAAGAGCAAAATTTGTTCTCTGTTCCCAGAGTACAGGATACACAGTAATAGTTTCAAGTTACAAGAACAACAGGTGTCAGTTGAGTATTAGAAGAAAAAAGAAGTGGTGGTAAGTTACTTCACAATAATTATCTACAAAGAATAGTTTAGATTTCTGTACTGAGTAGAAGGTTGGACTCAGTCTAAAGTGATGGTTCTTCCTCTGATTTTTATAAAAATGATATTTTACACAAGATATTGTAATCACATAAATTCTTACCACGCATTTTTAAGAATCTATCTCTTGACATTAAGCACTTAGTAACAGTATGAAACATTAGATGAGTTGTTTTAAAATCAACAGGGTCCAAAAGAAGCTGAAAAATAGAAACCAAATATTAATGATTGAATGATTCATCTTATAAAATTAATATCATTATGGAAACCTTCCAAATTAAAGTAATACTTAAAACATATTGAAAATGTTATATCCTATCTATGACTTTCTATGCACCTTGCACTTAAATAGCTAATTAATGCTAAAATTAAAATTAAAAAAATATGAAATTGGTATCAGCAGCAGCAGCATCCTAATCCCAAAGTTCCAATTTCTATTCAGTAACAGATCCAGTGTCTTAATTTTCACATTTTCCATCGTTACCTCCAGCCCATTACTAGCGACAAATATGGTAATAAATATTTTCCCAGTTAGACAGCAATCTGTTACGTAGGCAACTTAAAGGACAATGTTGTGGGACTCCACAGGGCAATGTTAAAGTATCGAACACCTATCATCTGAATGTACCATGGATGAAGGACTAAAACCACTGTAATGCAGTGTCTCCAACACCTAACAAAACCAATACTTCAGAATAGTTTTGTGAGGTTTCAAAAACCACCATCCAAAGAAATTAGTAAAGCCATACCTTTCTCAATCAATTTCCACATTTTAATTCCAAATATTTCACAATATTGGATAATATCATTCTGAAAATTACTCAATTTGCATTACAGATAGTCCTTGACTTATAAAGGCAATTGGGACCAGAATTGCCATCACTAAGGGCTATGGTTATAAAACACAATGTCATGTGACTGCACCACTTAGCGATGGCAATTCTGTCAGTGCCATTTGCTGTCAATAAGCGAGGATCACTCAGGTTATTAAGCATGGATCTCCTGTGACTGCTATTTACGATTTCTTGCCAGCTACTTTCTCCACTGACTTTGCTGGTAGGAAGCTGGCAGGGAATATTGTAAATTGCGATGTGACCATGGGGGAAACTGTGATGGCCAGAATTCCAGGGACTGATTGTGAGTATCATTTTTTCAGTGCCATCATACCTTTGAACAATCACAGAAAAATAATTGCAATCCAAGGAATACCTGTATTTTTATTATCTATTAATTCAGCTTTATCAAAGAAAAGTGAACAATTTCTCTTTTTTAACTGAATGCAACTTAATGCTTTGTACGTGGGAATAAACACAGCTGAATATCACAGGAAGGTTTTTAATACATAGATTTGACGTATATTTTTCTTTAACTACAAATAGTATGCTTTCTGGTTATATTTATCTAGATATTTTATGAATAGTTTAATCTTAATTTTTAATTAAAATACATTTCAATACTTTAAAATAATATTTATTAGTGCATGATTGCTAAAATGTAAGCCTTGCTTCAGTTGTTCTACCAAATTTGCATGATAAATGTAAGAAGAGTTTAGAATTTGAAGTAATTAATCTTATTCTTTTGAATGATAATTAACAAACAATACTGCTTGTTAGGAAACATGGGATAAACACAATTTTTAATTACATTACATGCTTATTAAGAATGAGGACAAGAGTAGTGAAACCTAAGCTCTTATATATTTCCATTACCGTTACTTTGTAACTCTTTATATTAATAATCAACATTCTGCTTTTTAAAAAAATGTATCAAGTAGGAGTGTTTATGCATTTTATATACATGATAGGAATGTTCATTTCAGTAAATTATTTTTGAATTGTTATGTTCTGGCTGTGCTAGAAGAAATCTCATTCTCTTAATTCTTCTCAGGGAAGCAAAAATAATACTGTTTTTCTTTTGTTTTTTTAAAAAAGCTTCTAGGCTATCTGTCATCTAACAAAATCCAAAGAAACTGCACTTGTATGTAACATAAAATGCAAAGCTTCATAGAAAAAAAATAGGATTCAGATTTAACCCATTAGCATTCTGTTACTTCAGGTTAGGTTTGGCTCTAAACAACTTTATTTAATGATCTGAAAAATCATCAATACGAATGTATTTCCTTTTATATAACACTTGATAAGGTAAGATAGCTTTTCATTCTTACTTCATACTTTAAGCTATTTAAATTATAGGTATCATTTTTTAAATTTCTTACCTCGGCAGCAATATTTCCTAAAGTGTCAAGCCCCAATTGTCTTAAGGAAATAAAATGACTATGAGAAGAGAGCAACAAAAAACGAAGACAAGTACGATTAGCTGCCAATAGTTTTACATTTCCCTCCTCAAAGGAGAGATTTCTTAAAATCACTGCAATCTGGAGAACTCTCTGTCCTTCAATATCATTAATGCCCAACTTGCGTGGTGGATGAAATAAAGACTCCCATATCCAGTCTTCTGGTATAGTATCTATAAAAGTAAGATAATTATTTTAATTGTTCAGTTCAAGATATACCAAAAATATTCTATTATTTATTGACTGCAACTCACCTTGAGATTTGTTTCTGTCAGAAATAAGGTCACGTACTTCATTATCCTCAACAATATCCTTCCAAAACTAAAACAGAAAAAAAAAATTTTTTAGCGTGAAACTTAAAAGGGAATTTATTCCTAAAACAGTTGGTGTGTAATAATGGAGGAAAATCATGTATTGCTCACAGTATTTATTTACTAGGAAGTTTTCTGGGAAATAAGAAAGAATAGAATTATATGGGGGTAGACCTGTGTTAATGATTGTCCTTTGCTAAGTGACAAAATCATAAAATGTGGTGTCACGTGACCAGAACTTACAAAGGTAGATCCAATTGCGGTTAGTAGGTGAATTCTACATGACTATTAGGCACAATTTCACATGATCCTCATTTGTGACCTCCAGTCTTTCAGTTGGCAACATTGTGATCACTGTAACTTGAGGACTGGGATTAGTGTCCTTATTAAGTGTCATCATAACTTCAAATAATCTCTGAATAAATAGTTATTAACTGAGGACTATCTGTATTTCCAAAACTTCTCTCTAATGGATCTTTATCTCTAATGGATCTTTATTTAAAACCTGAGGTACTTTATATAAGCACCTCAGGTTTTCAATGGTAGATTTTGACTCTGTATACATATACATGCACATATACATACAATCATACATACATATATATGAGTATAATGGTAAAGTACAATTTTAGTCTGATTTATATCCTTTAAATCAAAATTTAAATAAGATTAGTTTAATAGATATGAATTGTAAGATCTTCATATTTAAGTTTTCTGTCTTTTTGAGATTTTAAATAAAATCAGCATTTATCATCAGTGTGAGTATGCGCGCGTGTTTGCGTACAAGAAAATGATACTTATTCTCCCAGGATTTGAATAAAAAGCATAAAAACAAGTTTAAATGCTACACTGAAACACCAATTACAATTAGTCATATGATAACACAATCGTATTGCCTATCATAAATGTAATTGTAGAAATAAAGTGATTCAATCATAAATCTGATTAAATTTGTAAGATGCACTATACATGTAACATTAAAGAAATAATAAAACATTAAAAAGAAATTTAGAATTTTCAACATATAAATATTTTTAGAAACAATGTTAACAAATTGGATTTTAAAGTAATTTAATGTTTCAACTGCTTTATATAAAACAGGTAGAGTTTGGAATGCATCCAAAATCTTAAAAATCTAAGCATATTGAAACCATAGTGCAGCATTATTGGAATTAATGGTACAATTAGTTTCCTAAAGCATAATTAGTTCAACTGATGTTGTAAGTTAAACCTGTTATACTTTGGTTTATTTCCAAATGGCTAATCAAATACAAAAACATTTAATATTCCTGATATAATTATCAGTAAGTTCTACCTTGTTTCATGTTAAAATGCACAAAAAGACTCAATATATCAAGTCTTTCAAGAGTATGAATAAATTCCATTTTTGCTATCCACTGGTAGGAAGTGTCAAATTTTTCAACTTTCAAATTCTAAACATTAGGGGTGCTTAAAGGTTGTGACTTGTTTTGGGGATTGTAAAGATATTTTGGTTATTTTAATATAATTTAGATGTGCTTGGTAACTACATAACTTTTCAACATTTTGTTTCATTTTACATGTTCAGCTATCTTTCTCTTTTTGTTAAACGTTTGTCTAAGTATGTTAATACTGCTGGCCTCATTTCCTGTGAGTGTGATAACTGATCTGTAATGGCTTCTAAAAAAAGAACAAGGCTGGGAACATTCACTCATATGAGCGAATTAATTGGGAATGACAGAGACTAGTTGCCATCTGAACTTTCAACACTACGAGAGGTTCTCAGATAAGGCTTACTGTTAAGAGAACAAAGTAGTGATGAGGCTAGAAACTATCCAGCAGCCAGTCTTGCAAGAGACATATATCCAAAAGTGCTTGAAAAGTGGGAATGAGTGAACAGTTCTTTTGTGACCCCTGTTGTAAATTCATGAGTGACAATCTTGAACAAGAATGAAGAGAGCTGAGATCAAGCCAAAAACATATCTCTTGGTAGAGGAACGCTAGATGTCAAAGAGACTTCCACTGTGAAACTTGACAAACTGTATGACATCCTCAACTGCAAGTGTCAAATTGTTCTGTATGCCGAATTTGGCTGTCCTGCTGGCTGCAAAAGAGAAGCTCATATTAACTGTACCTGGCTTAAGGAGGAGAAGAAATCACTGAAGGAACTTATTTTCGTTAAAGATCAGAGAAACAGGACTGATTCTTTTGGATCACACCAGATTGGTTTGCCAGATGTGCCCAAGCAGAAATGACAAAGCAAAAGCAGCAAGACCATCAGAGACACAGGCTGGCTAAATATACGCAAGCAGAGAAGTATTCTAGACTTTTCAATACTGACAAACGAAGTAATTATCTCTTATGATGAAAAAGAACAGATGACTGATGATGAAGATGAATGTGATGGAAGTTATGAAGAGGTCTTAGACCAAACACACGCGCCCTCTACTTCAAAAGAAAACTCAGAATAAAATAGATTAGAAATAACAATAGTTGCTATGCAGAGCATAAGATACGGTGTTGGTCAAATTTGATGAGCTCTGTTAAGAAGGGCGAAATAGAATGCATCTTCTTTGACGACTGCATAGATGCAACTAAAGTTATGCCGAAAGCAAACAATTCAGACTAACAATTTCCCAGTACCACCAAAGAAGAACATTATTCTGACTTCCGGTTCCGGCTGCTGATCACAACGGGCAGGCTCTGCTCGCCCCGCGCTCTTCTGGTGGGCTCCCCACTATTTGGGGGGCACAGGATGCCTTGGAGGGGCTCCTGCCGAAGGGGCGGCGTAGAGGGGAATCCCCTGAGTCGGCGGCGGCCGGGGGGGGGGCTCCCCGCATCGCCCTAGGCACCGGGAGGCATGATGGGTAGGCGCTGCGGTGTCTTCATGAGGAGGCAGCTGGAAGAACGCAAGATCTGAAGGACGCAGTTGCTGTGTGGTGAGGTGGAAACTTTCCCCCGTCCCCTTGCTTGATCGAAAGAAAAAAAAAATTGCCAGCCGTTTTTAGAGTTACTTTCAACTTGGCTCGGAGAAGCGTGACTGGAGGGAGGGGGATTCCCCCCCCCTCGGACAGGCGGCTTTAAAAGGTTTTGCTCTTTTAAAGCCGCCTGAGGAGGAGGAGGGGAGAGAGCCATGTAATGGAATCACGCTCATAACAAAGGCAGATTTTGGACTGTAATCCTGTAAATGAGGTGATGATCTGAAAACTTTTAAAACTTTTCGTTATGCCTTCTGATTCCGAAGCTGGAAGGGCAAGATGGCACACTTCCGTCGTCTTTACAGACTCTGAAATTTGACTCCACCCATAGGAGCTTCAGGCATCTTGTCTTTGTCTCTGTGACACTCAGATAAATCTCTTGTTGTTATTGGACTCCGCTTGGAACAAAGGACTTTATTACTTTATTGCCAGAAGCTGAAACCAGAAAAAACTCTCTTTTGCTGGGACTCCTTGCCTCCTAATCTCTCTTGGCGGTTTTCCTCTCTAATTGTTTCCTCTCTGTATTGACTTTGCACTCTCTCTGCTCACTATAATGCCACCTAAAAGACCACCCCCGGGGAGGCCGGGCTTTGCTGTCTCCGCCCCGACATCTTCAGCGTCCAGTCCCAGTGGACAACAGACCTTAACTTCTTTGTTGCAGCTAAAGCCTTCTGAGACGGACTTTCAGCAGATGTTTCAACAAATCTTAAAGGGACAGGAGGACTTAAAAAGTCAACTAAAGGAGATGAATGAGCAGCTTAAAGAGAACCAAGACCGGGCGATTAAAAATTCACAGAGATTGGATCTTTTGGAGGAGGGGACAGCTGAGATGAGGGGGGAGGTAAAAGGGGTGCAGAAGGGGAACCAAAGAAGAACATTATTCTGTGTGCTGTGAGCCAGGTAGAAGATATCTTTATCATTTCACTCCAGAGAAGGGCTCAAAAAACAGGAAAACCTGCTCAAGTGATTGCAGATAATCTGGTGTATTTCATGAAGAAGAAAGGCATTGAAAAAAGCTGGAAGGCCATTGAAGACGGTCCTACAAATGTTATTATTGGCTGTGAAGATAGTGCTATGCACTGGGTAGAAGTCAAGCTTGACTGGAAGTTGATTTGGTTGGTGTGCGCACTCCACATGAATGAGTTACCCCTATGACACTTAATGACAGGATTGGATGGGAAGACCTTGTCTAACAAGAAATGGGCAGGTAAAATTGGCAACTTGCTAGACACTGCAATAGAACGACATTGATCCTTCTTTCACCAGAGTTTCAATTGGTGAGGCTTTCATTTCACTGAGCGACAGTTGTAAAGGATTTCTCTACTGATCAAGCGTATGAATACAGGATCACACAGGCAATAAGAACTTCCCACAAATCTGATTCTTATGGAAATTGGTGCTGTAAGCAATTCATGCTGGTTGACAACGGGAAATAGGCTTTGTTGAATATTGGTTTCAAAGCATGGCTTTTAAGGCAAAGCTCTCCAAAACTTAATGATAGTGGAATACATCATTGGTGTGGACTATCCTTGATTGTTCAACACCAAAGTAAAACATTCCTGGATTGAAGGTCCACATCATGTGTTGTTCCAGCTGTAGTAAGTCAGACTGCAAAAAAAGGCTGTAGTACATGCTGTTTTGCCAATCATTCAATGCTCGGCATGGTACACTTTCAGTGAAATGATAATCCAGACACTCTTTTGTTCAGATGGCATTCAAGAGAGGAGAGCTGGTATGCAAAAGATCATTGACTTGAGAGGTGCAGACAATGACACACTAAGAGATTTTTCTCTACGTGCAAGAAAAACATCTTTAATCAAAGCCAGAGCATCCACTATGTTGGAGTTGCCTGATTGGTCTGAAGGTGTATGTAAGCCACCTTTGATGTGCAAACTGACTACAGTAGAAATAAAGAAGTACATTGACAATCCAATGCAAATATCACAGTGGCCCTGTCATGCCCAATCGATAGATAGATGTGTGAAACAAGTAACAGAAGCACAAGCAGAGTGTATACACATGACAAATGTGAGGGTTATACCAGAGGCCAAGAAGCAAGTCAGCGGCTGATGTTGAAGAATGAATCAAAACAAGACTTGATGAAACTCACTTAAACATTTTTGTAACTCATATAATTCCTTCAGTTTATGATTGCATAGATTATTTTTTGCTTAGCTAGATATGGTAAGATTCATGCAGAAAAAACTTTTAATTTTTGTAGCACAAGGTGTAATTTTTAGAAAAGAAAGTATTTGGGTTACAAGGGACTTTTGTGGGGTATATGATCAGACGTGGATTTACCATACCAAGCTAAACATGCAATTGAAAAAAAAAACAGATTTGAATTCTTGGTGTAAAAACACATAGGTTTAAAACCTCTCACTGCAAATTTGACAAACAAGTAGTACATACTACACAGTACATAACCATAGCTTCATTTTAGATGTATTTCCTTACCAGATTCCTCAATGCCTTGAACAATGGCAGAACTTCTTTGTACTGGAAAAGTTCTTTAAAATTCAGGGAAAAATTCAGAGATGTATCTGTCTTGAAAGTAACCCACGTGGAAATATCACAACCCACAGCACAAATATCAGGAGTTGACCACATATTTTTTTAATGATGTTTTGTATTATGTCATAAATGTTTTATGATAATTGCTATGTCCTCTAGTCTGGATAACTGCAAGTAACTGCCCTTGAAAAACATTCAGAAGCTTCAAACAGTGCAAAATGAGTATACAGGTTGTCAGACATTAGATACCTGTAACATCACTACTGTGGAAAACAGCATTGATTGTCAGTGTGTTTCCAGGTGCAATTCAAAATGTTTTAAAGCCCTTCATGGCCTGGGACTGGATTACCTGATAATCCAGGTAATTCTACCCATCCAATTTGATCCAGCAGGTTGGGCATGTAGATGTCCCATCAGCCAAAGATTGTTGTGTCAGACCTGGAAGCCATCTTTTACTTTTGGGACTCCAGGCCTGCCACATTTTCTACTGTGGGAAAATGGGAGGAGGGATTATACAGAATGTGAGCAATATATAGTCAAAATAACATTCTTTCTCAGAAAATTAAGGTCACCTGGCCCTGCAGCTGCAATGAGGTGACATTGCAGCTGCAGAGGCATCTCCAGTTTTGGATGGTGCCTGGTTGATCATGTGATGGACATGTGGGTGCTGGGCAGGGACTTGAACTTTCTTTTTAAAAAAAATATTTTTTATTAAAGTTTTTTTAAAAAACATAATTTTTTTTTGCAATTTCCTTCTGTACAACATTTCCACCTTGGTATACATCCATTGTAAATACACTTCTCCTCCCTTATTTCAGTTTCTCTTTGTCTACACATGATACTATTATATACATTCCTTAATTTACAATCCTTCATTATGTACCGTTTCCATTTATACATTTGCTCATCTCTACCTATACATTGCTATTTTCTAGCTCCCGTGTCTTCTTCATTTAGTCTTTCCTTAAGCTGTACACCCGTCCTCTAGCCATTTGTACCACTCATTCCATACCAAATAAAATTCTGTTTCCTCCTTTTCTTTCATTTCTTTTGTGAGTCTCTGCACACTCTAATAATTTCATTATAACATTCCCCTCTGATGGTATATTATTATTCTTCCAATATTGTGCATATATTATTCTCGCTGCCATTATGATATGTATAATTAAATATTGTATTTTTTGTCATATTTCCTTGTAGGTATTCCCAATAGAAATAATTCCGGTTTCATATCTATTTGCTGTTTAGTAATTTCTTCAAGCCATTTTCCTATTCTATTCCAATATTGTTTAGCCTTTGGGCATAACCACCACATGTGGTAATATGTTCCTTGATTTTGCCTACATTTCCAACAGTCCAATGATAAATTGGGGTACATTTTAGTCAGTCTCGCTGGTGGGAGATGCCATCTATAGAACATTTTATACATATTTTTCTTGTAGGCTACTGCCATTGTCAATTTCTAATTTTCTTTTTTTTTTCACAATTATTTTTTTTATTGAAAAAGTTTTATACAGACAAATTTCCCCCCTTTTAACCCCCCACCATACAGTATAAATCACATACAGATACTATGCCCCCTCCCCTCCCCCCCCAAAATTCTCATTCAGATATTATACCAAATACTTTACCCCCTCCCCTCCCCCGTCTTAAAGTAAATTACTCATTCACATACTGTACCCCCTCTCCTCCCAACACTCACAATATAAGTTTCTCTTAAAGTAACAATAGCACATTAATCCCATCTTCTAAGCTAATTTAACATATATAACTCATAATATAAATTTCTCTTAAAATAACAATATTTCATTAATCCCATCTTCTAGTTTATTTATACATATATATTGCCCCGCCCTCCACCCTAACCCACCCCCACCTCCCACTCAACCCCCCCCCTGACTTCCGCTATACACCACTCTAACAATTCCAAGCATCCCCGGAAGCCGTCAATTTCTAATTTTCATTCCAAAATTTTTCCCATTTCTCCAAATCAATACTGAGGCCAAATTTTTTGGCCCAAGTTATCATAATTTCTTTAACTTCCTCCTCCTCCATTCTGTAATTCAATAAGTAGTTATATAATTTCTTGATCAATTTATCCTCTGTACCTTGTAAAATTTTATCTAGATCAGGCGGTTCTGTTTGGAATTCATACTGTTTTTTATCTTTCTTATATCTAGCCTGCATTTGCATATATGGCCACCAATCAATGTCTATGCCCTGTTAATACAATAATACAATACAATAGTAGAGTTGGAAGGGACCTTGGAGGTCCTCTAGTCCAACCCCCTGCCTAGGCAGGAAACCCTATACCGTTTCAGACAAATAGCTATCCAACATCTTCTTTAAGACTTCCAGTGTTGGGGCATTCACAACTTCTGGAGGCAAGCTGTTCCACTGATTAATTGTTCTCACTGTCAGGAAATTTCTCCTCAGTTCTAAGTTGCTTCTCTCCTTGATTAGTTTCCACCCATTGCTTCTTGTTCTACCCTCAGGTGCTTTGGAGAATAGTTTGACTCCCTCTTCTTTGTGGCAACCTCTGAGATATTGGAACACTGCTATCATGTCTCCCCTAGTCCTTCTTTCTCTTTCTCTTTCTTTTCTCTTTCTCTTTCTGTTCTTTTAGTTCTAATCTTGTTTTTAATACTACACGATCGTTTTGGAAATTTTTATATCTTTTTATTTTATCTATGTCTAATACATTTGGGTAGATTAATGCTTCGTTGATAGCCAATTTGGAATTTTAATATAGTGTTTTTCTTTAATTTTTTGCCATACTTGTAGCAAAGCATCCCTAATTAAATGTTCCTGAAAATAACTGTGGGTTTTATTTTTGCCATATAAATGTGTGCCATCCTAACTGCAAGTCATGGCCTTCTAAAATCAGCGTTCTTTAATTTTTTTAACTCAATTCAATCTTTGATCCACATAAGTGGTAGTAAGTCTCCCAATCCAGGAGCTTGAATCCTCCTCTTTCTCTACTATCCTGCAATAGTTTCATTTTAATCCGTGCTTTTTTACCCGGCCAAATGTATTTCACAGTTAGCTTATTTAACTCTTTAAAACAGCTTTTACCTAATTTTATTGGTGCTACTTGAAAGAGGAACAGTATTCTTGGTAAAATGTTCATTTTGATGGCAGCTATCCTTCCTATAAGGGAAAGTTGTAGTTTTTCCATGTTTCCAAATCTTTTTTAATCTGTTGTATTAATTTAGTGTAGGTATCTTCTTTGATTGAAGAACATCTGGCCAAATACCAAATAGATATTTTACTTTTTTGGTGACTTGCATGCCCATTCTTTCTTCCAATTTTCTTTTCTGTTTTTAGTAAGCTTTTTCGTTATTGCCTTTGTTTTCTTTTTGTTAATTGTAAGTCCTGCTACTCTACCGTATTCTTCTATATGTTGCAACAGTTCAGATCCTGTCTCTAGCAGTTGTTCAATATAAATACTAAGTTGTCCGCAAATGTATTCTCCTTTCCTTATTTTCAAACCCTTTCATTCTTGATCCTCTCAGATTTTTATTAACAATACCTCCAAGGTTAATATGAATAATAAAAGAGATAGCGACACCCTTGTCTTACCCCCTTCCCAATAATAAATTTTTCGGCAGTATCACCATTTATTATTACTTTGCTGTTTGGGTTGTGTATATTTTTTCCACCATCTTTACAAATTTCTCCCCAAAGTTCATAGTCTCCAATTGTAAAATAATAAATCTCCAATTTAAATTATTAAAGGTTTTTTGGGCATCCAAAAAGATTAAGGCAGCTTGCTTTCCTGGATGTGCTTCATAATATTCTAGTGTGTTTATAATGGTTCTCATGTTATTTCTTATTTGTCTTCTTGGTAAAAATCTGTTTTGGTCTGGATATATACGTTTAGAACCTTTTAAAACTCTTTCTGCAATTATGGATACCAAGTATTTTATAGTCCGCATTTAGCAGTGAAATAGGTTTGTAGTTTTTAATCTGATGTGAGTCTGTATCTTCTTTTGGAATGAGTGTTATAAGTGCTTCTGTCCATGAATTTGGTATTTTCGCTTCTACAAGCACCTCATTAAATACTTCTATCATTAACATATCTAATAGTTCCTGTACCGTCTTATATAGCTCCACAGGTAATCCATCAGGGCCTGGTGTTTTATTATTCTTTTGTTTCTTCCTTGCCTCCACTAATTCCATCATAGTTATTGGTTCGTTTAATCTCTCTCTCTTTTTACCTCTGCAATTTTGGTGAAGTTCATCTTATCTAGATATTGTTTGATATTATCCTGATACATGCTCCTGCTAATATAAGCTTTGAAAAAATTGTTGTGTTATAGTCTTCTTTTCATCTTTTCTATGGTGTGTCACGCCTTCCTCGTCTTGTAAATAGGCTATTATTCTTTCTCCTTTTCTTTCCTTAATTTATATGCCAGCCAATGCCCCTGCTTAAAGTTTTGCTTTGCGATATCACTTCCGGCAGCCGAAGGCGACAGACGCGAGCGTCTGCCTTCTCGCTGCCTTGGTGGGCTCCCCTGGATCCTAGGGGAGCACAGGGTGCCTTGGAGTGGCGCCCTGCCGTAGGGGCGGCTTGCTGGGACCCCCTGGAATGGCGGTGGCCGCGGGGGGTGGTGGTCTCCAGCTTTGCCCCAGGAGCCATGGAGTACAGGGAGCGTGCAGAATCCCAACGTGCGCTTCGCCGAGCGCAGCCAGGAAGGAAATGACTAATTTGAATGCAGCAGCTGAAGCGCGGTGGGGTGGGGGCCTTCCCCGGGTCTTATACAGTTTAAAACCTTACTGACTGTCTTGCAGTTTTTTTTTCCTGACTTTGTTTCAACCAGTGAAGGAGTTAAAAGTGGAGGGGGGAGGGAATTTCCACCCCCCTCGGAAAAGCGGCACTTGGAAAATCTCTCCCTTGCGAGGGAGAGAGAGAAAGTTCAAAAAAGTTTAAAATATTTTCACTTCCCTTGATTAATGGGGAAAAAAGGAAAACTGATTCTTCTCTAAGCTATCTATGGGAATTCTGATTTTGCTGTTTCCTAATCACCGGTGCTGGCTGAGCCAAGATGGCTCACTTCCTCTTTCTTCTTTGTCTGTGAGCATGAGACTCTTCCCTTGAAAGATTTTGTTTGCCTTGATCTAATTTCTACCCCAGAGATCTCCAGGAGCCTCTTCAAACAAACTTTTTCCCTGGATTTGGAATGTTTTGATCCACCCATCTGCTTTGGCCTTCAATTAAACAACTTATTCTCCTTTGGACTTGCCTGTTTGGTGGCTGTGCTTTCCTACGGACACCATTCCCTGTATAGAACAACAACTATCTCCGAACTTCATGATGGGTCCAAAAAAATTACCACCTGGAAAGGCCTCGTCGGCCCCAACATCTTCTACGTCCAGCCCCATTGCCCACCAGTCACAGTTGGGGTCTTTTCTACAACCTAAAGCCCCTGAAGAGAGTTCAAAGGATTTCTCTACTCAGCAGATGCTTCAGGCCCTCTTAAAGGGACAGGATGAAATGAAAAAACAGTTGCAGGTCTTAAATGATCAGCTGAGAGAGACACAACTAAAAACAACACAGAACAAACAGCGGATAGGTGTACTGGAGGAGGGTGCGGTTGGGATGAGGAGTGGCCTGGAGGCAATCCAAAGGGGGAATATAGAATTCGAGAATCACATGATAAAAATGGAATTTGAAAGGATGTCTTTTTTTCTTAGGTTTCAAAATTTACCAGAAGTTGAAAATGAAGATCTTAAAGAGATTATGACCACAATGTTAGCAGAATATATTAACAGAGATAAACAACAGCTTGGGTGGGATATTGACTTGATCTATAGGATTAATTCAGCCTATGCAAGAACACATAATGTCCCAAGGGAAGTTCATGTTAAATTTCTTAGAAAAACTACAAGAGATGAGGTTCTAGGAGCTCAAAGGGGAGGACCATTAAAATATAAGGATAAAGAAATAGCCATTCTTAAGCAGATCCCAAAGAAAGTAAGAGATAAGAGAAGGAAATATACCTTCTTAGCAAAAAAATTATATAATAACAGTATCTGGTTCAAATGGCTGTTACCAGAAGGCATGTTGATTTTTTGGGAGGGCAGTAGAATTACTACAGTTGCGGAAGCAGAGGCTTTCATGAAAAAACATACTGCTCTATTAGGTGATGTGGGGGATCCTATACAAGATACAAAGCAGGGAGGGGCTGAGGCTCTGCCAGTGGACGGGAGGGGGGGGGGAAGAGTAGACAACAAGAAGACTCAGATCACAAAAGTGAATTGAAACACTATTCCAAATGTTGTTACAATGTATTTTTAAGGAAGTGACAAAAGTAAAATGATTGAAACATACTGATGATTTGGTTAAACTTAAAACTGCTAATATCTAAGTAAATGTTTATAGTTTTATATTTTTCCTTTTTGTAAAAGTTGCGAGACCCCCCGCACGATGTAGCTGTCAAAATGTTCCATAACCTTTTACCCTTTTTCCCTTGTAAAATTTTTTAAAACCAATAAAAAATAAAAGTTTTGCTTTGCCATTCTAACTTTCTGAGCCATTTCATTTTGTGTAATCAAGTTCAGTTTATGTCTTATTAGGTCTATTTTTCCTTTTATCTTGTTGTTTTGGGGCACTGACTGTAAATCTAATCTTTTCATTTCTTTCTGCAATCCTTCTTGCTTTTGTTTCATTTTATTGTTTGTTCTAACTGTGTACGCTATAGTGAGTCCTCATATATTTGGTGGTATCCCACACGTTTTGTAGCAATGTGTCTTTCTTTTTGTTCATTTTGAAAAATATTGTTATCTTTTTTTCAACCATTTGTGTATATTCTTTTTCTTTCAGTATTTCTTGCTCATCGTCCACCTCCGCTTTTTCATTTGTCCTTCCATATTACTTTTATGGGGTTGTGGTCTGCCCAGATGTTAGTCATTATTTCTATCTCTTCAATCTCTTATATCAGCCCTGAGGTCATCCATGCCATATCAATCCTAGATCATGATTTATGTTGATTAGAACATAATGTCTCCTATTTGTTTCATTCCACGCATCTCCTAGGCTCTGTTCTTTTGTCATTTCGAAGAAAGAGTCTGGCAGTGTTCTCTTCCTTATTTTATTCTTCTTGTTACTTTTATAATCTTTTTTGATGTCCACTATTGCACTGAAATCTCCAATTAAACATATATTTTCATACTTTAATTCCGTTATTTTGTAATGTACTTTTCTGTAAAATTCAGTTTGGTTGTTATTTGGTACATAGATTATAGTAAGACATATTTGTTTTTGCTCTGTTTTAATTTCGATCATTAAAATTCTTCCCTCCTCATCTGTGTAGATTAATTTCAATTCAATCTTTCCCTAATATATGTTACAATTCCTCTTTTTTCTGTTGTGTTAATGATACATACATCTTCCCTAACTTTGGGTTTTCTAATTATTTGCTATATTGTTTTTTGATGTGTACCTCCTGCAAGTTTGTAATGTCCATATCCAATCTTTGTAGTTTTGTGAACATTTGAGTTCTTTTTCCTGGAGAATTTAATCCACGTTTATGAAGACCATCTTAATTTCCTCCTCCATCTTTTTTCCTTGTGCTCCTTGTCTCCCTCTGTATTTTCCCTCTTGCACCTTCTCTTTCTATTCGTTCTTTCTCCTGTTTTATCCTAGCTTCTCGTTCCCCCTCATTCTCCTCTGTTTGGTATTCCTCTTGGCTCTTGCTCTCAGCTTCTTCTCTGCTCTCTTGGTGTTCTTCATTATCCCTTCCCACCAGCAGTTCATTGATGTTCCAACGTCAATGGAACCAACCAAGGTCAGCCACAGTCCCTACTGGCAGTGATAGAAGGTTCTACACTGGGCTGGAACTGGAAAAGTTACTCCAGTGGCCCAAGGTGGACACTCCAGTGGCCTCCCTGGCCTCTTCGGCTGGCCTTCCATCCAAATTATCTGAGGGCCTGAAGGTGGAGGATAAGAAGGCAGAGGCTTCATTCCGCAAAACTCATTTAGCGGCCACTTGGGCTATTAAAGCAGTGACAATTGCATCTTTTTTTAATAGGACCTCCCTCCTCTAGCTTTGCCAGCTCCAAGTTAGAGTCTCCCCCAAGGACATTAGATTGCCCCAGGAGATCAATAAACTGGTGGCTGCCACTGAATATTCAGCAGATGCTACCCTTAAATGCAGGTAAATTTGCATCTAGGGCAGTGATGGCTAACCTTTTTGTCGAGGTGTGCCAAAAGTGGGGGAAGCATGGCGGGGTCACACGTGTATGCGTCCACACCCTTAATGCCTTCCCCCATGAATGCGCGCACAACCCCCCCATACGTGCAGGCCTCACTGAAGCCTCCGGACTTCTGGGAGATGCATTGGGGCATCTTTTGTCCTCTGTAGGCTTCAGGGAAGCCTGCCAGGACTTTTACCAAACTTCTGCCAGCGGTTGCTGCAGATCTGAGGTCAAGACCCTTGAGGATACAGTGCTACCTGGATGACATTCTCATCCAATCGTCATCCACTCGGCAAGCGCAATAAGACTTACGCATCACACTTCAGTCCTTGCTGAATCACAGATTCTCTATGAACTGGGAAAAGAGCACTCTAATTCCATCTACCAACCTGCTTTACCTAGGTGCAATCATAGACACAATATCCAGCGAGGTCTTCCTCTCTCCCAAGTGTCGCTCCAGCATAAGGTTGATGGTAAATTGAATCCAGACACTGAGGTCAGACACCATTGCTTCTTCTTTCCCAACTCCTGGGAAAAATTTTGTGCATCATGATCGTCCCTGGGGTGCGATTGCACTCCAGAACATTACAATGGTTCCTGTTACCATATCAGAGGCTCCAACTTCCCAGTCCGTGTACTGCCGAAGATCCTCTGGTGGACCTCTCCAGCCTTGGAGAAAGGATGTCCCTTCAAGGAACTCAACCCCCAAATATTGACCACTGGCGCTGTAACATCAACCCTCTCTTCTTCACCATCATGAGGACAAAGATAAATACAGACAATGTTGCAATAGGAAAAAGACAAGGGAGTAACATTAGAGATGATTATGCAAAGAATACAAAAGATACAAGAACAGAAAACATAGAAAAGAGAACAGAGAGCATTGAAAATAGAATAGAGAAAATAGAACAAAGAAGAGAAAATATTGAACAAAAAGCAGGAAAAACAGATGAAAACATTGAAAACATCCAACAAATGATGATGAAATATGAGGACAGACTACAAAAAATTGAAGAAAAAGATGACCAAAGAGAGAGAAAATTGGAGATATCGACAGCAGATTATGTGTGATGGAAAAAGACAACAGTGGAGTACTGGGGTGGGAGATCAAAAGGTCAGAATCCTTTCTCAGATTCCAAAATATAGAAGAAAAAAGCAAGAACTTGGTACAAATAATGACAGAAATTTTAACAGACGTTCTGGAGATAACCCAAGAGAAGATGATGGACGGTATAGACGAGGCATTTCGAGTCTATATAAGATATGCAGCGAGGAATGGTCTCCCAAGAGAAGTCCACATAAGATTTACTAAGAAAGCAACTACGACACAGATACTACAGAAGGCAAGAAACAAAAAATTGGAATACAAAGGCAAGGAGATTGTAGTTTTGAAACAAGTACCAAGAAGAGTGAGAGAGATGAGAAGAGAATACCAATTTTTGACTAAAATTCTACTTTAAAAAGGTGTTAATTATAGATGGCTGATACCAGAAAGTCTTATGTTTGTATGGCAAGGACAAAGATTCAGAATTGATACAACTGAGAAAGAAGAATCATTCTTCGCAGGACATCTGAGAGGGAAAGCTGAAGAGGCAGGAAAAGAAGAATCACTGATAGACTCTCAAGAGGTGTCTACAGTTGAGTGAAATAGAAGAGGGAGCAGTAGGCGGCATTAATATTAAAGAACAACGAGAATCGAGATCTACTAGAGCAATAAATCCTACTTATAAAATATAAACATGGAAGAGAAAAAATTGATTACAATTAATATTAATGGACTTAATTCAGCGATTAAAAGAAGGAAAATATTCCATAAATTAGAGAAATTAAAATTGGACATTATCTGCCTTCAAGAAGTACATATCCAAAAGCAACATGAACAAATATTGGTGCAACCAAAGTTGGGGCAAATATTTACTACTTTGGCAAGATGTAAGAAAAGAGGAGTGGTTTTTTACATTAAAGATACAATTCCAGTGGAACAAATTTATATAGACAATGATGGAAGAATTTTGATGGTGGAAATTATGGACAATAAGCAGAAAATACTTTTAATAGCAATTTATGTTTCTAATGACAATCAAGATGAATTCTATACAAAACTACACAGGAAAATAATTGATTTGGACTATGTTAATATCTGTATGATGGGAGATTTCAATGGAATTGTAGATCAGAATATGGACTATAAAACAAACAAAAAATTAAATAGAAAATCTCTTCCAAAATCCTCCTTCCAAATTACTGATGAAATAGACTTAAAAGATGTTTGGAGAGAAATAAATCCCACTAAAAAAACAATATACCTTTCACTCAAATAGACATTTATCATGCTCCAGAATAGATATGATATGGGCTACAACTGAATTGATCAGTAATATACAAGAAATTGACATTGAAACAAGTACTTGGGTGGACCATAATCCAATGACAATCAAATGGAAAGGATCTAGATGGACGTCAAACAACAATTAAAAGCGAAGGACTTCGTACAGAAAATGGAGAAAGAACTGGCTTTCTTCTTTAAAGAAAACAGAAAAGAAGATACATCAATGCAGAATCTCTGGGATACAATGAAGGCCTACACCAGAGGCTTGATAATACTATACAAGGAAGAGAAATATAAAGAAAAGACAAGCCTTCAAAATATTAGATGAAGACTACAAGAGACTGGAAAAAGTTTTACAGAAATCTCCACAAAAAAAGGACATTAAAATAAAAATGGACACGATTGAACAGAACATGGGGTTAATGGAAAAGGAGGAATTAGCACAAAAAATTAGAGGTGCTAATCAGAACTATTTTGAAAATGCAAATAAACCAGGTAGATGGTTGGCATAAAAACTGAAAAAAGAGAGAGAATCAAGGAAAATATTGCAATTAATAGATGATCAAGGGCAAATTTGTCATGGAAATGAAGAGAAGAAAAAATTATACAAGATTATTATGGCAAACTGTATGAACAAGAGAAGATAGAGGAGGAAGGAGCCAAGCAACATTTACAGAAAGCCAATTTACCCCGGATACCTAAAGAAACTGAAACAATGCTAGAAGGTAAGATAACGATTATCCAATTAACTGAAGCACTTAAAAAACAAAATAATGGAAAGGCTCCAGGCCCGGATGGACTACCAGTTGAATTTTACAAGATATTGCAGGAATTGCTGTGTTTCCATTACTAGAAGTTATGAATGAGCAAAGCCTCTGATCGATCCAGGGAAAAGCTCTTTTTGCCGGCTACAAGCAGCCAAAATGGCTGAAGAAGGTTGGGACAGCAGAATAGGAGAGACAGTATGTTGTATTGTAAAATTTTATTGGTTTTTAACAAATGTTTTAGGGAAAAAGGTAAATAGGTGTAAAAAATTTTGACAGCTACATCATGTGGGAGGTAGAAATCCCCCTGAAACTCACAACTTTAACAAAAAAGAAGAGAAAAAAACATCAAAATTTGAATAAACATTGGCAGCTTTTTGTTTTTACATTCAATCATCAATATATTCAATCATCTTTTATATCAGTTCCAAGAGTTACATTATAACAACAATTGCAAAAATGTTTCAACTCATTTTTGTGATCTGAGTCTTCTAAGTGTTGCATCCTCCCCCCTGTCTGCTGGCAGAGCCGCGGCCCCTCCCTCTTTCACATCTTGTGTACTGTCCCGTTTGATCTAGGAGGGCACTATTTTTTTTTATGAAGGCCTCCGCCTCCGCAACTGTGTTAATTCTAATTCTACTGCCCTCCCAGAAAATCAGCATTCCTTCTGTCAACAACCATTTAAACCAGATTCCATTGTTATATAATTTCTTTGCTAAATAGGAGTATTTCTTCCTCTTATCTCTTACTTTCTTTGGAATCTGTTTAAGAATGGTTATTTCTTTGTCTTTATATTTTAGTGGTCCCATCCTTCGAGCTCCTAAGACCTCATCTCTTGTGGTCTTTCTAAGAAATTTAACATATACTTCCCTTGGCATGTTGTGTGTTCTAGCGTATGCTGAATTAATCCTATAAATCAGATCAATATCCCACCATAGCTGTTGTTTGTCTCTTTTAATATATTCTGCTAAAATTGTGGTCATAATCTCCTTGAGATCTTCATTCTCTGTTTCTGGCAAATTTTGGAATCTAAGAAAAAAAGACATTATCTCAAATTCCACCTTTATCATGTGGTTTTCAAATTTCAAAGCGTAGGTCTCTATACAGCTCCAAGCCAGGTGATATAAATCAATGTTCCAAATCCAAGGGAGATACGTACAAGAAGAGGCTCCTGGAGATCTCTAGGGCGTGATATAGTACAAAGCCAGAAATTCTTTCAAAAGGAAAATTTCATTTATAAGTGCAAGAAGAAGGAGGAAGTTGGCCATCTTGGCTCCGCCTTCACAGGAAATCAGAAAGCAACATCCAAAGTTTCCATAAAGTAGTTTAAAAGAATCAACTCAGTAAACCTCCTTTGCAATTGTAGCAAGAAGTCATCCTTCCATTGCTTAAAGGAAGAGAAAGTAACTTTTAACTCTCTCTCTCTCTCTCTCTCTTCCGAGGGAGAGGGATTTTCCAATTTCTGCTTTTTTGAGGGGGGGTTGAACCCCCCCTCCAGTCTTAACACTTCAAAAGATTGAAACCAGAGTTTAAAAGAGGCTGCTGTTCATCAATTAAGTAGTTAAAAAGGAGATTGAGGGAAGCTTCCCACCTCACTGCATTTCAGCTGTAACGTGATTAGTTTTTTCCTTCCAGGCTCCGCTCGGTGAAGGAGCGCTGTTGCGCACCCCCTATGCACCCCGGCTCCTGGGGCGAAGCTGGAGACCCCCCTGCAGCCGCCGCCGATTCAGGGGGTCCCAACAAGCCGCCCTACGGCAGGGGGCCCCTCCAAGGCTCCCTGTGCTCCCCCTAAACTTAAGGGGAGCCCACCGAGAAGATGAGCAGCGGACGCGAACGTCCGTCGCCTTCGGGGACCGGAAGTGATCTCAGGAGAGACAGTATGTTGAAATGGTGTGAAAAATCCTTATTAGAGAAGAGAAAACCCAAAAGACTTAAGAGTTAAAATAAAATTGAAGACAGAAGGAAGCAAGCGGCGAATTAACCCTGGTTTAAAACTATCGTGTTATCTTTTTCACTTTAATTTTGTTTGTTTTCTATGGATGGACTTTTTACAAATGCCTCTTACTTTTAAACTGGACTGGTCTTTTTTTCCCCTTCTTCTCTATACTTTTTCCATTTTTTGTATTTGTGGATTAAAAGTTTCTTTCTTCGCAAGGCTCAGCCGGATCGTAATCTTTAAACTTTTTTCTTCTCTTCCGGAGTTCGGAGCTTAGAAAGAGAGGCAAAAACAGAGGGAAAGGATGTAACGCTGCCATCTAGAAGCTAGAAGCTTGGCAACATCTGATAATACAAAGCTATTGGCTTGGTTTACTGAAAGGGTCAGTGGAAAATGTCTTATTTATACAGGTGTTTCTTTGAAGGAAAGAGAAAGCTTTGACCTGAAAAACTTTACTGAATTTGTTTGAAACCTAGCAAAAGCCTTGGATGTTTTAGTGGCAGTGTTTATAACCTGGAAAAATGGCCCAATATGAAGAAGAAAAGGGAGTAACATTGCAAAGAATTATGCTAGAAATTCAAAAAGCCTTAATAATCACAGAGATAATTGAAAAGAGACTTTAAATTATAGATCAAATTACAGAAAGTAGAGAGGGAAGAATTGAAAATACTTATAAAACAATGATGAAATTTGAGGACAGGGTTCAAAAAACCACAAAGACATATGAAAGTGATTAGAAAATTGTTGACACTGACAGCAAATCGAGAGAGGAGGAAATGATAAGTGCGAAATACGGAAAGGAGAGATCAATGAACTGGAACTCTATCTCACATGTCAAAATATAGATGAAGAAAGGGGAGAAAAATTGGTAGAAACAATGAGAGTAATTTCGGCAGAAGCACCAGCAATAACAAAAGTCAAGCTGATGAAAGGAACAGATAGAGGGTTTCGAATCTTTATAAGATATGCAATGAATAACAAGTTGTCAAGTCCACATAAGACTTATCAAGAAAACACTTAGAATACAGATTCTACAAATGGCAAGAGATATTGGACTGCACTATTTCTGGAAGGATACAGGAAGATGAAATGAAATGTCACAATAAAATTTAGTTAAATGTAGTTAAATTTTGAGTACTATGTATAATACAAAGTAATAATAGCTATAGTCAAATAAATGATCAATACTGATAATAAAGCATTTATATATACTAGATTGATAATATGAAATTTTATACAAACTGTAAGTGAGGATGATGGAGATGTTGAAAAACCTTTTTATAAAAGATAAATAATTCTATGTAGAATAGAATATAAAGATGTAATATCATTGGATGATTTCAGGATGATGTAATGAAATGCCACAATATAAATTTACTTCAAATGTAATATGTTTCATATAAAAAGGATGTAATAATAGCTATGCTTAATGGATGTTTAACAATTATAACAATTTGTATACATGTATATTAGATTGATGATACTAATAATGGAAAAAACATGGAATTGAAAATTATTAGAGAACGTTATCAATGCTAAAATAATAGAATGACTTAGAATAGGATATAAAAAATCTTTATTATTGGATATATTGAAGATGATATAATGAATCATTATAATATAAATGGATACATATTTAGAATACCTTGTTTAAAATGAAGAAACAATAGTGATAATTAAACAAATGAAGTATAATAATAATGTATACAAAGATATTTGATTGACAATATGTGATTTTTGATAAAGCTCAAGTGATGACTATGGAAAGTGTATGCAGTTGAAGAGGTTTTTATGTTATGTTTTGTGTGTTTGTGTTTGTTTGAAAATAAAAAACTGTTTTTAAAAAATAAAAAAGAACTATAGACCTATCTCCCTGCTAAACTCAGACTATAAGCTGTTCGCTTCAATATTGGCAGAATGACTCAAAAAATATCTAAATGATTTCATCCATCCTGATCAAAATGGGTTTCTACCAGAGACAAATCAAAGATAATATGAGAATAATTCTGGACACTCTGGAATATTATGAGGCACATCCTGAAAAACAAATGGCTTTGATGTTTTTAGATGCACAGAAAGCCTTTGATAATGTGAATTGGTGATTTATGTCGTTACAGCTGGAACAGGGGCTTTAGTAAGAAATTTACTCAAGCCATACAAACTATATACCATAAACAAACAGCAAAGATAATGATAAATGGAGAATTGACAGACTCTATTGAAATAATGAAAGGTACAAGACAAGGCTGCCCACTATCCCCTTTGTTATTCGTCTTAACATTAGAAGTTTTGAACAGAAATATTAGAGAAGAAAAAGACATAAAAGGAATGAAAATTAAAAAGGAAGAATACAAATTGCAAGCATTTGCAGATGACCTGGTCTTCATCTTAGAGGATCCATTAGAAACTGCACCTAAATTGATAGAAAAAATAGAGGAATATGGAAAAGTAGCAGGTTTGAAAATAAACAAAGATAAAACGAAGATTTTGACAAATAATATAGCATCAAGACAAAAGGAAGAATTGGCGGAAGCTCTGAAGATCCAAGACAATCATTCTCTATGAATGAAAAGAGTGTTAAAAACACTCTTTTTCATTGTTTTTAACTATTATGACTATTCATTGCCCAGGGTCATATGTCTGAAATGGGTAGCTGTGAAAAATAATTAATAAAAAGTTTTATGAATTTTTCCCAATTTTAGTTCCACAGGAGTCATGGACTCCCCTGAAGTTTGGGCATATTCTATAAATTAATCTATTTGAGGTAGCTTGATTCAAATGGTTGTCCTATGAGCACATTTTCACTCAATTAAGTTATACACATGAAAGAACCCCTGAAGGATTAGAGTATATACCTAATTGTATTTACATCTAAATGTAACCTAATTCATCTTTTGTTAAATTGCTGTTGAGAGAAGCTCCGTTGTAACCTAACATGCCAACTTCATAGATAAAACTTCTAGACAAATTGCCAAACTTAGCCTAGTAAAGTAACTACTTGTGAAAAGTAAAAAAAGTGGATTCAGTAAAATAATCTTGCTTGCAACTTGAAATGGGTGTTCAGCATTCCCTAACAAAGCTGTCTTATATGCCAGAAAATGTATTTCTTTCCTCTTCTAAAGTCTATTGTTTTCAGTGTACTGAGAAAAATCATGAGGATTCTGTAACATGAAATAATGTTTCTAACACTATGACGATCTGTACAAGCTGTGTAAAGACTATAAGAAGTTTGATAAAAAGGTTTTTTTCACGACTGGACGATGAGGCTCGTGCCTGTTTTTCTCTCTCTCTCTATGCCTGCTCTGTTAAGGTAGGAGACTATCTCCAGGGCAATGTTCCCTTGGGGTGATTCCCATTGAGCCCACGAGCCTTCATCTTTGGACAGCCGGAGAGCCTTCTTGTTATCTCCTGGAGGAAACTGGACCTGGAGGATCTCGACGTCAAGAGGCCTCCCAGGGTCCTTGCCCAAGGTGACTTCGTGACCACCAAGGATGGAGGGCTCTGCTGTGAGAGGACCTGAACGCCCTGGCAAAATCGAGGCACTGAACGAATAGGAGGTGGGAAAAGGGAAGACCAACTTGGTGGTGGTGGTCAGTATAATTTCATTAGGGGGGAGGTGGGGAGTGTTGCATGAATGGAAGAATGAGACAGATAAATTCCTGTTAGAGGTTTGCTCCAACGTGAGTAAGGAGGAACGATCTGTGATTTCATCTTCCCGAGACGGGAACGGCCGTTCACTTACAAAGTGACAGATGATGCATATTTGTTAAATATTCTGGGGGAGATCTGGTCCCAGTCCGACATACAAGGGGGGCAGAAGCTAGCCTCGATTCCTATGGAAAGGAACCGGAAAACTCCTTAGGAGATGGGAAATAGGCAAGGCATAGGAATTGTTGGCCTGACCACCTTAAGAAAAACATGTACTCCTTTAGAATGCGTTTTTAGCAACTGGAAAGCATTGAAACCCCAGGTGACTTTTAAGATAAGCTTTAGTAAGAGCAAGCTGCGAACCTTTTGCAACACCATCTGGCCCACATACATTCTTGGTTCACAATCTCCGCCATGGCCAAAAGAAGGTTCAGTGAATATAGAAGAGCTTAAAGCCTTAACTGACTATCTCAATGCTCAAGGAAAATTAGAGGAAGAATTATATGCGAGTTTCTTTCTTAATTTGGCACTGAGACAAGATATCTTGACACAATGTCATCTTGAACTCATCAGACTTTTGCCATCTAAAGTCTGTTCTGTTCAAAAGGGGGTGAAAGAAGAAAAATCTGTGCTTGAAGAGATTTTTTTTTAATTGAAAAAGTTTTATACAAACAAATTTTCCCCCTTTTTACCCCCCCAACATATAATGTAAATCACATACAAATACTGTACTCCCTCCCCTCCCCCATCTTAAAATAGATTTCTCATTCAAATATTATACCCCCTCACCTCCCAACAATCATAATATAAGTTTCTCTTAAAATAACAATAGCCCATTAACCCCATCTTCTAAATTAATTAAACATATATAAATCATAATATAGGTTTCTCTTAAAGTAACAATATCTCATTAATCCCATCTTCTAGATTGATTATGCATATATATTTCCCCACCCTCCACCCTAACTCTCCCCCACCTCCCAATCAAACCGACCCCCCTGACTTCCGCTATACACCACTCTAACAATTCCAAGCATCCCATATATTATTTACTCTGATCATCTATCAGTCTGAACATTCTTACCCAAAGGCTACATAGTACCTCCTAGTCTGATATTTATTCTGTATGTAATCAATCCATTTTACCCATTCCTGTGTGTAATTCTCCTGCTTCTGACCTTTTAAGAAAGCTGAAATTTTTGCCATTTCGGCGAACCCCGCCACTTTCTGAATCCATTGATCAATTGTCGTTAAAAAATCTTTTTTCCAGTGTTGCGCAATCAACAACCTAGCTGCTGTAACCATATACAAAACCAATTTTGTTTCCCCTTTAGTAAAATCCTTAGTTATACCCAGTAAAAACATTTGCGGAGTAAATTGTATTCTTTTCTTGAATACATTTTGCATAACCCACCATATTTTTATCCAAAAAGCTTTAACCTTATTGCAAGTCCACCATACATGAAAAAAGGTAGCATCTAGGTACCCGCATCTCCAACATTTTGGTTGAACATTTGGGTACATGCATGATAATTTTTTAGGATCTAAATACCATCTATAAAACATTTTATAAAAGTTCTCCCTTAAATTCTGTGACTGTGAAGAGATTTTTGAAGATCAACCGGAGGAAGAATTTCCACCTCCCTACAATCCAGAGATAAGCAATCCTCCTGTTCCTGTCCCTCCACCTCTTCCCCCCTCTCTTCTTCAGCGCAACGAGGAAGCAACAGACACAAATAAAAAGGGAGGGGAATTATTAAGCCCTTCTCATACTAGAAGAGAAATACTTTATGGAGAACTTGATGGGTCATTTACAGCTCCACCTTGCATATGTTCATGTTATGTTTACAACAAGTGATTTGTTTAATTGGCAAAGGGGAGTGCTTCCATATAGAGAAGCCTCTCAATCATATGTAGAACTGGTCCAGAGAATTGTGGCAACCCACAGACCAACAGTGCCCGACCTGCATACTTTGCTGGATGCCTTCTTGGGTCCAGAAGACAAGCGGCAAGTTTTGGAGGCTGCAGAAAAACATTATAAAGACAAAAGGGCAACCATTAACAATCCTCCATTAAGACACTGGCCTCAGGTTGCAGATTTATTGTCTCCAGCCTTTGAAATTAATGCCAATGACTCTCTACCCCAAACCACCCCAACGATGCCGTCGAAGTGATGTCCCGGTGTCTGGAAGCCGTACGGATCTGGATGGGAAGTAACAGACTCAAGCTCAACCCATCCAAGACTGAGTGGCTGTGGCTACCGGCACCCCGGTTCAACCAGCTGATTCCATCACTGGCCATTGGGGGCGAACATCTGGCCCCCGTGGATCGGGTACGCAATTTGGGCGTCCTCCTAGATGCCCGGCTGTCAATGGACGACCATGTGACAGCTGTGGCAAGGGGGGCGTTTCACCAGGTTCGCCTGGTGCGCCAATTGCATCCCCTATTGGACCGGAACGCCCTTCGCACAGTCACCCATGCGCTTGTGACGTCCCGGCTAGACTACTGCAACGCTCTCTACATGGGGCTCCCCTTGAGATGCACCCGAAGACTGCAGTTGGTTCAGAATGCGGCCGCGCGGGTAGTTTCGGGAGTCATTAGATACTCCCACATAACACCTCTTCTGTGCGGGCTGCACTGACTGCCTGTGGCTTTTCGGGTGCGTTTCAAGTTGTTGATTATCATCTTCAAAGCGCTCCATGGCACAGGACCTAGTTATTTGCGGGATCGTATCCTGCCCCACACATCCCTTCGGCCGATTCGCTCACACAGAGAGGGACTCCTCCGGGTGCCATCCACTAGGCTGTGCCAGGGGCGACGCCCAGGGGAAGGGCCTTCTCTGTGATGGGCCCGATCCTCTGGAATGACCTTCCCCCTGACATTAGAACGACCACGGACCTCCACTCCTTTCGCCAGAAGCTCAAAACCCACCTGTTTCATCTAGCCGGCCTGGCCTAATTCCAGCTTTCCCACCTCAGTTTGTATTTTTAAATTTTACAGTTTGGTTTTAAGGTTAAGTTTTTAATTTTTATAAACTTGTACAGGGGTCTATTTAATCCGATTTTAATTATATTTATTATCGATTGTATGGTTTTAATTTGGTACCTGTACACCGCCCCGAGTCCCCTCAGGGAGAGGGGGCGGTCTAGAAGTCTAATAAACTAAACTAAACTATTGGCATACAAGTTTTGAGGGAGGCCCAAGAAGCTATTATTCAGGGTCTCAAGAAAGGGGTACCAAAAACTGTAAATTTTCATCGGGTGTACCAAATTATGCAAGAGCCAAAAGAAAGCCAAACTGACTTTGTAATCCGATTGAAAGATGGCTTTCAGCGCTTCACAGACCTAGAGCCAGAAACCCCACAGAATAAAGTAATTCTGAAAATGACTTTTGTGGGACAAAGCACCCCTGATATCAGGAAGAAACTCCAAATATTAGATGCCCCGACTACCCAAAATTTGGAACTCCTGATTCAGACAGCATTTACCCTTTACTCCCAACGAGAGGAAAAAGAGGAAGGAAGATAAAAAGATGAGGAGTCAGGCCAACAACGATGGCCTCAATCCCAGCCATCCCCAAGCCCTACCCAGAGGCAGATGACAGCAAAACAAGAACTATACTGACAGAGCTCCAGAGGATTAATTTCTACTCCCGAACCTCTAGTGGAGTTAAAGTGGGAGGCAAATTATAATCTTTTCTTGTCGACACCAAGGCAATCTAGTGTTCTCAATGACCCTACTGTGCCATGTCTGGCCATTCAAAGTACCCCCATAGTAGGTGTTACAGGCAGAATGGAAACTGCCAAACAAAGTGGATGCTTGGAAGTCAAAGGAATCCAAGGTCCCAGTGTAACCCATTCATTTCTCATTCTGCCTCAATGCCCTATTAACTTGTTAGAAAGGGATCTATTATGAAAACTTGGAGCAACTCTTAAGTGCTCTCCAGAGGGAGTACAGCTAAATTTTTCCCCTGGTCAAGCATATTTGGGTTTTCTGAGTCTGCGGAACTTTAAGTCACATTCAGACTCTCGCATTAACCCTTCCGTGTGGTACCAGGGAATGCCTGGATATGCTAAATTTGCTGTTCCCCATTTGGCAAAACTGAAATATGATGCAACTCCTGTTTCAATAAAACAGTATCCAATAAAAAGGGAGGCTCGCATTGGCATAAAAGAACATATTCAAGCCTTTTTTAATTTTGACATTCTAAGAGAGACTCAGTCTTCATGGTCTACCCCAATTTTTCCAGTCCCAAAACCAGACGGAACTTGGAGAGCAGTCCAGGATTTGAGAGAGGCAAATTACAGGATTCAAGCTTTACACCCTGTAGTAACCAATCCTTACACCCTTTTGACCACCCTATCACATTGCCAAGTTTGGTACACTGTAATAGACCTAAAAGATGCCTTTTTCTTTATCCCTTTGGCCACAGAGTGCCAAGATTACTTTGCTTTCGAATGGTCCAATCCAGATAATAGATGTTGTTGCCAGCTGACATGGGCTAGATTATCCCAGGGATATAAAAACAGCCCTACAGCCTTTGCTGCTGCCCTTTCTGCAGATTTAAAAGACTTTCATGCTCCACCCACCACACTTTTACAATATGTAGATGATTTGTTATTGGCAGCCAAAAATGAAGAACAGTTGGAAGAAAAATCAATTGAGTTACTGAATCATCTCGCTAAAAAGGGATACATAGTGTCCCCCCCCAAAAAAAAATCCAATGGACTAAGCAAACTGTAAACTATTTAGGTTATGTGCTAGACAAAGGAACTCAACGCTTACATGAAAGTAGACTCCGAGCACTGATGTCCCTGCCAATGCCAACTAATGTGAAACAACTTAGGTCCTTCTTGGGTATTACAGGATATGCCAGACTTTGGATCCCCCCCCCCCCCTATTCTGTAATAGCCAAATCATTGTACCAATTGACCCAAAATGATATGGCTTGGGAGTGGACAAGGGAACATAGTCAAGCCTGGAAGACCTTAAGGGAAAATCTAATGAGAGCAGCTTGTTTGGCTTTACCAGATCAGTCCCAAGGATTTCACTTGTACCTCACAGAACAAAAAGGCTGTGCTGTAGGAGTCTTGCTACAAAAAGTGGGTCCAGAATGGTTCCCAGTGGCCTACTTGTCAAAAGGCCTGGATAATGCTGTTAAAGGATCGCCTGTGTGCTTAAAAGTAATTGCAGCTACAGCTGTGCTGATTGCAGAATCACAGAAAATTATTCTTGGAGCCCCTCTCCATGTTTACACACCCCATGCAGTTCAGGCTCTGTTAGAACAAAAGCTTCCTGCTTGGGCAACATCCAATAGGATTTCCCAATATGTGAGTACTATAGTGGAGCAAGAAAATGTTCAATTATCCAGATGCCAACTTTTAAACCTTGCTACCCTTTTACCATGGCCCAAAGAGGACACACCCCATGATTGTTTAAATAGGCTAGAATGCATTACAGGGTCCAGATGTGATCTAAAGACTGAGCCATTGATGAATGGAAATCTGGCACTCTGGACAGATGGTTCATCCTTTATGAAAGATGAAAAAAGATACACAGGATTAGCAGTAGTGACAGTAGATGGACCATTGCTTCAGAGACAGTTCTTCACATACGTCTGAACAAGCAGCTGAACTAGTGGCTCTCATAGAAGCATGCTATTTAGCTAAAGGCCAACGAGTGACTATATATACTGATGGCCGATATGCCTTTCTAGCTGCACATACCCATGTCACCTTATGGAAAGCTCGAGGCTATGTAGGAACTGATGAAAAAGCTTTAAAGATGAAACCCCTTCTGGAAGATTTGATGGAAGCTATTCACTTAGCTAAAGCCATTGTAATCATCCATTGCTATGGCATCAAAATGACTCTGGTCCAGTCTCTAGGGGAAATAAGGCAAAGGACTATTGTACTAAACAGGCTGCCAATTGTCCTAGGGACCACAACATGTGCAGTTGCATTAATTTCAGAGGAACTTATTGATTACTTCCCTCCTTTGTACGATGGTACAGACAAGTTAGAAACAGATGGTCAGTGGAAAAATGATTGGTGGATAGTAAAGGATAAAGTACAACTGCCTAGACAGCTAACTTGGTCAATAGTGAGGCGAATCCACCAGCCACTCATGCAGGTCCAAGAGTAATGAAGAGAGAGTTAGAAAGGAGATATAGGGTTGAGAATTTGAGAAGGTTGTGTAAGGTAGTAATGGATCAGTGTGAGATATGTCAGAAGAATAACCCCACAGGAGGAGCCAAAATCCCACAAGGACATATTAGAACATCCTGCTATCCAGGAGAAGCATGGCAAGTTCAGTTCACAGAAACGCCCAAGAAAGGAACTAAGAACAACTTTTTGGTTTTAGTCAATATGTTCACCGGATGGCCAGACGCCATCCCCACAGCCACCCAAATAGCTAAAGAAGTTGTCAAGATCATGATAGAAATAATCATCCCTAGATTTGGAGTACCAAAAAGTATAGAATCTGACAATGGTAGACATTTTACATCCCAAGTAGTTCAGGGAATGACTAAATACTTAGGGATTAATTGGAACCTTCATTCAGCCTACAGAGCCCAAGGTTCAGTTCTCGCAGAACGTTTTAATCAAACATTAAAGACCCATTTAGCCAAGTTATGTCAGGAGATTCATTTGTCTCGGCCACCAGAATCAGGGCATTACCTCGAGGACAGTGGAAACTGTCACCCTTTGAGATGGTAGACCTTTCTCATTCCAGTCAATATCAAGGCAAATATAACACAATATTTGCAGAAAGTGGCCCAGGTTCTGTCTCATATTTCTCAACAGGTGCAAGATTCCTTGCCACCAGTAACAACAGAGCCACCATGTGTTCAACCTGGAGAGTGGGTTTGAGTAAAGGAACTCTTCCCGAGTGCAACCAGTGCCAAGTGGTCTGACCCTCGGCAGGTTCTTCTCAGTATACCCAGGGCAGCTAAAGTTGAAGGCATCAAAGCTTGGATCAACGTTTCCAGAATAAAGAAGATTCCACCACCCCAGTGGGAGTATCAACACATCACCGATCTGAAGCTACATTTGCAACAAACCTCAGCTTCACCTGCAGACCTTTTTTGATGACCTGGAGTCCTGACTACTTGCTGTTCACCTTTATAGCAATTTGCTTTTTGCGTTGGATTATTGCTGCCTGATGAAGATTGCTGCATTTCAAGAAAAAAGCTGTGTGTGTGTGTACGCGCGAGAGAGAGAGCTCAGAGTCATAGTGAACTTCACTACCCTCTCCTACTAGACCTAGGTGCTTGACTATTTGATGTGTCCACTGCCTCCTCTGACTCATGTTATTCCTTTTTGTACAAGAGGTGTTGCCAACTCTATTTGTTATTGAAAATTCTATTTCTCACCGCATCTTGCCATCGGATGAGGAATATGACAGCGATGACTACGAACTATGGCTCCAGCTTTTTCCACCTGAAAAAGGTTCTGATGATTCTAAGTCTGAAATTGATTTCCCTCACTCTTAAGTTTAAGTTTATTAGATTTATAGACTGCCCCCTCTCCCCAAAGGGACTCTTGAGGCAGATAACAACTCATCCTGTCAAGAGTGTATAAAAACCACTTGTACAGGAGTTAAAATCACTAAAACTCTGGTTTACCACTCAGATTACATCTGTCAGGGAATAAAATCCAGCTGCACACATGAACAGATACAATATGCCACCTGTTCCAAAGATAGCCAAGTGGTGTCTCACACTCCACAGGGAGTAAGGTTCACCACTAAGGGTTGGGTGTATGCATTTGTGGGAGGAGATGATCATTATACCCAACAGTTAGCTTATAACCACACTATACTTGGGCAAAGCCCAGAAATGACTATTTGTTTTGATGCTTGTAACCCTTAATTTGCTGGCTACCACTAATACTCAAATGAGGACTATTATTTACCAAAATAGATTGGCTCTAGATTACCTTCTACTCAAAGGAGGAGTCTGTGGAAAATTTAATCTAACCATTTGCTGTATCCAGATAAATGATAATGGAAAAGCAATTGAAGAAATCACAGACCGTATGAGGAAGCTTGCCCACGTTCCGGTTCAAACCTGGGATGGAATCTTAGATACCTCCGGATGGTTTGAGGGAATGTTTGGAGGTTGGAAGGGAATTTTGTTCCTCATAGTTCTGGCTTTTGGAGGATTGATGATATTACCTTGTGTGATACATGTAATAAGATCAGTGATTACTAGCACAATTTTTGGAATAACAGTTGTGGCTTCGGGAAGATAGGACAAGCCTGCCAAAGTTCTTACTTTGACACCAGTACAAAAGCAACATTCACCATTATTCAAGAAATAGAAAGAATTATATTTGCCTTAAAAAGGGAGGAAATGAAAGGGCCCCTGAAGGATTAGAGCATACACAGAGTGTAATCTAATTCATCTTTTGTTAAATTGCTGTTGAGAGAAGCTCCATTGTAACCTAACATGCCATCTTAATAGATAAAACTTCTAGGCAAATTGCCAAGCTTAGCCTAGTAAAGTAACTACTTGTGAAAAGTAAAAAAGTGGATTCAGTAAAATAATCTTGCTTGCAACTTGAAATGTGTATTCAGCGTTCCCTAACAAAGCTCTGTCTTATATGCCAGAAAATGTATTTCTTTCCTCTTCTAAAGTCTATTGTTTTCAGTGTACTGAGAAAAATCATGAGGCTTCTGTAACATGAAATAATGTTTCTAACACTATGACGATCTGTACAAGCTGTGCAAAGACTATAAGAAGTTTGACAAAAGTTTTTTTTCACGACTGGATGGTGAGGCTCGCACCTGTTTTTCCCTCTCTTTATGCCTGCTCTGTTAAGGTGGGAGACAAAAATGCCATCAAGTCTTTTTGCTTTCTGCAGAAAATAAAAATTGATATATCAGTAGCCTCATGTTCAGAGTTTCATTGGAACTATCAGATTTTGAGCTGAATTAAAAAACCTTACACATAAACATGACAGTTTTAGTAATTCTATATATAGATAGTTAATATCATGCAATAGGTACTGTAGAAAAAGCTGGTCATAAATAATGTGACCAGGACTAATCAGCTAAAGTCTTATAGAAGATGTGTTTTTCTAAACTTTACCATTTTGTATGCACCATGCCAAACTCTGATAATAAAATGGGCATTGGTTCTTACCTGAGATGCCCATTCTCTGGGCAGGGGGAGATAGCATCCAGAATGGGTTAACTCTGTTTGATCCAATAGGGACTAAGTTTGCATTTTTTTCAATATCCTGCTTCCTCTACTGGCTCCACCCAGCTTTAGACAAAGTTGGAACTGCAGACTGACGAAAGATGAATTCGAACCAATGTTTCTCCTCCACAAGGGCAGACCTGCATTCCATCTTCCAGGATGGGGCTGGATGCTATCTCCACCTGCCCAGAGAACGGGCATCTCAGGTAACAATCAACGCCCATTCTCCATTGTTGGTGGAGATGGCATCCAGAATGGGACGTACCAAAGCCTGGACTGTCCTTACAGGTGGGCCGATGACCGTACCGCTGATTCCTGGACCACGTGCACAGTCTCTAGAACACGCCTACCAAACTCTGCATCCGCAGGCACAAAACTGTCGATCTCATAATGGCAGATAAACTGTGATGGTGATGATCAAGTGGCTGCCCTGATGATCAAGTGGCTGCCCTGCACATCTCAACCGAAGCTTGTGTGTCCCAAACTGTTGAAGTAGCACTTCTAGTCGAATGAGTCGAGACTTGGCCCGACATCTGATGAAAATAAATAGAGAGAGCTCTCTGCATGTCCAGCGTGTGCCACTGTCTTTCCAATTGATGAATTGGAGGCAGGCAAAAGTTCGGCAAAATCACCTCCTGCAACCTGTGGAATCTGGAGTTGATCTTAGGAATAAAGGAAGGATCAAGTCTCAACACAACTCTATCCAAATGAAAGATACACAAATCCTGCCTCACCGACAGGGCTGCCAGCTCAGAAATCCTCCTGGCAGAGGTGAATGTCGACCAAGAAGGCCACCATGAGGTACAGAGAAGTATCCCTCAAGGGTTCGAATGCCCCCCCCGTGAGTGCGAGCAGCACCTTGGCCAAGTGATAAACAGTTGGCAGTCAACGGTTGGTAGCATTGCGGAGAAAATGATGGACCAAAGGATTGATGTGCCAAAGATGGAAACTCTCTACAAACGATGACTGATGAAAGAGCAGCTGTCTGCCTCTTGAGTGTGTTTGGGACTAGGCCACTGTCCAGCTCCTCTTGAAAAAAAGAAAAAGCCATGGTCCCTGAGTACCGCCAGCATCATGTCTATGTCCTGTCTTGCCTGATCCGCTGACCTGGACATCAGAAGGGTGTCATCCAGGTAGCACTGGATCCTGATGGGAATAGCCCGAAGACTGGCGGTTACCGAAGTGAGGAAGGTGTTCTTTCGGATGCACTCTAAGAGTGCATCTTGAACTGCCAGTAAACAATATGGCGGTCCAAGTGTTTTAAGTAAAAAATCGCTCTCCAACCCCCCTGAGGTCTTTGGAACAATGAATAAGAGAGAATAAAACCCCTGCCCCCTCTGTCCCTTCAGGACTGGTTGAATTGCCCTTATGTCCAGAAGATGCCAAATTGCTTGGTCTACTAGCCGTTTTTTGTCTCGATACCAGACAGGTTCTGAAAGACCTTGGGGGGCAGGATAGGAACTTGAGGGAGAGGCCGAACTTGAGGGAGAGGCCGAATTTGATCATCTCCCTGACCCAGGTGTCCATGGTTGTTCCTCTCAACGGGAGGCAAAGAAGGCCAATTGACCCCTGATGGGAAGGTTTGGTAGGCAGTCACTTCTGCCACCGAAAGAAACCACCAGATCCCCCTCTGTAGGACCTTCTGGGCTGGTACTTCTGGCCACCCTTGCCTGACCTATCCTGCTGTTGGCCCTGACGGGGCTGAAACTGGCACTGAGGATAGGAGAAGTTGGCACAACAGTCCGCCCCTCTGCCTTCTTATATTGAGATGGGAGAACTTTTCTCTTATCTTTGGACTTGACCAGCAGGGGCTTCAGGGGGGCCTCCGAACAGCTTATCTTCGGCCAAGGGCCCAGCTGCAAGATGTCACTTGTGTCTGGCTTCCACCTGCCATTGGCAGAGCCAAATGAGGTGTCTGGTTGCCACCAAGGCTCCCATGGCCGTGGCAGCGAACTGGGCTGCACTCAAGGAAGCATCAGCCGAGAAGTCTATGGCCACCTTAAGCTTATTGAGGTCCTGATGGGACCTGGAATCCGACGCTGGAATCCTACCTTGCAATTCTTTTAACCAATGAAGGGAAGCCCTAGTGAAAAAGGAAGAGGCCATGGAGGCCTTAACTGCCCAAGCTGCTGCTTGGTGGTTCTTGACCAAAGTCTGCTCTGGCCACCTGTCCTCCAGTCACAAGGACTCCTCTGGAGCTCCTGAGACAGCTGAGGGGGAAGACAGGGTCCCTATTGATGCATCTACAGATGAAACATCCAGCAACTTGGTCAAGTCGGGGCCCACATTGTAAAAATGTTTATCCTGACTGCTAGGGAAAGGATCCGAACCTGGGGAGTTCCATTGTCTCTGAACTACGTCCAGAAATAATTTAAGAGGAGGGAACCACTTCCTTCTCCACTGCCCCTCTGAAAAAAGGAGGCCTGAAGTTTTTCCTGATACCGAGGGATCAACTTGAGAAGAAGGTGGACCAGATCCCCTTGTCTTCAGATAAATCAGAATCCCTACGGATCTCGCCCTCTTCCTCTTCAGAGTTAGAAGATCTGCTTGGTGACTTATCTACTTGAGCAGTGGGCTGGGATCTAGACCTGTCCCCCCTACGGGCCCTGCCGCCCTCTGAAGAGCGACAAGAATCTCCCTGTTGTAGCTCAGAGGCAATGCCCCGTTTAATGGCCTCCCAAATTATTGTAACCATATCCGGCAAGGGTGTCTGCACACTCTGCGAAGGGCTAGGGTCAGGTGAAGGAGATGCCAAGAGAGGCACCCTCAAGGGAAGGTGGTGAGGATGGAGAATCCGACTGCTGGCCCTCAGGAACTGACAATGGAATGTCCTCCTAACTGTCAGGAGACAATTCCCCAAGGTGGATAGAGGCCTGGGCTGTGGTGGGCTCAGGTAGCGGTGGAGTACCCTGGCTTTGGGACTGCACAGCTCCTCTCTCAGTTGCCTCCTTCTGGGTCCTTGCAAATTCCCTATCAAGAGCCCTTTGACGCCTGCTCTCCACCCTCTGTGAGGCCTTAGAGGCTTTAGCAGGAGGATTCTGCTGACTAAGTTGGGGAGGGTCTGCCTTCTTTCTCCCAGCCTTCACCCCCAATGGCCCACCTATCATCTCTTGAAGCATTGATGGTTCAGCGGGTGGTTCTGCATCAGCCATGGCCTGTGTCTGGATCACAACTGTGCTGGGACAATTAGACATGCTCCACACACCCCAAGTGGGTGATTGCATGCCAGATCAGGCTCTCCTGGGGCCTCTCTGCTTCAAAAACTGGGCTCACCTGGGCCCTATAAGAAATTTGGCTCTCCTGGGCCTTTTCTTGCACTCTGCTAGGCTCTCCCGGCCAGGATGAAGACAACCGCCGCAATATGGAGCTGTAAAACGGCGGCTGGAGCTTTCGCACCAAAGACATGGTTCAAAATGGCGGCCGGCTCCATGAGGTCTCCTAAAATAGCAGCCGCTAACGAAGGAGCAAGCTGCAGCTCTCCATCAGTCTAAAAACTTGCCCCGCTGCTTTTCACACCTCTGCGGCCACGCAGCACAGATGATGAACAAGGCAGACGATCTGGAACCTCGTTCCGGCGGCAGAGTACTGGCATCACTGTCAGTTGGTGTGACGAATCCTGGGGGACCCAGGAATGTCTTGGGCTGCTCTACATGTGGATTTCAATAACAGGGAGCAAGCCTCTACAAAAAAAAAAAAAATCACTTTTCCACTCCAAACTATCAATTTGTCCTGAAGAAAAAACACTTTCTGAGAAGCTTTTTTTTCCTCTAGTCTCAATGGAGACTGAGTCTAAAGCGTGGTGGAGCCAGTAGAGGAAGCAGAATATTGGAAAAAATGCAGACTCAGTCCCTATTCGATGAGACAAAGTTAACCCATTCTGGATGTTATCTCCACCAACAATGGAAAATAAACCTTGTCTGTCAATACTAGTTTGTAATGTAGTTACAATGTACAGGTAGTCCTTGATTTACAACTTCTGACCCAATTTTGAAACTTCAGTGACTGCAACACCCTTGAGATCATTTGTTATTAAGAACAATTGCAAGGACACTGTGACGCTCTCTGCCTATCTCCCCCCATTGCCCTGCTAGGTGCCTGGGACTGCTTACCAACCCATTAGATTCCACACCCTTCTCCTCACTCCTTCACTGATCACACATTCAACTATGAAAGAACCCTTGGAGGTCCAAGGTTCTCATTAGGGAGAAAGGGCAGGCTACTGCATCCCTAGATCACATGGCTCCATCCCAGAAGTAGGAAACATTTTCTGAAAATGGCACCTACTTCCAGGATGGAGCCCAGGGATGCTGAAGGCAGAATGGCTTGTCCCTCCTTCTCTAACATGAGCACCAGATCTTCCAAAGGTGAGTGAATGGTGACGGGTGGGGGTGGGGTGGGTAGGGACAGTGGTTTGGGCCAAGTAGTATGGCCGAAGAATAGCCTAAGGCTGAAGAATACTCTGAGGGGCAGGAAGTGGAGCATGGGTGCCTTCATGTGTGGGGGAGGCCTTGGGACACCTGGAGCAGGTGGGCTGGGCGTGCAACTAGATCTCCCAGGGCCTTCTCCATTCAAGGCATTCCACTTAACAACCCATGCCAGTTACTTAATGACTACATTGGGGAAAACCAAAACCAATAGGATTGTGAATTGAGAGCTACTTATTACCACTTTTTCTCTTTTGCATCTTCTTAGTATTTTTATTCATGCTACTTCAATATCTTAAGTTTATATACTCCTTTTTCCTCCACTGGTCTGATTCTGTAAGAAAACTGTATTTTGAATAGTTTGATTTGTACATATATTTCAGAAAAACGCTAGGTACCAAAATTTTAGAAATTACCTTAACAAAATCTCTATCCGTTTTCTCCTTCCATTCTTCACCAAACACAGTAGAAAATGAACCTAAAGCTATAAAAAAGCATTAACATTATCATTACATTGATAAAAATATTTCAAAGAATATAATTTTAAACCCACTGTTTTATATAAACCAAGCTAATTTATTTGGTTTATTACGTATATATTTTGCTTTATTTGACATCAGTATTAGTGTTTATTAAGAAGCATTTCTAAAATTGTTACTAGTTGGATAGGAAACTATATATATATTTGTTTTCATAGATTTTCACGGGTGTAAGTATGCTGGTCTTGTTGTATTCTGGTCTTTTCCCATATAAGATTGAAATTGTCTTGGCAACGTTTCGGCGAGGTCTCACTCGCCATTTTCAGGTTGGGTTCTGGGCTTAAAGCATGGTCGGAACTGCCGTCTTTCTATAAATCTTGGTGGGGTGTGTGGAGTGCTGGCTTTGGTTCAGTAAGTGGAATGATTGGTTGTATCATGATTGGTAGATTGGTGTTGTTGGTGCTGGCTGTGTGTCCGTTGTTGTTTCGTGTTGTAACGACCTGGGTGGTGGGTGGGGTTCGTTTGTTGACCATTTACTGAAACAAAGCCAGCACTCCACAGACCCCCACCAAGATTTATAGAAAGATGGCAGCTCTGACCACGCTTTAAGCCCAAAACCCAGCCTGAAGATGGCGAGTGATATATATTTATATATTATTTATATATTTATATATTTATATATTTATATATTTATATATTTATATATTTGTATGTATGTATGTATGTATGTATGTATGTATGTATGTATGTATGTATGTGTGTTACAACCCCTGGTATGAATAAAGTCTCCCTTTATTTATTTATCAGTACAATTACAACATACATACATACATACATACATACATACATGCGTCTTTGGTTGTTCGGGTTTTCTCCCGCGTAGAATTGGAAGTATCTTCGCGACGTTTCGAAGTCTCATTCATCATCTTCAGGCTGGTGCTTCCGGCTTGGTGCTTCCAGGAGCAATGTGAGATCTCAGCCGGTTCCTCTTTTTAACTGCCAGTGGGGGTTTGAGCTGATTGGGTGGGAGCTTGGCTGCATTCTGATTGGGTGGAGGTGTATTCTGATTGGTAGGGGGCTTGGCTGTGCTCTGATTGGATGGGAGTTTGGCTGTGCTCTGATTGGATGGGGGCGTGTTCTGTTTGGGTGGGGGCCTGGTTGTGCTTGTGTTAGTCTGAGTTGCAGAGGGATTTGAGCTGGTGAGCTGCGTTACTGTTGTTTGGCTTCGCGTTTGTGGTCTTGCCACATCTCCATGGTGGGCATCAGTTTGCTTCATGTATGGATTGGAAGGGTTTAAAGTGGCTAATAATGCAGCTGTGGTCTGGCTTCTGGTTTGTGGTCGGGCTTCTGGTTTGTGGTCATCATCAGTGTGGGTTTGGGCTTGCTTTTTGCGTGGATGTGTGATAGTGACATCCTGTGTGGTTTTCGTGAGTGTGGGTCTGGTATCATTCTTTGTGTTAGGGACTCGTTTGTCAGTGAGGGCGGGTTTCCAAATGGCTGGTAGGTGAGAGGTATCATCTCGTTTGTTCATGCTGTGTGGTCGTTTTTCTATCTCAATAGCTTCTCTGATTATTCTGTTGTTAAAGTGTTCAATTTTGGCAATAGTTCTGGTCTTTTTAAAGTCTATATCATGTCCTGTGGCTTTGAGGTGTTGGACCAGCGAAGCCAAACAACAGTAACGCAGCTCACCAGCTCAAATCCCTCTGCAACTCAGACTAACACAAGCACAACCAGGCCCCCACCCAAACAGAACACGCCCCCATCCAATCAGAGCACAGCCAAACTCCCATCCAATCAGAGCACAGCCAAGCCCCCTACCAATCAGAATACACCTCCACCCAATCAGAATGCAGCCAAGCTCCCACCCAATCAGCTCAAACCCCCACTGGCAGTTAAAAAGAGGAACCGGCTGAGATCTCACATTGCTCCTGGAAGCACCAAGCCGGAAGCACCAGCCTGAAGATGATGAATGAGACTTCATTGAAACGTCGCGAAGATACTTCCAATTCTACGCGGGAGAAAACCCGAACAACCAAAGACGCACATACAAACACCCGCGAAAACCTCAGAAATATATATATATATATATATATATATATATATATATATATATATATATATATATATATATATATATATATATATAGTATTTGTACATGCACCCTGGATTGCTGTTGCTCAGTAATGTATGTCACACTTTACAATTATACTGCTTAGCAACAGCAATTGCAGTCTCAATTGCCATCATAATTCAAGGATTACCTGTATGAATTCCAACAAAAGAAAATGAGCACTTATAAATAAAATTTTCTTGAATATTGTTTGAATACTGTGTGTTGAAGTGAATTTTCCTAGAAGAGAATTTGTTTCCTAATAATAGTTTTTGTATAGCAGATATTCCGTTATGTGTGTGTGTGTGTGTGTGTGTGTGTGTGTGTATTTGTATATTCGTTGCCAAGACAATCTCAATCTTACACGGGAAAAGACCCGAATACACACACACACACACACACACACACACACACAAATAACGGAATATCTGCTATTATATATATTTGTGTTACAACTCCTGGTAGGTCCCTGTGTGCATGTGCACTCAGGGAGACCTGGGAAGGAGGGTATGGGGTACATGTGAATGTAGGGAAGCCTTAGAATAAACATGTTACTGGATGTTTGTATACAGTGCATTCAGAAAGTATTCAGACCTCCCTCACTTTTGTCAATTTTGTATGCTGCAGCTTGATTCTACAGTGGTTGAAATTCATTTTATTTTTTCATTAATCTACACTCAGTATCCCACAATGACAAAGTGAAAACAGAATTTTAGAAATGTCTGTAAAATTATTAAAAAGAAAATAATTAAAATACCAAATTGGCATAAGTATCCTGATCCTTCACTCAGTATGTTGTTGAAGCATCTTTATCAGCAATTACAGCCTTGAGTCCTTTTGGGTATGATGTGAAATCTTTGCACATCTTGACTGGAGGATTTCTGCCATTCTTTCTTGCAAATCCTCAAGCTCAGTCAGGTTGGATGGGGACCATTGATGGACAGCCATTTTCAAGTCCCTCCAGAGATGTTCAATAGGGTTCAAGTCAGGGCTGTGCCTGGGCCACTCTAGGACATTCACAGAGTTTTCTTTAAGCCACTCCTGTGTAATCTTGGCTATGTGGCTTAGGAGAGTTGTCATGTTGGAAAGTGAACCTTCAGCCCAGTCTCAGGTCCTGAGATCTGTGGAACTGGTTTTCATTGAGGATATCCCTGTACTCCAGACATAGCATTTAGAATTGAGGCAAAAAGTTCAATCTTGGTTTCATCAGACCAGAGAATCTTGTTCCTCCACAGTCTAAGAGTCCTTCTGGTGCTTTTTTGCAAACTCCAAGCAGGCTGTGTTTTGCATTGAGAGGCTTCCACCACTCTGCCAATAAAGTGCATATCAGTGGAGGGCTACAATGATGGTTGTCCTCCTTCCCATCTCCACAGGATCTCTGTAGCTCAGTCAGAGTGACCATCAGATTCTTGGTCACTTCTCTTACTAAAGCCCTTCTCCCCCCCAATTGCTCAGTTTGACCAGGCAACCAGCTGTTGGAAAAATCCAGGTTGTGTCGAACACCTTCCATTTCAGAATTATGGAGGTCACTGTGCTCTTAGGAACTTTCAGTACAGCAGAAATTTTATTGTAGCCTTCCCCAGATCTGTGCCTTGTAATAATCCTCTCTCTGAGCTCTGCAAGCAATCCCTTTGACCTCATGGCTTTTGCTCTGCTAAAGTATACATTGTCAGTTGTGAAGCTTTCTATGGAGATATGTGCCTTTCCAAATCATGTCCAATCAATTTAATTTACCACAGGTTGCTTCCAATCAAGGTGTAGACACATGTCAAGAGAAATGAGAGGTATCTGAGTAAAATTTCAAGTGTTGCAAAGAGCCTGAATACTGTGATATTTCAGTTTTTTTTCCAAAAATAAATTTACAGACATTTCTAAAATTCTGTTTTCGCTTTGTCATTATTGGGTACTGAGGGTAGATTAATGGGAAAAAAATGAAATTCAACAATTGCAGAATCAAGCTGCAGCATAACAAAATTTATAAAAGTGAAGGGGGTCTGAATACTTTCTAAATGAACTATATGTGTGAGTATAGAACAGGGCTGTCAAACTCCCAGCCTGTGGCCCAGATGTGTCATGTGCTAGCTACGCCTATGTCTGGTTTAGCGAAGGGGGAAAAAGTCCTGATATGTAACGTGAGGCTGCCTGACAACGTGAATTTCACATCCCTGTTATAGAAGGTCCAGGAAGGGGGGCAAAGGTGGATGTATGTGTCAGAACAAAGAGGGAGAAAAAATGTTGAACCTTTTGGTCATAATTCCAAAAAAACATGTTTGGTGCAAAAGCAACACTCTGCATTACTGAAAACACACCATACCCACAATGAAATATGGTGGTGGCAGCATTATGATTGAGGCTGCTTTTCTTCATTTGGAACAGGGGCTTTAATCAAGGTGGAGGTAATTATGAACAGTTTTCAAATATCAGTCAATTTTGGAAAAAAAACTTTCAGGCCTGTCCAAAAATATTGAAGATGGATTTCACCATTCAACACAACAACGACCCAACGCACATCCAAATCAACAAAAGAATGGCTTCACTATAAGAATATCAAAATTTTGGAATGGGGTGACCTGAAGGGAGCTGTGCATAAAAGATACCCTCACAATCTTTAACAAAGATTTGACTTTGTTAAAGCATGGTTTGACTTTATAACAGTGAGTTAGGGTTTGTGAGCACTTTTGCAAGGAAGAGTAGGCAAAGATGCAAGATAAGATGTACCATGCTTATAAGGCTTCTATCCCAAAAGACTGAACACTGTCATAAAACCAAAACATGCTTCAACAAACATTGGTTTAAGGTGCATAAGGGACACACTTATGCAAGCACATTATTGTATGTTTTTAATTGTTATTTTTCAGTTTTTATTGTTATTTTTCAGTTTGTTTTTCAATTGAATTGTACAGCTTATACTGTAGGTTATATTAAAAGTGGAAAAAATCTGAAGTGATTTATGTTGATTGGATTCTTTTACATTTTTATATCTCAAAAATCTGGCATTTTAAAAGGGATATATAGACTTTTTATATCCACTGTATTCCTTCCTCTTTACACATGAACAAAGTAGTTACTTAATCAAAAGAAATCAGAAGACTGTGTATATTCATAATGTGATTATGAAGAACTGGGAAAATATGCATGTTTACATGAAAGTGTTAGAAGTTTATTGTGAACGAAGATTTGTTTGCAAAATCTGCTTTCTAGAAGAAATGTTTGAAAGATACGTTTTAGGCCTAAGTGGGGGAAAAAAAGGCAGATTCTATATTTTCTTTCTTGGAATGAATATTATATCACATTTTAAAATGACTAATAAAGTAATAATTATTTTAAAATAATTTATGGAGTGGATTTAATAAAATTCAATCAATACATCATAGTATGAAGATTTAATAGCTATATTCTTGATTATCCATATACTGAAGGGTTTAAGGAATATTTCTCTTCAGAAAAAGATATCTTATGTAATTCCATTATTTTGGAAAATCCAACTTTCATGAAACTGAACAGTATCTAAGCACAGAATGGAATACAGAATGATCAATGACAAATTAATGTATGCTATGAGAATACTAGGAAGCATGTTTATAGTACCCAATAGATTAAATAATAAAGGGTTTGTGAAAGAAAAAGAAAAGAAAAGTAAAAAATATAACAAAATAAGAATCTGGTTTCATGGATCCCATTAAAATGCCATGAAAGAAGTAAGTAATACGAACACAAATGAAATTACTTTAATCAAAAAGCTTGTCAAAGTCATATTTGATCCTAATGCAGTAACTTCCAACCGCAGGGAAAAATATCCACACACAATAAGTCCTACCCTACTCAGTTCAGCATTTGATTTCTAAATTATTTTCTTACACTTGATTATGATTATTAAACATAACATCTTCCTTGTAAAAACTTTCTACAACTGTACAACTGCTTTTATTAAGTCATTTCAATAAAGAATGAAAATAATTAGAAAGATTTAAAATTCTATAAAAACCTGATAATTAATAGTTTGACTATATAGATTCTGAAGACATTTTTGATTACTCTGTCTTAGAAAAGAAATTATACGGATGAAAATATTGCAAAAATGGGCAACTAGACATGAAGAGTTTTAAACAAAAAAGGAAAATGAGATAGAAATGTACAGAATTATAAACAAAAAAATCCTGCCAATTGTCCCAGATTTCTACAATCCAATTCTAGAAATACTCAGTAAATATGAAACTCATTGAGTATATCCAGAACCGAAAAAAGGGGAATCACACAATATATAAGAGCTGTGGTGCAATGGTTAGAATGCAGTACTGCAGAGCTAACTCACTGCTCACTCCAGAAGTTCAATTCTGAGCAGCTCAGGGTTGACTCAGCCTTCCATCCTTCAGAGGTTGGTAAAATGAGCACCCAGATTGTTGGAGGCAATATGCTGACACTGTAAACCGCTTATAGAGGACTGAAAAGCATTGTGAAGTGGTGTATAAGTCGAAGTGCTGTTGCTATATATAATTTAAGCAAAGTAAATGTGGTGAACATAATACCAACAATATAGTCTGAGAGTTTAATGGAGTTTACCCTCAGAAAAACAGGCATAAGATTGAAGCTTAAATGGCTTTAAAAGGGAATTTAAACACGTTTATTAAAATCTGTCTTTTCTCTTGAGTAAATGGTAGTCAATGAATAACATTGACTGATAGAGCAAGTAAGGGGGAAGATGTGGTCTTTATGCCACAGATGTCACAAAAACATCTGGATAAATACTGCTAAAGAATACTAAACTAAATGAAACATTGTTCTGATGTGGCAGGACTTGTCCTGTGTAAAATTAGTGAATAGCTTAAACAGAAGATCAATTTTCAGCACTTGAAATAATATATTTTACAGTAGTACATTTATCTTTAAAGTATTATGCAAATTAGAAACTTACTGTCATCAAATACCCCAGCATTAGCAAGTAATAAAGTGATGATTTTAGGGTCCTTTTCAAGCTGCATAACATGTTTGCTTTCATTTGACAGAAGAGTGCACACATTAATAGCGAAGTCCACTTCATTTGGGAGTCCCGATAATAGAGAAAGCACCAATTTATTATAATCATTTGGTGAATTAAAGTCCATAGATAGCCCATAACTTTGTCGAAGAAAATCTATTCATGAAGGCAAAAATACAGATTAGCAACAATACATTTATAGTTCACTGTGTTATACTTCTCAAAGAAATCCAATATAAATGGTACTATTAACTGGCTGTAAGATTTACCTGACACGCTGTGCTGCTGGTAATTATAGGAACATGGAATTGCACCTATAGGTAGTTGTGGCTTTGGATTGCCTGGTTGTACCTCATCATCATCCTCTCCAAAATGATGTACTTTCTCATATTTTTCCAGATAACTAAAATGGAAAGTAACTGTTTTTTAGTATACATATAATACAAAAAAGCGTTAAAAAGTTTATCAAAACAAGTTGTAATTTATGTTTTTTAGTTGAATCAAATTGATTTGACAGTCTTCTCATTGATCTTGAAAAAGATTTTTTTAAAAAATTCCTTAAAAGCATTTATATAAATAATCCTACATTATATTTTCATTCCACTGCAGATCAACTTGAAAATATGTTTCAAATCCAAATCCACAGAATATTAATTTTAATAAAACACACTTATACCAATGTTGTATTTATAAAATTTGTCTCTTGCAGTGCTCTAGTCTGGGTGTCGGCAACCCGCAACTCCAGAGCCACATGTGGCTCTTTCATCCCCCTGCTGCGGCTCCCTGTTGCCCTGTCGCGGCAGAGGGATGAAAGAGCTGTCACCATATTGCAGCGGTGGCGATAGCCGGAGTCTTAGTGCGGGAGCAAAGCATCCCTGCACTTGCCTTTGTGCAAAACAGCATTCCGCCTTCGTTGCAGTACATTTGCTGTTGCTGCCCCCATGGCCTGCCCACTACTGTCGCAGCGCCTTGCGCAGCACAGTGAAATCAGGCGTGCTTCACAATGGGGGAGCTGGGATTCCCTCCTCCTGGAACCCCAATGTGATCTTCCATCGTTGTCGGCTTTCTCTCAACTCCCAGATGTCAGAGGGGGGAGGGGGAGGGAGGGGAAGGCGAAAGGGAGAGGGAGGGAGGGAAATGGGGGAAAGAGAGGGGGAGGGAAAAAGTGAGTGACAAGAGACACAGAGAAAGAGAGAGGAGGGAAGGAAAGACAGGGGGAGGGAAAGAGAGAGAGGAACAGAGAAAGAGGAAGGGCAGGAAAGAGAGAGAAACAGAGAGAGAGAGGGAGGGAAAGCGAGAGGGGGAGGGAAACAAGGGGAGAGAGAGGGAGGGGAAAGAGTGACAAGAGACACAGAGAAAGAGAGAGTGGTAGGGAAAGAGAGAGCTACAGAGATTGGGAATGAGTACTGATGTTATCTAGCTGAGTAATGAAATGTGTGGAAGTAACAACCAACCAAACTCAGCACTAAGGACTTCACAACAAAGATTTAGCCTATTTTGGATTACAAAAATAATAACCTTTTAAGGCCAAAGAATTTTCTATGACAAAATCTATGCTTTTATTTATGCTGAAGGGGTTGCAGAGGAAAATCTAGGTATTTGTAAATGGTTCTAATAGACTGTTCTAACCAAATGTGAATTACAATATGCTTATTGAGAGTTCATGGTTGGGGATGTCTTTAATATTTTTTGGATGACTAGGGAGTACAGCCAATGGGGTAAAGATGAAAATTGACTTTTGGAGGAGTGAGATATTAGAATAATTTTAGGATTTTCTTCACTTTTGTTTTAAGTATTTTTAATTTATTTCAGAGTAATTACTATCCTTTTAGAATGCCTCTAAATTAAAGTTTAAGAAAATATGTTTATATAACAAACATTAAGATGTCAACACTTAAATAAGCAACAAATGCATTCTAGTGTTGTTATACCATTATATAGTGTTACTTCTAATCTTGATATAGTATGTTTTAATTTTTTGTGATTTTTAAAAATCTAATAACAGTGATCTGTTACAGCACTAACAACTATCACACCCAAACATATTAGATGGCATATAAGGAGAGATGAAAATGGGGCATTGAAGATGACATTTTCTTTTACTTGTTCAGTACTTGATAAACATTTCATAATAGCAATTTTGTGTAAAAACATAATCCATTTCTAAAGAACAGATATGAAATTCATGTTCAGACATCAGTATATTTAATGTTAATGATTAATGTAAAGTTGTTGCTCAAGTTTTTAATCTCTCCTTTTCCCCTCACCATACTTTCAGTATTCAAAGTGTGAGAGATGTTATTCTGTTGTTATTTTGTCTTGCTTTTGAGGCTTATGACATATTGTGTTGTTGTAATGATTTTTGTTGTTTTAAGTTGCTTATTTCTTATATTTATTATGTTTGTTTCTTGTGAGAGGCATCTGGAATTTGTGGAATTGCAGAGGATATAAATTATACCAGTAACTATAACTCCGCTGAAAAAACTTCCAAGAACAAAGGAGACTAGACTGTAAGAGATGACCAAGCTAAGTCTGAGGGAGGGATCAAGCACATCATCAGTCTCAAGTCCCTTTGTGCCCATAAAAGATCTAAGTCTAACCCAGGTTGAATTCCACTGGCTATTATATATCACCAATTTCCTTTGACTGTTAGTAGTTCAGATTCTTGTAGAGAGTGTTTGCATGCAATAAACCTATATTTATTTGAACCACCTTGGCTCTTGATTTCCTCTTCTTGACACAGATATTAGCAATCACCAACTCTTACAGACCATCATCTGGTCTTCCCATTCCAGTTTCAGACAGAATTAAAAAAACTGATATGGATTTGCAGTGTCTAACAGGAGTGTCAAACTCAAGACCCATGGGCCGGTCTGGAAAAAACCAAAGGTCCTGCCCATGGGGCCTCTGCGGGCCCGCAAAGATAGGTTTCTCAGCTGAGCCCATGTTTTTTCATGAAAACAAAATATGCTTACACCTTAACTGGGGTAATATAGATAAACACAAGATTATCTGAAAGATACATTACTTTTTTTGCTTGTAATGAAGATTTATTTTTTAAAAAACAGCAAAAAAATAATTGTACGAAATACTGGTAATCTCTATAGTTTGTTCGTCGCCTGCCATGAATTGCATAGGAATCGGCAATTAACAATTTAAAGGATTCATTTGCCATGATCAAGGTACTAGAAAAGGGAGCCTTTGTAAATGTTAGGCACTAATAAAAAATGAAACTACTTGAACTAAGCATTTAAGGTATTATTACAAAGAATGAATAAAGAAAACATGCTCAGTGTTGATGCTGTTGATCACACAAGACAGGACAAAGTAAATGAAAAGTGCTGTCATTTTTCATGATTTGTCAGAATTTGCCAGTTTGAGCTGCATCTATTGTGACACTGCATACATTCTTTTATCTTATACACATTATTTGAAATGTTTAAAATTATATTGAATTAAAAATAATATTTAATTATTTTACATTTACAACTTTACAACTATAAAGACATAATACTTAATTCTATCAATATGAGTAAGTTAATTCCCTACTTTTCTACTGCTTAGAAAAGGCTGCTCTCTTCTGGAAAATGTGCAAAACTGTTACACTGCTTATTTGAAAAATTATACAAAAAACTATGCAAGTTTAATGTAAAGTGATTTTCAATTAAGGTATTATTTTATGGACTTAACTTTAAAAAAATGTGTTTCTTTGAATTATGAACCAGCGATCTCTTTTCTTTAGTTTTTAAGAATACTACAAGTTTTATGAAAAATCTGAACTCTAAGAAGCAAAAACTATCCTTCCAGTTAACTTTTACTCTTATGTCAGCTTGCCAAAATACATTCTACTTGACAAAAAGAATTTTATTCTTTGAAAAACTCAAAAGTAATACACAATTTCTATATTTTTAAATGGCATCACAGAAATGGTAGTTTTATGAAACATTTTGTTTAAAATCTTATATTGTATAACACACCCAATTAAAGGATAGATTGTGCCAAAATCATGCAATATCGATTTAACACTGTTCTTTATTTAAAATGCAGGTAATAATCTCTTATAACTTTCCTTCTTATAATCCACTCTTGTCAAAGTATATTATCTTATATGACTAATAACACAGTTGTTTTCTACAAAACCATGGATGATAAGTACAAATTTCAAGATTCACATTGCTCATTTTCCAGGTAGAAATAAACTCTCAAGCAGAGAACAAGTCAGTTCCTGCCATTATAGAAATGTGGTTCCTTAAACTCACAGAATATTTTCTAATACAGTCAGGTCCAGAAATATTGGGACATCAACACAATTCTAACATCTTTGGCTCTATACACCACCACAATGGAGTTGCAATGAAACAAACACAATGTGCTTTAACTGCAGACTGTCAGCTTTAATGTGAGGGTATGTACATCCAACTCAGGTGAACGGTGTAGGACTTACAGCAGTTTGCATATATGCCTCCCACTTGTTAAGGGGCCAAAGGTAATAGGACAGAATAATAATCATAAATCAACCTTTCCTTTCTTAATACTTGGTTGCAAATCCTTTGCAGTCAATCACAGCCTGAAGTCTGGAACGCATAGACATCACCAGACGCTGGGTTTCATCCTTGGAGATGCTCTGCCAGGCCTTTATTGCAGTGATGGCGAACCTTTTTTGGCTCGCGTGCCACAAGTGGGGGGAGAGCAGGGGGGTCGAGTGCGGGCGTGCCGCACCCATAATGCAACGCGCGACCCCCCCCAGTGTGCATGCACAAACAATGCGCGACCCCCCCCCCATTTTTACATTTTTTTTGCCCTCCCCAGGCTCCAGGGGCTTTATAGGAGCCTGGGGAGGGCGAAAAGAGCCTCCCCCGACCCCCCGGAGGCCCTCCGGAGGCTTCAGGGACTGTCCAGAGGCTTCCCTGAAGCCTTCGGAGCGCTTAAAACCACCCTCCAAGCAAACCGGAAGTGACTTCCAGGTTGCTCGGAGGGTCGTTTTAAGCGCTCCGAAGGCATCAGGGAAGCCTCGGACGGTCCCTGAAGCCTTCGGAACGCTTAAAACCACCCTCTGAGCAAACCGGAAGTTCCGGGTTGCTCGGAGGGTCGTTTTAAGTGCTCCGAAGGCTTCAGGGACCGTCCCTGAAGCCTCCCGGGGGGGCGGGGAGGCTCTTTTCGCCCTCCCCAGGCTCCTATAAAGCCTCTGGAGCCTGGGGAAGGCGAAAAATAGCTTTTAAAAAGGTGAACTCAGCTGCCCAGCGCACGCATGCGCGCTGGCCAGCTGACAGGGCAGCGCCTCGTGTGCCCTTACAAATGGCTCCGCGTGCCACTTGTGACACGCGTGCCATAGGTTCGCCATCACGGCCTTTATTGCAACCGTCTTCAGTTCCTGCTTGTTCTTGAGGCATTTTCCCTTCAGTTTTGTCTTCAGCAAGTGAAATGCATGCTCAATGGGATTCAGGTCAGGTGATTGACTTGGCCATTGCATAACATTCCTCTTCTGTCCCTTCAAAAACTCTTTGGTTGCTTTTGCAGTATGCTTTGGGTCATTGTCCATCTGCACTGTGAAGCGCCATCCAATGAGTTCTGCAGCATTTGGCTGAATGTGAGCAGATAATACTGCCCGAAACACTTCAGAATTCATCCTGCTGCTTTTGTCAGCAGCCACATCATCAATAAATACAAGAGTACCTCTGTATTCACTCTGGTGAAGTCTTCTCTTGATTGTTGACATTGACACACATACACCTACCTCCTGGAGAGTGTTCTTAATCTGGCCAATGTTGTGAAGGGTGTTTTCTTCACCAGGGAAATAATTCTTCGGTCATCCACCACAGTTGTTTTCCATGGTCTCCCGGGTCTTTTGGTGTTGCTGAGCTCATTGGTGCGTTCCTTCTTTTTGAGAATGTTCCAAACAGTTGTTCTGGCCACGCCTAATGTTCTTGGTATCTCTCTGATGGGTTTGTTTTGTTTCTTCAGCCTACTGATGGCTTGCTTCACTGATAGTGACAGCTCTTTGGATCTCATCTTGAGAGTTGACAGCAACAGATTCCAAATGCAAATAGCACACTTGAAATGAACTCTGGGCCTTTTATCTGTACATTATAATTGGGGTAATGAGGGAATATCACACACCTGGCCACGGAACAGCTGAGAAGCCAATTGTCCCATTACCTTTGGTCTCTTAACAAGTGGGAGGCACATATGCAAACTGCTGTAAGTCCTACACCGTTCACCTCAGTTGGATGTACATACCCTCAAATTAAAGCTGACAGTCTGCAGTTAAAGCACATTGTGTTTGTTTCATTGCAACTCCATTGTGATGGTGTATAGAGCCAAAGATGTTAGAATTGTGTCAATGTCCCAATATTTCTGGACTGACTGTATATGATGTGCTAGGACAGGGGTCCCCAACCCTAAGGCCATGGTCCACTACTAGGCTATAGTCCATTCAGAACTGGGTTGTGGAAGTGGCGGGCAAGCGTGCAATGTGCAACTCCCGCCACTTGCACGCTTCCCCATGCAGAACCATTACTCTAACCCCCTCGCCGGTCCACAAAGCTGGAAAGGTTGGAGAACGCTGTGCTAGGAGAAGCAATAGTTGGAATATAAGGATTATATACTGAAGATCATTCCACTCAGCCCCCTCTCAATGTAAAATTCTATTCTACTCAGGAACACTTTGGATTAAAGTGTTTTAGTTCGTTTGATTCTCAACACCCAGGTTCAATAAGAACAAACTTTTTAGCAGCTAATTAGAAATATAATCTAAATAACCCATTAAAATGCAAGAATAATGTACATGTCGGGTTTGCATTCAAATCACAAAATGAAAAACCACCAATATGATAAAATAATGAATTTCTAGCTGACATTTTAGATACAAATATGTGTTTCATATTCCAATCAGTTAAGCAGCTTGATAATTTAAATGGGAATGTTTTAAGCTGAATTCAATTTTATTGAAAAAAAAATCTTCAAGGAATTATAAATTAATTTAGATGTCTAGTTAATTAATGACTGTATTCATGGCCAAGAAAATCTAAATTAGCCTTTTATTACAATTTTGCAAAGCAAAAAACAAATGTGGAAAATACTGCAGATAGATGGACAAGGAGTAAGTGGTTATAGCTGATTAAAATATTAGCCTATTACACCCTTTAATCTTAAAATATTTTAAAAAATGAGCAAACCAAAGAGTTGCATTTAGATACACTTCTACATAATTCGACAAAAGCAATTTTGTTAAACAAAGAGTTTTTAAAAGTAAAAATAAAGTCTTTTAAAAATTGATTCCTGATTATTTCATATCCATATATTTTTCTTGGCAATAACATGGAAGTGATCCACTATTCCCTTCAGGATGGTTTTTAAATTCTCTGTCTAGCCAAAAGGCTTAGTATTTCCTGGTAGTCTGACAATTATTAAGTGGATCCAATCCTATTTAGCCTTTTAGGACTAGCCAAGGTTGGCAGCTATATTCTTAAATACAAGGGTAGGGTAGTGTAGGATAGGGTAGGGTAGAGTAGATTAGATTAGAAAAAAATATATGGCCAATCTTCTACAGTTGGATCTGATTCTAAACTGAGATTCTTTAAAAAAAAAAGTATTTTAAGGATGGTCATCCCGACAAATTATAATCTGTCATATATTACAGAGATAACGTGATTGGAGGGGGGAGCGGGAATTAGTTGATACAGAACGTATAAATGCTTTACATCTCCAAGCTTCTACTAAACAATCATAAATAAAAGGAAACAACTCAGTGGTGGGTTTCAAATTTTTTTAGAACCTCTTCTGTAGGTGTGGCCTGCTTTGCGAGAGTGGCTTGCCGGCCATGTGACCGGGTGGGAGTGGCTTGCCAGCCATGTGACTGGGTGAGCGTGGCCAACTTGTAAAATGTGGTGAAACTCACTTAACAACGCTCTTGCTTAGCAACCGAAATATTGGCTCAGAAACTCTGGCATTTGAAGCACACAAGTCTTAAAGCTGTCAAGTTACAAGACCCTTGCACCCCTAACCCTTTAGAAAAAAAAACCCAGGGGTGTTTAAACTTGACAGCTTTAAGACTTGTGGACTTCAACTCCCAGAATTCCTCCTCTTGCTCTTCATCTTGATGATGTGTGGATGGGGGGGGGGGGGGGAGAAACCAGAACCGGTTCTAAACGGCACTGTAGATTTGTGGAACCTCTTCTATAGAAGAGGTTAGAACTGGCAGGAACCCACCCCTGAAACAACTGTATCTTGTTTTAATTGTACAGTGCATTCAGAAAATATTCAGACCTCCTTCACTTTTCTCATTTTTGTTATGCTGCAGCCTGATTGTAGAGTTGTTGAAATTCATTTTTTTGTCATTGATCTACACTCAGTACCTCATAATAACAAAGCGAAAACAGAATTTTAGAAATGTTTGTAAATGTATTAAAAAGAAAAACCTGAAATATTACGTTGACATAAGTATTCAGACCCTTTGCAGCAACACTTGAAATTTCACTCAGGTGCCTCTCATTTCTCTTGATCATTGCTGACATGTTTCTACAGCCACCGATCTGGGCTTTATGGCAGAGTGATGGAAGCTTCTTCTCAGTGCAAAACACAGTTCACTTGTAGTTTGCAGAAAAGCACCTGAAGGACTCTCAGACTAGGCGGAACAAAATTCTCTAATCTGATAAATCCAAGATTGAACTTTTCGCCTCAATTCTAAATGTTATGTCTGGAGGAAACTAGGCACCACTCATCATCTTCTCAATAGCATCCCAACAGTGAAGCATGGTGGTGGCAGCATCATGCTTTGGGGGTGTTTTTCAGCAGCAGAGACTGAACAGAGTTGAGAGAAACCTGAATGGAGCAAAGTACAGGGATATCCTCAATGAAAACTTGTTCCACAGAGCTCAGGACCTCAGACTGGGCTGAAAATTCATCTTCCAACATGACAATGATCCCAAGCACATAGCCAAGACTACACAGGAGTGGTTTGGGGACAACTCTGTGAATGTCCTAGAGTGGCCCAGGCAGAGCCCTGATTGCACCCTATTGAACATCTCTGGAGAGACTTGAAAATGGCTGTCCACTGACAGGCACCATCCAACCTGACTGATTTTGAGAGAATCTGCAAGAAGAATGGCAGAAAATCTCCCAATCCAGGTGTGCAAAGCTTTCATATTATACCCAAAGACTCAAGGCTGTAACTGCTGCCAAAGGTGCTTCAACAAAGTACTGAATTAAGGGTCTGAATGCTTATGCCAATGTGATATTTCAGGTTTTTTTTTAATAGATTTACAGACATTTCTAAAATTTTGTTTTCACTTTGTCATTATAAGGTACTAAGTATAGATTAATGAGAAAAAATGAATTTTGACAACTGTCAAAATTTTGATTATTTGACAGAATTTTGACAATTTTGACAACTGAATCAGGCTGCAGCATAACAAAATTGACCAAAGTGAAGGTGGTCTGAATATTTCTGAATGCACTGTATATGCCATATAATGCACATTAATTGCTAGTTCAAAGGGGGTTGGAGAGAAGGCAAGAATAAATATAGGTGGCAAGCCGCTTATCAGTTTTCTTTTTAAATATTTAAGATTATCATTAGAAACAAAAACTAGGAGATTATGAATTGAAGGCATGTTTACAAAATTTGTGGGCTACCCTAAGGCTCTGTTTTAGGCCCAATACTCTTCAACATCTTCGTCAATGATTAGGGGATAGATGGGGAACTCATCAAATTTGCAGATGACATCAAGCTAGCAGGAATAGCCAACTCTCCAGAAGATAGGCTTAAGATACAGAGGGATCTTGAGAAACTTGAACATTGGATGGTATCTAACAAAATGAAATTTGATGGTGAAAAAACAGATAAAAACAAAATACACAGTACAGTATATGTGGTACCTTGCTCTATAGTGGTAACTGTGAGAGGGATCTTGCAGTCCTAGTAGACAACCATTTAAATATGAGCCAGCAGTATGCTGCAGCTGCCAAAAAAGCCAACACAGTTCTAGGCTGCATAAACAGAGGGATTAAATCAAGATCACATGAAATGTTAATACCACTTTATAACACCTTGGTAAAGCCACTTGGAATACTGCATCCAGTTTTGGTCGCCATGATGTAAAAAAGATGTTGAGACGCTAGAAAGAGTGCAGAGAAGAGAAACAAAAATGATTAGGGGACTGGAGGCTGAAACATATAAAGAATGGTTGCTGGAACTGGGTATGTCTGGTCTAGGGGGTTGGACTAGACGACCTCAAAAGTCCCTTCCAACTCTGTTATTCTATATCCTAGTCTGAAGAAAAGAAGGACTAGGGATGTCATGATAACAGTGTTCCAATATCTCAGGGGCTGCCACAAAGCTATTCTCCAAAGCACCTGAGGGTAGGACAAGAAGCAATGGGTGGAAACTAATCAAGGAGAGAAGCAACTTAGAACTAAGAACTTAGAACTATACAGAACTATCTATAACTTCATACACTTTGAGCACATGTATGGCATGGTTTAAAGGCTTCTTGACTAACTATCAAACTGGATCAGAGACGGCAATTAATTTTCCCAAGGAGCGAGCTGGTGTTGTCACGAACAGGTGTGCGAGTGGGATCTCCATGAAGCATAGCCGGTTTCTGTCCGAGTGGCTCCTTAGAGCCGAAGTTGCCCTGTAGGGGCAACGGAAGGGCTCTTCGTTGATTGCAAACAAACAGTGGTCTGTTTTCCTGGTCAGGAGTAATCCTTCCTGAAAGAAGGAGGAGAAGAAGACAGCCATTAATGGCTGAACTGAAAAAGTAACAGCTGGTCGGAGCAATTTAGTGTTGAGAAAGCAGAAGAAAATAGTGGATTAGACCTGGATGAAGTTTCTTTCCAACTTCCACCAAAGTGAGTGAATTTCCCTATGCTGATTTAAGAAGAAAGGGGGACTCCAGAGAGAAGGAGGGGAGGGAATTTCTTCTCCCTCCACTCCCCTTTGAAGCAGCGAGGAAAAACGCAGAATAGTTACAGATCCATAATAATAAGGAATGAGTAAAGGGAGAGTTGTTCTGGTAAAAAAAAATTAAATAAAATTAGAGAGACTGAACTGGACTGAAGATTATAAAAGAGGATTTGGACAGAGGTAACTTTGGATAGAGACAATTTGCAATTATATTGAGTCACCTTCCTAGACTTTGGGTTGAAATAGGGAAAATGAAATGGCTTCCCCTCCTTGTACTGACATATAAACTACTATAAGAAGAGAAGTAAGGAGCAAGGAGGACATCTACTGGGTAAAGAGGATATATAACTGAAGGTTTGTGGAAATGACAAATACCCTTTTTTTCCTTCTCATATCTTACAACCTATAACTTTGGCTGACTGGTGGTGGATTACAAACAACATAGACTAAAGGCTAAGTGTTGCTTGTCTCCATCTCTTTGGAATACTCAGGTACCGAAGGCTGATGATTTATCAGGCCCTGTGGATTATAAATACTCTTGATGAACTCATAATAATATTGGACAGATAAAGCAGAACGTTAAGGACAGAGATGGCAATTAGGGGTCCCTCTTTGATTACAAATTTCTTCTTTTTATCCTGGGCCTATTACTACTACTACTACTACTACTACTACTACTACTACTACTACTACTACTACTATTATTTTCTCTTCTAATTCATAAAAATACATTGTGGATTACAAAAAGAATGGTCTAAAGCTGTGATGGCGAACCTATGGCACATGTGTCAGAGGTGGCATGCAGAGCCCTCTCTGTGGGCATGCGAGCTGTCACCCCAGTTCAGTTCCACTGCACATACCCCACCTGCCGGCCAGCTGGTCTTCAGGTCTCTACCATGCATGCCTGTGGGGGTGCATGGGAGGGGCTGTGGGGGTGCGTGCGGGGGGCATGCGTGCATGTGCAGAGAGGCAGTGTGCGTGGGGGGCACAGTACATTGCATTTTGGGAGTTTGGGCGCATGCATAAGAGCATGTGCAATTTGGGCACTTGGTCCGGAAAAGGTTAGCCATCACTGGTCTAAAGAGAGGATTACAATGGGATTGGATCTGAAAGACGTTTACATCTTTGTCTATACCTATATGTCAAGCGAGATTGGGGTGGAGGGTTATATACATGTTAAAAGGTGGTGGAAGTGTTGGATACAAAAAAAATCTGAGTTGCGGAAGCAGTACCAATTTTTAACTACGTTGTTGACTAAGTATAACATAAATTTCAGAAGGTTGACCCCAGAAGAAATACTGGTCACAGGGCATGAAAAGAGACATAGATTGGACTCACTGGATAAAGCGATGGAGTTCTACAATCAGCATTTCAGTACCGAAGAGGAACTGGAGGAGAGGGAAGCAATAGAAGAGAGAGAGATCAAGGAATGCCTGCTACAGAAGAAAAGAAACTGCAGCAAAAGGAAAGGGAAAAAGAGAAAAGGGACCAAACAGAGAACAACAGAGCAAGACCTAAAGAACCCAGAATAATAAGAACCATCAGGAGTATAAGACCCAAATATAGATAGAACAATGTAAGAAGATCTTAAGATACTATCATTAACCATCAACAGATTGAACTCACCCATGAAAAGGAAAAAAATCCTTCAATAAATTACAAAGATTGAATCTAGACATAATATCACTACAAGAAGTCTATATAAAAGAAAAACATAAACTACTGGAGTATTCTAAATTGGGGATACTATTTGTGTCATCAGAACAAAAGAAGAGAGGAGCGTTGTTATATGTTAAAGAAACAATTCAGGCTAACCAAATATATAATGATGAAAAGGGAAGGATCCTGATAGCGGAAGTAATACTAAATCAAAAGCAGATACTCCTAGTTGCAATCTACGCACCTAATAGTGGACTAGAACAATTTTATTTAAAAAACTACATAATACTATACGTGATGAGTATGATAATCTTTGTCTCCTAGAAGACTTCAATGTAATAATAGACAAAAAATTAAGACTATAAAAGTAATAGAATAAGGAAAGGAGTAAGAAGGATTCTACCTAGAACCTTCTTTAAAATGGCAGAAGAGTTAAACATACAAGATGTATGGAGAGAGAGGAACCTGGGGAAAACCAATACACATTCTATTCTAATAGACCAAAGGTTCTCAACCTTCCTAATGCTGCGACCCTTTAATACAGTTCCTCATGTTGTGGTGACCTCCAACCATAAAATTATTTTCGTTGCAACTGTGTAACACCGGGAGCCACAAAACCTGGGTGGGTGTGGCCAACTCAACATCAATCCCACCCAGTCACATGACATCTCCCCCCCAGACATGCCTACCAAGGTTTCATGGCTCAGTGTTTTCTGTGGGAATAGGATCTCTCTCTCTTCTCTCCCCCTCCCTCTCATTTCTGTTTTTCTCTATTTTTCCTCTCCCTTTATCTTCTTCTTTCTTTCTTTCCTTCCTTCCCTTTCTCTTTCTTTCTATTTCATTGAATACGATAGCAAATCCAAAAAGTTATTAATTGTAGGAAATTGCTTTTCTGTAATCTTTTTATAGTGAACTCTAAGTTGATAGAAGTTGGCAAGATTGAAATACAGCAATAGGATATATGTTTTGATTTATTTTGAGTTTGACAATATAATACGTTATTCAAAATTATAAATAATCTTACTTTCAGATGCATTTTTTGCCATCTCTGTTATTTTCTTTTTAAAAAATCAGACTTGCTTCCAATTTGTGTCTTCTGGCAAACTGCAGTTTTCTTGGCAAGAGAACTAGCTTGCCATTGCTTTCGTCATAAGTCTGAGAACGTTAGTTTCTTTCTTTCTTTTCTCTTCCTTTCTTTCCCCCTGATTTGTTTCCCTCTTTTTTCCCTCTCTCTCATTCTCTCCCTTCAGCTCCCTTTCATTTCTTTCTCCCTCTCCACCTAATTTGTTTCTCTCTATTTTCCCTCTCTCCCATTCTCTCCTTCCAGCTCTTTCATTTCTCTCTCTCTTTCTCCCCTTTTCTCTTTCATCTCTTTCTTGCGCATGCAAGCAAAATACCCTCCTGGGCCAGGATCACAGTGGCGGGGACAGAGACTCCTCCCGCTGCCGCCACTGAGGAATAAGTAGCTGGCTGCACTGCACAGGATACTCCTCAGCGCCAGACTCAGGTCGGTCCCCTTCGTGTTGACTCAGGAAAGAGCCGGAGCAGTCATCTCTGGATGCAGAGTTCCAGAGCCCTGAGCAAGGAGAGCTCTTCCCTCCCTGCACCCAACCAGCTGCTGCTGCTGTTGCTCCCCATTCTCCTCCTTCCTGAGCCAACACGAAGGGGACGCGGCTTGCGCTGACCTGAGTCTGGCGCTGAGGAGTCTCCTGCGCTGCGTACCCAGTTACTCACTTCATTGCTCAGTGGTGACAGCGGGAGGAGAGTCGTTGTCCCCTCCGCCTTGATATTTTGCTTGTGCGCACGCGCGGAAGAGATGAGCATGAGAAAAGGGCTGGAGCTCTTCCCGACCCTGAGTTGCCTGCGAAGGACACGGAATCGCAAAAGCAGGCGAGAGGCTCGTGCCTTCTCGGGGCAGAGAGCAGATTGAGCGATTGGGTCAGCAGGGAGCCGCAGGAGAGGGGCCAAAGCCTATTAAGACTGTTACCCATGCTAAGCATGGGTAACAGTTTTAATAGGGAATCTCAGCGTATGCGCATCCCATGTTCCCTTATTTTATTTTATTTATCCCCGCCTTGTTTTACATCTCAGAAATGGTACCTCCTGGTTTCCGTAGCTCTGCCCATCACCCTCTATCACTCGGAGCAAGCTGCTTTCCCAGTGTCTCTCTTCTCCCCTTTCTGGCCTCCATTCCGGCTCCTACATTCCCCCCACCCACACGTGGGGAACTCGACATAAATTGAATATCCTTGAAAAAGAACACCTGGCGCAACATATAAAAAGAACAAAACAAAACTTTTTGAGAATCCAAACAAACCAGGTAGATGTCTAGCTTACAAATTGAAAAAGGAGAAAAAAAATGGATAAGTAAATTGCAAGACAAAGTTGGCACTTTACATTACCAAATTGAGGGGGAAAGGGCATTGATACTTACCTGATACGCCTCTTCTCATAGTGGGGAAGGAGTATCCACACTGGGTTAACCTTGTCCTTTCATTGATTGGACTGAGTCAGATAAGCTCTTTGGGCACGCCCACTGGTCACCAGGTACTACCCAATTATCGGCGAAGAACTCTATCCGACTCATTGCACCATTCACTCCAGACTTCTTATTCCATATATTATCTTTTATTGTTTCAAACAACAACATAATCCTATAAACCATCAACATAACACTTTATCAATATAACATTGTCAGGGAAGGGCTGGATACTCCTCCCCCACTATGAGAAGAGGCGTATCAGGTAAATACCAACGCCCTTTCCCCATAGTGAGGGGGAGGAGTATCCAGACTGGGACGTACCAAAGCCTACACGTCCCTAGAGAGGGAGACCCCAGAGGCACATGCCCTTCCAACTCATGCCTGGTGAGGCGTGGCCCCTGCCCTATGGACCGCTTGCAACACCCTGCGGCCGAAAGAGGCCTCTGCCAAAGCAAAGGAGTCCAGTTTATAGTTGCTTACGAAAGGGGAAGGGGAAGCCCACGTGACTGCCCTGCAGATTTCGGCCAAGGAAGCCTGCGTGGCCCAGGCCGTGGAGGTGGCTGCACTCCGTGTGGAGTGAGCAGTGATGCGACCTGGCATGGGCAGGCCCTGTGACTGATAGGCTGTGGCAATGCAGGTTCGCAACCACCTGCCTTTGGTAGAGGTCACCTTTTTTCCCAGAGTCCCCGGCTGGAAGGAGACGAACAGGGCTTCGGATTTCCTGCTTGGCCTGGTTCTCCTGAGGTAAATCCTCAGAGCCCTTCTTACGTCCAGAGTGTGCCACTTCTTCTCTAACGGGTGAGACGGGTCTGGACAGAAGTTGGGCAAGATCAGTTCCTGAGCTCGATGGAAACAGGTGCACACCTTGGGGATGAAGGATGGATCCAACCGCAACACCACTCTGTCCTGGTGGAACACACAGAGATCCTCCCTGGTGGACAGCGCTTGCAGTTTGGATATCCTTCTGGCGGAGGTGATAGCCACCTTAAGGGTCAGGAACTTAAGGGAAACAGTGCTTAAAGGCTCAAATGGAGCACCTGTCAGAGTGTCCAATACCCTGTGTAAGTCCCAGGACAAGTACCATGGGCGGTTTGAGATTGGAAGCCCCCTTAAGGAATTGCTTGACCATGGGGTGGTGAGTCAAACTTTGGTTCCTGCCACACAGGAGAACTGATGAAATGGCTGAAACCTGCCTCCTGATCGTGTTGGGAGCCAGCCCCTTGTCTAAGCCCATCTGGAGAAATTCCAAGACCTGTGGCACCGTGACCTGGATCAGATCGTGCCCCCGGGAGCTACACCATGAGGAGAACGCACACCATGTGACGCCGTAGATGCACTCCGTGGAGGTTCTGTGGACGGCTTGGATGGTCTGTATCACCCTGGGGGAGAATAGGTCTTTCCTCAGGATGCTCCGCTCAAGCGCCAAGTGATCAACAGCAGCCATTGGAGGTCTGGATGCTCCAGAGACCCCTGGCTGAGGGATATCTTCTCCTGGGGGATTCTCCAGGGTCTCTCCACTGACAGAGACTGGAGATCTGCAAACCATGGCCCGCGGGGCCAGTGAGGGGCCAACAGCACCACTTCCGCCCTCTCCTGCAGGACCTTCCGTATGACCCTGGGGATCACGGGTAAGGGTGGGAAGGCATACAGTAGACTTTGTGATAGCCGGGGACTTCCACCAAGACAGGGAGCAGGTGACCTCTGCTGGAAGAAGTACCTTGGACTGTGAGCTGCTCATGCACCTCCGCTGGAAAGGCAAAAGGAACCATTGGAGAACTCTGGTGTGGAGGCAAGCTCACGGGACGATGCCAATGGCTGAGACCATGGTAACCCAGCAGTTTGGAAAGGATGGCTAAGGATACCCTACGCTCCCTGGCTACCAAGGTGGCTCGCTGTCTGAGGGCTATCTGTCTTCCTGGTGACAGATAGACCGTGCCTGCCTGGGTATCTATTAGGGCCCTTAGATGGATCAGGCTAGTAGAGGTGTGGAGGTGGCTCTTGGCCATGTTCACCAAAAACCCGTGGTCTCTCAGGACTATCATGGTGATATCTAAGTCCCTTAGGGCACCCTCAAAGGAAGATGACTGTAATAACAGGTCATCTAGGTAACATTGAATACGTACAGGTACCTGTCTCAGGTGTGCTGCCAGAGCCGCCATGACCTTAGTGAATACCCTAGGGGCCGAAGACAACCCAAAGGGCAGGGCCGGGTACTGAAAGTAGTGCCCCAGGTAGCAGAACCTGAGATATCTGTGGTGCTCTCTGGCAATGGGGATGTGCAGGTAGGCCTCCGTGAGGTCTATGGATGTTAGAAAATCCCCCTGCCTAATCCCTTCCAATATAGAGGGCAGAGAGTGCATCTTGAACCTCCTATATCGAATAGAGCAGTTCAGGTGCTTTAGATCCAGGATCGCTCTCCAGCCCCCCGAGGCCTTGGGAATGACAAATAAGATGGAGTAGTGCCCCTGACCCTGCTGCTCTGGAGGCACGGGCTGGATGGCCCTAATCTCCAACAGGTGTTGGATGGCCTCCTGCATCAGCAATCTCAGTGTTGGGTTGTTAGAGACTGGACATATTCGGAAGAAGCTCAGGGGGTTGGACAGAAACTCTAGCGAAAGGCCATGCCTGATGGTATCCTGCACCCACTTATCGGAGGAGGAGAGGTCCCAGCAGTTGGCAAAGTGTGCCAAGCGTCCCCCCCCCCGGGTGGAGAGTTGGACCTAGACTTAGTTTTTGCAGAAGGAGCGTCCCCCTTCGCCTCCTCCGTCCCCTCAAAAGGGCTGCTTCTGCTGCCTGCCTCTCTGTTGCCTGTCTGGGTATCTCTGCCTGGCAGAGAATCCTCCCTGGAACTGCCTGTTCCCTGAGTACCCCGCCTCTGATCCCCTAGAGGAATCCTGACCCCGAAAGAAGGACCCAGAGTCTTGACCCCGGGAGTAGGAGCGTCTGGGGTATGGCTCCGTCCTGAAGCTGCCCTTCTTTGGGGCAGTGGGAAGGACCTTCCTCTTGTACTTGTTCTCGATCAGGAACGGCTCCAGTGCTGGTCCGAAGAGGGCGTCCCCTGTGAAGGGAGCTAAAGCCAGTTGCCACTTGTGATGGACGTCTGCCTGCCAATGTCGTAGCCACAGCAGTCTGCGGGAAGCCACTGAAGAAGCGATTGCCCTGGAGGCAAACCTGGCTGCAGCTAAGGTGGCATCTGACGAAAATTGGATGGCTGCCACCAGCTTGTTGATGTCCTGATGGGATTGGACATCTGTTATGGGGGTGCATTGCTGTAGCTCCTGCAGCCACAGTAAAGGATGATCGGTTGATGAAGGAGGCTGCGGTGGCTGCTTTCACCGCCCAAGCGGCTGCCTGATGACCCCTCTGCAAGGTGAGGTCCGCCTTCCTGTCCTCCAACTTTAGAGCATCCTCTGGTTCCCTGGGCAGAGTGGGCAGAGTGGTAGTCGTGTGCAGAGCCACGACCGGAGCGTCGATGGAGGGTTGTGCCAGCGTCTGTGCCATCTCCTGGTCCACATTAAAGAAGACCCTGCCAGGGATAAAGGTGAAGGGCCCGAAGTGGAGGATGCCCACTGGCCCTTGACCAGGTCGAGGAAGGCCTTGGGCGTAGGAATCGTGTCAGCCTCAATGGCCTGCTCATCAAAAATGTTCTCCGCTGAGAAGCCCCGGCGTTGAGGTGGAACCTCTGTAGCTTTGTTGCCCAGCTTGGCTGCTGTCTTGGCCTTGAAGAGCAGAGATTTGAACAGCGAAGGCTGGAACAACCCGGTGAATGTAGGCTTGGGAGGCGGCATGCCCTCATCATCAGACAGCTTGTTCTCCTTGATCTCTCCCTCCTCACTTTCCAGGTCGCTGTCCTCCTGGGATGAAGCTGAGGAACTGGGAAGGTCTTCCTCCTGGATATCCAGGTAGTCAGGAGCCCTGGGAGGAAAAAGAGGCCCCCCCCTGTGGCTGTTGGAATGCCGCTGCCATGCATTGCTGAAAGGCCCTCATCATCATCTCTTGGAAATTGGGTGCCCCTATGGGAGGGGGCTAGCCCATGCCTCCCTGTGCTGGAGGAAGGCCTGGAGGTCCTGTGGGCAGGGCTGCTCCCACTGCAGAAAGGGAAGGGGCTTGCCCCCCCTGAGCAGAGCCCCAAAGGCCAGAGGTATCTATAGGGGTCCTAGCTTGCATGGCTGGGTTCCCCTCTATGGTTCCAATGGGGGAGGGAGTCCCTGGGGTCTTCCCCTCTGTGCCCATGCCTGGGGTGCTCTTGTGGCAACTTGCCTTCTTGCAGAGCCTTTCCAAGGTCTTATGCCTTCACCTCTCATACTTGGAAGGAGGCTTGGAAGGCTTCTGACCCACCCCCTTCCTTTGGATCTGCTCTGGGGGAGAGGTGCTTCTGTTTGGATTTAGCCTTTCCTCCCCCCCCCCTCCTATAGGCAGTCTCTGGGAGGGCCACTGACCTGGGTGAATACTCTTCTGCCCCTCCAGTGGGGCTGCTCGCCGGGTTTGAAGCTGCCTGGCTTTCTTCCTCCTCGGAGCTGCTGGGCGCCGCCATCTTGGACCACATGGGTTCTCCTGGCTTCAAAATGGCGACGTGTGGCTTGAAAGAAAAGGCGCGACTTTTAAAAGGGCTCACCGAACTGCTGTGGCTCTCAGGAGCTGCCACGCCCCTTTGCTGCTGGATTCCTGCCTCCTGCCAACGCCGCTGTGGCCAGGGATTTCTTCTTCGGCTTCCCTGCGATCGTCTGGCCACATGGAGGTAGCGCGGGCACTCTGCGGTGCTTGGAAAAGCCACGGTTCGCCGCTCGACCCTGAGGGGAGTGGCGGAGCACTCCTGCACTTGTAGAACCTCCGCGGCAGGGCTTGCCTCCAGGAGGCTTGTGCCCTCTTCCTTGCTTGCCCGGCAAAAGTCCTCACTGAGTGGCCAGGGCAGCGTGCCGCCCCAGAGGGCTTGTGGCAGTCCTTCTTTGCAGATGAGAGGCTAAAGTGTGGTGCTGGGAGGCAAAATTCACGGGTTCAAGTCTTTTTCCCTTAAATTCTATTAAATTGCTGGAGATCCAGAATGGTCAACCGTCCAGTGAGTGGACTGAGTCGATAACTGGGTAGTACCTGGTGACCAATGGGCGTGCCCAAAGAGCTTATCTGACTCAGTCCAATCAATGAGAGGACAAGGTTAACCCAGTCTGGATACTCCTCCCCCTCACTATGGAGAAAAGAAGATTATCCAGGACTTTTATAGGAACTATATAACGAGGAGGAGGAACATCCAGAAGAGAAAATACTATAATATCTGGAAACAATTAACTTGCTTAAGGTTCCAGAAGCAATGAAATCTATGCTGAATGAGAGAATAACAATAACAGAACTAGCAGAGGTGATCAAAAAACAAAAAAATAACAAAACACCTGGCCCAGATGGGCTACCGGTAGAAATATATAAATAGCTAGAAGATACTCTAGGCCAATCATTATTAGAGGTATAAAATGCAGTTTAATCTGAAGTGAAGATACCATCATCATGGATGGAAGCTAACATTATTTGATACCAAAAGAGGATTCAGATTTAACACAAATCAAAAACTACAGACTTATACCTACTAAATGCCGATTATAAAATATTCACCTCAATAGTAGCAGAAAGACTGAAGGGATTTTTAAAGGAGTTTATACACCGTGACCAAAATGGCTTTATACTCAAAAGGCAGTTAAGAAATAATATGAGAATAATATTAGATACATTGGAATACTATGAAACACATAATGAAAAGCAATTGGCACTGTTGTTTTTAGACGCCCAAAAGGCATTTGACAATGTGAACTGGCAATTCATGTTACACCAATTAAGACATATGGATTTTGGAGATAAATTTATAAATATGTTCAAGGCAATATACACAAAGCAGAAAGTCAAAGTGATTGTGAATGGTGAGGTAACTGAAAATTTTTCAATATGAAAAGGTACAAGGCAAGGCTGCCCATTATCTCTATTGTTATTTATCTTAACATTGGAAGTACTAACCAGAAACATCAGGCAAGATGAGTAAATCAAAGGAATAGAAATCAAAAGAGAAAGGGCGTTGGTCTTACCTTATACGCTCCTTCTCGGTGTGCTGAGAATCTAAGGAATGGGTTAACTCTGCTTCTGTGTGCAGAGACTGTCAATCTTCTGGTCACGCCTCCTTTGCCTGTGTGTCTCCCCAGTTTCAATAAAGGCATGGTGTTTGACAAGACATATTACCTGTGCCGATTTTAGCCACTTCTGGACTCTGGACCAGACGGTCCCCAGGGTGGGGTTGGATTCTCTCTCAGCATACCAAGAAGGAGCATATCAGGTAAGACCAACACCCCTTTTCCAGTGTGCTGTAGAGAATTCAAGGAATGCGACATACAAAGCCGGCTGTCCTAAGGGCAGGTAGCAGTCTGTCCTGGGTCCCTGAGTCTGTAAGCACCTTTTGGAGCACTCTTCTGCCGAAGGCCACTTCAACCAAAGCGAAGATGTCCAGTTTGTAGTGCCTTACAAATGGGGATGAAGAGGACCATGTGGCTGCTCGACAGATTTCCTCGATAATGGCCTTTGTCACCCATGCAGCTGTTGTGGCCGCGCTTCTGGTGGAGTGGGCTGTCACCCACCGAAGCAACAGAAGAGCCTGGAGTTCGTAAACCTTGGCAATTCACGCCCATATCCACCAGCCTATGGTTGATAGTGTGACCTTGTTGCCCAGTGTAGAGAGCTGGAAGAGCACAAACATGGACTCTGTCTTCCCAAGAGAGGAAGTCCTCTTATTGTATATATGGAGGGTCCTCCTACTGTCCAAGGTGTGCCACTTCTTCTCCAGGGCATGTCAGGCCCAGGCAGAAGTGTTGCAATATTATTTCCTGAGCCCTATGGAACAAGGAATTCATTTTGGGAACAAAGAAGATATCCAAGCACAGAACCACCCTATTGGAGTGAAATATTCACAGATCCTTTCTTATAGAGAGGGCCGCCAGTTAGGAAATTCATCTGGCCGACATGGTGGTCACAAGGAAGGCTACCTTGTAGGTGAGGAAGCGCAAGCTGGCTGATCTTAGTGACTCAAAAGGGGCTGTGGTGAGACATTGTAATACTTTGGGGAGATCCAAGGTAGGGTATCTGTGCACTACCGGAGGGTTTAGGTTAGTTTCATCCCTAACAAAACTGTGCACAATAGGGTGTTGAGCGAGGGACTCCAGGTCTCCGCATGATAACACTGAGGACAGGGCTGCCCACTTATGTACGTATGATATTGGGGGACAGGTCCTTGTCTAGCCCTTCCTGAAGGAATTGCAGAATCTGGGCTACTGATACAGATGTGGGGTTAATGATCCCTTTGGAGCACCAGCTGCCAAAGGCTTTCCAAGTTGTGTCATAAATCCTGTTGGTAGATGGACGGCCTGGATGGTTTGAATTACTCTGGAGGAGAAACTGTCCTGGCTCAAAACTCTCCCCTCAAATGCCAGACAGTCAATTGGAGCCATTGAGGGTTCAGATGGACCAGGGACCCCTGGCTAAGGAAGATCCTGTCCTGAGGGATCCTCCATGGCCAGGCCACCGACAGGTTGACCAGGTTGGCAAACCATGGTCTTCTGGGCCAGTGGGGGTCCAGGAGCAAGATCTCTTTCTCCACCAGCACCTTCTTGATTACCCCTGGAATGAGGGGAAGAGGAGGAAAGGCATGTAGCAGCCTTCGGGGCCACAAACTACAGAGTGCATCAACCCCCTCCATCCCCGGTGCCACAAACCTGGTATAGAACCTGGGTAGCTGGCTGTTGGATGGAGTGAAGAGCAGGTCCAGGACCAGAAGGTCAAAGCATTCCGACAGTTCCTTGAATAGGATCGTATGTAGGGGCCACTCTGAGTGATCGACTGTGGCTCTGCTGAGCCAGTTCTTTTCCTGAGGGACAGAAGATATGTTTCTGCCCAGAGGCCCAATTGTTCGGCCTCTTGCTTGAGGGATCTGAAACAGGTAACCCCTTGGCAGTTGATATGGGCTTTGGTGGCACGTTGTCCGTCAGTATGAGGACATGCCAGCCAGACACTGTGTCCTGGAACCATCTGAGGACCAGATGGGTTGCCCTGAGCTCCAGTCAGTTGATGTTGTGTTTCAGGGCTGCCTGAGTCCACTGCCCTTGTGTCATCAGGGACTTGAGGTGGGCACCCCAGCCAATGAGGCTGGCCTCCGTAGTGATGATCAAGCTGTTGGGCTCCTTGAAGACTCATTCTCTGGTGATGGCCTGGAACATCCACCACTGGAAGGACTGCAGCACTCCCGGTAGAACTGAGACTTTGGCAGACGAGTTGCTCCTGCCAGACGTTTGGTATGGCAAGAAGAACCATTGCAAGGATCTGCCGTGCAGGTGTGCCGATGGGACGATGGAAATGCGGGACACCATCTTGCCCAGGAGTTTGAGAGGAGGGCAAGGGGCACTGTTTGTTCCATCTGGATGCAACTTGCCAAGGTCTTTAAGCTTATTGGGTGCTCCTAAGAGAAACCTCGCACAATGTTGTATGTATGACTGCTCCCAGGTGGAGCAATCGGTTGGTCAGAGTCAGTTGGCTCTTGTCGAAGTTGATGGAAAATCCGAGATCCTGGAGGACGTGGATCGTGACTTGCAGATCCTCCCTCACCTGGAGGCAAGAGGAGGACTGAATCAGTATATTGTTCAGGTAGCATTGGACACACACGGGAAGCACCCAGAGGTGTGCCGCCAGCACCGTCAGCAACTTGGTGAAAGTCCTGGGTTCTGAGGATAGGCCGAATGGTAGGGCCTTTTATTGATAATGCTGGCCCAAATAGTGGAACCATAGGAACCGCTGGTGGGATGACAAGATAGGCACGTGGAGGTATGCCTCTGTCAGGTCTATCGACGTGAGGAAGTTGCCCTCTTGGATGCTCTCAGTACAGACTGGAGGGACTGCACTGTGAATCTTTTGTAAATGAGATGATTGTTCAATCTCTTCAGGTCCAGAATTGGTCTCCAATCCCAACCCCAGCCCCCAATTTATTTGGGACCACAAGCAAGATGGAGTAGAATCCCTGCCCCTGTTGGTCCATTGGGACCAGCTGAATGGCCTGGATATCCAACGAATGTTGGATTGCTGCCTCTATGAGGCTTCTTTTTGTTCTGTCCTTCAATATGTGGCAATGTATGAAGAATCTTGGGGGTGTGGAGAGAAATTTGAGGGCGAGACCTAGTCTCACTGTATTCAGGACCCAGGTGTCCGCGATGGTTGCCTCCCATTGATGGGCGAATAGGTTTAGGAGGCCACCAATGGGAGGGTCGGACTGCAGTCATCTGAAGCGGCAAAAGGGGCAACTTCCTGTGACACAAAATGTCCACTTGCCTTGGAATTGTTGTCTGTTTCTGTCCTGAATCCAGATCTGTTTAAATGCCAGCCTTGTCTATTGAAATACGCCCTCTGGAAGTGAGTGGTGTTGAACTCCGTGTCTGTAGGCCAAAAGGAGGGCCTACGAAAATAGGGCGAGGGACAGTCAGACGACTCACCTGTACCGACAAGGCAGGACCTTTATCCTGTCCTTAGTCTCAACCAATATGGGGTCGAGAGCCTCCCCAAACAGTGTGCTACCCTTGAAGGGAGCAGAGGTCAGCTTCCACTTCTATTTCATGTGCGGCTGCCACCAGCTTGTTGATATCCTGGTGGGAGTGGACATTGTCAGGTGGAACTCTCGCTTGCATCTGGCGAAGCCAGAGCAAGGAGGATCTATAAAAAAGGAGGCGGCAGTTGCAGCCTTGACCGCCCAGGCAGCTGCCTGGTGTGCCTTACGGAGGATCAGCTCTGCCTTTTTATCCTGTTTTGAGAGCATCTTCTGCGTCATTTGCAAGGTTCTAACAGCTGCATTTCAAAAGCGCGGGAAATTGCTATCAATTAGAGGAAAAGAAAAGGATTATTTAGAAGTTCTATGAACAACTATACAGAGAAAACCGAGGCTATTCAAAGGAAGGAATACTACACTATTTGGAAAAGTCAGATTTGCCAAAGTTATCTGAAGAAGTAAAAGGTAAGCTCAATGAGGAAATAAAACCAACGCTGTACCAACGCTGATGGAGGTTTATAATGCTGTGTTAAAAGAGGCGATGATTCCGCTATCATGGATGGAGGGTAACATAGTTTTATTACCCAAGGAAGATTCAGATCAGATATCTATACAAAACTACAGACCAATTTCATTGTTAAACTTAGACTATAAAATACGTGCCCTGATAATTGCAGAACGGTTGAAAAAATTCCTCACTATGTTCATCCATCCAGATCAAAATGGATTCCTTCCCAGAAGACAGATTAAAAATAATATGAGAACTATGCTGGAAATTTTAGAATATTATGAAATACATAACGAAAAACAGGTTGCGCTATTTTTCTTGATGCCCAAAAGGCATTCGACAATTTGAATTGGGAATTTTTATACCAACCATTGGAATATATGGAATTTCGGGATAAGTTCATAAACATGATTAGCGCAATATATACAAATCAAAAAGCTAAAGTAATAATTAATTGGGAATTAATGCAAAGTGTAGCAATATAGAAGGAACAAGACAAGATTGTCCTCTATCCCACTGTTGTTCATATTAACCCTAGAAGTTTTAGCTAGGAATGTGCATAAAGAGGAACACATAAAGGGATTAGAAACTAAAAAGAAACAATTTAACTTACAGGCCTTCACAGACAATTTAGTTTTTGTTTTGGAGGAACCTTTAAAGTCTGGTATGAAACTTATTGAGGAATTGACAGAGTATGGGAAAGTAGCGGGTCTGAAAATTAATATGACAAAGACTAAAATGTTGGTTAAAAATATGACACCAGGCTTGAAAGAGGCTTTAATGAAGAAATTGGGTGTTCAAATTGTCAAAGTGAAATATCTAGACATACATTTAACAGCAAGGTGTGTGTCCATCAAAGAAGACAATTATATTAATTTGATTAATAAAACTAAGCAAGATTTAGAAAGGTAGGGAAATTTACAATTGTCCCTGATGGTAGGATTGCGGTCATAAAGATGAATGTACTACCAAAATTTCTTTTCTTGTTTCAGAACATTCCCATCAAATTAGAAAAAGTTTTTTTAAAGAATTTGAACCAATTGGTCTCTACATGGCGCCGGATGGTGGTGGTGGTGGTGGAATCAAGAATTAAACTTAAAGCTATGCAAGACACCAAGGAAAAAGGAGGATTTGGCATACCGAACTGGGAACTTTACTATACTGCGGCTATTCTTACATGGATAAAATAATGGATAATGTTAAGAAATAAAAGATTACTCAAATTGGAAGGCCTCATGACCTCCAAGCAGGATGGCATGTCTTCCTATGGTATGAAAAAGGATCTGCACGTAAGTATTTTCATAGACACTATGTTAGACAGTCCCTGATATTAGTTTGGAACAAAATTAAACATGACCACTATACAGAAATACCCATTCAGCTATCCACGATGGAAGCATATATACACCCAAATTTAATTAACATGGAAAAAATTGTTACATACAAAGAGATATTGAACAAACAGGGGGAGTTAAAAACCGACTAGAATTGGCATCACAAGGGGTACACCTAGAATGGTGGTCTTACCTACAGAGACAAACAAAGTATACACAGGATAAGAAAAAGGAAAGCATTGCCAAAGAATACACAATATTAGATAAGCTGCTGATAGAGACAGGTTGATTAAAGTGTTGAATAAGATATCTGCTGGAATACAAACTCGAGGAAGAACATGTTAAGGAAACTATGATTGCCTGGGCGAAACAGTTTGGTTACAATGTGGAATTGGCTAAATGGGAAAGACTGGACATTAATTGGAAATTAACAATGGCCACAGCTTATAAGAAAAATCTATACAAGATATTCTATAGATGACATCTTCCCCCAGCACGGCTCTCCAAAATGTTTAAAAATTTGCCCCCAAATTATTGGAAGTGCAAAAAAATATCAGGTGCAATATGTGGTGCAATGAGGCAAAAAGATATTGAAAAATGATACAATCATAGCTGGAATAAATGGTGGGAGAACAAATTCTGTTCAAGCCAGATATTTTCCTCCTAGGCATAATACCAGAGGGGTATAAGAAAGATGTGATCTATCTAATTATACATGTATTCACTGTGGCGCAAATAACCTATGCGCAATATTGGAAAAAAGAAAATATTCCATCAGAGTTAGACATAACTAGGAAAATTATGGACTGTGTGAAAACAGATAGAACCCTAGAACTGAAAAATAAAGGGGAGTTGGAATATTATGAAGTTTGGAACAGATTTTATTACTGGTAAAAAAAAAGGTGACAAGACTGGAACAAGCTGTAAATAATGTGATTGGATAGAAGAATAGATAATGTAATAACTCCTTGGTTTTCTAGCTGGATTTTGTTTTGGGGTTTCTTAAGATGTTGGCTATTTTTTTAGTCAGTGTTGAAGGCTGTCTTGATATTGTGTTTGCACCACAGATAAAATCAGCAAAATTCTCCACAAACCAAATACCATGCAAAATCTGCCCTGCAACATACGTAGGACAAACGAACAGGAGAATAAATGCACGCATCACAGAAGACAAGAACGCAGTAAGAAAAAAAAGAAAAGACCCCAGACGACTTCCAGTTCCTGACGGCGATGGACATGTTGTCCGCCGCTCATCTCCCCAGCTGGCTCCGTAAGGAGCACAGGGGGCCCTGGAGGGGTTCTCTGCCGAAGGCCGGCTTGTTGAAGCCCCCCGAAATCAGCGGCAGCCGGCGGGGGTGCTTTTCAGCTTCGCCTAGGAGCTGGGGAGCGGAGGGGGGGCGAGGGACAGCACTGCGCTGTCCATCCTTTTGCCGAATGGATGTGGAGGAGAGAGTGTACCTGGAGAAGTGCGAGAACAAACAAAAATCACCTCGCTTTTACAGCAAGAGGGGACTGGAGAGGGACCAAAAGAACTATCTGTTTCTCAAATGTTTCAAGAACTTATGAGGGGTCAAAATGATTTGTTATAGAAATGACAGAGCTTAAAGAACTCAGAGATGTTAAACATCATATTGCAGAAAATAAACAAAGGATTGTGGTGTTGGAGGAGGGAGCAGCTGGGTTGGGGGAAGAAATCAAAACAATCCGGAAGGGAAATGTAGACTTGGAATTTTTTTTGGCAAAAATAGAATTTGATAGAATGCCCTTTTTTCTTAGATTCCAGAACCTACCAGAGACAGAAAATGAAGACCTTAAGGATATCATGAGTACAATCTTAGCAGATTATATTAAGAGAGATAAAAATCAGCTGTGCTGGGATATGGCCTAGTTTATAGGATAAATTCAGCATATGCTAGAAGTCATAATGTTCCAAGGGAGGTACATGTTAAATTTCTCAGGAGGACCACAAGGGATGAGGTGCTTGGGACCCAAAGGGAGAGACCATTGAAATATAAAGATGAAGAAATCACCATCCTTAAGCAGATTCCAAAAAAGATAAGAGAGAGGAGGAGGAAGTACTCCTCCTTATCAAAGAAATTATATAACAAAGGAATTTGGTTTAGATGGTTATTGCCAGAAGGAATGTTGATCTTTTGGGAGGGAAACAGGATTAGAATTAATACAGTGCAGGAGGCGGAAGCCTTCATTAAAAAGAATTTCCTCCTCCTAGAGGATGAACATAGCGAAGGTAGTGGGAGGGACAGTATGGTGCAAGATAAGAAGGAGGGGGGGCTGAGGGCTCCTCTGGGGACAGGGAGGAAGGAGCAATATTGAAAAGGCTCAGATCACAAAAATAAAAGTATTTGAAATAAATAGCAATTGGTGATACTCTAGAAAGTGACAAAAGAAAATGAATGAACATATGGTTGACATTATAGAACAAGACCTTGTTTTCTGCTTATATTTTATATTTTGTTTTTAAGATTGTAAAAATTGTGAGTGCTGGATGGATTTCTATCACTAGTGTGGGAGCTGGCAAAAATTTTTTGTATATCCCTTTACCTTTCCCCATATATGTGTAAAAACCAATAAAAATTTTTGGGGAAAAAAAAGACCTGAATACAACCAGCATATATATAGCCTTGGCATCTCTCTGTCTATGGCCGTCTGATGCCTCTTGGCGTCCTTCTCTTCAGCCTTAGAGGCCCTCTTAGTGCACAAGGCTTTTGCCCTAATTCGGACCGCTGATCTTTTAATGGCCGTTTTCAGACCTGAAGAGCCTTGTCTGCGCATCTGGAACTTGGCAGGGAAACGCCTGTCTTCCCGGCTTATGCCCTATGCCTCCTGGCTGACTGATGACACAGGAGCCACCATTTTCCAATCCTAGGCGTCTGCTGTTAGCAAAGACAGACTTGTTCTGAGAGAACCCTGCTGCTGTGGCTTGTACTGCACTAGTTGCGCTTTGCCAATTACAGTATGCCCAGAGTGTACCGGGCGGTGACTTAGTTCCCACTGCTGTGGCAAGGGACAGTGCCAGTGGCCTTGGCTCTGTTGCTCTGAGCTGGATTAAAGTAACATCCTCCCTCCACTTAAACGCAGGAATGGCAGGGACCTCAGCTCTCCGTTTGAGTCAGTGAGTCAACTTGCTGGGCGGACCGGAAATCCAGCCACACGATTCGCTTTCTAGCAAGCGTGGACAAGATTCCGCTTAACGTAATGTGAGAATCCAAGGAATCAATCAGTTATCTGAAGACGTTTCTCTCAAAGGATGTGTGACCAGAAGATTCACAGACTCAGTCTCCGGGCAGAGAAGCAGAGTTAACCCATTTCTTGGATTCTCTACTCAGCACGCTGGAGAAAAGTACAAACTACAAGCATTTGCAGACGATTTAGTTTTCATCCTAGAGGAACCATTAGAATCAGGCGCGAGACTCATAAAGAAATTAAAGGAATATGGAGAAAGTGGACTAAAAATAAATAAGGAAAAAACCAAAATGATAGTTTAAAATGTTACAAATAAACAGAGGGAAGAATTAATAAAGAAAATAGATATCCAGATAGTGAAAAAAGTGAAATACTTAGGAATCTATCTAACAGTAAGATGTGCAACAATTAAGGACGACAACTATACAAAATTAATGTATCAAATCAAGCTGGATATGGAGAGATGGAAAAGCTTGCAACTTTCTTTTTTCTTTTCTTTAAATATTTTTTTTATTTTCCAGTAATAAACATACATAATTTGTGGACATTGCATTGATAGAATGAAATCTTTTTTAGATAACATTAACAATAATAATACAAATAGTATGTGAAATTCTTATCTTCCAACTTCAACAATATTTGTCTCATTTCATATTCTTTTTACATTTCCCTATTAATTCATTTAAAAATAAATAACATATCTTTGCACCCTATATTTGTTATCTCTTCCTAGGTATTGTCCTTCAATATTGTGAAAATCACTCAATATTCCACCATAGCTTCAATTTTCCAAATATGTGAGATTACTAATAATACCAATTATTAACAATATTCAATCCATCACGGGAGTACAACGTATTTTAACACACTATTACTATTAATAATACAGTTACATAACCTAATCTTATATTACCATCTACTAATCTGCACTTATTGGGATTATGGTGTTTTCCCATTTTATTAATATATTTTCTGTCACTGCGTTTTTTTGTTTGCCAGCTGTGCTTCAACTCTAAGACATACGGTAGACTGATCTAACTCTTATCACTAAGCTTACTACGCATGTCCACACATTCTTCCACATTCCTTCATCATTATTATTGCCTTCTTTGTCTTTTGTTTGCCTGCCAAGGTGGTAAGCAGGAACTCTGCCAAAATGTAATCATTAGCTAGTAAGTTTTGTTTTTTATTTTCTTTACAATAAAATGTTTCTTAGAATATATCGGGTTTATTTTGCTTAATTATCAAGTGTACTTTAAGGAAAGGCCGTGGTTCATCCCTCATTAAATACAGGGCTGAATTTACACCCTGACATTTTCTCATTATCCATCATCTCTTAATATTTCTAGAATTCCATCATTTATTGATTTTTTGGTCAGCCTTTTATCTCTCTCTCTTGAGCTCTTATATTTCTTTTTAATTTTTTTGTATCTACTAATCTTTCCCAACTGAGTGCCTTTTGTCCTTTTTTTGTTGCATTATTTGAACAATCATCTTCAACACTTCCTTTTGTTCTTGTTTTTAGCAAGGTTTCTCTTTTCTCTCTGTACTGTTATACCTTGTGGGGCTTCTTGCTTCTCATTTCTCTTTTCTCCCTTCCCCTGCCTTTTCTAATTTCTCATCTATTTCTTGCATATCATGTTTCTCTTTTCCCCACAATTGTTGAGTAGCTTCTACATTCATTTCTGTATCTTTAAACAATCTCTTTTTCTCTTTACTATCTCTTTTAAGTTCACACAGATTTTTTAACATCAACAATATTTCTAATGTGTCTTGTGGATCCATTTTATGGTGGTTTAATACAAATTATAAAAAGTATATTTGTTGTTCCAAAAGTATATTGTTCCAAAATTTCAGTATTTAAAAGTTTTCATTGATTCCATATTTATGCCTCCAAACCCTCTCATTTTATTTTACAATAATTTACAACCTTATAGTTCTCCAAATATGTGTCTCCCAATTATCCAAATTTTAAAGTCTTATTTTCCTTCTCTCTTTTCTTCTGGCCCTTTCCTTCTTTCCATCCAAATCCAAATACACTGACATGTATTTATCTTCATTTAGTTACATTGGGACCAAAATTAAATAAGGCATTACACATTCATTTTTGATGAAACCATCATCTGCTCTTTTAGAGGTTCTTGTAAAGCAGCTGAAGAGACCATTTCGTACAGTAACATTTACCTCATAACACCCTCTTATCTCTGCACTAGCCCTACTTTGTCTTTAATCTGGATATAGCTAGATGATTTGTCTTTTTGGCTACTTCTTTCTTTTATTCAATATAGGTAGTCCTTAATTACAACCTCAATTGACCCCAAAATTTCTGCTGCTATGTGAAACATTTAAGTGAATTTTGCCCAATTTTATTACTTTTCTTGCCATAATTAAGTAAATCACCACAGTTGTTCAGTTAGTAACATGGTTGTTAAGTGAATCTGGCTTCCCCATTGATTTTGCTTGAAGGTCACAAAAGGTGATCACGTGAACCAGGGACACTGCAGCCGTCGTAATTATGAGTCAATTGCCAAGTGCCTGAATTTAGACCACATGACCATTGGGATGCTGCAACAGTCATAAGTGTGAAAAATTGCCATAAGTCATGCCGTTCGAACTTCGAATGGTCACTAAATGAACTGTTGTTAGTTGAGGACTACCTGTACTGTAAACTCTCCACGTTTAGCTCTTTATTTTTTATGTCTCTTACCACATCAAGTCCCATTGCTGACACTTCTTTTCTTAGATTGATATATACCATAGACACAATTGCTTAATTTGTTTTTGCCTCATGTTTATTATACACAATTAAAGTCATATTTCTAACTTTTAATCTTAAAATTATGTGCTTATTTCGTATTTAATTTTGCTACCAATCTTAATCTAAAATCTTCCTCTTATTAATTCACAATTACTTCTATTTAATATATAATTTTCCATCTCTCTGTTCTATGTTCCTACAACAATGTTCTTAGTTCTATATATTGTCCTACTTTGATGAATTTCTAGCTCTTGGATTCTTCCTTAAGCAAGGTCATGGCACATACTTGAAAATAAATCAGGAAGACTAATTCTGGGGGTATGTCTTGCAAGAACAAAGAATGCTTATCAACAGGAAATATGCATGTGTAAAGCTTGTAGCAATTATGGGTAGTTAGATAGCTGATAAAAAGTAACAAGAATTAGACAACTTGCAGTCCTCAACTAAAAGTTAGGAATAGAGATGGCTGGCAACAAATGAAATGTGTATTAGGTAACTCCTGGGGCATTCATGAGTCAAGGCTTAGGAATGGGGCAGCTATAGACCAATAGAACAAATTGTAGAATTATTACTAAAATGTTTATTAGATGATATTTCTTATTATCTCACCTTGTCCCGCCTTCTCCTTTAGTGAAAATGTATAAAGCTTACTTAATTCTTTGTTCTTGGCCTTTTGACCAGGAACCCTTTTCTTTGGAGTACTCCAATAAAAAGCAATCAGAAAACCTGCACCTCATGTCTGGCGTCCATCATTGGCTTCGGCACCAGGCTCAGACCCGAATTGGGGACAACAATTCCCCAATTTCATTAGCTTTGTTTCATTTGGCTTCATTTGTAGTCAAACTCAGTCCATTTTGCATTTGACAACTTCTTTTCACTCCTTCTCTGCATTTTTATTTGGGGCTTTTCTGTCCTCTCCAAAACTCAGAGTCAGCACTTCCTTGAGCTATTTTATGCAGTTCTCTACATGGACTCCTGCACAAGTGGGGTTGCTTCTGCTGTTACTTTTTAAATACTGGTCAGACTCCTCCCTCTTATTTTTTATCTCAGTCTCTCGGTGAATCTTGCAGCTTCAAGGCTTGCCATTCTGGGACTGCTGCTGATTTGCTTGTCTTTATATTGGAAGCTTTGTTTTCTACTTCTCTGCAGTCTTCTTGGCTCAACTCCTCTTTTGCCACATTCACGCATTCATTAAGTTTCTGGGGTTGTTTTATGGAATACACCTGCCAATTAAGCAGAAGGTGGAGCTGTTTTAACCCTTTTTCCTAGGTAGCACTGAAATTCTGGATTTCAGGAGAGGAGGAGAAACTCCTGCTCATTCTGGGCAGTAAATTCATCCTTCCACAAACAGAAATAAAAAAGTCAAAATAAATAAAAACGAATACATGAGTTTTCCACAATAGAAGCAAGCAAAGGGAAATATCCAAGATCCTCTATTTTTGTTTGCATTGCAAGTTAAACTTGCATTTTCCATATGAGCACGTTCATTTAGGATGAATATATATGGTGATACATGGTGATCAGTTGCAGATATTGATTCAGATGACTTTTCTTCAAGTGAACATTATTTCTATTTAAACTGGTAGAATAATAATTATTTCTATAAAGCTTTCTACAAAAAGTTCCAAATCTGTATTATTTATGGACTAAATACATAGCAATTTTGTTCAAATACTGGGTAATTTGCTATGGAAGTTATAATGACATTGACAACCAATTACTTTTTAAAAATCATTATTTTAATTGTATCCATTTCAAAATATTTTAATACATGGTAATATACATACGTATTAAATACTACTATGACCATAGTTTGCAAAATAATTTCACACATCAGACAGCATTATTCAACCATATAGTCTCAATTTCTAGTAAAATTTGAGCATATGCTGTTAATTGTTACCTAACTTATGTATGGAATAATCACAGGTAGTCCTCAACTTAGAACAGTTCATTTAGTGACTGTTCAAAATTACGGCACTGAAAAAAGTGATTTGTGACCATTTTTTCACACTTACGACAATTGCAGTATCTCCTTGGTCATATGATCAAAACATAAGAGGTGATGATATTGTTTTAGAGACAAGATTTTTTTTCTTCCAAAGGCAGTCTCACTAATATCCTTTTATCTTTATTGTTTGCTTGTTTGTTTTATTGGATTTATATGCCGCCCTTCTCCCAAAGGACTCAGGGCAGCGTACAACATTAAAAAACACATATCATGAAAGTTAAAAAGAAATTAAATACATATCCAAAAAACAAACCCAATAGGACAATAACATTTAAAAAATAATATAAAATTAACAGGCTAGGCCAGCTTGCTGGAAAAGCCAACTTTTTAGGGCGCGTCGGAAGGACAGGAGGTCGGGGATTATGCGAAGCTCTGGGGGCAGCTCATTCCAGAGGGAAGGCGCTCCCACAGAGAAGGCTTTCCCCCTGGGGGTCACCAGCCGACACTGTCTGGCCAACGGCACCCTGAGGAGGCCAACTCTGTGGGATCATACTGGACGGTGGGAGGCTACTGGTGGCAGTAGGTGGTCTCGCAGGTACCCTGGGCCTAAGCCATGGAGCGTTTTAAAGGTCATAATTAATACCTTGAATCGCACCCGGAAAACAACCGGCAACCAGTGCAGGCTGCCTAAAAGGGGTGTAACATGGGAGTACGTAGGTACCCCCATGATAACCCGCACGGCCGCATTCTGGACCAGCTGAAGCCTCCGGGAGCTCTTCAAGGGCAGCCGCATGTAGAGAGCGTTGCAGTAGTCCAGGCGAGAAAGGATGAGGGCATGAGTGACTGTGCACAGAGCATCCCGATCCAGGAAGGGGCGCAACTGACGTACCAGGCGAACCTGGTAAAAGGCCCCCCTGGTCACGGCCGTCAGGTGTTCTTGTAAAATGAGCTGCATATCCAGGAGGACTCCCAGATTGCGGGCCCTCTCTGAGGGGGCTAAAATTTCTCCCCCTATCATCAAAGATGGGACAAGATGCACAAATCGGGATGACGGAAACCACAGCCACTCAGTCTTGGAGGGATTGAGCTTGAGCCTGTTCCTCCCCATCCAGATCCGCACAGCCTCCAGGCATTGGGACATCACGTCGAGGGCATCGTTTGGGTGGTTTGGGATAGAGATGAAAAGTTGGGTATCATCAGCATATTGATGATACCGTACCCCAAAACCACGGATGATCTCGCCCAGCGGTTTCATATATATGTTGAACAGGAGGGGTGAGAGAACCGACCCCTGGGGCACCCCACAAGTGACGCGCCTGGTGGTCGATCCCTGCCCTCCAGTCAACACGAACTGCGACTGATCCGACAGGTAGGAGGAGAACCACCATAAAAGGGTGCCCCCCACTCCCAACCCACCGAGTCGTCGCAGTAGGATACCATGGTCGATGGTATCGAAAGCCGCAGAGAGGTCTAATAGGACCAGGACAGAGGAGCAGCCCCTGTCCCGGGCCCGCCAGAGATCATCGACCAATGTGACCAATGCCGTCTCCGTGCTCTACCCGGGACTGAAACCTGACTGAAACGGATCCAGGTAGACAGCTTCATCCAGGTACTGGGGAAGCTGACGTGCTACCACACTCTTGACAACCTTTGCTACAAAGCAAAGGTTGGAGACGGGATGATAGTTGGCTAAAGAAGCTGGGTCCAGGGAAGGCTTCTCAAGGAGGGGCCTCACCACCGCCTCCTTCAAGGCGGTGGGAAAGAACCCCTCTCTCAATGAAGCGTTGGTAATCGCCTGGAGCCAGCCTCATGTCACCTCCCAGGAAGCCGAAACTAACCAAGAGGGACATGGGTTCAGCACACAAGTGGCAGCACTGAGTCTCCCCATAATCCTGTCCATGCCTTCGGGGGATCACAGGGACAAACCCATCCCAGATTGTCTCCTCAAGATTCATCCCCGTCGGCTTGCCCGAATCTACCCAGTCAGAGTCCAAGCCTGTCCGGATCTGAGCGATTTTATCCTGCAGATACTGAACAAATTCTTCAGCCCTGCCCTGCAAGGGGTCTTCCCCAGTTGCTTGGTTAAGTAAGGAGCGGGTCACCCTAAACAGGGCGGCTGGGCAGTTATCTGTGGACGTGATAAGAGCGGAAAAATGTTGCCGTTTTGCCGCTTCTATCGCCACTAAGTAGGATTTAATATGAACTCTTACTAGTGTTCAATCAGATTCGGACTTGCTGGCCCTCCAGCCACTCTCTAGCCGTCTTTTCCGGTGTTTCATCTCCTGGAGCTCCTCGGTAAACCAGGGAGACACCCGGCACAATGCGATCCAAGGCCCCAGCGGCAGCCCTATCCCAGGCTTCCACTAGGGCTTTGGTCGAGTTGTGAGCAAGGGATTCAGGAAAAGTCCCAAGCTCCATCAGGAACCTTTCGGGGTCCATCAGGCGCCTGGGGCGGAACCATCAAATCGGTTCCGCCTCCCTGCAGCGATGGGTAGCAGTATGGAAGTCAAGCCTGATGAGGAAATGATCAGACCATGACAAGGGTTGAATAGAAATATCCCCTAAATCTAGATCATTCATCCACTGCCCAGAGACAAAAATCAGGTGGAGTTAGGTCCATAGCCATCATGGAAGCCATGAACTCCCGAACTGACTCGGATGTCTCGCCAATGGAAGGCAGATTGAAATCCCCCAGGACCATAAGCCTGGGGAAATCAACCGCCAATCCAGCTAATACATTCAGCAGCTGCGGCAGGGCGGGAGACAGATACGTAACGAAAAGCCCACCTGAGCTCCAAGGCACCAGTTCACAAAAAGGGACTCACACCTGCCTATCTGAGGCACAGCGACCTCCTGAGGTCTGAGACTTTCCCTAATAACCACCGCCACCCCCCCCACCCCTGCCTTGAGCTCTTGGCTGGTGAAACGCCCGGAAGGCTGGTGGGCATAGTTCGCTAAGGGGAACACCCCGCTCATGGCCCAACCAAGTCTCCGTAATGCACACCAGGTCCACTCTACTCTCTTGTATGAGGTCATAAATAAGGGGAACCTTATGTACTCTATTGTAAGTCATATTAACAAAATGACCATTGGCTTACCTGAAGGGTCCTTTTCTGTGCACCGTGGGAGAGTCCAAGCAATGGGTTAATTCAGTCTGGTTGCCCTAGGACTGAGGAACTTTTTTTCATTTGACCACACCTCCTCATGTGGCCACTCCCCAGAATTTCGATAAAGTCAAGAACGTGAGGATGGAGCGAAGCGTCCAAGAAGACAATCCCGTTGACACGAAGAACCCGAATCCCGGACAGAACATCCAGGGCGGGTTGGACTCTCCCATGCTGCACAGAAAAGGACCCTTCAGGTAAGCCAATGGTCATTTTCCTGTGCACCGCTTGGAGAGTCCAAACAATGGGACATACCCAAGTTATGGTCCATCTGGGTGGGCAGAAGAAGGTTCCCGGGATTTGGTCGCTGACACAACCACCTGGAGCACTCTCCTGCCGAAAGACGCCTCAGCTGAGGCAAAAACATCCAGTTTATAATGTCGTACGAAGGGCGACGGCAAAGACCACATAGTCGCTCTGCAGATGTCAACTATTGAGGCCTGGGTGGCCCAGGCTGCAGAGGTGGCCGCGCTCCGAGTGGAGTGTGCAGTAATGCCGTGCGGGACCGACCTGGACTGGCTCTCATAAGCTGAAGCGATGCAGGCCCGAAGTCACCTGCCAACCGTGGGTGATGAGACCTTCTTCCCCAAGGAGCCAGGTTGAAAAGAAACGAAGAGGGCCTCCGATCTCCGGAACTCCGCAGTGCGGGTGATGTAAACTTTCAGAGCCCTCCTAACATCTAGCATGTGCCAGGAGCGTTCCCTGGGGTGCGATGGGTGTGGACAAAAATCCGGTAAGACGATGTCCTGTGCCCTGTGGAACCACGAGTTTACTTTCGGGGTGAATGTCGGGTCCAGTCTCAAGACCACACATAGGTCCTGTCGGACGGACAGGGCCGCCAGCTCTGAGATCCGACGGGCAGACGTAATGGCGATAAGAAAGGCCGTCTTGAGACTCAGGTGGTGTAGGGGCGCCTTGCATAGGGGCTCAAAAGGTGGAGCGGTGAGTGCCTGCAAGACCACAGACAGCTGCCAGGTAGGGTAGCGATGAATTGTGGGAGGCCGGAGGTTTGAGGCACCCTTGAGGAAAACGCGCACCCTGGGGATCTTGCTGAGGGGCAAGAGAGGATCGCCAGACCAAATGGTGGAAAGGGCCTCCACCTGGCGACGGAGCGTGTTGGGAGCCAGGCCATTGTCGAGTCCACCCTGCAGGAAATCCAAGACCCGGGAAACAGGTGCAGTTCCCGGGTCAATTTGCAACTCCTCACACCACTTGGCGAAGGTGGCCCAGGACGCATCATAGATCCTTGTTGTAGAACGATGTCCAGCCGCTTGGATGGTGCGCACCACCTCCTACGACATACCTTCGCCCCTTAGCTGGTCCCCCTCAAGTGCCAGACGGCCAGTTGAAGCCACTGAGGCTCCGGATGGACAACAGCCCCCTGGCTGAGGGAGACCTGGCCCGGGGGAATTCGCCACGGAGGAGATATCAACAGGTAGACGAGGTCGGCGAACCACGATCTGCGGGGCCAATGGGGGGCCACGAGAAGTACCTCTGCGCCTTCTGCGATGACCTTGTTGATAACCTGCAGAAAGAGGGGCAGAGGAAGAAAGGCGTACAGAAGCTCGCGGGGCCATCTGCAGCTCAGGGCATCCGTCCCCTCCACCCCCAGGGTGTTGAATCGGGAGAAGAACCGCCAAAGTTGCGCATTGTCCCTGGACGCAAAGAGGTCGACTGTCGGCATGCCAAATCTGCGGGACAACTGATGGAATAGAGCAGGATCCAGTTTCCACTCCGCGGAATCTATGGTTGTCCTGCTCAACCAGTCCGCCTGGGTGTTGTCCACTCCGGAGATGTGGTCGGAGCGGAGGGATGCCAGGTGACTCTCCGCCCAGTGGCCCAGGGTCTCTGCCTCTCTCATCAGCATCTTGGACCTGGTGCCACCCTGGCGGTTGATATGCACCTTGGTCGCCACATTGTCTGTCACCAGGAGCACATGGCGTCGATGGACGGACTGGTGAAAGTGGCGCAGGGCCAGGCGTGCGGCTCGCAACTCCAGAAGATTTATGCTGTAGCTTGCCTCTGCTGGAGACCACTTGCCTTGTACCACAAAGTGGCCCATGTGAGCCCCCCAGCCGGCGAGGCTGGCATCTGTGGTGATGACCAACCGCTCGGGCTCCTTGAAGAGGTGGCCCCTGAGAAGCGCCGGAGACACCCACCAATGGAGAGATCTCTTCACCTTTGGGGGAACGCAAACCAGCATGGGCGAGTTGCTCCTGGAGGCCCTCTGATGGGGTAACAGCAGCCACTGCAGTGCCCTGGAATGTAGATGGGCCCAGGGAATGATGGAGATGCAGGAGATCATCCTCCCCAGCAGCTGCGACAGAAGGACCACTGGAGCTTGCCTCATGTGCATCACCTTGTGGGTCATGGACTTTAGGCCCTCCAACCTGTCTTGGGAGAGGAATACCCTGCACAAGGTGGTATCTATCACCGCCCCCAGGTGAACCAGTCTGGTGGTGGGAACGAGATGGCTCTTCTCTAGGTTCAGGGAAAAACCGTGACTCCTGAGGGACCTCGTGAGGCCTGCTGTCTGGACGACTGGATGAGAATGTGGTCCAGGTAGCACTGCAGTCTTACGAGCCTGCGCCTGAGCTGGGCCGCCACAACCGCCAGGACCTTGGTGAAGGTCCTGGGCGCCGACGATAGGCCGAATGGCAGGGCCCTGTAATGGAAGTGGCGGCCGGCATAGAAGAAGCGCAGGAACTTCCTGTGCTGGGGACGGATGGGGATGTGAAGATAGGCCTCCATTAGATCTATAGAGGTGAGGAGGTCTCCCTGGCAGATCCCCGCCAGGATGGTCTGGAGGGACTGCATCTTGAACCTCCGGTAGGCGATGTACCTGTTGAGGTTCTTGAGGTCCAAGATGGCCCTCCATCCCCCTGAACCTTTAGGTACCAGGAAGAGGATGGAGTAGAACCCCCTCCCCTCCTGGCCGGGGGGCACCGGTTCTACGGCATTGATCTCCAGGAGGTGATTGACCTCCTGGTTCATGCGTTCCCTTTTCAGAGGACAGGATGGAGTGGGACATCGGATGAAGTTGCGGGGTGGAAGGGACAGGAATTCCAGGGAGAGGCTCTCCCTGACAATCTGGAGGACCCAGGCATCCTCGCTGGTCTGAGCCCAATGGGAGGCAAATAGTTGTAGCCGACCTCCTATGGGCGCTGTGTTCGGGCAGTCACTTGGACTTACAGAACGGCCTGTTGGAGGCCCCACCGCGATTGTACTTGCGGAAGCCGAACTGCTGTCTTCTCCTGTCTCGAAAGGCGGGCCTGTCCTGGGCTCTGTCCCCCTGTTGTCCGAAGGATCTATTGGGGGAAGAGAAGGATGAGGAGGAAGTGGAAGGTTCGGAGACCCGAAAGGACTGCCTCCTAGGGTAGGGGGCGGCCTTGCAGTCCTGTTTTTTGGTCAACAGGGCAGGACCTTCCTCTTGTCTTTGGACTCGATGAGGAAAGGGTCCAGCACTTCACCAAATAATTTAGACCCCTTGAAGGGGGCGGAAGCCAACTTCCATTTGTTTTTCTGGTCCGCCTGCCAATGCCGGAGCCAGACCAAACGGCGGGAAGTAACGTTGGACGCCAGGGCCCTTGAGGCGAATTTGGTGGCATTGAGAGATGCATCAGCGGCGTATTGGGAAGCTTGGCCAGCAGCTCACGCAGATAAATGACAAAGGCCCTGTTGAAGAATGATGCAGACGAAGCTTTAATGGCCCAGGCGGCCGCAAGATGGGTTTTGTGGCACGCTTTCTCTGCCTTTTTATCCTCCGCCTTGAGGCCTTCCAAGAGGTCTGCTGGTAGGGAGGAGTTTGAGGTCAGGGCAGCTATGGGAGGATCAACAGTTGGTAGGACCACTAGGTCCTCCAAGGCAAGCTCCATAGTATAGAGTTTCTTGTCCACTCCACTGGGAGAGGACTGCGTGGCTGGCTGGGCCCACTGACGTTGAATAAGATCAAGGAACAACCCAGGGATCGGTACCAGCTCCTGTTGAGGTGTGGGCATGTCGAACATGACTGCGTTAGGATTGACTGGAGTCGACTCTGACGCAGGTTGAGCGGGTTTGGGTTTGATCCCCACCTTAGTGGCAGCCTTGACTTTGTAGAGGGCTGACTTAAAAAGGCTGGGCTTAAATAGCCCCGCGAAGGCAGGCGCCTCCGGGGGGAGGTCGTCGTCCTCCGATAGCTCTTGACCCTCTTGGTCAGGATCCTCAAGGGCTGAGGCCTCACTGACCACAGAGGATTCCAGGGAAGGGTGGCGGACCCGCTTGGCCGGAGGAGGGGCGGCCTGGTCGGGTCTGGTAACCTTGGGTGCCGCTGAGGGTGGATCACGTGTTTTCATGGCCTCAGCGATGCCCTTGACAATGGCACGGGCCACTACCGCCTGCATGCGAGCCAATAGTTCAGGCTCCTGGTCGGAATCTGGGTCCAGAGCCTCCTCTAGGGGAGGGTGAGCATCTTCGGGCATGACATCCTGGCACGGGTCCCCTGGGGAGGGGCCTGTTCGCAAGACCAAGATGGGCCTGGGGAAGCCGGCTCCACTAGAGACCTGTTAGGGGACAAGTCTTGAGACTCCACCTCCTCGGACATTACCACTAGGGGGTCCTCCCGAGACAAGGGAAGGTCATGGTGGGATGGATCCCTGCCTGCCTGGCGCTGGGCCTTTTCGAATTGCTTGTCAAGGGCCCGTTGGCGCCTTTCAGCATCTTTGGTCTCTGCCGCGGACGGGGCCTTGGAACGATGTTCCCAGATCCGCCCCCTCCGCCTTTACCCACTCCCCCACCATTTGAAGAGGAGGATCCCTTGCTAGGGGCCTGGGAGAGACCTGGCCTAGTATCTTGGGAATCTGGGGGGCTGGGCAGCTCCATAGTCAATGACCACGCAAGATGGTGCAAGGCTATGGCAGGGCTGAAGAGCCGGAGGCGTAGACTGGTCAGTGCTGGAGAAAGAACAAAGACCAAGAGGATTAGTGCTTGCACAACGTTAAATACAGAAAAAAAATTGCAATCTGGCTGACATAGGACAGAAGAAAAAGAGGCCTTATGCAAAAGGACACCAGTCCTAGGCCCCAGAGGGGGATTGGGGCCTGCACCCAGGTGCAAGACCCCTCAGGAGAGACGGGGAGGTACATGACTATATAAAAACAGTAGGGTTGGCCTGCTTGTTACAAGGCTCCCTCCCTGAGCCGGTGCGATGGCCGTTATACGGCCCGGGAACCAGCGCCGCTTGAAAAAAGGGGAAGGAGGTTGGTGGGCCGGCCTGGAGACCCTTGCCCAACCCCCAACCCCCAGCGGTCTCCTGCAGTAGCATGGCTGAGCGGAGTGGTCATTGCCAAAAAAGAGCGCGAAATTTTTGCACCCAAAATGGCCGCCGCAACAGCGTGGGGGTGAAGGGAGGCAAGAGCGACAACCGCGTTTCGAAACGATGGTCCTCTAGCAGGCCGGGGAGATGAAAAAACTCTGATGAAAACAATAAACGAGGGGCCTAAATGAACAAGGGACCTTGCCGCTCTTGCCGCGCCGATTTAAAAGCCAAGCGGCGGGCCTCCGAAGCCATCCCAACGCGGTGCGGCTGAGGAGCACACCCCACACCTTCCGACTTACCTCCTGGCCTTCTAGAGTGGAGAATCTGCTGGGAGAAGACACAGCAACAAAAAACAAATAACACTACAGTAAAGGGGAGAATTTAGGAAAAGGAATAAAATAATGGAGAGTCCAAGCCAAAAAAATAGGATTAATTCAGCTGGAACTCAAGAAATTACATCCGAACGGGCTTGACTGAGGAAAAATTCTGGGGAGTGGCCACACGAGGAAGTGTGGTCAAAGGAAAAAAAGTTCCTCAGTCCTAGGGCAACCAGACTGAATTAACCCATTGCTTGGACTCTCCAAGCGGTGCACAGGAAAATCTTGCAATTCTGAAAGTATTTCTCCCCACATTTACACTCTAGAAAATCAGGACAGGTCCCCTCTAAAATGCTTCTCACATACGCTGTTTCTATGGGCTGAAATATCTTTTATATGACAGTGCAACCGAACATTTGCCAACCTTTCTGGGTTGGCAGCCCAGCAAAGGGGGAGGGGAAAATGATTAGGGTTTGTTTTTGTGCATGCCCATAGTTAGTTAACAATTAACAGCATATGCCCAAATTTTACTAGAAATTGAGACTATATGGTTGAAAAATGCTGTCTGATATGTGAAATTATTTTGCAAACTATGGTCATAGTAATAATAATAATAATAATAATTTTTATTTGATTAGCCGCAACCCTCTCCCGAAGGACTCGGGGCGGCGTACAATCAAAACAAATAAAAATACACATAAGACAAACATATATACAAAAAGAACAGAGATATATACATATGTGCATGGAGGAGAGTTGACTTATAAGTGAAAGGCAATTAAAAACACAATTTAAAATCCCCTTAAATAAAATTACTAAATTAAAAAACCCATCAGGAGCGATACGAAGTTATGGTTGAGCCAGGCCAGCTATTTGGAAAAGGTGGGTCTTGAGCTTGACACGGAAGGAGCGGAGGTCAGTAGTGGTCCTAATATCCGGGGGGAGGTCATTCCACAGGGCTGGGCCCGCCACAGAGAAGGCTCTGCTCCTAGGCGCCGCCCCATGGCACTGTCTGGTGGACGGCACCTGGAGAAGTCCCTCTCTGTGCGAGCGGATGGGTCGTAGGGATGTATGGGGCAGAATACGATCCCGCAGGTAACTAGGTCCTGAGCCATGGAGCGCTTTAAAGATCGTAATCAAGACCTTGAAACGCACTCGATAAACCACAGGAAGCCAGTGCAGCTCGCGCAGGAGAGGTGTCACATGGGAGTACTTGGTACTCCCCATAATCACCCGCGCGGCCACATTCTGGACCAACTGCAGTCTCCGAGTGCATTTCAAGGGAAGCCCCATGTAGTATTTAATATGTATGTATATTACCGTGTATTAAAATATCTTGAAATGAATACAATTAAAATAGTGATTTTTAAAAAGTAATTGGTTGTCAATGTCATTATAACTCGTCCTTCTTCTCTCAAGTTCATTCCCACATACCATTACAGTAACATAATGCCAAATTATTCCCAAAAGTTATACATGCTTTAAAAAAAAACAAAAATACTATCCTTGTATAATAATTATAAAAAGTGGTCAGTTCAGAATCCTAGTTAAACTAAATGACTATTAGGGGAAAAAATCTTCAACATATAATTTGTGAAATACACTGACACATGTGGTGATAAACTAGTTTCAACAGCTTACCTAAATTCAAAGGTTAGACTGTTGTTTGCAATGATAACTAAATATAACTTTTTTCTGAATACAATATTAGCAAGACATAAAACTATATACTTTGAAAGAATCTTTATGTACTTGACCACTGTGTTCTATCTTTTCTCCTCTGCTGTTTAATATCTAAATGGAATAAGGGAGGTCATTTGGCACATGATAGTCATGTCAAGGGATGTGGTGGCTCAAGGGACACAGTGGCTCAGTGGCTAAGACAGTGACTGAGCTTGTCGATCAGAAAGGTCGGCAGTTCGAATTCCTAGCACCGCGTAACGGAGTGAACTCCCTTTACTTGTCCCAGCTTCTGCCAACTAGCAGTTCAAAAGCATGTAAAAATGCAAGTAGAAAAATAGGAACCACCTTTGGTGGGAAGGTAACAGCAGCTTTCAAACAGAGATGAGCACCGCCCCCTAGAGTTGGGAACGACTAGCACATATGTGCGAGGGGAACCTTTACCTTTTTAGCCACCTCCACTATTATATTCTACAGTATATAACTACAAGAAAATAGCACTGCCCTTGAATGTTTCCCAATCGGCTGGATGAGGAAAACAAGTTCCAATTAAACCCAGGACAAATGAATTTTTTGTTGGTAAAGAGAAAACTGGATCTGAGGACTGAGGTGTTCCCTTAACACCACCTCTCCACAAGAAAGAGTAAGTTTGCAATCTAGGAATATTATTTTTACTCTAGTTGTCACAAGTTTTCTAGATGATAGTTATGGTGTGCACAACAATAGGGAATGTGCCAAATACAACCCTTCTTGAGCTAAATTGGACTTGGTAACATTTATTATCTCTAAGTTATAGACCGTCGGGGGTACCTGAAGTAACACACTATATCTGGAGTTATTCTTGAAATGTGATTTGGAAGTTGGTACAAAAGTGAAATTCAAACTACTAACTAGTGAAAAGTACAAAGGTCATATGATACCTGTCTTAAAACTGGCTCAACTATCTGGTAACAAAGCTATAATGTTCTCATCTGGGAAGTGATAGTAATTCTTTATATTGTACTAAAGAGGCTACATTTGGAATACTTCATCCAGTTCCGGTCATCACGATACAAAAAAAATACTTGAGATCCCAGTGAGAGTGCACAGAAAGAACAACAAAAATGATAAGGGGTCTGGAGGCTAAATCATAGTTCCAGCTGAGAGAACGACGTTATGTTTAGCCTAATGAAGGGAAGGCTCAGGGAAGACATCATAGCAGTCATCCAGTACTTCAAAGGCTGTCATTGGAGAAGAGGGTGTCAATTTATTCTCCATAGCACTTGAGGGCAGGACAAGAAGCAATTATTCAATCTGGAAATACGGAGGAAATTCCTGACAGTGAGAATGGTGAATCAATGGAACAGCTTTCCTCCTGGAGCTATGGACGCTCCATTGTTGGAGGTTTTCAATAAAAGACGGAACAATCATTTGTCCAGGAGAATATAAGGACTCCTGCTTTGGGCAGGGGGTGGGACCCAGAGGATCTCCAAGGTTCCCTATTTGTTGGACTTCCATTATTACCAACATTGTACTAAAGGCTAGGTTTTGTGTCAAGAAATCTCCTGGCAGGATGAAACAGATGTAGGATAGTAAGCAGAAGTATTTGTAGCTAGTGTAAGTACATCCTAGTACTTCCTCAGATTGCTAGCTGTTTGAAAAAATTCTCCTCATTAAACTTTTGTTAGCCAACCTTTAAAAACCTGGTGGGAACAAAAGGAAAAAAAAAACTATTGTCAGATCTGCAGCCATATTCCTCTTGGATCTTTGGCCTGCCACACTTTCTATTATTCTACTATGACCGTCCTGTAAAAGAGTTAGTTTGGGAGTTTAGGAGAGCGGCAGGAAAACTAAGAAACTGGCCAAAATGACTCCTAGTGCACACATTCAAAAATGCCTTTGATCCTGAACTGAGAATGGTATGCAGCATAATGTAGGTTCCAGAATGGATCCAGAACTGGTACAGCACTGTAGTCCTGCTGGATCACGAACTTCACCCCCATCGAAAGCCTACAGCAAAAAAACTGGTTAGAAGAACTTTGGGCCACCAAACGCAAACCCAAAGTCTCGTCCCAAGTCGGAGGGAGCAGTAAAATGTTACCGGTGTGACCAACATGGGCACAGAACATCAGAATGCCTATCTCTGGCCCCAATCCCAAAAGCATGCACCCAAACTGCCAGTTGGACAAAAAGAAGGCCCTGAAAACCACCTGAAAAAAGTCATATCTGAAAAGTCAACCTGAAGGATCCGATCCCCAGCCTGAAGAGGAGACTCCGCCTGATGGGGAAACCCTTCCCCATTCAGAGGAGGAGAAAAGCAGTGAAGACAACCCGATGGTAAGTGCACTCATCTGCCCCTTTGCCATCAAAGCCAAACTCATAGTGCCTGAGACCGGGGTAGAAAGAGAAGTTGAGACATGGGCTGAACCCGATGCTTAATCAGCATGTCCATCGTGGAGCAACTAGGCATATGTACAAGATCCCTAGACAATCCCATTCAGTTTCAGTAAGTGGATTGGAAGCTAATTGGAGGGGCCCCTGCCAAGCTAATTACCAATTTGGTTATGTTGCAGATAGGGTGCCACTATGAACTTCTCAGATTCATCATAGCTCCAAAAATGCATGAATAAATTATCTTGGGGCTTGCATGGCTGAACAAGTGAACACCTACCATAAAGTGGGAGGACGGCATTTGAAAATTGACCCTAAGCTTTGGGCCGCTACGTCCTGTGAAGCCAGAGGGCCACCCAGGGGCTATCAAACCCATCAAAGCAGAACGCCCAGAGCCTGCAGCCCCTGCAGCAGACACTAAGCTCCCAGGCATCCAGCAAGTGCCAAAAGAACACTGGGATCTGTCAGGGATTTTCAGTGAGGGAGATTGAAACTATCTCCCCCCTCACCAACCCACAGATTGTGCAATAGAATTCATGCCTGGGGCCACCCTACCGAAGCCGAAAAGGTACTTCATGACTCCTAAAGAAATGGCAGAATTAAGGAAGTACATTGGCATCAATTTGAAGTGGGGCTTTATCCAACCAGCTAAGTCAGAAGTAGCAGCCCCCATGCTCTTCAAAGAGAAGAAAGACCAGGGGTGTGTGTGTATGAGGCTAAGTGTCGACTTCCGCAGGATCAACTGCGTATGCATAAAATAACACCTATCCCCTCATGAAAGACATGTTGAACCACTTGACTAAAGGCAAAGTGTTCATCAAGTTGGACTTGAGAGAATGTATCAGGGAGGGAGATGAATGGAAGACTGCTTTTAACTGCCCCCATCCATATTTCTAGTAAGGCCCTCTTACCTGATGCTTCTGGAAATATTTATGGACTTTATTCTTTCCCTCCCGGATAAAAGCACGCCAGCCCAGCTGTAAATCATCAATATTCATTTATTTTGCAGTACTATCCATTCTTTGAGCCATGTTACAGCTGCTGCCAGGTAGTAAACCTCCCAATCTGGGAGGCCAAATCCTCCTTTGACTCTAGAATCCTGTAGAAATTTTAATTTTATCCTAGCTTTTTTCCCCAGCCAAATAAAATTTAAAATTATTTTATTTAGTTCCATGAAAAAAAAATCCCTAATTTTACTGGTACAGTTTGGAATAGAAATAGAATTTTTGGTAGGATATTCATTTTTATGGTCACAATTCTTCCAATCAGTGATAATGCAATTTAGCACAATTTTTAGTAATTATCTTCGATTTATTTTTAAGCCTCCAACTTTACCAAATTCCTCTACTTCCTGAATTAATATTTTCCCTGTTTCAAGGGGGTCTTCTATTATAAAAACCATATCATCCACGAATGCCTGACTTTTGTATTCTTCTTTTTTAATTTTTAACCCTTTTATTTCCTCTCTTTCCCTAATCCATGTGAGTTAAACCTCCAATGAGAGGATAAATAGAAGAGGAGATAGTGGGCATCTTTGACTGAGCCCTTTATTTATAGTGACTTTGTCTGTTAGATCTCCATTCACCATTATTTTAGCTGTCTGGTTTGAATATATTGCCTTAATCATTCTAATATTTTTTTCTAATTGTGTAATAAGAAACTGCCAATTTAAATTATCAAAAGCTTTTTGCGCATCTACCAATAATAATACTAATTGTTTCTCTGGATGTGCTTCATAGTATTCTAATACATTCATTATAATTCTTGTGTTATTTCTTAATTGCCTCTTGGGTAGGAATCCGTTTTGATCCAAATGAATAATTTTATTTAATATTTTTTTAAGTCTTTCCGCAATGATCGTCATAAATATTTTATAGTCAACATTTAGAAGCGAGATTGACCTATAGTTTTGGATCAATTGATCTGTTTCTTCTTTTGGAATTAAGGTTATAAATGCCTCAGTCCATGAACTTGGCATTTTTGCTTGTTCTAATACTTCATTGTACAATTCTAACATGATTTCCTTAAAAGTTTCTTGAAATTTTTTATATATCTCTGCGGGAATCCCATCTGGTCTTGGTGATTTATTGCTTTTTGTTTCTTAACTGCCTCCTTTATCTCTGTTAGAATTATTTTCTCATTTAGCATTTCTCTTGCTTCCTCAGAAATACTTGATAGATTTCTCTCTTGCAAATAATTTTGGAGGCTTTTTTTCTGAGATGTTTTTCCTGACTGCATAGACTTTGAAAAAAGTTTTGGATTATACATTTTTTCTTCTGTTTTATGGGAAAAAATTCCCATGTTTGTCCTGTAATTACTGTATTAGCTTTTTGGTTTTTTCTTTCTTCAATTTGTGGGTCAGCCATCTACCTGGTTTATTTCCGGTTTCAAAATAGTTCTGTTTTGCCATTTTTATATTACGTATCATTTCTTCTTGAAGTGTAAGATTGATTTTATGTTTCACCAAATCTCTCTCTTCTTTGATTTTAGTATTTTGTGGTTCTTTCTGTAACACGGTCTCCAGCTCTTTAAGCTTCTCCTGTAATAATGTTTGCTATTTCCTTTTTTCCTTATTACTCCTTGCCGTATATGCTATTGTTTTACCCTGCACATAGGCTTTTGTGGTATCCCATAGGTTTTGTAGTGTTGTTTGATCTTTCTTGTTTTCCTTAACGAAAATATCTAATTCCTTATCCATCATTTGTATATATGTTTTTTTTTTTTACAATTCTCTGATTTAGCATCCATCTGAATTTCTTCCTCTGGCCTTTCCATTTCACCATTAATGCATTGTGGTCTGCCCATGTATTTGGTGAAATCTCCATATCTTCTATGTTATTGATCAATTCTGGGTTCATCCATGCCATATCAATTCGAGACCACAAATTGTGCGAATGGGAAAAGAAAGTACACTGTCTTTTCTTTGGATTTATCTGTCTTCATGCATCCCTTAAATTTAATTCTTGCACCATTTCAAAGAAGGTGCTCGGTAGTCATCGTCTTTTCTTTTTATTCTTCTTTGTATTCCTATAATCTATTTTGTTGTCTGCCACCGCATTGAAATCACCTAATATACAGACATTTTCCCAATCGGATTCAATTATTTTCTTGTGTAATTTATTATAAATTCTTTTTGGTTTATATTTAGAGCATAAATTGTCACCAGCAGAATACTTTTTTGATTTGTTGTTACTTCTGACATAAAAAATCTGCCTTCTCTATCACTAAATATTTTCCTCGAATTTAACCAATCTTTTATGCATACCGCAATCCCTCTTTTCTTATTTTGTGCTAACGGCAGATGCAGTTTTCCTAATTTGGGGCATTCTAGAATATTACCATATTTTTCTTTGATATGGACCTCCTGTAAGAAGACAATATCCATATTCTGTCTTTTGAGTATTGTTAATGCTTGCTTTCGTTTGGCCAGTGACTTGATATCATTGCTGTTCAAGGATATCATCTTTTCAAATATTTAGGAATACAAATCGCAGAATCAAATACAAAACTTTTCCTAAATAATTATGAAGTGTTGTGGCAAAAGATACAGAAAGATCTTCAAGTGTGGAAAAAGTTACAATTATCTTTGCTTGGAAGGATTTCAGCAATTAAAATGAACATTCTACCTAGATTCATCTTTTTATTCCAGATGATACCGGTGCTTAAATCAGATAAAACTTTGTTAATATGGCAAGCAGCATTAAATAAATTTGTTTGGAAGGAGAAAAAACCGAGAGTAAAGATGAAGATTATGCAAGATGAAAGAGGTGGCCTTAGACTCCCAAACCTCCGATTGTATTATGAAGCTGCGGTATTGACGCATGTAGCAGATTGGTTTTGGAAAACAAAGACGGAACTGTTGAATATAGAAGGCCATGATCTTGTTCTGGGATGGCATGCATATCTTTTTTATGAAGACAGGGTGGATAAAGTGTTTAACAATCATGTTCTCCGAAGTGCCTTGATGAGAATATGGAAGAAGCACCGGCCCAATTGGGATTATAAAATACCGCTTTGGTTGGATCTTGCAGACACCATGTGGATTACGAATACTAAGTCACTTGGGGGGTGTTTATACAAAGACGTGCTTATTGCTGATGGGGACGAATGGAAGTTAAAATCTTTGGAACAACTGTTGGAAGAAGGAATTACTTTAAATTGGTTACATTATATACAGTTACAGAAGAGATGGGAAGAAGATCGTAGGGTAGGTTTTATGGATAAAGAAGTGGAACTGATCAAACAGATAAAAGAGACTGGCCCAAAACAGGTTAAAAGAATACATAATGTACTGTTAGAAAGAGATTCAGAAAGTGAATTGGTTAAGGATTGTATGATTAAATGGGCTCAGAATTTTGGTGAAGCGGTTATGTTGGACACGTGGGAAAAAATATGGGTTCAGAATGTTAAATTTACACAGTCACAGAACTTAAGGGAGAATTTTTATAAAATGTTTTACAGATGGTATTTAGATCCTAAAAAATTATCATGCATGTACCCAAATGTTCAACCAAAATGTTGGAGATGCGGGTGCCTAGATGCTACCTTTTTCATGTATGGTGGACTTGCAATAAGGTTAAAGCTTTTTGGATAAAAATATGGTGGGTTATGCAAAATGTATTTAAGAAAAGAATACAATTTATTCCGCAAATGTTTTTACTGGGTATAACTAAGGACTTTACTAAAGGGGAAACAAAATTGGTTTTGTATATGGTTACAGCAGCTAGGTTGTTGATTGCGCAACATTGGAAAAAAGATTTTTTACCGACAATTAATCAATGGATTCAGAAAGTGGCAGGGTTCGCCGAAATGGCAAAAATTTCAGCTTTCTTAAAAGGTCAGAAGCAGGAGAATTACACACAGGAATGGGTAAAATGGATTGACTAGGAAGTACTATGTAGCTTTTAGTTAAGAATGTTTAGACTGATAGATGATCAGAGTAAATAATACATGGGATGCTTGGAATTGTTAGAGTGGTGTATAGCGGAAGTCAGGGGGGTGGGTTTGATTGGGAGGTGGGGGAGGGTTAGGGTGGAGGGTGGGGAAATATATATGCATAACCAATCTAGAAGATGGGATTAATGAAATATTGCTACTTTAAGAGAAACCTATATTAGGATTTATATATGTTTAGGTACAATATTTGAATGAGAAATCTATTTTAAGATGGGGGAGGGGGTACAATATTTGTATGTGATTTACATTATATGGTGGGGGGGTAAAAAGGGGGAAAATTTGTTTGTGTAAAACTTTTTCAATAAAAAAAAAGGATATCATCTTTATTTTGTCTTCCATCTTATTTGTATGTTGGTTTTGGTCCTTTCCTTGTTCTTGTCTCGGTTTGTGTTCTTGTCCTGGCTCCTCCTCTCTCCTGTCGTTCTGTTTCCCTTCGGTCCCTCACATCCTGCTCCGTAAGATTTGTCTGTTCTTTCTGACTCTTTTTTTCTGCTTCTTCTCTACTATCTTGTTCGTCTTCTCCTATTATATAGTGATCATAAAATTCCTTTGCCTTTTCCAGCAAGTCAATACTGATTTTTTTTCCTGCCAGGTTATTAGCATCCCCTCAGGGATAAGCCATCTAAACATCATTCTGTATTTGAGCAGTTGGGTCGATAGGAAATGGTAGTTTCTTCTCTGTTCCCTTGTCTGTTTTGGTATCTGCTTTAATGTTATGATTTCCTTTTCCTTATAGACCAGCGACTCTTCTCTTGTTTTGCTGTAGACTTCATCTCGTCTTTTTTCTTGTAAATCTTACATGTATCTCTCTTGGAGGTTTGTGCATGTGTACATAGTTTGTGTGGACCCTATAAACTTTCCACTTCCTGCTTGCTTTTTTGCAGAAGTTGAGCCAGGAGTTCGTCCATTAACTTTGTAAGGTCTTCCTCCTTAGTTTCCACTGTATTTTGGAATCTAAGATAAAACATTGATCTCTCCATCTCTAAATTTATAATGCCTCTTCCATTTCTTTGTTTTCTGCCATCATTTTACTTTCTGTTTTATCTAGTTTCTTTTCCGTTTGTTCCGTTCTAGCTTCCACAATTTTATCATCTAGTTTGCATATCTCTCCTTTCACCTCCCGCATATCACTCTTAAGTTCTTCATGACTTTTTGGCATTACCTCCTGCATCTTCATAATTGTCTCTTGAATTGATGTTAGGGTTGATTGCATGCTCTGTAGATTTATAGTGGAGTCTGATTTCTCACCTCCTAGCATGCTTTCCATTGAACGTGGTCCTGACAGGGATGCTATCGTCGCAGTTGTTTCTCCCCGCCTATTTTGGTAACTATGATGGTTGTACTCGTCATTTAAATGTTTTTTTAAAAGTTTTTCCACAGTACGATATATCCCCATTTTCCCCCCGTTATCTATCTTTCTTTTTTTTTCTCTACCTCACTTCCTCACAATTCTTCTACCTACTTCACTAACTATTACTGGCGACCACAATATAGAACACCCTATATTATAATACAATCAATACCCAATTTATACAATTGATCAATACAATTAATAATCTAATAATAATCTAATAATGGTATAACAGTTCTGACTACTAATATAAACAGTTATACTAATCTTAATCCAATTGTTATTTAATTAGAAGAAATATAAAAGTTATAGATATTAAATTTATTATGAGTAATACTTATAATACTTATATTGCAGGTTTAATACCTTGTCTACTTGTAAAAATATAAATAAATATATGTAATGTTTTTTACTTGATTATTAAATTGATTATGTTATAAAAAAATCTAGGATATATAAATATACTATATAAATATATATAAATATACTATATAAGTTTGCTTTCACATATGCATCTGTCCACTGGGTATTATCTATACGTATCTATAAGTATCTATGAGAATATATATGTCAGAAAATATAAAATATAAATATCATTAAGGTATTCTATATAAAGTTCCAATTCTAGTTTATACAGGATTTTATATAATTGTATCAGGTTACTTAGACTGCACAGGTTTCCGGAAATTTAGAAAGTTCTTTTTCCTTGTTCTTACTGTTACAGCAGCTTCTCCTCCCTTAATGTCCAAGATGTTCACTTCTATCTATTTAGCACATTCACTATCACAGTTCTCTCACTTCCCCTACCAGATCAAATCTCCACTGTCTTCTTCCCAGGCAGAAGCTTCTTGTAGTTTGTACTTTCCTTTTCTGCAATCCACAATGCTTAGTCCTATTTTAATCACAATCTCAGCTTGTTTTTCTTCTGCCTGTGGTAATTCTCTAGCAAGCCCAAGCCATCAGTACATTTTCTACGTTCCTTCTCTGAATGTTAACTCCATTTTCTCAAGGTTCCGTTCCACCGCTAAAGTGCCGCTTCCCCCCCCCACTTTGGAGACTCATTCACTCTCCAAGCTATAGGTTCACACTTCCTAAGAGTCACACCAGTACTTCATTCCAACTCCTTGAACTCCACCAATAAGTTCAGTTGTTTCCCTCTTCTCGCTTCCTCCTCCATTTAAAGAGCTGTCACGCCTCCAGATCCAGCCATAAAGGCCAGTCTCTCCCCAACCGGATTTGAGAGGTTTCTCCTACTATAACAGAGGATCACAATTCTCCCTGTTATCCTCCGAGCTTCCCCTTTCTGTCACTGGTCCCTCCAAGATCCAGCTCTGCCTTTGCAAGCCTCCTGGCACAGAAAATCAGGCAGAGCCCTGTTCTTTTGCTCCGCACCGGTGCGACTCCACTCCGGAAGTCCTTGTAGACAGTTTTTGAGCATTTGCTTCAGAGTTTTTTTCAATTATGGCATAGAACAAGGGTCCCCAACCCGGGGCCAAGGGCCACTTCCAGGCTGTGGTATGAATGGTGGGCTGGTGCACGTATGTGCAATCCCATTTGCAACCTCACACAAATGAAATTAACCATCAAGAAGCTTGGGAATTCTTTTTTGTTTGTAATAAATGCTACTTCATTAGTTTTTCCAGTATCGTTTCCTGAGTAATAGATAGTGAATTTATCAGAATGGCAATAGCCATTGTCTAGCCAGTAGAGCTCACTGATACCAAGGAGGTTAATTTTTAACCTGGTCATCCCCGTTTGGTGATAACAAATTTACCCTGGTTTATTCTTGAGACATTCCATGTTCCTATCTGGGTAGAGGGATAGAGAGAGAGAGAGGGAGAAATATAGTAGGGAGGGAGGGAGAGAGAGTGTGAGTGTAGGTAGGTAGGTAGAGGGATAGAGAGAAATAGAGAGAGAGAGAAATACAGTAGATAGGCAGGGAGAGTCTATAGGTAGGTAGGGAGGGAGGGAGGGGGAGGGAGGGAGGGAGGGAGGGAGAGAGAAATACAGTAAGTAGGTAGGGGGAGAGAGAGGTAGGTAGATGTTTCCAGGTGTATTTATCCATGTACTGGAGAAGGAAATCGCTGACAATCTGCAGCACCTAACTTTGTTCCTGCTGGCACAACACTTGATCAATGTAATTCTCATCAATCAGTTAAAGAGCTTTCCAAAAGGGAAAAAATGCACTATGCAAACCTCCCAAAAACGGCCTGTTTTTAGCGAAAATGGGCCCGTTTTTTTTTCAAATAAAAAGCATGAATAGCCTTGGGGGGGCTTGCAGAGTGCTTCTGGGGGGGGGGCAAAAACGAGCAAATAATGGCCCTTTTTTCATGAAAAAGGGGCAGTTTTTTGTCAAAAAAAAAGCATGCATAGCCTTATGGAGGCTTATAGAGTGCTGCTGGGGGCTGGGGGGGGGGGAATGGCTTGTTATGTGCTTATTTCTGCCCTCCCCAGCCCCCAGGAGCTCTCTAAAAGCCTGCATAAGGCTATGCACGGCCATTTTGGTAAAGGGCATGAATAGCCTTGGTAAAGGGCATGAATAGCCTTCCTAATTATATTCTCTTATCTATCGATATTTATAGAATGTTACATATGGATTCAATATATTTATTCCTTTTTCCTGGACTCTCAAGTAGCCATGTAAGCTGATGAAAATTCATGTTTGAGTTAATAAGACATTAACAGCACAGCTACACAGTGAAAACACATTGCCATACCTTTTTGATGCCTTCTTAAATTAAATTTATCTGAGCCCATGAGACTGTTCAAACCCAGAAAAATTACTGTTTCTTAAGACAAGCCCAACAGGTAAAGAGAATCATTCTGAATCCTAGGCAACTCTGTCAGATCCATATCCAAATACTGAACAGCACCATTTTAATCAAAGTCAGATACTATTTCCTGATTCTTGCTACCAGTAAATACTTATTTCACCTTGGAAATTGTTTCTGTCTACAAACCAATGTTATTATTGGACCACAGTATTTAAATAATATAAAATAATGCAAAAATATCTTGAAATGCCTGTACTCCTTTATAAAAAATTGCCCAATTCTTTATTTTCCTACTAATGCTAATCATTACATAAATGTATATATGGGCTCAGTCACCTATGAAATCAGCAAAGCCCAGTAAACATACATCATCCCTTCTTTTGATATTTTTTTAAAGGAAAATCAATTTAAAACAAGTTATTTTGAGATGCAGAACTAAAATTTGATGCAAAACTGAGTAAGCAAAATAATTGTTTTACAGTGTAGTATGTTTAAAATATGTTTCAGTATTAAATAAACACAGTACTTGTTTTATTATAACATTTTCCAACAAGACATACACTTTTTTGGGAGGTAGGGGTTGTGCTTTTGACTCATTGTTGAATCCTGGCGACTGCCTGGACTAGTTCCTGTAGTTTTTTTGGCAAGGATTTTCAGAAGTACTTGCTTGCTTCCCTCTTAGGACTGAGAGTGAGTAATTTGCCCAAAGTCACCAAGTGAGAGCTATAATGTTAGCAAATCCCAGATGACTTCTAGACTTAAAAGAGATTGGCCCAATATCTACTTATTGAGGATATCATTGCTATATAGTGAAGAGGGAGGAGACTATAATTGCTATATAGCTGTGATGGTGAACTTATGGCACTCATGCCACAGGTGGCACGTAGAGCCCTCTCTACAGGCACATGAGCCATTGCTCCAGATCAGCTCCTCCTGCCAGCCAGCTGATTTTCAGGACTCTGCCGATCATGCGTGAGGGGAGGATTGAATATAGGAGACGCGCATGCATGCGCGAGGGGTGGGAGGTCACACATGCATTCACGGGGTGGGGAGCATTTAATAGTGAGTGCAATACCATGTGCAGGTGGCAGGAAAGTAGGGGCAGTCAGGCACAACACCACTTATGTAGACAGTAAACACAGGGTCAATTAAAATAGACTCAAATGTCTATACACCAATGGACAGAGTATGAGGAATAAAAAGGGTGAATTAGAAATTCAAGTAAATGAGGGAAGATATGATATTGTTGCCATTACAGAAAATTGGTGGGTTGAAACCCATAAATGGAACATACAGCTAGAGGGATTTAAATTATTTAAAAGAAATAGATCAAATAAAAGAGGTGGAGGAGTTGCACTATATATAAAAAATAACTACATTTCTACAGAAATAGAGCACAACAGTGATGACAATTATCTTGAATGCATTTGAGCCAATATGAAAGAGGGGAAAATGACATTGCCATAGGTCTATACCTGTGATGGCAAACCTATGGCCACAGGTGGCACACAGAGCCATTTGTTAGGGCATGCAAAAAAGGGAAAAAATAGATCCAGGAAACTACAGACCTATCAGCCTGACCACAATACCAGGGAAGATTCTAGAAAAGATAATCAAGCAATGAATCAGCGAACACCTAGAAGCAAACAAAGTAATAACCAAAAGCCAACATGGGTTTGTCAAAAACAGATCATGCCAGATTAATTATTACATTCTTTGACAAAGTGACAAAATTAGTGGACCAGAGGAATACTGTCGATATAATTTACTTGAACTTCAGTAAGGCATTGATAAAGTAGACCATAACCTACTAGATAAAGTAGAAAAATGTGGGTTGGACAGCATCACCACCAGATGGATTTTTAACTGGCTGAAAACCACACTCAACATATAGTCCTCAATGGAACTGTATCTACATGGAGGGAAGTATGTAGTGAAGTACCCCAAGGCTCTGTTTTAGGCCCAGTACTCTTTTTTTTTTTTATTAAAAGAGTTTTATACAAACAAATTTTCCCCCTTTTCACCCCCCCTCCACACAATATAAATCTCATACAAATGCTATACCCACTCAACCCCCCCGCAAAAATTCACATTCAAATATTATACCAAACACTTTACCCCCTCCCCTCCCCCCATCTTAAAATAGATTACTCATAACCCCTCTCCTCCCAACAAAAACTATATAAATTACTCTTAAATTAATAATAACACATTGATCATTTTCTAAGCTAATTTAACATCTATAACTCTTAATATAAATTTCTCCTAGCCTAACAATGTTTCATTAGTCCCATCTTCTAATTTATTCATACATATATATTGCCCCACCCTCCACCCTAACCCTCCCCCACCTCCCACACAAACCCACCCCCCTGACTTCCGCTGTATACCACTCTAACAATTCCAAACATCCCATATACTATTTACTCTGATCATCTATCGGTCTAAACATTCTTACCTAAAGGCTAGATAATAACTCCTAGTCTGGTATTTATTCTGTTTTAGGCCCAGTACTCTTCAACATCTTAATCAATGATTTGGATGAGGGGATAAATGGGGAAACCATCAAATTTGCAGATGACACCAAATTGGCATGAATAGCCAACACTCCAGAAGATAGGCTCAAGATACAGAAGAATCTTGACAGACTTTAACATTGGGTGCTATCTAACAAAATGAAATCCAATGGTGAAAAGAGTAAGGTTCTACATTTAGACAAGAAAAATAAAATGCACAGGCACAGTATAGTGGTACCTTGCTCAATAGTAGTAACTGTGAGAGGGATCTTGGAGTCCTAAGGACAATAATTTAAATATGAGCCAGCAGTGTGCAGCAGCTGTCAAAAAAGCCAACACAGTTCTAGGCTGCATAAACAGAGGGATAGAATCAAGATCATGTTAAGTGTTAATACCACTTTATAATGCTTGGTAAGGCCACACTTGGAATACTGCATTCAGTTTTGGTTGCCACGATGTAAAAAAGATGCTGAGACTCTAGAAAGAGTGCAGACAAAGAGTAACAAAGATGATTAGGGGACTGGAGGCTAAACATATGAAGAACGGTTGCAGGAACTGGGTATGTCTAGTTTAATGAAAAGAAGGACTAGGGGAGATATGATAGCAGTGTTTCAATATCTCAGGGGTTGCCACAAAGAAGAGGGAGTCAAACTATTCTCCAAAGCACCTGAGGGTAGAACCAGAAGCAATGGGTGGAAACTAATTAAGGAGAGAAGCAACTTAGAACTAAGGAAAAATTTCTTGACAGTTAGAACAATTAATCAGTGGAACAACTTGCTTCCAGAAGTTGTGAATGCTTCAACACTGGAAGTTTTTGAGATGATGCTGGATAACCATTTGTCTGAAGTGGTGTAGGAGGTTGGACTATAAGACCTCCAAGGTCCCTTCCAACTCTGCTATTCTATTCTATTCTATTCTATTCTAAATACTAAAATCAAAACTGCTGCAGGCTGTGTAAATGGAGTACATTATTAAAACAACAGAAACAACAGACTATAAGGAAAAACAACTAGATGACAGATTAAATAAATGGAAAACCAAATGTCAGATTTCCTAAAAATGCCCTAATTGATTCATAAGTATCGAGTCAAGTTTTCAATACAAAACCAGTCATTTATTAATAGCACCATTAGGCAAGGTCTATTCGCAGTCAAGCCTATGCTTTGTTTGATTTATCTCTGAACTTTACCCCCGTTCCTTCCCTCCCTTCAGTCTGTGTCATAAATCACATTACCCTATAAGATGCACCCAGGGGTGGGTTCCTGCCAGTTCTAACCTCTTCTATAGAAGAGGTTCCACAAATCTACAGTGCCATTTAGAACCAGTTCCAGCTCCATCTCCCCGCCTGTCTGCACATCATCAAGATGAAGAGCAAGAGGAGGAATTCTGGGAGTTGAAGTCCACATGTCTTAAAGCTGTCAAGTTTGAAGACCCCTGGGGAATTTTTTCTAAAGGGTTAGGAGTGCAAGGGTCTTGTAACTTGACAGCTTTAAGACTTGGTGCTTCAAATGCCAGTTTCCGAGCCAACATTTTGGTTGCTAAGCAAGAGCATTGTTAACTGAGTTTCACCACATTTTACAAGTTGGCCACACTCACCCACTCACATGGCTGGCAAGCCACTCCCACCCGGTCACATGGCCAGGAAGCCACTCCCACAAAGCAGGCCACACCTACAGAAGAGGTTCTAAAATGTTTTGAAATCCACCACTGGATGCACCTCTCCCAAACTGGCTGCAGTAATCTGAGATCCAACTCCAGCCGACAGTATGTGTAGAATGCACTCCCCCTCATTCTGTCCCCATGACAACACAGAGTTGTCACCAAAGCTTTGCATGGACAGTATTTGAAAAACATTGAAGGAAAATGTGATAATAATGTGACATGGGTATGGCTTTGGATGGGAACCATCAAGAAATAAATCGAAGGTTTAATAGTTGCTGCTCAAGAACAAGCACTACAAACTAATGCCATGAAAGTGAAGATACAAAAATCCACCGACAATCCAAACTGTTGACTTTGCAACGACAAAGTTGAAACTGTTTCACATTTAATATGTGAGTGCAGCAAAATCGCACAAACTGATTACAAAGCTGGACATGACCGAGTTGCTAAATTAATTCACTGGGCATTATGTAAAAAAAGAACGTTGGTCTTACCTGAACGTTTTTTTCGGGAGAGTGGAGGGAGGGGTCACTGAAGGGTTATTACAGCCTGATTGGTCCATTTGACTGAGAGAAAACTTCTTAGCCTTCGGCTTCTCCCGTTGGCTCCCAGTTTCCGCGATGTCAAGGTCAGCGTCTGCATGATGTAAGAAGACAAGGGAAAGCCGCCCCGGGCCACCCGATCCTACCCCTCCCAGACCCTGTCTTATCTAACTAGGGAGGGAGAGTGACCCCTCCCTCCACTCTCCCGAAAAAAACGTTCAGGTAAGACCAACGTTCTTTTTCCAGTAGAGTGGAGGGAGGGGTCACTGAAGGGACATACCCACGCTACGTCCCAGGGAGGGGAGACTGGGTCCCAGGGGGAGGATCGGCCACCACCCGCTGGAGAACCCTCCGCCCAAAGGATGCCTCGGCCGAGGCATAAGTGTCCAGGCGGTAGTGTCTTATGAAAGGAGTAGGGGAGGCCCAGGTGGCCGCGCGACAGATGTCCTCAAAGGGCGCCCTAGTGGCCCAGGCCGCTGAGGAGGCCGCACTACGAGTGGAGTGAGCCGTAATCCCCGAGGGGGGGGATTTTCCAGAGGCTCCGTAGGCCTCCACGATGGCCAACCTAATCCACCTCCCAATGGTTGAAGACGAGACCTTTTTACCTAGGGAACTCGGATGAAACGAGACAAACAGCGCCTCGGTCCTACGAATGCCCTCCGTCCGTTTCAGATAAATACGGAGGGCCCTGCGTACATCCAACCGATGCCACGCCTGTTCTCTCTCCCTTGTAGGATTGGGGCAAAAATTAGGTAGTACAATTTCCTGTGCCCTATGAAAAGGAGTGTTAACCTTCGGGATGAACGAAGGATCCAAACGCAAGACCACCCTGTCCTGGTGAATCATGCAAAGGTCGTTTCGAACAGAAAGGGCCCCCAACTCAGAAATACGCCTGGCCGATGTAATGGCCACCAAAAATACTACTTTCAGTGAGAGGAGACGCATGTGGACCGACCTGAGAGGCTCAAAGGGAGATCCTGTCAGCGCCTTCAGGACGATGGTAAGGTCCCATGTAGGGAACCTATGGACAGGAGGCGGGCGGATGTTGGCCGCCCCTTTAAGGAACCTCTTCACCAATGGAGAGCGAGAGAGGGTAGAGGAGCCCTCTCCTCCCAAAATAGTGGATAGGGCCACTACCTGCCGCCTGAGTGTATTATGGGACAACTCGTCCTCTAGACCTTTTTGGAGAAACTCCAGAACGTCAGGAACCGTGGCCCTAGCTGGATCGACCCCCCTGGGGCTACACCACTTCGCGAAGGCCGACCAGGTGGCGTTATAGATTCTAACTGTGGACGGCCTCCTAGCTGCCTCTAAGGTGGCTATGACCCCTGATGACAACTTCCTCCCTTTCAACAATCCCCTTTCAAGAGCCACGCGGTCAGATGTAGCCACTGCGGCTCTGGGTGAACTAAGACCCCCTGACGTAAGACTACCTCTTCTGGTGGGATCCTCCAGGGTTCTACGACCGAGAGCTGGACCAGGTCCGCAAACCATGGTCTCCTCGGCCAATATGGAGCTAACAGGATGACGGAAGCCCTCTCTGTGACTACCTTCCGAATGGTTCTGGGAATGAGGGGAAGGGGAGGGAAGGCGTAAAGGAGACCCGGAGGCCACCGGGTTCTGAGAGCATCCGCCCCTTCTGCTGCTGGAGTCTTGAATCTGGTGAAAAATCTCGGCAGTTGTGCGTTGCCGGGGGAGGCAAACAGGTCTACAAGGGGGTTGCCGAATCTGAGGCAAATCTTCCGGAACAACTCTGGGTCCAGCTGCCACTCGCCGTTGTCCAGAGTCGCCCGGCTCAACCAGTCTGCCTGGTGGTTGGACTCCCCCGAAATATGTTCCGCCATAATAGAGGCCAAGTGTCTCTCCGCCCATAGGCATAATGTCTGCGCCTCCCGCCACAGGGCTCGTGAGTGAGTCCCCCCTTGACGGTTGACATGAGCCTTCGTCGCTACATTGTCCGTAAGCAGGAGGACGTGTCGCCCCTGCAGTTGGCGGTGGAAAGTCCGGAGGGCCAGTCTCGCGGCCTTGAGTTCGAGCCAATTTATATTGTGTCTGAGGTCCGAGGCAGTCCAACGTCCCTGGGCCATGTCGGACCCCATCACGGCCCCCCAGCCGTAAAGGCTCGCGTCCGTCGTGACTTGTACTCTCTCCGGCTCCCAAATAGAGGCCCCCTGTCGCAATGCTGGGGACAACCACCACTTGAGCGAGCGTCTCACTTCCGGAGTTAACCGAAGCGGTCGTAGAGAGTTGCTCAACATTCTCCTTTGGGCTGGTATTAAGGCCCACTGAAGGGGACGCAGATGCAGACGGGCCCAGGGGACTATCCCTATGCAGGATACCATCTTCCCCAGGAGGCGTGATAAGGTCAGGGTGGAAACGGACCTTTTTGTCCTGATCGACGTGATCAACTGAGTCAGACTGGCCAAGCGGTCTGGGGACAGGCGAACCCACCCTGACTCGGAATCTATCACTGTCCCTAGATGCAGGATCTGTCTGGATGGGGATAGGTGACTCTTGGGGAAATTCACGGAGAAACCTAGTGTCTGGAGCCATTGGATGGTCAGCTGGAGGTCTGCCCTGGCTCTGGGGAGGGACCCTGCCTGCACCAGGACGTCGTCCAGGTAACACTGGAGTCTGACTGGGATGGATCTCAGGTATGCGGCCAGGGCTGCCAGGACCTTGGTGAACGTCCGAGGGGCCGAGGCCAGGCCGAATGGTAGGGCCCGGTACTGATAGTGTCTGCGTTTGTGGGAAAACCTCAGGAATTGACGGTGAGACTGGAGGATGGGGATGTGAAGATAGGCCTCCGTCAGATCTACCGAGGCCATGAAATCCCCCTTTCGAATGCCCTGCAAGATTGACTTTAGGGAGGCCATCTTGAAGCGCCTGTAAACTAGATACTGATTCAGGCGCTTCAGGTCTAAAATCGCCCTCCAACCCCCCGAGGTCTTCGGGACTACAAAGAGATTTGAATAGTAGCCCCGTCCCCTCTCCGGCTCCGGAACGACCTCCACCGCTCTGATTTCCAGAAGGTGTGAGACGGCGAGGTCCATAAGATGACGACGTTCCGGATCCCGGGACGGGGAGAATGTTCTGAAGCGTCTCGGAGGGTAGGAGAGGAACTCCAGTCTTAGGCCGTGGCGAATGGTCGCTCGGACCCACCCGTCTGATGTGATCTGGTCCCACTTGTCCGCGTACTGCGCCAGGCGGCCGCCTATGGGATGACTCGGATTTGAGTCATTTCCCTCTGCGGAAGGGACGGCCGCCCCCCCCGCGAAAGGGCCGCTTGGACTGGGACTGGTATCTGGAGCGATCCTGAAAACTTTGCCTGTTGTATGGCCTATCCTGTCTGTACTGCTGAAAACGGGGCTCCTGCTCCCTGTCATAAGATCTGAAGGAAGGCCTGCGATACGGGTGACTGCGTGTTTCGGCCTTCTTGGTGGAGGTGGGCATCACCTTTTTCTTGTCTTTATTCTCCACCAAGATTGGGTCTAGGGCAGACCCAAACAGATTGGGACCCGCGAATGGGGCAGCTATTAAATCCCATTTGGCTTTATTATCGATCTGCCAATTTCTAAGCCAAAGGAGTCGGCGAGCGGCCACGGAAGTAGCTAAGGCGCTGGAGCCGAACCGCATCGCATCCAGGGTTGCGTCGGCCGAATACTGGCAGGCCGCCATAATTTTAGTTAAATCCTGGTGGATGCGATCATCCTGGATCGGGATACGATCCTGGAGCTGGCGGAGCCACATAACGGTCGTGCGATTAAAATACGAGGCGGCGGCCGCCGCCCGCATTGCCCATGCGGAAGCCTTATAATTTTTCCGCAGGGTGAGCTCCGCCCTTTTATCCTCCGGCTTAAGCTTATCTGCGGCATCCCCCGAGACCACTGGGGAGGACGAGACCAGGGCAGCTATCGGTTGATCTATGGCCGGAAGTTGGATGGCCTGAAGGAAGGCCTTCTCCATGTTATAAGCCCGCCTGTCATTGCTGCCAGGGGGGGAAAAATTTGAAGGCCTAGCCCACTGACTGGTGGCTACCTCCAGGAACAGCGGAGGAGCAGGGATCTCTTCTTTATTGGTGGCCGTGTTAGAGAACATCACCATATCCGGATCCCTGGGCGGGGGCACTGTGGGGTCCCCTGTGCCCACCTTAGTGGTCCTCCTGGCCTTCTTCAGTAGGGGCTTAAACATGGCCTGGATGAATAAGTTGGAGGAGGTGGGCTGATCAGTGGCTGCATCCTCTTCCTCAGAGAAACCCCAGTCGTCCTGACGACGGGCCTCTTCTCCGGAGGAGACCTCGCTCATGAGGGAAGGAGAAGAGGTTCTGGACCTGGACCTACTGAAAGGAGTAATCTTACAATGCCGGGAAGGCCTGTCCCTTTGAGCTATTCCCTTGGAAATGGCTGCAGAGATTAATCTTTTAAGATTCTCAGGGAGGTGTTCTAGATCCTCCTCGTCCCAGTCAGAATCATAGTCCTGGGAACTATGATCCCTGTGAGGCCTCCTACCCCGTGAGGGACCTGCAGAGGGGCCTTCCAATGGGTCATCTCTATCCAAGCCCCCTGTCCCAGGGGAAGTTGGGGGAGGGGGTGAAGCCCCCCGTCCTTCACTCCTAACTGATCTGGCTGAAGAGGAAGATGGAGAAGAAGGGCTGAATCCCCTGTTGACAGAGGGGGAATGACAAGGGGCCTCCGACCTGGGGGATCTAGATCTAGGTCTGGGATCCCTGGCCCTCCTCTTCTCTGCTCTCTCAATGGCCTTTTCAATGGCTCTGGAACGCCTAAGCTCGTCCCTTTGCCTAGCCCTGGATGGTCTATCCTCGGCGGTAGGCCTAGAAGATCGAGGCCTAGCTGGGGCTGTGGGGCCTGACTCCCCTTCTGGGGCCTGGGCGGTTGCGGTTTGAGCGGCTTCAGAACGCGCTGCCATCGCCCCACTCACGTGCACGGATGAAGACTGTTAAGAAGACAAAGTCCTTGTAGTCTCTGAGCCCGGCGCTGGGTTGGAGCAGCTCAGCTTGGGCCTGTGATGCCCCTTCGTTAAGGCCTATTTGTGTCAGGGCCTGCCACGTGTCCAAAATGGCGCGCGCGCCGCCGCTTGCCTCCCCGGCCGTTCAGACGGCCAAACGACCCCACAATCGTAGCGCAGCTCTAAATTTCGTGCCGCCGGTCTTCACGCCCGGCAAAGGCCGCTGGCGCTCCGGTCTGTGCTCGCGCCGCCGCCGAGAGCACCGCCGACTCGGGAGAGGCGACGCGGCCGAGTTAGGGGCTTGCCGGTCTTCACGCGCGGCAAAAAGGGCCGCCGGCGCTGCGGCTTGAAGCAAAGGGTCGTCGGGGGAGGAGTTGGGAGCTGTAAACCCCCCGGCACGCCCGAGACTCCAGGAATCAGCCGGGGGAAGAAAAAGCCCAGAATGGAAATTAGGTATGCGAGGAGAAAGTTTTACTCGGCTCTCCCTGCTGATCTGGGACAGAGGAAAATGTCCCACTGGGCACAGCTCCTTCTACTCTATGCTTTTTTTAAATTTGAAATATCCAATTGTCCAAAGAACTGTCCAATATAGTACTCACAATCACTGGGAACCAAAACTATAGTCTGAAGGACCTTCTTGACTGAGAGGAAACTGGGAGCCAACGGGAGAAGCCGAAGGCTAAGAAGTTTTCTCTCAGTCAAATGGACCAATCAGGCTGTAATAACCCTTCAGTGACCCCTCCCTCCACTCTACTGGAAAATAGGATTTATCTGTATCCAGGTAAGTCATGGGAACACAAAGGGGAAAAAAATTGTCAAAAATGAGAAGGTGAAGATCTTGTGGGACCTTTGAATAGAGATGGATTGTCATTTAGAACACAACATGCCCAGTATCAGTCATCAAAAACTGAAACATACAATTTATTGATATTGGTGTACCAGAGTCGAAGAAAAAGAACTGGAAAAAATCATGAAATATCGTGACCTGGCCATAGAAACTACCTGATTATGGATGAAACATGTGACAGTGATACCCATTGTCATCGGGGCACTTGGCATCATTTCTAAGAAGTACATCAAGAAATTGCAGCTTCCTGAAATAACACCACCAGAAGTGCAAAGAACTGCGCTACTCGGAACATTGTATATTTTAAGAAAATACTAGATCGATACCTAGGATGCTAGTAACAACCTGTATCAACCACCAGTGACAATTAATATTTGTGATACAGTTTTATATGCTCAGTTGACTGAGTTTCATGTTTAATGAATAAAGTATATAATAATAATATGATCTTATTCATTAAATTTTAGTTAATGTAATAGTCTTACTGGAAGACAGACATGTACAGAATTGTCATATTAAATTCTTCATTTTCATTCAATATATGTTTATTTGTATAAATCTTTCACTACAGTCCCCTGATCTTCTGAAATATCATGATACTTAAAAGTTTTGCCAGTATCTGGAGGGGGGAGGGAGGAAGAATTATTTTGCCAAACTTCTAATAATGTATTGATTTCTATGTACCTATATAACAATCTTCCAAATAGAGGAAAATGTTAAGACAAATCCATATAAAATGGAAGTCATCAGGGCAGATTTTTAAATTTAATTTCTTTATTGTTGATAATATGCATTTGGAAGGAGCATTTAATCTTCCATGAACTTCCTTTTCCATGGTCTATAGCCACAACTACTTTTCTTTCAGTCTCATACAGGTTGGTTTTTTGGGGGGTGGGGGGAGTGCTTCAATCAATAACTGCACCAAAACAGAATATGGGAAGGCAGGGCAGAGAGGGGTTAAGAGAGTCAGACATTCAGTTGAATCACTCATACAAATATTTTGTACTAAAGTTACAGGACTTATGAGCATTTACTCAATGACTATTTGAAGTTATGATGGGCTGAGTCATTATGATTGGTCCATGAGTTCCAGCTGTTTCTCCCCCAGGTTACATAAGTGTGATCCAAATGCTTGGCAACTAGTTTGCAGTTACAATTGCTTGCAGTGTCCTGCAATCATATGATCACCATTTACAACCTTTTTTGGTGGCTTTCCAGAAAGTCATAGGAAAGGTTGCAAGTTGCTGGGTTAAGTCTTGTCCACCTTCTGCTTTCTCTCTTCCAGCCTCTTTTCATTTGTACTGCACTGGCAAATCGCTCCCTCTCCCCAATTCTTGCTATGTCTCCCTCGCATACTTATGTATCTTTTGCTCCTCCCCAGTCCTCCTGATACCATCACCAACTCATGCTGCTTTTCTCACATCTCCCCTCTTGCCCTTGTGATCCCTCTCACTTTCATGCACCTTTCCTAACAATGCCTGATGCACTTCCTTGCATGCTAAACTGTGCTTCACACTCTCAGAAAAAGTGATATTTCCTGTTAGCCTGGGACTTCCAACTTCCTGCCACCTACACCATGATATTGGTTGTGAGTTTACAGAAAGATGCCTCAACTAATGATTGTGGGATTCAACTAAGACAGCAACTGGGAATTCAATTATTGCTATCATAAATGGTGTGGTTACCCTTTTTGACCGCATTGCTTAGCAGGAGAAATTCCATTCCCAATTACTTCATAAGTAGATGATTCCCTATAGATTTATTTCTTCACACATAAAATAAACATACATGGCTACCAGTCATGTCAATTTTATTTACACCCCAAATTTCAACTTTAAATTTGTTGTGTTTGCCATTTCAAATACAGCATCAATAGTCTCAGTAGATTTGAGAGTTGCAATGGAATGTGAACCTTAAGAAGCAATGGAGGGGAGTCTTGGCAGCATCCAGCTATCCCAGGAAGAAGGTCCCAGTAGTACATTCCAGAGAGAAACCCAAAGTAAGAAACTGCAAATCTAAGCTAGATGGGGGAGGGGAAGAGATTCAGGGTAGCCACATCCTAGAATCTCTCAGGATATATCTGTCAGGGTAGAGAATTATAGCTTGACTTTGGCTAGATTGTGTCCATTAGAGGTAAGCAAAAGAAGGATTGGATTTGATTGTATTTCACAGTGTTCTCTTTGGCTTGGGCCTGACAAAGAGTCTAGTTTATTAACAAGAAAAATGGCCAAACCTGCAATTATTGCATAGTTACAAACCATGTTTCCAGGATACCATGCTCTATTCGTTATTCCTCAAAAGACTTACAGTAAAAGCAAAGTAAATCAGAATTTCAAATAAAATTGTGTACTGCTGAATATATAGTTGCCAATATGAATAAACTTCTGTTGAAATTTGAAACAGAAAGAACAGGTTAAGAATGTATGATAAAGTGAGCTAAGAATTTGGTTATAATATTCTTCTGAATATAAATTTACATAAAATTGAAACTATTCTCTCATACTTATAATGCAATTGCTGAAATTTAAGTGCCACAGTTAGATGGTTTCTTATGTTCACAAAATAGGCAACAAAAGTAAAATCATTTGCATAAACTAATGTAAATAAACAAAATATTTGGTTTGAGAGTTTCATCAAATTCCAGCCTGCTATAAAATTGAAAATAGGTTTATTATTATTTTTATACACATACACCATTCTGATTTGGATATTCTGCTGACAGCTTAACTAGTCTTAGGTTTTTGCCAAAGTTCTTTAATTAAAATATTAATATTCAGAATCATATTACTCTATAATTATTTCTTTGTAAAAGTCACATTGTTTAAAACCTATTAATGGCTAAGAAATTTCAAGACTGTAAATGTATGCATTTAAAGACTGTAAGTGTATGCATTTAAGCACTTTGTATTTGCATTGAGTTCCAATAAAGCTATATCTTCAGGGGTATATCAAATTTTCAAAGTTGGCACAAGGGCCTTCGAAGAGATCAGAATTAACATACCAATGGAAACACAGCCTAACTTTGAAGTCCCTTAAAGCTCTATTGTTAAAAAGTTATCCCAACAAAAAAACATGTTCAAAGTTAAAATTACTTCACTAAATCCAATGGAGATATTTGCATATATGCATTACTGTAACAGAATACAGGACAACAAATGACTCTGTACTCATAGCATATTCTCATTAGTACTTAAACATCTGTCTGAGCGCGCCCACAACTTGATATGGCATGCAGGAAGCAGCTGTATCTCTCATGTTAAAACAGGGAGAGATAGAAATCATGAAGCAAAATACTCTGTACAAGTTTGTACTCAAAAGAAATATAGGATATGCGTATTGCTAATATATATCTGCTCATATCTGAACCTCTCTCTCATCATAACTATTCTCAAATTTCATTTTTCAACTAAGAGTGCAAGCAAAAATATCCCACAAGAAGCAAGCAAAAAGGTAGAATGTACAATTGAAATATACTATAATTTTTTTTCGCATCTTTTTGTATCTCCTTGCTTCCAGCAATATATGAAAACTACTTTAGATAACTGTATTAGTTAACAACTTCTTTTGGTATTCTCACTTAATTAATACAAAGTTAAGTACAATAAAAAGGTAAAGGTTCCCCTTGCACGTATGTGCTAGTCATTCCCGACTCTAGGGGGTGGTGCACATATCCGTTTCAAAGTCGAAGAGCCAGCACTGTCCGAAGATGTCTCCATGGTCATGTGGCCGGTATGACTAAACACCGAAGGCGCACGGAACGCTGTTACCGTCCCATCAAAGGTGGTTCTTATTTTTCTATTTGCATTTTTACATGCTTTCAAACTGCTAGGTTGGCAGAAGCTGGGACAAGTAACAGGAGCTCACTCTATGCAGCGCTAGGGATTCGAACCGCCGAACCGCCAACAAGCTCAGCGGCTTAGTCCCTGAGCCACCACGTCCCTTTAAGTACAATACCATGCACAAAAGTGGGTTTGTGTCATTATATTTAGTTGTTTTTCAGGATTACAGCCCAGCAATATGAAATTAAGCACAGTTTTGCTACAATTCTCAAAAGAGAGAGGAGTCTTTTAGTCATTAGGCTCTCTTTAGCAAAAAGAGGCTAATTTAAGTACATTGAAAAAGCATCACTGGTAGTTCTCAGGTCCTAATTCTCAAGTATTAATTGAGAATCTAAGGTTACAGACCTCTGTGTAGCAGCTGATATAATTCATTCTCCTTACAATTTCAGTATTAGTCTTACTGCCAACATGTGCAAAGAAAAGTATGGAATTAATTTGCTATTGTCTTTCTGTGGGGTTTTTTTTGGCTCTCTAATAAGCAAACCTTTAATAAATGCAGAGATAATGGTACTCTTCCTCCCCCATCAGGCCATGAAGAAAAGTCAGATGTAAATAAGACTAGCAATAGTAACCACAATTTTAACTGTTTCTCTGTGTGACTACTAATCTTCATGTTGTACTATTATGTCACTGATGATTATGTAATAGGTAATGCCTTATCCAGCAAAGTGTAGGAACAATGAGGTAAATGAATAAACTATTCTGCAAAAGCCCAAGACAACTGTTGATATAAGATGTTCTGGAAACATGGTTCCAAAATCTATTGATGCTTTTCAATTAAAAGTACTCCAGTTTCTTATATAGAATTAACAGACAGATCTCTTTGTTGCACTATTTCTTTCAGACTTCTGCTCTCTCAAAACTGAGACCAGGATCTGCCTCATCTATCAAAATGGCACATCTCTTTAACCTCATAGAGAGATATGGAGAATTTATCTCATGGCTCATATATGAGCATTTACGTGGCGTCCACCCTAGTTGAAGGGGACTGGAATTTGTCTACTTTTACACTGTGCTATTTTCAGTTACATTGATCATTTGAGTAATATATCTATCATATAGGTTAATGTAACTGTCACATCTACTCTCTTTTGCTATTCGATTTCCAATAAAACTTATAGATAGGTTTCTAACATCTCAAATATAGATAGGTATAGATAAAGTGGGATATTATATGACCAGAAAACCCAGATAACTAACTGGCCTATTGATAGGTATGACTGCAGGGGTCGGTAAATGTAATTGGGTTTATATGAAAGTCAACAAAATGGACCATACTGTTCTCCAAGGGGATGCATGGGAGATTTTTTCTTCCTGCCTATAAATCAAACATTTAACTGTACAGCCATCTGCATGGCCCATATAGTTGATATAACCCTCTTCACTCTCAAGATTATACAGATGAAACTCGAAAAATTAGAATATCGTGCAAAACTTCATTTATTTCAGTAATGCAACTTAAAAGGTAAAACTAATATACGAGACTCATTACATACAAAGCAAGATAGTTCAAGCCATGTGTCAGGCCTGTAGTTATGTTCTTTTTAGGATCTTTGGCCTGCCACACTTTTTATTAATTTCCTATGCTGTTTCATTAGTGTAGTAGTTGGGAGGGGGGAATAGAAAGGAGAAGGATTGTGGAATGTATTGTTGACATTTTTTTATAGAAGCCAAGGTCTTCTTTTGTCTCCGCACCTCAACACCTGACCGGAAGCAGAGGGGTGTAGATGCCAGCGTGGAAGATGATGATTGGAACATGTGATGGATTTGTGGGTGTGGGGATAGATCATGAACTTTCAACTAGGTGGAATCCCAGGAAGCAAATCAGATTTGGGATTTCATAGCACAATGCCAACATGTCTGTCTTATTAAATTTGAACTTTAAGGAAAGTTTTGTCTTTGATTCTGATTTAATTCTGCATGATATTTGGAACGCTGACGTGATTTGTCATAATTGTGATGATTATGGCTTACAGCTCATGAAAACCCCAAATCCACAATCTCAGAAAATTAGAATATTGTGAAAAGGTGCAATAGTCTAGGCTCAAAGTGTCCCACTCTAATAAGCTAATTAAGCCATAACACCTGCAAAGGGTTCTTGAGCCTTTAAATGGTCTCTCAGTCTGGTTCAGTGGGAATCACAATTATGGGAAAGACTGCTGACCTGACAGTTGGGCAGAAAACCATCATTTACACCCTCCATGAGGAGGGAAAGCCTAATTGCAAAAGAAGTTGGATGTTCCCAAAGTGCTGTATCAAAGCACATTAATAGAAAGTGATATACCTTTTATTCGAACCCCCATCAGTCCCTATCAATAATTGACATGGCTTGGATTTCATCTGGTCTATGCAATCAAGTAAACGAAATTGAAATAGAAACAAATGAGTGGGCAGATCACAATCCAATAAAATTAAGATGGAAAGGTCAAAGAAGAAGAAAAAGATGGATGATGAATTCAAATATTATAAGCGAAATAGAATACACTCAAATGCTGGAGAAAGAATTAAAACATTTTTTTAGAATAAATAAAAAAGAAGATACCTCAATTCAAAATCTCTGGGACACTATGAAAGCATACACAAGAGGCCTTACGATTGCCTACATGGCGAGAAAAACTAGAAAACAAAAAGAGCAACAAGAATGTATGCAAAAGAAACTTATGCAAGCCGAAGATGAACTCCAGAAAGACCCAAAGAATAAAATTAAAAAAGAAAAAAGAGAGATAATTAAACATAAGATCAACTTAATAAATCAAAAGGAATTAGCGCAGAAAATTAAAGCGGCCAGACAAAATTACTTTGAACAAGCCAACAAACCTGGACGATGGCTGGCATACAGACTGAAAAATGAAAGAGAAAGAAGGATAATATATATCAATTAAAAGATGATGAGGGAAGAATTCAATACAAAGCAGAAGAAAAGAAGAATATTATTCATAAATACTTCACAAAATTATACGCACAAGATAGTATGGAGGAAAACAAAATAAAGCATTATTTAAAAACAGAAAAGATAACACCAATCTCAAAAGAGCAAAGGGAGGTGATAAACAGGCCAATAACGTTAGCCGAAGTGGAATTAGTCTTGAAAAACCAGAAAAATAATAAAACCCCAGGACCAGATGGAATACCGGTGGAGCTATACAAATATAATAAAATAATAGTGGAAGAACTAGGAGTGGAAATGTTTAATGAAGTTTTAGGAAAAGCCAAGATACCTGAATCATGGACAGAAGCAATAATATCGCTGATCCCAAAAGAAGAAACCAGCCTACAAGAAATTCAAAACTACAGGCCAATTTCATTACTAAACTCAGATTATAAAATATTTGCAGCAATTATGGCAGGAAGAATTAAACAGGTTTTAAATGAACGAATACACCCAGACCAAAATGAATTTTTACCTCACAGACACATTAGAAATAATACGAGAATCATCCTAAATATAATAGAATACTACGAGGCACATCCAGAAAAACAAATGGTACTGGTTTTCCTTGATACATAAAAAGCATTTGACAACGTAATCTGGAAATTTATAATAAAACTATTAGATGAGATGAAATTCAGAGAAAAATTTATAAAAATGATAGAAGGATTTTATAAAAATCAGACAGCCAAAGTTCTGATGGATGGAGAATTAAGAGAGAAGATTGAAATAAAAAAAGGAGTCAGACAGGGATGCCCCCTCCTTTGCTGTTTATATTGACTTTGGAAATTTTATTAAATGAAATTCGGAAGGACCAGGGAATAAAAGGTTTAAGACTCAAAAACGAAGAATATAAGGCCCAAGCCTATGCCGATGACTTAGTATTTGTTCTAGAGGACCCATTAGAATCCAGTCTGAAATTAATTCAAAAATTAGAAGAATATGGCGAAGTGGCAGGACTAAAGATCAATAAAAACAAAACAAAAATGATAACCAAGAACATGACAAAAAAGCAAGAAGAGGAACTGGAAGTAACAACCAGAATGCAAATAACTAAGAAAGTGAAATACTTGGGGATTTGGGTGTCGGCAAAATGTTCCACAATTAAAGATGATAACTATAATAAATTAGTGATACAAATAAAGATTTAGAAAATTGGAAAAATATTGAACTATCCCTCATGGGACGTTTAGCGACAATTAAAATGAATATTTTACCAAGAATCTTATTCCTGTTGCAAGCCGCACCTATTAATCCGGGTAAAAAATTATTTCAAGAATTAAACAAAATAACCGCTAGGTTTATTTGGCAGGGACGAAAAGCGAGGATTGAACTAAAGTCAATGCAAGACAGCAAGGAGAGGGGAGGCTTAGCATTACCAAATTGGGATCTATACGCATCAGCAGTATCAATAACATGGGTGAAGGATTGGATAGAGCTAAAGAATAAAAGAATTTTGACCTTGGAAGGCCATGATTTGCAAGCAGGCTGGCACACATTCCTATGGGATGATAAAAATAAAACACACAAATACTTTCAAAATCATTTAATTAGAAGAGCGTTATTGCAAAAATGGCTCAAAATAAATAAAAAAAACCACTATGTGAAAATTCTGAATTGGCTATCACCGACAGAAAGGACGACCCATCCAAATTTTATAGATTTGAACAAAATGCTAAGATATAGAGACTTAATTGATAGACAGGGAAACTTAAAAACAATTGAAGAATTGGCAGAACAGAACATGAAAGTTGACTGGCTAACTTACCTTCAAATCAAAACTAAATACAATAAAGATACCAAATTATATGACATCGAAACAGAACCACACGAATTGGATAAAATTATTCAAAGCTCAGATAGAAAGATGATAGGGAGAATATATAAATTTCTCCTGAAGTATAAAATGGAAGAGGAAATTGTGAAAGAACAAATGATAAAATGGGCGCAGAACTTTGGATATAATATTGAATTAGACAAATGGGAAACATTTTGGGGAACAAACTTAAAAATGACACTCTCAGTTGCATACAAGGAAAACCAATACAAAATGTTTTATAGATGGCACCTGGCACCAACAAGGTTAGCTAAAATCTCAACAAATACCTCCCCAAAATGTTGGAAACGCGAATTGATACATTTATGGTGGACCTGAGAGGAGGCTAAAAATTTTTGGAAAAAGATCAAAAATTGGCTGGAGGCAATAAAGGGGGTTAAAATAGAATGGAAACCTGAAATTTTTTTATTAGGAATAATGTCTGCAAAATACAAAAAAAGAAATCCAGTATTTAATACTACATATAATTACGGCGGCAAGGATTGCTTTTGCCCAGAAATGGAAAAACAAACTAACTCCAAGTGAAGATGAAATAATAAGAAAGGTTATGGACTGTGCTGAAATGGACAAAGTAACTAAAGAAATTCAGGGAAAAGAAGAATCAGAATTCTACCAGATATGGGATAAATGGTATAGGTGGATGGAGGAAAGAAACAAGAATCAATGAAGGAAGGTAACAAAACTCAAAAATAATAGTTATGAGTAAAATAAGAAAGTTAAGAATGGTGAAACTCAAATGAAATACAATTGAATGGGAAATAATATAAGGTGAGCACGATTGTTAATTGCTATTAGAAAGAACAGGAAGCTCCTGTTTGTACTGCATTGTGTAAATGTGTTGTACGTCTAAGTTTTGTGTGTGTGCATTTTATATGTTTGTTAATAAAAAAAAGTTATGTGGAAGGGAAAAGTGTGGAAGAAAAAGGTGCACAAGCAGCAGGGATGACCGCAGCCTGGAGAGGATGGTCAGGAAAAGGTCATTCAAAAGTGTTGGGGACTGTCACAAGAAGTGGACTGAGGCTGGAGTCAGTGCATCAAGAGCCACCACACACAGACGGAAAGTAAGGAAAAGTTGTTAAATGCGGGAATGGATCAAAAAAATAGAAAGTACCTAAAACTATTTTAAAGTTAAAATGGTTTAGTTGAATTTTTAGCCATTCATTTTTGAGCAGATTTATTAAGACATTCATTCTGTTAAAAATGTATTCTTTTAACTATTGCCAAAATAAACTTTTTAAAAGACGCAATAATTTTTTGACAATAAACATAACTTTTTAAAATAACTTCCATAGAAATCTAGTTTAGTAACTATGGATGTAGAATTATATATAACATCCCAAATATTGTAGACAATAAGATATTAATTAATATTATCCCTAGAAGAAATCTATTTCAGAATTTCCACGTTTCTTCTACTTTAAATCGAAAAATATTGTAATTGTAAGTGCACAGCAATATTATACATATTTAGATCCATGTGCATTATTTTATATGAACTCTGTTGTCTAGACAACGATAATTGAACTCCATCAGTATACTACAGACGCTTCTGGTAACATACTACTCTTTTGAACCAATAATAAGGAATTAGTAATATTCCTAAATTATCTACTCTCAATGTCAGTCAACTTTGTATCTATTCTATACAATACTTCCTAATTGGTCTACATAAAAGGACAATTAACAATTACCTTCACATCATTAGTTATTATTAATAATACATCTACACTCAAGTAATGATCTATATCTATCTATCTATATCTATCTATTCAGAACCATGATAAATATTTGTACACAAGCATTTTTGATATTCAATTATCCAAGTAGACAAAATTCAACAGAATGTTAATATAGGAACAACTTCTGCCTTAGAAAATATATACGAAACACAACAAAATTGCACTTTTTAACCTGTAAAATACAGGTAAAAAGTCCTACAACATGTCTACAAATTCATCTTTTTAGAAGTATCATTTTACAAAATTAATAGATGAAAGAACTATCAGGCTCAAATAGCAATACCTATTCATCTTAAAACTATTCCTCACTGACAACCAAAGTGCTTGCGGGACACCAACACTGTGGCAACAAAGTGAAGAATCTGTAAAATCTTTTTCTTAGTCCATGCTTGCAGAGATACTAGACCAACAGCCCAATATAGCCAATTAGAAAAGCCTAATTCCTATCATCCAACATGTCTAATGCAAGTAAAATTAGCAGGAAATATATAGACTATTTCTGAAGCATGTCTAGGAATAAATGTGTCTGATCAAAAACCTGAAGAATCTTGTGACTTTACAAAATAAAGAATTAATTACTACATAAGCTTCATAAAGCAAAGTTCACTTCATTAGACCAATTCCTGTTTGAGAAAAAATCTCAATATGCTTATCCCAAATAATTTGGTGGCAAATTAATTAGGAGGGATGGAAAAAACAACTAAGAGTATATATATGTTTGGAGATCCACATACTTGTGCCTAGTTATACATGGTGAGATCCTTTCTTATAAACTTTGATATAAAACATTATTTTGAGATGATTCTTGCATTAAAGTATTCCCCATTAAAATTTAAAAATTATCCATATTGTTTGTATTGTTGTTGCATCAATGTTTATTATCTAACAACAAGGACTATAATATATAAAAAGTTTTGTGATCTTAAACACTTGGTTTTGTGTCATTTTCACAGCCAATATTATACAGTTTGAAATACCATTGAACTTTCCTGAGTAGTAAGTGTTCTGCTTAAACTTTTAGTCAAAATATCATGTTTGCTTTCCTTTTCCTCAAAATTTCTAAAATCTGGTTAGACTGTTTATGTCGGGCATACTCTTTTATTCAATATTTTACAATACAATACAATACAATAGCAGAGTTGGAAGGGACCTTGGAGGTCTTCTAGTCCAACCCCCTGCCTAGGCAGGAAACCCTATACCATTTCAGCCAAATGGCTATCCAACATCTTCTTAAAGACTTCCAATGTTGGGCATTCACAACTTCTGGAGACAAGCTGTTCCACTGATTAATTGTTCTAACTGTCAGGAAGTTTCTCCTCAGTTCTAAGTTGCTTCTCTCCTTGATTAGTTTCCACCCATTGCTTCTTGTTCTACCCTCAGGCCTTGGAGAATAGACTCCCTCTTCTTTGTGGCAACCCCTGAGGTATTGGAACACTGCTATCATGTCTCCCCTAGTCCTTCTTTCTATTAAACTAGACATACCCAGTTCCTGCAACCGTTCTTCATATGTTTTAGTCTCCAGTCCCCTAATCATCTTTGTTGTTCTTCTCTGCACTCTTTCTAGAGTCTCCACATCTTTTCTACATCATGGCGACCAAAACTGAATGCAGTATTCCAAGTGTGGCCTTACCAAAGCATTATAAAGTGGTATTAACACTTCACATGATCTTGATTCTATCCCTCTGTTGATGCAACCTAGAACTGTGTTGGCTTTTTTGGCAGCTCCTGCACACTGCTGGCTCATATTTAAATGGTTGTCCACTAGGACTCCAAGATCCCTTTCACAATTACTACTGTTGAGCAAGATACCACCTATACTGTACCTGTGCATTTTGTTTTTGTTGCCTAAATGTAGAACCTTACTCTTTTCACCATTGAATTTCATTTTGTTAGATAGTGCCCAATGTTCAAGTTTGTCAAGATCCTTCTGTATCTTTAGCCTATCTTCTGGAGTGTTGGCTATTCCTGCCAGCTTGGTGTCATCTGCAAATTTGATGAGTTCCCCATTTATTCCCTCATCCAAATCACTGATGAAGAAGTTGAAGAGTACTGGGCCCAAAACAGAGCCTTGGGGTACTCCACTGCATACCTCCCTCCATGTAGATGCAGTTCCATTGAGGACTACACGTTGAGTGCGGTTGGTCAGCCAGTTACAAATTCATCTGGTGGTGATGCTGTCCAACCCACATTCTTCTACTTTATCTAGTAGTAGGTTATGGTCTACCTTATCAAATGCCTTACTGAAATCCAAGTAAACTATATTGACGGCATTCCTCTGGTCCACTAATTTTGACACTTTGTCAAAGAATGCAATAAGATTAGTCTGGCATGTTCTGTTTTTGACAAACCCATGTTGGCTTTTGGCTATTACTTTGTTTGCTTCTAGGTGTTCACTAATTCATTGCTTGATTATCTTTTCCAGAATCTTTCCTGGTATTGAGGTCAGGCTGATAGGTCTGTAGTTTCCTTGATATATTTTTTTTCCTTTTTTGAAGATGGGAACCACATCAGCTCTTTTCCAGTCCTCTGGTAGTTCCCCGGTGCTCCAGGATCTCTGAAATATATAGTTCAGTGGTTCTGAGATCTCGTCTGCCAGTTCCTTCAGAACCCTGGGGTGTAATCCATCCGGTCCTGGTGATTTGAACTCATCTAGGGTAGACAGATGCTCATTTACCATTTTCTTCCCTATTTCAGCTTGTGTTCCTAATCTGATTTTTGTGGTGCTGTTTTTGATAAGTTGGACTGTTTTATCTCTTTGTGTAAAGACAGATACAAAACATGAGTTAAATAGTTCTGCTTTCTCTCTGTTGCTTGTCACCTTCTTGCCACTTTTTCCAGCAATGGACCAATTGTTTCCTTAACTCTTTTCTTGCTTTTAACATGTTGGAAGAAGGTTTTTTTGTTATTTTTTTACTTTTGTGGCAAGCCTTTCTTCATTGTGAGCCTTAGCTTTCCTCACTTCATCTTTACATGCTCAGGCTATTTGCTGATATTCTGCCTTAGCTATGTCCCCCCCTTTCCACTTTTTGTACTTATCTTTTTTGTCTTTCAATTTGTCAGAGTTCTTTATGCAGCCATGCTGGTTTCTTTTGGGAGCTGTTATTTTTCTTCTTCATTGGTATTGTGCTAGACTGGGCTTTTGTAATCTCATTTTTCAAAATTTCCCAAGCTTCTTGAGTTATTTTCCCCTTGAGGATTCTCATCCAGGGAATTCTTCCCAAGCTCTCTCTAAGTTTATTGAAATTAGCTCTCTTAAAGTCCAAGACTCTGGTTTCACTTTGTTCTACTACTTGTGTTTGCATAATGTTGAATTCCAATATTGCATGGCCACTTGCCCCCAGGGTTCCTGTGGCTTCAACACCTATCATTTCCTCTCTGTTAATGAGAATTAAGTCCAATATGGCTGATCCCCTTGTTCCCCTTCTCTACTTTTTGGGAAACAAAGTTGTATGCTAGGTTTGTTAGGAACCTGTTGGATCTTCCACTTGGTGCAGAGTTTGTTTCCCAGTTGATGTCAGGGTAGTTAAAATCCTCCACTACTATTGTGGTGTGCTTCCTTAGTTAGCTGAATAGCAAAACGTTCATCTACTTCCTCTGCTTGGTTGGGTGGCCTGTAGTATAGACCTAGGGCAATGTCATTTCCCCCCCCCCCCAACCTTTAATATTGACCCAAATGCAATCAAGATAGTTCTCATCATTGTTGTGCTCTATTTCTGTAGAGAGGTAATTATTTCTTATATATAGTGCAACTCCACCTCCTCTTTTATTTGGTCTATTTCTTTTAAATAATTTAAATCCTTCTAGCTGTATGTTCCATTTGTCGGTTTCATCCCACCAAGTTTCTGTAATGGCAACAATATCATATCTGCCCACTTTTACTTGAATTTCTAATTCGCCCTGTTTATTCCTCATACTCTGTGCATTGGTGTATAGACATTTGAGTCCATTTTGATTGTTTACTGTCTACATAACCTGTGTTATGCCTGACTGCCCCTATTTTCTTGCCACTTGTATGATTCATGCACATGGTGTGGCACTCAATATTAAATGCTTGGTTTTGCTTGACAGCAGGAGTGATAATCTTACCCGCACAAACATCTGTGTTACTAATCCTATGAATTTTAGTTGCTGGGGACAGAAATGTTCTGGATCAATTAATTCTCTGTCCCCGGTGTTCAGTTTAAATGTTTATCCAGAAAATCTGTGAATTTAATGCCAAGTAACTTAGTCCCTTTCTTGGATGGGTGCAAACCATCTCTTTTGTACAGTTTTTCATTGGACCAGCTGCAGACATCATGACTAATAAAACCAAAGCCTTCCCTTTTACACCACTCCTTTAGCCACACATTAAACTCTGCTACACACTGGCCCTTCCCTTTTTGTTCCTTATATACTGGTAAAACCTCTGAAAAGATAAGCCTACAACCTATACTATTAAATTCCCAAGCTCTGGAAATCATTCTTCACAGAAAGTACATCTTTTTGGGGTAGATCATTTGTGCCAAGATGAATAATAGCATCAACATCACAGTCCTTACTTGCATTCTTGACTATCTTAAGAATACGCCTCTTGTCTCTGCTGGCAGTAGCACAGGGCAGACACCTGACCTCTTTTAAAACCTCCATATCCTTTCCGAAATTTACATCCCTTACGATTGAATCACCAACCAGGTGACTTCTCTTTTTGCATACCTTAGTCTTCTTGTGCAACTGATGTGTGATACCTGGTTCCCCATTTCGCCTTTCCAAAGTAAGTTCTTCATTTTGGACCATGACCCCTGCTTATTTGAGTCCTCATTATCACAATTACCTTGACCTGTCTCTTTAGTGTCCCCATTAGGGTCAGCAATGGAGCTATATCTGTTATGCTGGGTCACAGCAAAAGCTTTGTGTTTATGGTTCACAGCTCTCACCCTGCCAGATCCCACGGTTGTCCAGACTGCTCTTCTCCTGCGGGATCTTTGCGGTAGGGGGGGCTGATAGTGTGGCATCTCCGTACAGTGGAATGGCCGAATTGGACACCTAATTTCTGCTTGGAGAGCACAGATTAGAGATTCTAGATAGGTAATCTGTCTATGTAGACTAGTAATTTGTTTACAAAGGGGACAATATCCAAATTTGAAAAGAGTACTGTGAAAGACAGGTGCAAGACAGCTATTACATTGAACTAAACCGGTCATTTTGAAATAAATAAAATGACCATTGTCTTACCTGAAGGGTCGTTTTCAGGGCGCTGCGATGGAGAGTCCAAGCAAGGGTTAAATACAGCCAATCTGCCCAGAACTGAATTGAAACTTTAAGCCACGCCTCTGGTGCTAATTATCTTCAGATTTTTTCCATGAAGACGTGTAACTGTTACGCGCTGAGAATCTAACTGGAAGTCTAACATGGAACAAGTCAGAAAATAGTCCAAAAACAACAGAACAACAAGACAACTGGAACTCCACACAATCACCAGCGGAAGAAAGACCCCAGGGTGGGGTGGACTCTCCATCGCAGCGCCCTGAAAACGGCCCTTCAGGTAAGACAATGGTCATTTTCCAGGGCGCTGCTCTGGAGAGTCCAAGCAAGGGACATGCCCAAGCTGTCACTAGGGCGGGAAGGCTCAGCCATCAGGGTCTCTCCGCTGGTGTGGATGCCCTGAAGGACCCGCCTCCCAAAAGCCCCATCCGCTGATGCAAAACTGTCCAGTTTGTAATTCCGGACAAAAGGGGACAGCGAAGTCCAGGTGGCCGCCTTGCAAATCTCTTCAATCGGTGCCTGGGTAGCCCAGGCAGCTGTGGTGGCGGCGCTTCTAGTCGAATGTGCCGTGATATTGCGGGGTACAGGAACGGACTGTAAGACGTGAGCAAGGGCAATACAGACTCACAGCCATCCGCCGATGGTAGACGAAGACACCTTCTTGCCTTGGGAGGCCGGCTGAAAAGATATGAAAAGAGATTCCGATCTCCGGAATCTGGCCGTGCGTTTGATGTATCTGCGAATAGTCCTGCACACATCCAGCATGTGCCAGCGTTTCTCCCTCGGGTGACAAGGGTGCGGGCAAAAATCCGGAAGGACCACCTGCTGTGCCCGATGGAACCAGGAATTGATCTTCGGAATGAAGGATGGGTCCAACCTGAGGATCACTCTGTCCTGCTGAATGAGGCATAAGTCCTCCCTGACTGACAAGGCAGCCAGCTCCGATATGCGTCTAGCTGAAGTGATAGCGACCAGAAATACTGTCTTGAATGTGAGATGTTTGAGACTGGCAGTTTTAAGTGGTTCAAACGGAGGACCGATGAGAGCCCTCAGCACTACGTTGAGGTCCCAAGACGGATATCTGTGAACCACTGGAGGTCTCAGGTTGGTCGCCCCCCTGAGAAAACTGCGGATGGTAGGATTCCGGCCAAGTGAGGAGCAACCCTCAACTGAAAGGATGGTTGACAGAGCTGCCACCTGACGCCTCAGAGTGTTAGGCGCCAGACCTTTGTCCAAACCTTCCTGTAGGAAGTCCAGGATGACAGGAACTGTAGCGGAAGATGCAGACGTACCACGAGCAGTACACCATCTGGCGAAGGTATTCCAGGTGGCATCGTAGATACGCGTTGTAGACGGCCGTCTGGACGCTTGAATGGTGCTAATCACCTTGTCCGACAAACTGCCTCTGCTCAGGAGATCCTTCTCAAGTGCCAGACGGCCAGTTGCAGCCACTGGGGCTCTGGATGTTGAAGAACCCCTTGGCTGAGAGAGATGTCCTGCGGAGGGATCCGCCACGGTGGTGCGACTGACTCACCAGATCCGCAAACCAGGTTCTCCTGGGCCAGAACGGTGCCACCAGCAGAACCTCCGCCTCCTCTGACAGGATCTTCCTGATGACTCTGGGAAGAAGAGGTAGCGGGGGGGAGGTGTAGAGCAGCCCTTTCGGCCATGGGCTGTGCAACGCGTTGACTCCTTGGGCTCTCGGGTCGTGGAACCTTGTAAAAAACCGTGGGAGGTGCGCATTGGCCGTGGTGGCGAACAGGTCCACCAGCGGAAGGGCGAACCTCTGGGACAGCTGCTGGAACAGTAGCGGGTGTAGACACCACTCCGAGTGGTCGACCGTGAACTTGCTCAGCCAGTCCGCCTGGGTGTTGCTCGTGCCCGAGATGTGTTCTGCCTGGAGAGAGAGGTGTCTCTCCGCCCATCGACCCAAGATCTCCGCCTCCTTCATCAGGGATCTGGAACGAGTGCCTCCCTGGCGATTGATGTGCACTTTGGTGGCTACATTGTCTGTCAAAATGCGCACGTGCTGTCCTTGTATGGTGCTCTGGAACCGTCTGAGTGCCAACCTGACAGCCCTCAGCTCCAGCCAGTTGATGCTGTGAGGGGCCTCGGAGGGGGACCATCTGCCCTGCGCAAGCTGATTGTGGCAATGGGCCCCCCAGCCGAACAGGCTGGCATCCGTCGTGATGGTGAGACGGACTGGCTCCCTGAATGGAGACCCCTTTGACAGGGCCGGAGACAACCACCACTTGAGGGAGCGACGTACCTCTACTGAGACTGGAATCAGCCTTGTTGAGCTGCTTTCGTTGGCCCTTTGGTATGGAAGAAGGAGCCACTGAAGCGGGCGGGAGTGAAGTCTTGCCCAAGGCATGATGGACAGGCATGAAATCATCTTGCCTAGGAGCTGTGAGAGCTGGACCACCTTGACCAGGCGTGACTGCTGCACCTGGGTGACCCTTTCCCTGAGACTGGCCACCCTTTCCGGGGATAGGGATACTGTGCACGAGACGGTGTCTATGATGGCCCCTAGATGTTGCAACCTGGTTGTTGGAACAAGATGACTTTTCTCCAGGTTGATGGAGAACCCGTGGTCTTGGAGCACCTGAATGGTCTCTGGCTGCTTGTTGATGCGACGATGACAGAATGAGAACATCGTCCAGATAGCAGTGCAGTCTGATCGGATGTGACCTGAGGAAGGCCGCCACGGCTGCGAGGACCTTGGTAAATGTCCTGGGCGCCGATGACAGGCCGAACGGCAAGGCCCGATACTGGTAGTGGCGGCCTGCGTACGTGAACCTCAGGAACTTGCGGTGGGCTTTGCGGATAGGGACATGGAGGTAGGCCTCCTTGAGGTCTATGGATGTTAGTATATCACCTGGTCTGATGCACCCCAAGATGGACTGGAGGGACTACATTTTGAACCTGCGATAGGTCACGTGGTAATTGAACTTTTTTAGATCTAATATCCCCTCCACCCTCCGGAGTTTTTGGGAACCAGAAATAGGATGGAGTAAAATCCTGTTCCCTCCTGGCCTGCTGGAACAGGTTCTATGGCCCTGATTTCCCTGAGGTGCCTTATCTCTTGTTCCATGAGGGATCTTTTGACTATGCCCGAGGGAACTGGACACCTGATGAAGTGGCGGGGGGGGGGAGGGACCAGAATTCCAGAGTAAGACCCATGCGGACCGTTTGAAGAACCCACTGGTCCGACGTGGTCTGCTCCCATTTGGCGTGAAACAACTGTAGACGCCCTCCTATGGGAGCTGACCCTTGATGGTCACTTATATCTCCTAAAAGGCCGTGAGCCGGAGCCCCCCTGAAATGGTCGCTTGGAGTAATGCTGCTGGCGACCTCTGTCGCGAAAGGACTGACGGTCCTGGGACCGCTCGCCCTGCTGGGAATACGCCCGATGAAAGGGGGTGGAGCTAGTGGAGGGCTCATTGCTCCGAAAGGGCTCATTGCTCCGAAAGGGCTGCCTCCTCTAGGAGCTGGAACCCTTACGATCAGACTTTTTAGCGACTGACGGCATCACCTTCTTTTTGTCCTTGTTTTCCACAAGGACAGGGTCAAGGACCTCCCCAAACAGCTTGTCCCCTTTAAAGGAGGCAGTTACAAGCTTCCATTTGGAGCGCATGTCCACGTTCCAATGTCTAAGCCACAGAAGACATCTGGAAGTAACATTAGACCCCAGGGCACGTGAGGCAAATTTTACAGCACTCAGGGTGGCATCAGCAGTGTACTCTGTGGCTGCCATGATCTTATTGATATCCTGCCTCACTTTAACGTCCTTGGCAGGTATCTTCCTCAACAGCTGTCTCAGCCACAGGAGAGCTGCCCTGGAGAAAAAGGAGGCAGAAGCGGATGACTTAATCGCCCACGCTGCTGCCTGGTGAGTCTTGTGGCAAGCAGTCTCGGTTCTTTTATCCTCAGCCTTGAGCCCCTCCAACAGGTCAGGAGGGAACACAGAGGAGGAAGTGAGGGCCGCTACAGGGGGATCAATTGGAGGTAGTTTGAGCAGATCCTCCAGGCTGGCATCCACCGTGTACAGCTTTTTGTCATTGCTGCTGGGGGTAGCCATGGTGGCCGGCTGCGCCCACTGCCTCTGAACTAAGTTGAGGAACATCTTGGGCACGGGAACAATTTCTGGACCGAAATAGGTTCCTCAAAAAGGTCCCCAGAAAGGTCATCAGGGTCTACGGTCTCTTGGGCTGGGGGAGTTGACCCCAGGCGAGTTGAGATCTTAGCCTTGTCTAAAATAGTTTTAAAGTTGTCCAATTTAAATAGGCCTGTCTCATCCCCAGAGAATTCAGCCTCCTGCCTAGGAAGGATATCCTCCTCCTCCTCCCAGTCCGAATCATCGGTAGCCACCGAAGAATGCGGGGACGGGGGTGGAAGGCTAGGAGTCATCTCTCTAGGGTCCTCCTGGGGCTGCAAATGGTGGGTCTTGCGAGTGCGCTTGCCCCTCCGTTGCATGCCTGCCTCAATGCCTTGGGAAATGGCCCTGTTAATAATATCCTGCATTTCGCTAGATAGGTTAGGCCCCTGGTTCTCAATGGGGCGAACTACTTGAGCAGACCCGGGGATCGGCTGCTGAGGGGCCAAGGGTCCCATTGGAACTGGTCCCTCTTCCATATCTGAGGGACAGGCAAAGAGATCGGCCTGGTCAGCAATGGAGGGGCCTGGAGAAGCTGCCATGGCAAAGGAAGCCGTGGGGGAGAATTCCTGGCCTTCCTCCTCACTATCAGAAATGGGCTCTCTCTGGGCTGGAGGAAGTTCCCTGTAGGGCTCCCCAGGAGACACCGAAAGGGAAGAATGGGCCTACTGTTGGGCCTTGGAGAACTGCTTTTCTAAGGCTTTCTGGCGTCTTAAGGCATCTCTGTCTAGGCCTGAGAGCCTTGTTTGGGACCATGCCTGGAGTAAGGCTTACTCCCTCTAATGGCCTCTCTGGCAGCTTTCCCGGCCTGTCTTAGAGGGGCTCTTGAAGAGACACCTTCAGAAGTTTCAGGGGCCTGATCTGCCATGGTAATAATCTCTGGACAGGATAGTAGGGGATGGGAAGACCACCACTCACCACCTCCACAAAGCCCACCGCAGCACGATGCTCCTGAGGAGACAAGAACTGCAAGGCCTGATTCAATTACTGGAGCTTTTCGCGCGAGCAGAATTCGCTCCCAGCGCCTGCAGGAGATCTAAGGGGGCGACCCAGCAGGCCACAATCCCACGCCGCTATTAAACAATTGGACTGGGGCCCAGGTCGCCGGTCACACCGGTCAAGTCTGAGTCCAAGCGGCTCCTGCAAAGAGTCAGGCTTCAGGCAGCTGCGGCAAACTTTTTTACTCGACGAGACCGAAAGTTGCGCAATCCAAAATGGCGGCCGGAACTCACCGCTGCTTTGCACGCCAAATTCTAAAGCCCTAATGGCCAAAATGGCTGCCCTGGAAGCTCGTGCCGCAATCTGACTTGCAAGAAGCGCAAACGGCAACAGCGGGCTCCCAGCGGGAAATGGCCCCCAGTATGGGTGCCCCAACAGCGCTGGCGTCGGCACTCCAACCCACGTGCTTTCCTCAACAGCTGCCTGTGGCCTCAAGGAGCCTGAGCGAAGCCCTGGACACCAGGAGAGCCAAGGGTGAGAACGCCAATTAAAAACAATATTTTTGACTCACCAGCCTGCTCTGCGTGATTACTTTCCTTATTATCTTATTTTTCTTATTTTAAATTACTCTTGAGAGTCCAAGCAATCTATCTCAGAATTGGAGAGAAACTCTAGCGCGTCCACTGGGCTAGCTGAATTGAAAAAAACTGAAGATAATTAGCACCAGAGGCGTGGCTTAAAGTTTCAATTCAGTTCTGGGCAGATTGGCTGTATTTAACCCTTGCTTGGACTCTCCAGAGCAGCGCCCTGGAAAATCACAATTTCAAGCGCACTAATCCAGAATGTATTATTACTATTTTGGTTTATGAACATATGATTCATAAACCAAATCATATGATTCATAAACCAGCTCCAATCACCAGCCACAGAAAGTTCAAATGAAATCGAGTTAAAAGGCCACTACCTGCTCCTCTTTATCTCTCTCCTTCCCCCATCTTCCAGCCAGCAGCTCCAATCACCAGCCACAGAAAGTTCAAATCATTTTGTATGTTGCCTGCCACTTAAGCTAGAAAAGTCCCTCGGTTCCACTAGTACAGGGCTGTCCAACTAGTGGCCCGCAGGCTAGATGCGTCAATTGCAGTCCGGATGCGTCACTTGCAGGCCAGGCCCACCCCAACTCCGCGAATGGTTTTCCCCATGAAACCTCACGTGACAGCAACATGGTACAGTGAGTTTGACACCCATGCACTAAACATATAAACATGCTATTTTAAAAAATATTAAAAGTATTTCTAAAATAAAGGTAAAAGGTGTGGTGCTCATCTCAGTTTCTTAGGCAAGGGAGCCAGCATTGCCCAAATGCTGTTACCTTCCCTCTGAAGTGGGCATTTCTATTCACATTTGCATGCTTTCTAACTGCTAGGTGGGCAGGAGCTGGCGCAAGTAACTAGAGCTCACCCAACTGTCTCCATTCAGGGCTGTCAGCTTTCCAGCTGGCAAGCTCAGCATCTTTAACCACTGAGCCTGTATGCCCCTTGAAAAGTATTTCTATACTGGCCATATAAACAGATTTGTGGTGTTCAAAAATATAAAAACAATCAATAAATAAACCCTCCCAATGCAAAATAAAATACCATACCTCCTGTCAAAACATAAAAGGAACAGTCACAACTCAATAACCATTAAGCTTTGAAAACCTGATTGAAAAAAATATTTTCACAGGTCTGTAAAATGTCAGCAATGATGGGGCTAGACACTTTTCTGGGGTAATGTATTTCAAAGCAGGGGGGCTACCACAGTGAACATCTGGCTTCTGGTCCATGACCCCCTTAGCTCCTAAAGGGAAACCTTGAGTATTATTACCAGTTAAATAACCTTCATTATATTTCAATTTGTTTTAGAACCAGCTGTAAAAATTCCTCACTGCCCACACAAATTATTTCCCCAGCACTCCAGAACCAAGAATGTCACCTTTATCAAAGCATAACATATAGACTGCTAAAGCCATTCACACATTTTAAAATACTCATGGTATTTGTATCTTCTATTATTTGGAATGGGAAATACAAGTCAAGTAGAAATAAGAGATCCTAGCCATTTTATCATTGCTTATTTGCTCACTTAATAGAAACAGCATCCCTCAGTTTGCTGATAAACAGAAAACTCAATTATATAGTCCTCTCATAAATGATCTCAGTTCCATAGCATGTCTTAAGCCAGTAAAATAGCAGAATATCTTTCTGAAATAATTCTGATATTTTTTACTTAAGAGATATAGCACACATTGAAAAGTCTACTTCTAAGATTAAAGTAAGGGGAATGGCAGTCATTAAAAAATGTAACTAATAAATAACAAGTCAGCAACTATGAAACTCTATTTTAAATACACCAGCTTGTTTAGAACAATTACATTTGATTCACAGTTCAACAAAATATAAATTTGATAAATAACTAAACTACAAATTTAGTATTCCCTTATTGAATCATGCTGGCTATAATCCTAGTCTACCATAAATATTAATTTGACACACTATAGTTATATAATACAATATTAAAAGGTACTCAAGACATGAATATATAGAATACCTAATTTGTTCATTTTGATATTTTCACTTATCCTAGCCTATGCTTCCATGGGAAATTGTACATCATACCAAAACATTCCAAGCATCAATAATACCAGTTATACTTCTATCATCATAGAGTACTTTAAAAACATGTATCAATAGCCATGCTAATATCTAGAGATCCATCAAAAGGATTAGATGGAAACAAAAAAGCATTTTTGTTATGTCATTCATTCACTACACTATCCCAAGATGAACAATGAACAAAAATGTGATGTGAAGATAAATTAAAAAATGCTTATGAATAATGTCGCTAGCATTATATAATACTCACTATAAATTTGGTATTTTTGCCCTGTGGCTTGCAGATGTTAAGTATATTTATGTGTGACACTTAGTAGTAGCAAAACCCACTATCTGGAAAGACAGCCAGTGTGATATGATAGCTAAAGTGTTGGACTAGGTCAATGAAGTCCCTATCTACCCTAAAGCATACCAGGTAACTTTGGGAAAACCTTTTTTTTCTCAATCCAATATATTGTACATAGTTGCTTTTGCCAATATAAAATGAGAAGTGAATCATTGAAGAAAGAGGAGATAAGTTTAAAAATAAATAAATAATGTAAATATGTTCAGTTTAAGAACAGGGTGTCTCTTTCTGAAAGGCACTTTACAACCTCAAAGATCCTTTCTTAAAATAAAGCACAATTGTTTACCTGAGAATTGAGTGAAAAGAAGCAATTGTATATCTGTGTACCTTGAAAAATAATTACAATTTATATAATACAGGTAAACCTCTAATCAATAAAATAAATATGTGATTAGGAATTGAGGTGGGAAAAGCTTTAGAATCTAGGTTGATCACTACTATACAAGTATCAACAATATAAAGTTTACATTACTACAATTATTCAAACACATGAAAATGAAAGATTGTTCAAGTTCTTCCTCAAAAGGTTTAAAATATTGTTAAATTTATTAAATAAATTCATGAATAATATTTCTCCCTCTTTACAGCTTTCTCCATTCAGGAGTTCTGAAGTTTCCTTAGAAATACTCTTGCAAAGAACAATATTAAAAGCCATTTTATTTCTAATATTGTTCTAATAGTTTGCTTCACTATCACACTATATGAAAATTCCAAGAATTCAGTGGATCTGTCTGCTTTGATTAAAGAAGAATCTGAAACAATAAAACTCATTCAAAATTATTGTTAGACTATTATAACATTCCAATATGTTCTTGATATATTTCTAATATATAAAAACCACTCTGAAAACACTGGGACCAAATATTTTAAGCTAGATCTATTTAAAAACCAAAGTACAAAACTGGATTTTCAAACTACGTTTTAGAGAGAAGAAAGTATAAAATGAATCACCTAGATTAAACAAAAGACAAACAAGTGAACTCTCAGTCAAGGGTGCTTAGTGTCTCGGTTTAGATAACTGGGTACAAAATTACAATTGCAATGGTTCAATTTTATTCTAGGTTTGTAACTCCTAAAAAGGCATCTTGATATTCAATCTCTCTAATAGCATAAATCATGTGGGTCTCTTTACTGATCAGCACTGATTACTAAAAAATATTTTAAACATTATGGATTAAGTTCTTTAATATTATTTAGGCTGTTTAGAAATAAAAGTACAAAACTGCAAAAAGTAAATACACAAAAATTATATATGTGCACACCTAAGTAATTCTACATAAGAATTTCCAGACTTTCTGATAATTAAATAACTGTTTCTACACTATGGCTGTGAACTCTGCAGCTTCCAACTGGAAGTCAATCTAGGACAACCAATAATAACTGTACTAATATAATTGTATTTTCTCTATCAGAATGATAATTTTTCAGCAGATTGATTTCAAATTATTAGAACCTGCATATCATAAAAGACTGTAGCTCTTTCTTAAATTGACAAGAGTGGGAGATAAGGTCTCATATTTATGTTATAAACCTCCAAAATGCTTTTTTAAAACAAGTCACAATTGATACAACTGGATTTCTAAACTAAAGTACAGTAACAGATCTTCTAGTATAAACTACCATATAATTTGTAAATATATTTTCAGTTTAAAAAAACATAAGAAAATCACGACAATTCTTTTTTTTAATGAAGTCTCTGAAGAGGGGTACAAGACCAATTGATTAGGATTGTAATTGAATATTTAAAAATCATTTCAAAAATAATTTGAAGAATGTTTTTAAATTTTTTATATTTAGAATGCAACTAAACCAAGATCTGACCAGCAATACTCTTGATAACAATGTGTACATACAGCCTTTAAAATAACAGTACGTCAGTCTCTAAAGCACAAGAATGCCATTTCCTTATTAAAATGAAGTTTTTAAAATCCAGTAGTTTATATTTTCTTAGGAAAGCAATTAAAATACTAATATTAACTAGTATTATTAATAACAATCTTACAACAGCTATTTGTGCACCTGAACTTTAATTCTGGTAGACATAGAAAGCAATTCAAAAACTTCAAACAGAAAAGTCTTTCAGCTGGCAAGAGAACACAATTTTAATGTTTTAGAAAGTAAAGATATTTTGTACCTTGACAAACATTGAAATACCATTCAAAGCTTAATGCCCTGCTTCAAGAGACCTGATGGCACTTACCGCAAGTAATACTGTTTTAAAGCGAAGGCAGCATTAGAACAACTTCTGGGAAAGTTAAATGCTTCCACTATTTCTCCCCACTGATTCTTCTCAGATACCTGTCAAAAACAACACACGGAGAGATGCACAAATCCACACACAGACACACACAACGTCGTTGATTGCCACCATCAAAAGGGCTGCCATGAAACAAACAAATATGATAAAGATTAAAAAAAATGATAGGATCTGGATTTTCTATTCTTACTGACAGACACCTGAGATACAATATTGCTCTTCCCCTTGTGTTTTACATTTTTTAAATAGAGGAGTGAGAACGTGAACGGATTTTATTCTGTGGAGAGGTTTGTTTTTGTCTTCGCTGCCTGGACAATAACCAATCGGGAGTTCCTCTGTTGTCTGCTTTTAAATCCTCCCGCGGTCCGTTAAAACCCAAAGAAGTTGAAAATGAGCCAAGAAAGTCTCGGTGGGGGCCGCCCCCATCAGCTGAGGGTGCAGGAAAATCGTCCCGCTGAGTCTCCCCCCCCCCCTCCGCAAGCTCCACAGATACAGAGAGGCCTTTCTTTTGAGGCCTACATTTCTGTTCCTAGTCTTGAAGCCTAAAGATGGCTATTTGATTACACATCGTCTTGGCTGCCCCTTTTGTTATTTCTCCCCGGAAGGGGCTTCCTGGACAGCGCCAAGGCCCCCCCAAGGCAGCGAGGATCATTTCCTAGCCCATGCTCCGTGCCGATTATCGATGTTAAACATGCCCGCTAATTTTGAGTTCCACTAAAACTGCACTCTGTGCGAGGCGCGCGCGCGCGCACACACACACACACACACGGAAAAAACTGCCTCCAAACACAACCTCCTGCACTCGTCTTCTCCCCAGAAAAAGAAGGAACGAGCCAAACATCGAGGGCAGAGGGAAAGGGGCACGAGAAGCTGTCTTCGGCATCCCTGAATCCCCCCTTTTCGGCTCTTCCCCAACAAGGCCGAGCCGCCAACCAACCTTGCCTGCTTCCCTCTTCCATTTCCCTCCTTCCCAAGCCGGCTTGAAGAACGACCGATCCCGACTCCCCGCCAACCGCCTTTTCCCCAGGATCGGAATAGAGTTTCGAGGGGAGGTTAGTGGGAGGGAAAGCCAAAGAAAAACTTCCACTCACCTTCCCAAATCCGCCTAAAGTGGTGACTCGGGTATAGAGAGCGTGAAGATCCAGCTCCTTTCCACCCACCACAGGGATCTTCTTAAAAGGAGACCTGGCAAAAGAGAGAGAGAGAAAGACAAACAACTTGTCAACTCTGCTCCCCCTTTTCTCCCCTCGCAGGGGGCCGCTTCGTCCTTCAGGGCAGGGGCTGGAAGTTAAAAATCGGTCTGTTTAAACAACCTCCCCCACCACCATCCCCTTCCATCTCCCCATTTTCCTTACCCTCTGCTGTGGTGAAACTGCCGCAGCTCGTCCAGAAAAGCGAGTCCTTTTCTCCGATGGTCTGATTGGTTTTTTCCGGCCGAGTTTGCCATTTTCCCCCCTCGGATTTAAAAGATTTGGGTTTTGTCTCCTTAAAAAAAATCCAATAGAAAAACAACAACAATCCGCGGCTCCTCCTTGCCTTTAAGAGATCCAGGTTCCTGTACTCGGCCGGGGATCAGCCATGGAGAGGGGCTTGGTTTAAAAAAAAAAAGGAAAAAAAAGTTTAAAAGGAATAAGAGAAGCCGGAGAGTGGTAATTGCAAGTCCTGTCTCCACACAACACACAGGGAGGGAGAGGGGCACCTCTCGGTAATTCTCGCTGCTGCTGCCGCCGCCGCCGCCGCCTGCCTGCCTGCTGCTCTCAACACCACAAGCCCAACCAAGCCAGCCTGCACATGAGACTCAACATGGTGCTGCTGAATCGCACAATGAATTGGGTTAGTGTTGTGGTAGGGTGGGGGTTGGGGAGGCTGGAGTGAGATACTGACAGTGTATGTGTATTACAGTCGCGAATCCATGAAATCTCCCGTCCCTCGCTCTCTCGCACACACTCGCGCGCGCGCACACATATATACACACTGTACAGCGGTGGCGGCGGCGGCAGCAGCAAGATTCACTTCTCTCTTCAGACAAAAAGATCTGAGGCAGCCGTGCTTCTGCCTGGGCGAGAGCGCAACACAGCGAACCCCGGCGGTCAGTCGAGGCACTGCAAAAAGCAGCTTCGAAATGGCAAAAGCAAGGCCTGCCAACGAGCAGTTCCTGGCGGGGAACAATAGGCTTCTCTCGCGGTTAAGGGCTCATCTGCAATGTGCCGCAAACTTCACACAAAGCCGGGCGGAAAGAGAAAAGGCAGGAGAGAGAGAGAGGTAGGGCTACTACCGGTTGTTCCAGGGTTAGGGGCATAGGAAATGTTCCATTCTTCCAAACTTTAAACAGATGGAATACTTACTGAAAGAAGAGGACTAGGTGTTTTTGAATAAATATAGCCACTGTGTTTCTTTAAATAGTAATAAATATCCTTCTCTAATAGATTTTAGAAAATTTAAAAGGTAAATTTTTAGTGAAGTTATTTATAATACATATTCTCATTTATTTTCACAAGTAATCATTGGATAATTCTGACTCCTAGAATTAAGAATGGTTCATAAGAAATATTAAAAAGTTTAATAAAATGTGATTTCTTGAGACTCACTAAAATACATTTCACAATTAAAAAGTTATAAAATATATTTAGAAATTGCCTATACATTAAACCAAACACATTTGATAGAGCATAATGATGAAGCTTATCAATTTTAATCTCATTCTGGCAGTGAACACTAATTCATATTAAGGAAATCTGTTCTGCAGTTCTACCTCCTGCAATGGGAAGTAAAAAGATTAAACACTGAATGCTTAAAATATTGTAGAGTACTGTAGAAGGCAGAATCTGTCCCTTAGACAGTGGTAAATTATTTTTGAGGCAATGCATGCTATAAGTGTCCAGTAATCATATAGATATTGGTAAAAATTAGAGTCAAAGCTCAAGGTTTCTTAATCCAAACATGTTGTGCATCTTGAATGTTGCATACCTAATCATATTCTGTATAAGCAGAAGAGAGATTTAGGGGCCATAAAAGATAAGTATCAGAGGAATTATAGCAGGGAGGGAGTTCAATGCATTCTCTCTCTCCCTCCCTCTCTCTCCTGCTAAACCACATCTCCTAGCATCCCTTGCTATGGCCATATTGGCTTGGACTCAGCAACTTTCACAAGGCTATAAATGCCTCACCTTTTATAGCAATTATAATATATTGTGTGGTTATGTTCAATAAGGAGAGAATTTGTTTTTCAGAATGAATAAGTGATTGGAAAGGAAGGAAAAGCATGTAAAGTTTTAATCTTATACACAACAGCCTAGGATTCAGTTTCAATTACTTCACTGACTTCAATGTGGCAATATATAGGAATAGTGTAATTGATCTGAAGGAGAATATGAATAAAGGGAAAAATAATCACAATAGTGGAATTAGAATTCTTAATCTGTATGTATGGAATTGAAGAATGTTTTTGTTCTCTTAGAGCAGGTGTCAAACTGACATCCCGCTGGATGCATCATACACAGGCCATACCCGGCCCAGCTCCATGAAGGGAAAAACATTGCAAAATGTCATGACGGCAACATGATGCCACTAGTTTGACACCCATGTCTTAGAGCATTATACATACATTAAAAGGGACCTTAATCATAAATGATTTTTGGATAAACAGTTATGAATGAAGGCTAATATACAGTTGTTAGCTTGATAATTCAAATTACAATAATGCATACTTTAAAATTATGTCTTTTCCTATTTAAAGTAGGAGATATGCCCATGAAATGATTACATTCTACAAGGCTGTTTGCTAAAAAGTTCTTAACTTTTTAATTTATTCATGGTAACATGGATGAGGATGCATTTAAACAAAATTATAGGCGTATATTTGAAACTGGGAACACTTTTCTCTCTTTATGTGGTGAGCTGAAAACTCAGCCCGTCATCGCCATGCTATTAATTTGACACTTTGTTAACTACAACTTGGTTTAAAAACTGATTCCAGTAGTTTATGATCTCAAGAGATCCTGGCAAAGATATCAATAATAAATGAGAATACCGGTATTTGTAGTTCAGAGTTGATATGAAAGGTGTTTGGTGCTCTCTGAGCTTGTTTATTTTCTTGCAGATGTTTCATTATCCAAACAACAGCACTCTTTACTAGCACTGATGAGGTTACCTAGTTTCATTACCTGGGTAATGAAACATCTGCAAGAAAACAAGCTCAGAGAGCACCAAGGACCCTGCAAACATACCAATATTCCCTTTAAAATTTAGATTGCATTTCTTTAGGAAATTAAGTCAAAGTCCATGATTTTTCATCCCGTTGCAGTTTTATATTAAAAACGAGAAAGTGATGTAATAAGATGCTTAGTAAGAATTGCCTTCGACATATAATTGTAGCGAAACCCCCTTTAGGAACACATGCCAGCTTTTTAAAAATGCTATAAATTCTTGTATAATTTCTACATGAAACATTGTAGAAATTTCTCCCACAGAACTTTCTGCTTTTAGCGACAGTATTCAGGCGGCGGAATCTCCGCTTTTTAACGAAATAATACCTACAGAAATGCTCAAATCAACCTAATACTGTAAAGTGACCAGTGTCCCATAAAAACGGAAACTCGATCATTCCGGGAGAGTCGTCAACAGTCCTCGAATGACTCAAAAACTAAGGGGGGTCTCCCTCTCACCAGTGCGAGTCAGTTTCAATTTATGTGTACTCTAGCGGCGGTAGCAGCAAAGGCTAGGCTAGGCAAATTGCGTAGAGCACGAGTAGAAAGATTTCCGTGGCTGAGCACAGTAATTGCGCACGTCCCTTACGTAAACTGTCAGCTGGGGATTCCCTGGAGGGGGTCATTTTAATTCAACCATTCCAAAGACCCCAGCAGCCGTTCCAGCGCACCTGTATTATTGCTACCCGCACCCTCGAGCCGAGGAAGCTGCAGCGGCGGACCCCATGCCAAGGACCGCTTGGGGCGGCTCTTCACAAAATGGCGGCGCCCACGGGAAGAGAACCCCATTTTGTACCCGTAGAGCTGTCAGCAGAGACTGGCTCTACTTAAGGGGCAGGGGAGCAGAAGGCGGTGGCCAGTTCACTAAGCGAACGACGGAGGGAGGGATGAGAGTTGCTTTGTAAGCGCTGCCGCCCGGCCCTTCAACGGGGCTTTACGTAAAAGCCCGAGAGCCGAGGCAGGCGGAGCTAGCAAGCGAGAACCACTCGGAAGATTGCGAGCAATCTGTTGTGCTCCCGCCAGTCTTAAATGGGGCTTATTCTTGCTTGGGAGTCATTTGGGTTGGCGGCTTCTTTGCTCCTTTGTTTTCCTTTTTCTTTTGGACGCGTGCCTTTTTTCTTTGCCTTGTGGAATTTTATCAATCAGTCAGAAATTCGCCAGCCTCGCGATCGGTGGCTTCCTCCTCTTCCGCCGCGACGTAGGTCTTTACACGGTTGGGGGAATTGGATGCCGGTCAAAACAGTGGAATGACATTAGCAACTCTCTTGTGCTATTTTCTGGCTTGTTTTCTTTCGTGCCTCGGGTTATTTCACCACCTTTTTAACTAACTCAGCCTGTGTAACTTTTCTTCCTAGTTCTCTTCCTTTCCAAAGCTGCGTCTTTCTTTTCTAAAGGTTGGATGAGTGGTTTCAGGGTGTCGCATTTGGAACGAATCTCTGTTTCTTTGGGATTTACTGCTCCTTACTAATTATATTGCTTTGTTAGACTGATGCTCTCCAAGTTGCAATGTTGGCAACCTTGTAAGATGTAATAAGTGTAAGAATGTGTAAGAATCTCATTTCTCTTTGTCGGTAGCATTTTTAAAGATTTGGTTTTTTAAAAATAAAAAGAAACATAAAACCCTTGAGATCTTTGCTTATTACAGTGCTAATCATTATATCTCCACCATAAATTGATAATTTGTAAAGGGAAAAAATGTAAGCTGCTATATTGTTGGGAAATAGAGTCTGTCTAAATGGTATGAAATCCACCTAATATCTTTAGCCTATGAAGATTTTTAATATCCTATAAAATTAAAATGAAAGGTTATGAAAAACCTTGGATTGTATGAGAGGATGTAAATTTTACTTGATTTGGTGTTAGTGTGAAAATAAAAGCTAATTTGGAATATTGGCTAAGAAATATATTAATTTCTTACCGGTGTTATCCTTGTTATAATTTACAGAAATAGATGGATCGCAGATACTTTGCCTCAGTATTATAAGAAACCCACTGAACCTGCTTTCCTAGTAAGAAACAGTATCTACTTTTCATCGTTTTATGAAAGTACCTCCTACTTTCTGCTTGCAATTTATCTGTTTTAAGTGCCTCTTGATTTTATTCTGAGATATGGGCTGTTCAGAGTCTGTTTTTGGGTGTTTGGTGACTGCTTTTAAATATGCTTGCTTTATTAATAATGAACCTATGAAGTTTGGTCCTATGTGGCTCATATCAGGTATGTTAATGGTGCTGACTTCAATAGAGTTTACTCCAGGGGAAGTATGCAGAATATTTGCTTTTAACAATATGCACCTTTTCCTAGAGTTTCTATATGCATCTTAAAGATATCATCTAGTTTTTGTAGGTATTTTATTCAATTAGGTGGTAAAATGCCATTGATAAAGCATCTTTTTATACTAGCAAAGCATACCCTATTTATGTAACCTTGTTAAAAACTTGAAAATGCTATTTTGGAGGACTTGGCTGTGAGTCAATTTTTTGTACACTTAAATAAATTGTAATGTTCTGTGTATAAAAGTTAAGTAATTAAATAAGTTGAACTATATAGGTAACCATAGGATTGATCTACTTAGAAGTAATCTTACTTCCTGAATCTGATTGTTATTATTTTTAATGGTGAAAACGTCTTTTGGTTAATAGATAAAAACCTATGCATTTGGTTATGCTTAAAACAAACAATCCTTTAATTTTGATAAGCTAATAAATATAGCTAATTTATATAAAAGTCTGATTGCTGAACCGCCAGAATGTTTTTTGTTTACAAATTTTCTTATGTGACCTTTATATACTCATTATCTTGATTAAACTTGAAACAATATTGTTGATATAAGAGTAAATAAAACTTAAACTGTTGGTTGAGGGACCTATAGGAACTGAAATTTGTTCATTGGATATCAGGAGGAGATATTTTCTTAAAGAATTAAGGTATATCATAGTTTCTTCAAGACCTTGTATTTGGATAAATTACTCCCAATAAACAAGGGATAATCACTAAAGGTGTTATATTTTATCATATATGCCTCTTTGCACTATTGACCATTAGCAAGAGATCCCTGCAGTTTTCTTTGCAAGGTTTTTCTGGAGTAATTGTCATTGCCTCTTTCCTAGGGCTGAGAGAAAGTGACTGGCCCAGCTGGTTTTGTACCTAAGGTGGGATTAGAACTTAACTGTCTCTTGGTTTCTAGCCTGATGTCCTACAACTACATCAAACTTGTTCTCCATTAATAGTATAGCTTGGGTTACAATAAAAGTTTCGTTTGTCTCAAACTTTAAAAAAAAATATTTTTGACTTGAAAAATGGGGTAGCTTTAAATTCTTGGATCAAAAGTTTAAGAAAAAAATTGAATTTTCTTTGTGAAACAACCTTTAATTATGATATTAGTTTTATTAAGGTCATTAATTAGAAGTTATATTGGCTTATTTTTTGCAAAGCAATTGCAATAGTCTAGGTTGACTACTACTATTTTATTAATGATGGGAGATTATATAGTGGAAATAAGATTGGCTTTGAAAATATATGAAACATTTATTTCACTTTATATGACTGCTATGTTTTCTGGACAAAACATCCTGTTTAGGATCACGGAAAAATAGGCAGGTAGCAAAATTATAAGTACAGAAACTCTTAATCTGTTAAAATAAGAGATACATATTTTTCAGTGCTTTTACCATCAAGTAGAAATCTGTCCTACCTCAGTTACTTAATGCCATTACCTATAAAGCATCTACTCGACTCAGTCTTCAATAAAACATTTTTCTAAACATATTTAAGTTGGTAAAACTTTCAAGATAACATAACATTTACAAAAATTTTAGAGTTTTGTGTGCACATGCGTGCACACATGTGCCTTTGAGCTAGTGTAGACTCCTGATGACAGCCTGAATCTACATTTATTTTGGCAAGATTTTGGAGGTGGTTTACCATTGCCTCTTTCACAGGTCTGGCCCAAGGTCACTCAGCTGGCTTTGTGCCTAAGACTAGAACTCTCAGTCTCTTAGTTTCTAGCCTGGTGTTCTGACTATTATATCAAACTAGCACTTTTGGAGCTTTTGGATGTTATTATTATTAGATTTTGAAATACTTTAAACTGAAACAATGCAAATCAATTATGATGAATAAAAACGGAAGATACTAAGTTTTTGTTAAGTACAGTACATTGAAATGTAGTCATAGCTGTAAAAATTAATGTCTGAGTTAATTATTATGCACATTGAATTTAAAAAAATGTTAAGCCTCTCTAGCATAGGGATCCCTGCAGGTTGTCCTAGACTTACAACTGATTCCTTAATAACCATTTAAAATAAAGGGGGACTTTTAAAAAGCTACTTACGACTCATCCTCAAAATTATAAGTCATGTAAATCACATTTTGAGCACTTGGCAGCTGGTTTGCAATTATGACAGGTTGCAGCATTCCGTGGTCAGAAAATGGCAAAAACCACCAAGCTGGACATGTGGTGTCTCGACTTGTGACTGCAATGATTTCTGACTAAATTTTTGGGCTCCATTGTGATTATAAGTGGAGGATTATCTGTATATTTTTATATTTTTGTAAGCTTACACATTGTTGGAAATACTAATAAAAATGTTCCCTCTGGGTAAATAGAAAAAGTCTTCCAAAATGTTTAAGAGGATACAATTCATACTTAATTTAAATTAACATAGTTTATTCACTAGATGTACTACTTTTAAGTGGGAAAATGTGTATTAGTTTGCTATTTTGTCATATTTCTTCTTTAATTAATTGATTACAATTGCCTTGATTAAAATCAATCCTTCCTGAGTAAGTGCAGAAAACAGAATATACAACTTCCCTATCAGGATGTTGAAGGAAGAGAGAGAGAAAAAAAGGGGGGGGGATAACTATTATTTAACTGCTGTTACAAGGAACAAAGTGACACTTTTTCCCAGAAAGAGTTTCAAATCTCGATCCTCCTCCTGATTCATTCTGGTGGAATAGATAGGAAAGCCAGTAAATTGATGTGGTATATGTTACAGTGTTTTGAATAATTATCTTATATATTCCAGTTTTAATGCATGGAGATCTATCTAGTTGGAAATCTTCTAGTTTTGAAAATCACTTCCAAAGTCTTACTGCTACTGCTAATTTGGTTGTTGTGCATATAAATCACTTGAGCATAACTCCCTTGGAGTAATGAGACTTGGATTTGAGTAGACATATAGAAGCTAGTAAAGATTTTATCCTGCACTGAAGGAGAAGTTGGGTTTTGTTACTTCTAGCTGTAACAGTTGGCTTCTCAGCAAAAAGCAGGACATTTTCTGTATTTTCAATATCTGGGAAGATGCTGAAGCAATGTACTATACTAACAACTGCTTCAGAAATGACATGACATAAACATGCTAACAGTTTCAGTTCAACCAATAATCTGGTTGTTCGTTATGGGTCATGGGAGTATATTTGGAATAGTAAAACCGACTCTGATATTGTGAAATTATTTAGTAAATATTAAAGATAAATTGTACCCCTAGTCTTGCTATAGCCTGTCAGTCTTCTTTTAAGTCTGTGAAGAAAAGAAGCATGGCAGATGCATAATTCCAGGATATATTTTAAGTGTGCTGTGGCATATACAATGGGAACAGTCAGCCTTTTCTTGAGAATCATAAAGGGTTATAAGGCAACAATTCAATTGCTGTGATTGCAGTAAGAGGGCCAGTTCTAATCAACATGATTATTTTGAAACAGTTAAAACTATTTTTTATATTTGTAAAGTCTCAGTATTTTTGAATGCTAATAGATTAAAACTTGCCAAATTCAAATTTCTATGAGACCTGTACTAATAATAGTAGAAGAGCAAAGCCTTACAAAAATAAATGAATAGCAAAGCAGTCTACAGCTTTTCTAAAAAAAAAGTAGTAAGGTAATTAAATGTTTGCTTTTGATAATATGATACTCACGCTGTTCTAGGTTTAGTAGTAAACTTCCCCTTCAGTTGTTCATCGAGTCTGGCTTTTTATTTATTTTCACACTGAAGAGATTATTCCTTCTTACCCTGGGTAGGAACCCATTCATTTTATGCTACTGCTGGCTGGCACACTGTGTGCCTTCCCTTCTTAACAGTCTCAACTGCCATGGAACAGTTTTAGTCCACCATTCCATTTTCCCTCCCAAAATGGCATTTTCAAACAAGTGTCTTCCTATTTTAATAGTAATTAAACTTGAGTCCTTTACATACACTGTTTTGTAAAAATTGTACCAACAACTGCTGCCTCAGAGCTGTAGCTGGTAAAAATGGTAGATTTATTACTACAGCAGAGAGATATTATTTTAATTCAAACGAAACGGCAATATACCATGCTGGAGAAAGTAATGTACTGAGTTTCTCTGCTTTGTTTTCAATTATGAATTGGCTACGTGCAAAAGAAATTGATGTATCTTGTCCTTCTGGAGCTATTACTTGAAATGTTATCCCTTTAGAATATAAAGAGGCAACTTTTTGACTTGAAATAGCTGGCCCTGAAAAATCTGTTGACCAAATTTCATTTAATGGAAAATTGGGGTTATGTGACCATTTTCTATGACATGTTGCAGTGTTACTTGCAGTTCTTTTTCCAGAAGCTGAAATTTCCTTTTTTCCTGTCAATTTTTTTTCAATTTTGTTATAAAGTCTTATGAAAGATGTAGATATATTGCTTGGCTGCTATTTATGGAATATTTGATTGAAGAGTGCCAAACGGATTTGTGTCTTCCAACACTATAAATGTTCAATGGATTCTAATGTCTTTATAATTGATACTAGCTGAATACCCATGCTCCGCTACGAAACTGTGTGATTGGGCTTGATAAATTGATGCAGCTTGAAAATTAATGAGTAGTTACCATCAACCTCTCCCCTCCCCTTCTCTCACTCAGGCTTGCCCCACAGAAGCCTCCCCTTGTTCTGACCTGGGCTTCCTGATACAGTAAAAAGCACACGCTTAGCCCCTAAAACCCTCTCTTTATTTCAAAGGCTGTGAATTATGTTCATTCACAGCCTGTAAGGAGTCCCAAATAGTTGTAAAGAGTCCTACAGTAGGCTGCCAATGTCCTTCGGAGTAAGGCTGAAAAAGCCACCTTTATCTTCCTTGACACGCTGCCAAAGATTAATTGGCAATTAGCTTGGCAAGGCCACATGGAACAAAGAGTCAAAATGGAGCTTCAGAAGATAAACTGACCAGCATGAACCAAGTTGCTTCCTACAAAGGCTCATGTGCCTTTGCTCCTCTTTTATGTCCTATGGGAGAGGCCAATCACCTCCAAGCCTTACTCCTGAGTCGTTCCTTTTGTCTTAACTATTCTTGGCTTCTGGCAGCTCTGCATGTGCGCACTGGGAAAAGGGGGAGCCTGTTCCTCTGCCTCGCTGCTGTCTGACTCTGGAGACAGCACAAACTTCCAGACGGTCCTGGCCCCCTCTCTGCCTCCAATACAGAGCCCTAGTCCAAGCCTTCCCCAAACTCTAGGACTGGCCTATGATTCTCCCCAACTTCCTCGCTGTCTGATTCTTTCAAGTTTGTAGGCCTTATGGTTCATGCAACACAGCAGCAGCCATGAGGAGATCATGCTCGTCACCTCCTGCACCTCAAAAATAATAAGAGCTCCCTGAATATAAGGCCAAAAGAAAAAAGGATCAAAAGAAAATAAGACCCTGTCTTATTTTCGGGGAAACATGATAAAAGAGAATGAGAAGAAGAGAGGAAGAGGAGGAAAAGAAAGAAGAAGAGGCGGAATAAGGTTTCTACAAGAGGCTTCTCTTAGATTTATCTGAAGTATGGGAATCTAGATAGTCTGCAGACCATGGAGAGATATTCACATCCAGTCTTTGGTCACCTTGTACTTTATTATTATTGTTGTTGCCTACAACTAGACTAGACTAGATTTGATATTTTTGTCCACTCACTGAATCTTTTCCAGGGCCCTGGGATATGCAGATGTTGTTGTCTAATGATGTTAAAGGCAGTGACGTGCAGTCAGGGGAGGCAGGGGAGGCAGAGCCTCACCACTCTCATCATGAAAATAAAAAAAATTACTCTGGGAAGCCATGAAAGTGGCTGAGAGAGGCGCGCTGCTTGGTTTAGCCTCCCTGGACATCTCAGCAGCAGCCACAAGTGTGCCGATCTCACCATTTTTTGCATCAGGCGAGCCCGGGATCCTTGCAAGGGGAATGGGACCACGTGTGCAGGCGGCTCCTCAATGCCAGCCTCAGATCAGCGCAGCCGCGGTCCCCTTCATGTTGGCTTAGGAAGAGGGGAATGGGACCACGTGTGCAGGGGAAGGGGATCACGGCTGTGCTAATCTGAGGCTGTGCGCGGCTGAGGAGCCGCCTGCACATGTGGTCCCATTCCCCTTGCAAGGATCCCGGGCTCGCCCGATGCACAAAATGCCTAGGTAACATCATTAGTGCTAGGGGGGGGAGGAGGAGGAGAAAGGAGACGTTTCTCTTCTCAGAAATGTCTTCTCAGTGGAGCTGCGGCAGCCTGCCTGCCTCTTTCTGACATTTCTGAGAATAGAAACTTCTCCTTTCTCCTCCTTCTCCCTGCCCATTCCCTTCTAGCACTGATGATGTTACCTAGGCATTTTTTGCATCGGGTGAGCCCAGGATCCTTGCAAAGCGAATGGGATCACATGTGCAGGTGGCTTCTCAATGCCAGCCTCAGATCAGCGCAGCCGCGGTCACCTTCATGTTGGCTTAGGAAGGAGGGGAATGGGACCATGTGTGCAGGGGAAGGGGATCGCAGCTGTGCTAATCTGAGGCTGTGCACTGCTGAGGAGCCACCTGCACACGTGGTCCCATTCCCCTTACAAGGATCCCGGGCTCGCCTGATGCAAAAAATGCCTAGGTAACATCATCAGTGCTAGAAGGGGGGGGGGGAAGGAGGAGAAAGGAGAAGTTTCTCTTCTCAGAAATGTCTTCTCAGTGGAGCTGCAGCAGCCTGTCTTCCCTTTCTGACATTTCTGAGAAGAGAAACTTCTCCGTTTGGGCTGCGCCCGTGCGATCGGAGCAACCACGCGGTTTGATGACATCACCAGCCTCACCAGTCATAAATCTCACCGCACGTCACTGGTTAAAGGTATAGTTACAGGATATAAGCTATTAAAGCTACCTTTTACAATTGACGGATGAGGATTTTATCAATACAGTGATGTTCAAGTGGCACTTTATATATTTTATGACTGGACTTATGGCATCTGTTATATAGGTACTATCTTTGCTATGACGGCCTCCTGCAGCCCTCTGCCAGCGAAAATTGAGCCTGGGAGGAGCCCTCCCGAGCTCCATTTTCGCTGGCAGAGGCACCAAGGGCCGATCCTTCACTGTTTCCAGGGCAGACCCGTGGGCCAGATCTAAGCATTCCACAGGCCGGATCCAGCTCGGGGGGCTTGAGTTTGACACCCCTGGTTTACACACACACACTTCATTTTTTTAGAGTGAGTTACATCCAATAATTACAGTATTTGAGTAATTAGATTATTTAATAGTGATTTACTGTTTTTACTAAAGACTTATTATATTATTCACAAATATTTAATATACAGTACATTTCTTTTAAGTGATAATGTGTTTGGGGGAGGAGAGTTGTTATTTGAGAGTTATCCTCTCTTGGTCCTTTGGTAGTATCTCTTTCACATTCTTTGTCTTGTTAGTGCCGGTGTTTAATGTAGCAATCTCTCATTTTGCATGGACTGTACACCGCCCCGAGTCCCTTTTGGGAGAGGGGGCGGTCTAGAAGCACAGTAAAATAAATAAATAAATAAATAATAAATTTTAAAAGAAAAGCGTTTAAAAATTATATTGGAATTCACCATCCTATAAAAAGGATGAAATATTTTGCATGTAGATCAATTGCTTAGCAGTGCTGTGTTTCCTTAAGAAAAAGGGATGGAAGTAGAAAAATACAGTGGCTCTAATGTAAGGACAAGGTCAGCAGTATCTATAATTGGCCATGAGAATAGGCAAGGGTATTGAGTGATTTAGTGTGAAACAAATGAATTAAAAATCCTAGACAGTTTTTCAGTGTTGCAAATTTTCATTCTGGGAATGCATTCAAATGTAACCCTTTTGAGGATGAGAAAATATTTCTGCCTTCCTGAATGTATAATTCTATGCTGTATTAAGTGTATGTTACTGTATTGTTGGATGTTGGAGACAATCAATTGTGTGAGAAAGGAGATGTGTTCAACACAAAACCAACTTTCTGTACGATTGCTGAAGATGATTACCATTATTATTATTGTTGTAGTGGTTACTTAAATGTGTATGTTTCCTGACTCACAACAGCTCTGAATGATTACAAATAATAAAGGTTAACAAGAAAAAAATAACAATAGACTAACTTGAAGAGTAAAAAGTGACATGAACAGATGGAACCAAAGGAAATACACCTATATGTCCAAAGGGGGAGGGGCTTGAATTGCCCTAATCAAAGGCCTGGATGCCAAGGTCCTTCAAAACATTAGCAGGGTGGGGGACATCTTGATCTTATGGGATCCTTGTTCATAGAGTAGGCATAGTTACAGACAAAGTGCTTTCCAGGGTCCTAATATATACTGTTTCTTACTAGGAAAGCAGGCTCAGTGGGTTTCTTTCATATTATTCTTTATATAGTAATAAACATAATAAGTAACACTGAGGCAAAGTATCTGTGATCCATATATTTCTGTAAATTATAACAAGTATAACACTGGTAAGAAATTAATATATTTCTTAGCCAATATTCCAAATTAGCTTTTATTTTCATACTAACACCAAATCAAGTAAAATTTACATCCTCTCATACAATCCAAGGCCCTTCATAACCTTTCATTTTAACATCTTCAACAACACGGAATGTGCAAATCTTGTCAGAATGAGATAATCAGACAGATACTGTGGGAGGCAGAGTCCCTCAAATAAATTGGCTCTTTAACATGTTACAGAAATCGTAGAATATGACCAAGCTAAGCCCAAGGGAAGGGTTAGATGGATCATCACTCTTGAATCTCTTCATGCTCACAAGAGATCTAAGTCCAGCCCCTTTTGAATTCCATGGACTCTTATCTACTGTCAGTTTGCTTTGACCCTTAGTAATTCAGATTGTTGTAGAGAGCTTTAGCATGCAATAAACCTGTAGTCATTTGAACTGCCTTGCTTCCTAATTTATTGCACCTGACAGAAATAGAGAAAATAAAGCATACATTTAGAGTTAATAACTGCATTTTACTCTAGCAAACTAAATGCATCTATTGGAATAAGAAATTACTCTGACTAATAGAGATGTTTATTTATGTAACTTATATGACTACCTATCTCATGTAATCCTAGGCAGTCCACAACCAATAAAAACAATAAAAGCCAAACTATATTTCCCACCAGGTGACAGACCAATCAGCCTCCTGATTTAGCCTCTACCTAGAACAATGCTTATAGGAAGTTCTTCATGGCCTTCTGGAAGGTTAGAAGGATACAGAGACTTTGAATCTCAGCTGGAAGAGTTTTCCAAAGAACTGGGGTAGCTATAGAGAAGATTCACCTATAGCAGGGTTGCAAACTTGTGGCCTGCGGGCTGGATGCATCATGCACTGTCCACCCCCATTTTAGTGAAGGAAAAGGGTCATGTGACAACAACGTGATGCCACAGGTTTGACACCACTGAACTACAGGGTCCCATCAGATTACAGCATTTAAGAGAGAGGAGTGTCCTAATTGACCTAGTGGGATGAACAAATGGCCTCAAGGAGAGCCAATTCTAAAAATAACCTGATTCTGTCTATAGAGTGTCAACGCCTAAAGCATTTCCATCACTACTATCAACTTGGGGGGGGGGGGGGATGCCATGCATACTTTTGGCCAGAGTAAAAGTCTCATATTTCTGTACTGCCCAATCTAATTGGAATTGTCTGGAACAGGTTTAAAATTCTGGGTAAAATGTTCATTTTAATTGTAGAGATTCTTCTTGTCATTGATAGTTGCAGGTTTTCCCATTTCATCAAGTCAGTCGCAATTTGTTGTTTTAGTCTAGTATAGTTATCCTCCTTGAGAGTGCTACATCTAGCTGATAAGTATATCCCCAAATATTTAACCTTGCTTGTGATTTGAATCTGCAAGTCTTCTGCCAACTCTTCCTTTCGTCTTGATGGTATGTTCTTTGTCAAAATCTTTGTTTTCTCTTTATTTATTTTCAAGCCTGCTACTTTTACATACTCCTCTATTCTTTCTAACAATTTGGGTGTTGTCTCTATTGGGTCTTCAAGAATAAATACCAAATCATCTGCAAATGCTTGTAGCTTGTATTCTTCTTTTTTAATTTTCATTCCTTTTATTTCTTCTTCTTCTCTGATCTTTCTATTTAAGACTTCTAATGTTAAGACAAAAAGTAACAGTGATAATGGGCAACCTTTTCTTGTACCTTTCTTTATTTCAATTCTCCATTTACCATTATCGTTGCGGTTTGTTTGTGGTATACCATTTGTATGGTTTGGATAAATTTCTTACCAAAATTCATCTGTTCTAATTGTAAAAACATGAATTGCCAATTCACATTATCAAAAGCCTTCTGTGCGTCAAGAAACATCAAAGCCATTTGTTTTTCAGGATGGGCCTCATAGTATTCCAAAGTATTCAAAATCATTCTCATATTATCTTTAATTTGTCTCTTTGGTAAAAAACCATTTTGATCAGAGTGGATAAAGCTATTTAGATACTTTTTGAGTCTCTCTGCTAATATAGATGCAAATAATTTGTAATCTGCATTTAATAAAGATATTGGTCTATAGTTCTTGGTTTGTATTAGATCAGTCTCCTCTTTAGGTAGCAATGCAATATATGCTTCTGACCACGATTTAGGTATTCTGCTCTCTGATATCACTTCATTCATAACTTCTAAAAGTGGGAGAGACAAGGTTTCTTCAAATGTTTTGTGAAATTCCACTGGCAATCCATCTGGACCTGGGGCTTTTCCATTATTTTGTTTTTTAAGTGCTTCCGTTAGCTCCATCATTGTTATTTTACTTTCCAGCATTATTCTAGTTTCATCTGATATCTGGGGAAGATTAGCATCCTGTACATATTTTTTCACTCCCCCCTCTTCCGTTTTCTCTTGTTGATACAGCTTAGCATAGTAGTCTTGTATAATTTTCTTTTTTTCAGCATTTCCATAATGAATTTGTCTTTGCTCATCTCTTAATTGGAGTATTTTCTTTGCTTCTCTCTCTTTTTTCAATTTATATGGCAGCCATCTGCCTAGTTTAATTGCATTTTCAAAATAATTCTGTTTAGTGCCTCTGATTTTTTTGTGCCAGTTCTTCCTTTTCCAGTAGATCCATTTTATGTTTGATTGTATCCATTTTTATTTTAACATCTTTTTTTGTGGCGATCTCTGTAACTCTTTTTCAAGTTTTTTATAGTCATTGTCTAGAGCTTTATGCGTTTGTCTTTTCTTTAAGTTTCTCTTCCTTGTATAGTCTGTTATCAGACCTCTAATAACAGCCTTCGTTGTGTCCTAAAGATTCTGCATTGATGTATCTTCTTTTCTATTTTCTTTAAGGAAAAAAGCTAATTCTTTTTCCATTTTCTGTATAAAATCTTTTTCTTTCAATATGATGTTATTTAATGTCCATTTACATCTTGTCCTTTGGCCTTTCCATTTAATTGTAATTGGATTATGATCTGCCCATGCGTTTGTTTCAATCTCAATTTCTTGTACATTGCAAATCAATTCTGTTGAAGCCCATATCATACCAATTCTGGAAAATGATGAATGTCTATTTGAATAAAAAGTATATTGTTCTTTTGTAGTAATTCTTTCTCTCCATATGTCTTTTAAGTTTATTTCATCTATTATCCTAAATAAGGATTTCGGAAGCAGTTTTCTATTTAACTTTGTTGTTTTGTGTGTTTTATAGTCCATGTTCTGATTTACAATGCCATTAAAGTCTCCTATCATACAAATATCAACATAGTCCAAGTCCAAGATTTTTTTGTGCAATTTTTTATAAAATTCATCTTGCTTTTCATTAGGAGCATAGATTCCAATTACGAGTATTTTTTAATATTATCCATAATTTCCACCATCAAAATTCTTCCCTCTTCATCTGCATAGATTAATTTCGCTGGAATGTTATCTTTAATATAGAAGATCACTCCTCTTTTCTTGCAATTCGCCAGTGTAGTAAATGTTTTCCCAAGCTTTGGTTGTATTAGTAGGTGTTCATGTCTTTTTTGAATATGCACTTCTTGTAGGCAGATTAAATCGAATTTTAGTTTTTCTAATTTGTGAAATATTTTCCTTCTTTTAATTGCTGAGTTAAGTCAATTTATATTATACATTACAATATTGATTGTAATCATTTTTTTCTTCCATATTTATAATTTATATACAGGATTTATAGCTCTAGTTGATCTGGGTTCTCGTTCTCTGAGATTTGCACCGCCCACGCACCTTCTTCTTTATCAATTCCGCCTACGGCTCCTTCTACTTTTTCAATCTCAGTTATGGGTGTCTCCAGTAGTTGTAACACTAGTTCATCTTTTCCAGTTTTCTCAGCCATTTCTCTGAAATGTTCTGCATAGAAAGCTTCTGCCTTATCAATTGTATCTATTCTATATCTTTGTCCTTGCCATGTAAATAATAAACCTTCCGGTATGAGCCATCTTAGTTAACGCCTTTTTTAATCAGAACCTTAGTCAAGAATTGATATTCTCTTCTCTTCTCTCTCACTCTTCTCAGAATTTGTTTCAGAACTACAACCTCCTTGCCTTTATGTTCTAATTTTCTATCTCTCATTTTCTGTAGTATTTGTAATTTGATTGCTTTCTTGGTAAATCTTACATAGACTTCCCTTGGAAAAGCATTTCTCATTGTGTATCTTGTATATACTCGAAATGCTTCATCTATGCCATCCATCATCTCTTGGGATATCTCTAAAACATTTATCAATATCTCAGATATTATCTGTACTAAGTTCTCTTATCTTTCTTCTTCTATGTTTTGAAATCTTAAAAAGAATTCAGACCTATCCATCTCACATCCTAATATTCCACTGCTCTCCCTTTCCATGTCGCTCAATCTGCTGTCTAGCTCCTCAATCTTCTTCTCTTCTTGTTGAACTTTTTCTTCAATTTTTTGGATTCTATTTTCATATTTCATCATCCAGTTTTGCATATCATCCATTTTTCCTTCCATTTTAGCAACTTTTTGTTCTATTTTTTGGGTTTGCTGCTCTATGTTCTCGGTCTTCTTAACAATGGTGTCTAACTTTTCATCCTTGCTATCAGCTCCTGCTTGTAATTTCTGTATCGCTTGCATTATTGAATCTAAGGTTATTCCCTTCTCCTTTTATTGTTGAAGCATCAACTGTATTGATCTTTGTCCTCCTGCTTGTGATGAGGCAGGGGTTGTTGTTGTAGAACCAACAGGTGTTGCTTTTCTACTCATCTTCTAATTTTTTTCTTTTATAATCTAGTCCAGTTAATATCACAAAAATTTAAACATCAACTTATGAGGATAAGAGTTTATAAGTAAAGTGGGGGAGAGAGAGAAAAGAAGGGGGAAAGAAGAAAAAATGAAAATCTTTCACTTAAAAAGAAAAGTAAGAAAGAGAAGGGAAAAAGAAAGGAGAATAAAAAAGAGGAGAGAAAAAAGTCTTCAATCCAATTTACTCATATTTTAAGGCAAACCATCCATTTGTGTCTAAAATCTTCAAAAAATAAGAATAAAATAAAGAGAGCAACGAAAAAGAAATCAAAAATCAATACTTCAAAGAGCCAAGGGGAAAAAAATCACCATCTTCCTAGCAAGATAATATAAGAATAGTATAGAAACTGCCACCAAGCTAGGAAAAAAAGGAATAGATTCAGTCTTTTTTTTTCTTTCCAAGGTCACTCTGGGCTTTCCCTTAAGGCTTCTATTTAGTCTAAAGTAAATTTCCAGATACTGAAAGTTCCACAGAAAACAGCTGTGCAAACAAATGTATTCAGCCCTAAACAAATAGCCTTTAAGGGAATCGCTTCTCTCTAGTAACAATGTTTCAAGTCCACTAGATGGCAGTGTTAATTGTACCAACTCTCAATGCTCGCTTCTTCCGTCTTAAAAACTTTAACTTTTCTTATAGAAAAATGACGGAGATATAACAAAAGTAGCCAAACCAGAAATGAAGGAGAAAAGAATCTTCAGGGCAATTAAAATTTAAGTATATTCAATGTCCCCCACAAGGTCCAAGATTAAAAGCATAAAAAAGCGCAATAAGCCAATCCACATTGAATTATGATGCAAGTCCAGCCTGGCTTCCGAAAGTAAAAAGGAGAAAAAAGGGACTTCAATTGGCAAGCTGATCTCCACCACTTTTCTCTCTAGTCAGCCTTATTTTAAATTAAGTTTCAAAATTCAGGGTGTTCTCTTTCCAATAGAAAAAAGGGTTTAAAAACTCTCACCAACACGACATGCTCCTCTCCTGTGCTTGCTTGTAGGGGCTGTCAGCAGCTTCAGCAGCCTGGTGGCTGACTCGCGGTCGCTGGCAAAGGGGGCTTTTTCTGGGTCACCAGAGACTTTGCGAATGTCTCTGGGACCACTGGATCTCCCCCTACTTTTCACCTTCTCTTCAGGATGGCTTAGACTCAGATTGAGTCGTCCAGATGATCCGAATTAGGCGGCTATTCCAGAGAGATCGGAATTGCCATCTTCTCACTGTGACGTGAAGCCCCTCCCCCTTATGTTGGTTTTTTTAATTGATTGTAAGATACTCACACCCGCCTGAGTCACTGAGGGTGAATGGGTTGCTATATAAATCATCTAAATAAATAAGTAAATATCTGTATTGTCTCATATTCTGGACCAGTTGAAGCTTCCAGATGATATTCCATAGGCATCCCCATGTACAGCACATTGCAGTAAATCCAATTATGTATAATGTAGTTGTCAATGAGTTAGTCAAAAGGAGTTTCATTCTTAGTACTGCATTAAATGTGTACTGAAAATATTAATATTCACATCTCAATCTAACTTGGAAGTTCATGAGGATACTACATTAATTGACCTCCTAATGAGTTAAAATGTAATCACAAAAAATAATTTGTAGTCTATAAAATATGTTGAAGAGTACCAATATACTGTATAATGTATGCATACATGCACCCCTAAAATATATTTTCTGTTTCAAGGATACAACCCATTATTTATACAACCCATTATTTAAACAACATGTTTAAATAAAGATTTCAATCTTATCACATAAGTTTAAGATTGCTTGTCCATGATACAGTTTGGAAGGTGAATGTGATATTCTTATAATCTTGAAATGATACTCTTAAAACAATTTTCTTTCACTAGGATTTTGAGCTAAACAATTGATTTTGGATATGTATGTGTGTATAGAGAATAATGGCTACTTTGGGATATATTACGCATACTTGCCTCATGTGTGGAAGGTTTTCTAATTTTACTTCTAAATTTCTATAACCAATTTATAAAGACATCTGTTACAGAATAACAAATGTGGAATAAACTGAGATTCATTAGGAAATCTGTAATGAATAGACTAAATTCATCTACATTTCTATAACACTATACATATTATTTTAAATCACTGTAGAGCATGGGTGTCAAACTTGCAAAGTGATGCCAAGTAATGGTTTAACATCGGTTGAATGTAAACTACAAGTATAATTGCAACATAGAGGTTGTGTTCACACAATAACTTGTATTTTTATTTATAGTGTACAATACATAAAAGGAGGTGTTCGGTTTTCTAGACATACAAGAAATTGCCTTAAATGGAATATGGTGTGTGTGTGTGTATATACATATATACATATACATACAAACACACACAAACATACATACACACATACACATACATACACACACGTGTGTGTCTGTGTGTGTATACTGAATGTTGAATGCATTAAACATTTCTCAAAGGTATAACTAGCAGAAAATCCTATGATTCATGATTGCTGTTAATCTAGTTAAGCAGTTTGCCTTTTTGCTATATTTAGTGGCATAGACACAAGCTGACTTTCAAGACTATTAACTATTTAAAGAATTGGTATTTAAAATATAAACTAGTTTCTAAATTAATTGATTTTTTTTTAAAAAAACCTCTAATTCAGGAAAGCATAAATAATTATTTACAACTACAGTTTGTAAACTACAGCCAGGTACTTCAAGGCTTCAAGATTTTAAATGTGATGGTTCATAGTATTTACAACTAAATCTAAGAGTATATTATACCCACAACCGAAAAAAAATTGGGTTCAGTCCAAGGAGAGTCCTAGTTTCATTTAAATAATATTTAATGTATTTAATTATTAAAGCCATTTACTGTATAAAGACTCTTATAGAAATAACTTTGATTTGTTAAAATTCTATTAAATTTAGCATCTATTCTGCTACGATATTGCTGGTTGCTGCCCTTTCTTTTTTCATGTAGTCCCCCCCCCCCAAATATAGTAGTGAAAAATCAATGTACAATTAGTATTCACAATTAATATAGATTCATATTATGAGGGGAATGTCACTACGTTAATTTGTCAATTTGAGTTTATATTCTGAGTTATACTGTAGAAATGTTTTCTTATCTGACAATGATTTACTGCGCATGTCTTATAATACGTCACACATTCTTGTATTTTCCTTCTGATCTTCCGTTTGCCTGACGAAGGAGGTGGGCAACATTGCTCTGCCAAAATGTAAGATTTAGATAGTAAGATTTTTATTTTATTTTATATTAAAGTTTGTTTTATTAGAATATGTTCTCGGGTTTTATTTTTCTGCTTATTCAGAGATATGCTTCTTGGAAGGCTGACGGACCATACCTCGTTAATCAAAGGGGGGAAACCCCCTCCTTCAAAATTGAAGCAGAGGTTGGTCGTAATATATGGCTCTTTCCTTGTTAGCTATCTCCAAGAGATAAGCGACCAGGCTAATTAGAAAGAATGATTTATAGCTATTGAGATACGCTTAAACTCACTTTTCTAACCATGCCGAAGAAGAAAAAGAAAAAAGGCAGAGATGAAGCACATTCCGAAGGTTCCCTCCCCTCTGATACAGAGGTAGAGAATTTTTCACGCTGGCTTCCAAGTTTCTAAACTTCAACAGCCGGGCCGAGTGGAAAATCTGCTATGGGAGAAGGATCTCAAAGACATAAAGCTGCTCCAGGAGATGAAACATACAGACCGAGGTCAGTTATACTCTATTCTGATTATGCATGCTCCCAAACTCTTAAGAGATTATGAAATGCTTGGGGCTAAACCAAAGCGTTCCATGCCGCCAGAGCAAATTCACTCCCACACAGAAAGAAAAACTTATGAATCTCCCCCAGACTTCTGAGCAAGATATGGAAAACTATCGTAATAAAATAGAATTCTTTGAAAATAAGCTTCTTCAAGCCAAAAAAGAATATGACAGATTAGAGGCAAGTAAGAGGGGTTTCCCCATTTTAAAAATGTCTGAGGACGCCATCTTGCCTTCTTCTTCACAGCCTAGCACCCCCCCTGGTGGATATTGTGTAAGGCAAATCAGAACAGAGAGATATGTACACGTAACAGAGGCCACGTGATCTCCTTTGTTCTCCAATATATGCCACGCAGGCACAAATGTTGCAGCCAAAAACTGAAGCTGCACCGCCATCTCCTGGCGGAAATAATTTAATGCAGAGAGCAGATATGCATGTTACATTACAGCAGCAGTTAAAGGAACTACAGCAAACCTGGTCAAATATATCTGTAGTTCACTCAGACGCCCAAGCTGCAATGCAACAAATGCCTCCACAGGCTCAATCTTCATCGCCCCCTGGTGGTGTTGGAATTTTCCTAGATGGAACAAGGCAGTACTTAAGGCAGCAAAGGTAAATACCAGCCTCTCAAGCAAGCCAAATTAATTTTGCTGCACAAGATTAAAATGCACCTGTAACACAGAGACCACAGGTCCGATTACAGCACCCCCTAGTTCAATAACCAGCATATTTACCTGCTCAGCAAATCGCTCAAATGCACATCCCTCAACAGGCATTTTCTGTCACTCCTTTGAATGGTGAGGCCAAATTAAAGACGTCAGGACAGAATTATAAAGCCTGGGTCAGTGAGGTTGCACTCTTGCTTCACAGAGAAGGTACCCATTGTATGGTGTTTAATCCTCCTGCCCAACCATGGACTCCTGCAATAAGAGACCTAGAGACTAGGGCTTGCACAACATTATTGATGTCCATGGATACTGAATTGCAGGTTACTTTCCCACCTGATGCAACAGCCCAACAAATTTGGGCCATTTTGGAAGATTGCTACAGGCCCATTTCAATTGAATCTTCATGTTTGCTCATGTCTGAGTTCCATGGTTCGAAGTTGAAACCTGGTGAACAAATTGGTGGACATTTGACCAAACTGAAAGAAATGAGAAGTGAATTGAGAGAAAGAGACCATGTTATTGATGATATCCAAATGATCAGCATCATCATTAACTCATTGAATTATGAATGGAAAGATGCCATTGCAAAGATTAACCACATGCCTATTGCTCAATGTACTGTTAATAATGTATGCAAACTTTTAATTGAGGAGGAAGCTATCAAATTATCCACACCACATCGGCAATGACCACCAGTGTCAAGAGCTCCAGCTAGACGACCCTTCCGAGGAAGAGGCTACGCTCCAAGGATGCCAAGAGGCTACATCTGCAACCGTATGGGACATGACACCCGGGATTGTCCCCAACGAGTTCCAGCTCCCGTCACATACCAGCCCAGATGAACATACTCCAGAGGCAGAGGTAGAGGCGGAAGACAAGGTCATCGTGGTCCAATGCGTGATCCACAAGCTCCACTCACAACATTGGCCATAACCAATGTTCCACAACCTGATCCAGAGTACAACAGACGTCTTTTGTGGACTTTGGACAGTGGCGCAGCTTTACACGTTACCTACAGAAAGGAACTTTTCATAGAGATGAGCGATCCGGAGCCCGAATTCCGAGAAATGTACTCCTTCTCCAAACACCCTTGTAAGGTCATGGGAAAAGGAACTGTTCACGTTGAAGAGCTCGATACATTCATCCCTGATGTTTATTACATACCTTGAGCAACCAGTAATTTGCTTAGTCAAAGTCACTTGTCTAGAGAGTTAAAGTTCCAGGTTCACCACCTCGAGAAAGCAAGTTACATAGTTAAAAATGGAGATATTGTTGCTGAAACCATGCTGATTGGTGGTGTTTATTACTTAAAGCCAAGAGCACAGGCAAGTATGCAAACTCCAAAAAGGGACAGCACAAGCCCAGAGAGAGTTGGTTCAGAGGGAGAACCCGTTGCTACTCCAAAGGCTCCTAAAGCCAACAAACAGAGAAAAAGGAAACAGGTTGCTCAGAGCAAGCCTGAGGTTCCTCATGAAACTGTTAATGTTGAAAATTCACTAACTGGTAAACCTTTGCATTCCAGGTGTATCCACAAGTGGCATAGAAAATTGGGGCATGCCAGTTTCCGTGTTCTTAGAAAAATGCCGGAATTCACAAAAGGTTTGGATCTAAAGGGGTGTAAGGTGTTTTTGGATTGTGCAGTTTGCAGGAAAGCTAAATCCAAAGCAGCTGCCATTCCCAAACAGCTACACGCCTGTCAACCCGCATTTTTTATTTGGTACACACTGACATAGTGGGTCCTTTCCCACAAACAATTGGTGGCAGAAAGTATTTTCTAACAATTGTAGATAACCATTCTAGATATGGATTTGTATATCCTGTGAAAGAGACATCTGAGACCTTTCAGATCTTTAAAGACTTTGCAGCTTTTGTTTCTATCCAATACCAAGTTCGCATCGCCAGAATCCAGAGCGACCGTGGTGCCGAATTCATGTCTCAGCGTTTCCAGGACTGGATGCGTAAGAATGGAATTCTTCTTCAGACATCCTCTCCATATACACCGGCTCATAACGGAGTCGTAGAAAGAAGACAAGGGGTTCTACAAACCATGATGCGTTGTCTCCTAGAAGATGACAATCTCGGTAGCATATACTGGGGTGAAGCTATCAAATATGCAAATTACATTGTCAACCGTACTTGGAGCAGTGTAATAAATCAAACTCCTTTCTACATGATGTATGGCTACAAGCCTGATCTCAAGAACCTCCACATTTTTGGTTCATACGCTATGGTGAACATTCCCTTAGCTCAAAGAAGAAAAGGAGGTCCAGCAACAAAGAGACTGAGATTTATGGGTATTGATGATAATTCAAAATGGAGCAAATTTATTGACCCTAAACATGTAATTGTCATTTCACAATCTGCTAATTTTAAGGAAGATATTGACTGGTCCAGAATTCATTCCAATGATCCTGGAGTTTATTTTCCTAGAGATGATGTTGCAGATGCCACGCAGCCTGATGACCACGATTCACAGGCAGATATTCCTTCTACCAGTTCTTCACAACCTGATGCTCCATCTTCGCAAGCTGCCGATGCTGATGCTAGCGACGAATGTGAGGATGAGGACGAAGAAGAAGAAGAAGAATGGACTGTTATTCTGAGACGTTCCAAGAGGGTCACAAAAGGAATCCCCCCACAACGATATTCGTGGCAACTGACAAAAACACCCTTGCCTTTGATTTGCAATGTTACACTTCCTCCTGATACGTTCACACAAATCAAGCAGCTTCCTGATTCGGAGCAAGACAAATGGTATGATGCAATGCAGGATGAAATGGACAGTTTAAAGAAACAATGTATTCGCACCTGCAAAACCTCCAGCAAACAAAAAAGTCATTGGCACTCGATGGGTCTACAGAATCAAGAAGAAACCAATTATTTGTAGCTCAGGGTTTCGCTCAAAGTTATCCTGAGGACTACACAAACACTTACTCATCAACAGTCAGAACTGAGAGTGTAAAAATTGCTTTAACCACTGCAACTATTCTTGGTTTAGAAGTTTTCCAGTTTGATGTGGACACGGCTTATCTACATGCTGACCTAGATGAAGAGATCTATGTGAGAGGCCCTCCAGGATTCTGACAGCAAGAAGGGGATACCTGGTTCCTGAACAAAAGTCTTTATGGTCTGAAACTGTCAGGTTTAATGTGGTACTTACTGTATTTTTCGCCTTATAAGACGCTCTGGAATATAAGACGCACCCAATTTTAAAGGAGGAAAATCTAGAAAAAAAAAGATTCTGAACCAAATACTGTAGTAAAATATTTTATATCAACTGTATAAAGTTAACAGCAGTTTAAGAACAATTTTATGTCCCCCATTTTTAGATGACCCAGGCAATGTTCCCTCTAATTTTTTTTCAGTGTGAGTAGAAAAGTATAGTATTTGAGTGGCACATTTTTATGCCTGAGCAGCACCTGAATTTTTTTCACAGGTGTCACCTAAGACAACAACAAAATCAGTATTATTTGAAACTCAAAAGTTATGTTTATTCAAGGTACCCGCGTAATTAAAAGTGTTATATAGTATCACTTAACAACACTCCTGCTTAGTAACCAAAATGTTGGGTCAGGAACTCTGTCATTGAAGCATGCAAGTCTTAAAGCTGTCAAGTTACAAGATCCTTGCATCCCTAACCCTTTAGGAAAAAAACCCCAAGGGGTCTTCAAACTTGACAGCTTTAAGACTTGTGGACTTCAACTCCCAGAATTCCTCCTCCAGTCATGTTGGCTCAGGAACTCTGGCATTGAAGCATGCAAGTCTTAAAGCTGCCAAGTTGCAAGACCCTTGCACCCCTAACCCTTTAGAAAAAAAAAACCAGGGTCTTCAAACCTGACAGCTTTAAGACTTGTGGACTTCAACTCCCAGAATTCCTCCTCCAGTCATGTTGGCTCAGGAACTCTGGCATTGAAGCATGCAAGTCTTAAAGCTGTCAAGTTGCAAGACCTTTGCACCCTTAACCCTTAAAAAAAAACCAGGGTCTTCAAACCTGACAGCTTGAAGACTTGTGGACTTCAACTCCCAGAATTCCTCCTCCAGTCATGTTGCGGCGACGTCATCTGTGTGGATCTGCTCCATCTTCGGTTTTTTTCACAGGGGGCAGGGCTGCTGCTGAACATGACGACGACGAGCCCCTGCCAGAATAACAGCTGCTTCCTCCTCCTCCACCACCACCACATTTGGAGTGAAGCCGCCAAAGCTCCCGCTGGCGTCCCCGCCCGTGGCAGCGGCGGCGGCGCATCCCCCTCCACTTGGAGCATCTGAGCTGGGCACCGCGTTACCCTGCTGCCCCCTCCTCCTCCGCCGTGCTTTTGAGAAGCCATGAGGCTTTTTTCCCCCCTGCTGCCCTCCGCCGTCTTCCTACTGGCTCCCGCGGCTCATGGCTCCTCAAAAGCACAGCAGAGGAGGAGGGGGCAGGGGTAACGGGGCTCAGCTCAGATGCTCCGAACAGAGGGGGAGGCGCTGCTGCCGCTGCCACGGGCAGGAAGGCGGTGGAGGGCAGCAAGGGGAAAAAAGTCTCATGGCTTCTCAAAAGCACGGCGAAGGAGGAGGGGGCAGCAGGGTAACGCGGTGCCCAGTTCAGATGCTCCGAGTGGAGGGGGACCCGCCGCCGCGGCTGCCACGGGCGGGAGCCAGTAAGAAGGCGGTGGAGGGCAGCAGGGGGGAAAAAGCCTCATGGCTTCTCAAAAGCACAGCGGAGGAGGAGGGGGCAGCAGGGTAACGCGGTGCCCAGCTCAGATGCTCCGAGTGGAGGGGGACGCGCCATGGGCGGGGGCGCCAGCAGGAGCTTTGGTGGCTTCACTCCAAATGTGGTGGAGGAGGAGGCAGCTGTTATTCTGGCAGGGGCTCGTCGGCAGCGGGAGCTTTGGCGGGAGCTTTGGCGGCATCACTTCTCACTGTCAGGAAATCTGCCGCAGCGTCGGGCAGCAAATGTGCTGCTGTTAGAGGAGGAGGAGGAGGCGGCAGCAGATATTCCAGTAGCGGCAGGGGCTTTGAGGGTTTATTTTAGCCGCATCGCCAGGCGCAAGCAGCTAGGATTGGCCGCCCACAAAGGACCTCCCCGGGCTTGCTTTGCTGAACTAGAGTCAGTCACCCCGCGCTCACCAAAACAAGTCCGGGGAGGTCCTTTGCGGGCGGCCAGTTCTAGCCGTCTGCAAAGGACCTCCCCAGCCTCCGGCGCCTGTGACAGTACAAAACACAGTTGGAAACTTCTGCGCGGTGTTTTGTTGCTGCGCACCTTAGAGGGAACAGTGGACCCAGGTGGCTACATTCGGCTTATAAGACGCACTCAGATTTTCACCCTCTTTTTTGGAGTAAAAAAGTGCGTCTTATAGGGCGAAAAATACGGTATGTCTTACTGACAAACTAAATTCAATGGGCTTTATTAAGTCTGAAACTGATTAATGCGTGTTCACAAAAAGATCTAACAATGCATATGAGATAATTCTTGTTTATGTTGATGATATTGTTTATATTGGTCCAAATAAGAAAATGAGTGAGATTTTTACAAAAAGTTTGCAGAGATACTTCACATTGTAATATTTAGGTCACATTAGCACTTATTTAGGTGTTCAGTTTAAAAAAACACAGAAGGGGTTTAGTCTTTCACAAGAGGAGAAAATTGACCACATTTTGCATCATTGCAACATGAAAGATGCTAACACAACAAAGACACCCATGCAAACAGATTTTCACAACTTAACATATGAACCAAGTCCTGAATTCGAGGGCCAAACACTTTATCGTTCAGTCATTGGGTCACTGTTGTACATTAGTAATTGGACCAGACCCCACATTGCACTTAGTGTTAATCTCTTATCACGACACGTAGATAAGGCAACACAATTTCATTGGACATGCGTTAAGAATGTTATTGAAATACCTGAAGCACACTAAACACATGAAGTTATTGCTAGAACCAACATATACTGATTTTGCAGAATTACGTTGTTATGCAGATTCTGATTGGGCAAGTGATAAGAAATCACGCAAAAGTACTTCAGGTTACATGATGTTCCTGAATGGATGTCCTGTTTACTGGCAAGTGAGAAAACAGAGTTTTGTTTCGTGTTCATCTACTGAAGCTGAATATGCTTGTGTTTCCGATGCATGTAATTCTCTAACATGGTTTGATGCTTTGATCACAGATATCTGGACACGTCCGATTCGACCAATCACCGTGATGGAAGATAATGAATCGGTGGTTTATATTTCTGAGTCACATTTCACAGGTTCTAGGTCCAGACACATTGACATTCGTTATCAAAACACAAAGCAATTAGTTAAGCAAGGTTTTGTTAAATTGCAATATGTATCTACACATGATCAAATTGCTGATATACTCAACAAACCACTTCCAGCAGCTCAACACGAGTATCTGCGAAAGAAGATGTGCCTTATTTGATGATTTGATGATATCAGCCCAAGTGACAAAAGAAGGGGTGTCACTACGTTAATTTGTTTGTCAACTTGAGCTTATATTCTGAGTTATACTGTAGAAATGTTTTCTTATCTGGCAATGATTTACTGTGCATTTCTTATAATACGTCACACATTCTTGTACTTTTCTTCTGATCTTCCATTTGCCTGCCGAAGGAGGTGGGCAACATTGCTCTGCCAAAATGTAAGATTTAGATAGTAAGATTTGTATTTTATTTTATATTAAAGTTTGTTTCATTAGAATATGTTCTCGGGTTTTATTTTTCTGCTTATTCGGAGATATGCTTCTTGGAAGGCTGACGGTCCATACCTCGTTAATCAAAGGGGGGAACTCCCTCCTTCACAGGGAAAACATTGTTATTATGAGATTCCTTTTAGAGAATACTATTATTATTACTATGATGAATATTACTCAAAAGAATTGTAACCAGACAATACACTGTCTATATGAGTTTTGAACATGTTGCACTTTTTATTTATATTCATTTTTCTAAAATGTCAATGTACATCTTGGTCTGTATGCACCATGGTAGGCTGGTTTGCATTTTGTCTCATTTCTAAACATGAAAACACATGCCTGCATCTAATATGTACAGGCTGTTTTGTCCATGCCTATATTGTATGTTACCCGTTTTTTTCGGAGTATAAGACGCTCCTTTTTCCCTCAAAAAAGAGGCTGAAAATCTGGGTGTGTCTTATACACTGAAAACAGCATTTTTTGCGTCCCAAAACCCTGCCCCCTTCACCAAAATGGCTGTGCATAGCTTTTAGGATGCTTCCAGAGTGCTCCTGGGGGCTGAGGAGGGTAGAAATGAGCAAAGAATGGGCCATTTTTTGCTCAATTTTGCCCCATCCCCAGCCCCCAGGAGCACTCTATTAGCCTCCTAAAGGCTATGCATGCCCTTTTTTTAACAAAAAAAATTGGGACCATTTTTTGCTTGTTTTTGACCCCCCCATCCCCCATGAGCACTTTGCAAGCCTCCTAAAGGCTATTCATGCCCCTTTTTTGGAAAAAAAATGGGACCGTTTTCGCAAAAAAATGGGCCGTTTTTGGGAAGTCTGCAGAGTGCAGAAACTTTTTTTTTTTTAATTTGCCTCTTCAAAATCTTGGTGCGTCTTATACTCCAAAAAATATGGTATGTTAAATGTACACTGGAGAATTTGAGCATTTATTTTCATTATAAAAGAAGCAGTACTGGCCTAAACATCTGTCATATATCTCTATTTGATTAGATCACAGTTTTATGTAAAGGTAAAGGTTCCCCTCGCATATATGTGCTAGTCATTTTTGACTCTAGGGGTGGTGCTCATCTTCGTTTCAAAGCTGAAGAACTAGCGCTGTCCGAAGAGGTCATGTGGCTGGCATGACTAAATGCCGAAGGCACATGCAACACTGTTACCTTCCCACCAAAGGTGATCCCTATTTTTCTACTTGCATTTTTACGTGCTTTCAAACTGCTAGGTTGGCAGAAGCTGGGACAAGTAACAGAAACTCACTCCGTTACACTTCGCTAGGGATTCGAACCGCCGAACTGCCGACCTTTCTGATTGACAAGCTCAGTGTCTTAGCCATTGAGCTACCATGTCCCTTTTTGTTTTATATTATAACTTGCAATTATTGGACCACTAACTTAATATATCTTTTCTCTGCAATCTGTGTGGTTTAAATTTATTCTGTAAATGTACAAAATTAGGATCATATATATTTCCAGTCATTAAAAAATGTTGCATAGTGTATTTTGAGCACGATATATATTTATAATGCAAGTATAACTTTGCTTGTTTGGAAAGAAAATACCATTCTGTTTTAAAATTTGGACTTATCAAATGATTCACTGTCAGCATTTAAATTAGTCCTTATTGAAGAAATAGAAAGACCTTTTGATATGATTCTGTGTTGACAAAGTTCAATTTGGTTTCTAAATTCAGTTGTTGATATACTTTTTTGGGTGGATGGAGTCTTCCAGTGTCAAGCTGAGCCCATTTGTTGACAGGCTAGAGCAGGGTGTCAAACCATGGGCCAGATATGTCACACGTTGGCCATGCCCACCTCCGGTCTAGCGAAGGGGGAAAAAGTTGTGATACATCACATGACGCCATGAGTTTGACACTACTGGGCTAGAGGGACCAATAGAATATAACATTTCTTTATAGTCTTTATCTCTCCCTTAGCAATCATCTGGTTCTATGCATTCTATTCTGTCTCCTATCTTCGTCTAATGATTTGATAATTCTAATTGTCTGCCTTCCAGAGTGGGGTGGGAATGGACATTTTGTAATATCCTTCCCCCACGAGTGGGGTGGGAGTGGACATTTTGCAGCATCCTTCCCCTGCCACGCCCACACAACAGGTAGTAAAAAAAATTGAATTTCACCACTGAACTAGCTCACTTTTAATAATGCCAGCCCATACCAGTACCCCACCCCCACCTTGTGGCATCTGAGTCAAGTGGAGCTCTATGCCCATTACTGATCCATCCATGGGCCCATCCATCCGGACTGTCAAGAGTCACTCTCAATTCACGTGTCCATTGAAGAACGTTTGAAGAATCTGTCTTCAGATATTTCTTGGTCCAGACTTGCTGTTTTACCTTATGTGTTTTGTTCAGTGGTGGTCAGGTTTCAGCCTTCCTTACCTTGGCCATGTCTCTGAGCACTGAACATCTTGTACTTCTGGGCACTACATGTAAGTTGCAGTTCTGGAATATGACAGCACTGGAGGATAATGGGTTCCTGATATTTGCTAAAAGTTTGATTCTTCTCAAACCTTTGGCAGTTAATGTGTGGCTTTTTTCTCAACACGTTTCTTGCAACCCTGTTGACTATTTGCAACAAAACGTTTGATGGTTGTGTGATCATGCCCCAATATATTAGCAATTGTAATAGTGCTGCATCCCCCTGAAAGAGTTCCATTTTCTTACTTTTTATAGTTAAGTCTATTTTTGGTCCATTTTCCTGATTAAAAGAAGTTGCTTAATAATTATGCACACCTTGATATAAGGTGTTGATCTCCTTAGGCCACACATCCCCTCATTATACAAATACAAGCACCTGATCTGCTTATATCCACTAAGCATTTAAGTTTATACAACTTGGAAGTAGAAAATGAAGATATTTCTTCTTCCTATTGCATTGTAAATGGTAAGGTATGTTTGTAGGATCCAATGCTTCTCTGGTACAGGAAGAACTCTTACATGCAAAGACTGAAAATACAATATCCTTATTGCCTCTTATAAATGCAATTTTTTTTTTAAAAAAAAGTAATATCAAGAAAGTATACTAAATACTAGTTTTATAACTCCAAACCAAAATGCATTTTAAACAAGTGATTGATAGTATACCACAGTTCAGCTTTTAGGAGTCCTTTTCTCAGAACATATAATTCCTGAATTGGTTTTTAGTTAAACAGAGAGAATTATGAAGGTTCCAAGGCTTTGAGACGTAATACATTTAATGTAGTTTCAAGTTTAATTCAACATGATAGAAGCATCCTCCTATCAATAATACAAATAGTAGTTTTTAAAAACCTAGTGCCGTGATGGCGAACCTATGGCACGCGTGCCCCAGGTGGCATGCGGCGCCACTTGTCAGGGCATGCAAGCTGTTGCCCTGTCAGCTCCAAAGCACATGCACGGGCTGGCCAGCTAACTTTGGCTTTCATTTTTGATCATTTTTCACCCTTTAGAGGCTTCCCGGGAACCGACTTCCAGTTTGCGCGTTGGGTTGTGCTTTGCAACAGTCAAGGATGGAAGAGTTCACTCAGGAGCGACACCAGGGAGGAAGGCGGCCGGGTTGGTGGGAGGCATAGCCAGAGCTCTCTGAAACAGGTAAAGAAGTGTGAGGAGGCAAAGGGGAGAGAAAAGAGTGCTGGGCAGGAGCCACAGGGGGAGGAGGGCGGTGGCTCTTCTTTGCCCCTTTCCAGAGAAGGATTCTCCTGGCAGAAGGAGACAGAGAGGGAGGTCCAAGGTGGCTCCACCTAACCAGAGACGGCCAGGGATTACTCTCGCCCTCAGGCAACAGCTCCACCTCCTCCCCTCCTCAAGCCCGGCAAGGAAGCCCTCTCCTCTTGCCCTCCCATCAGATTCACCCAAGGAAGGAGAGAGGGAAAGGAGAGAGAGAGAGAGACCGGCTTAGTCGAGCTGCCTCTCCCCGAGCCAGAAGAAGCAGCAAACACCAGGCCACCACCTCTCCCGTGTTAGCCTTTAACTCCACCCCACATCGCCTGAGAAAAGGAGCTTTATTTTCTTGCTCATGCTGGGGAGCGTTGCGGTCTCTGACCTTAACTGCTTCTTCTAGCTCGGGGAGAGCAGATCGGCTGAGCCTGGCTCTCTTCTTCCTTGGGTGGATCTGGTGGGAGGAGCGGGCTTCATTGCTGGGCTTGAGGAGGGGGGTAGGTGGAACTGTTTCCCAAGGGCGGGAGCAATCCTCAGCCACTTCTGGGTGCGGACAGATGCTGTAGGAGGGCAGGAAAGAAGGTGGTCTTGGCAGAGACCAGAAAGCCCATGTGGGAATAGAGGAGGCGATTTGACTTGGACGCGGGTGGGCGGTCTGCCGGCGCATCATTTACTTGTTGGAACGCTCCCCTTTGCCCTTAGTGACAGGGGATGTTTTGTTGTGCAGGCGAAGGATGCCCTCCTCTGCAACATGCGGGGGGCTCCCCGCAGCCTCGGCTCATACTGGATGCAGCTGAGTCCGCTGTCCTGAGCCAGCGGAGGTGGTGGACACGGATGGGAGCATACTAATCTTCTCCCCATTGCCATCGCACCTGCTCAGCTTGCCCCTTGGCTGACTCCTGAGCTAGGAGGCAGAACATCCTCCTCCATGGGAGAAAAGCGCAGAAAGGGTGTGCAGTGGGGAAACAGGTTCCCCGGGGTGTGTGTGAGAGAGAGATCACGCCGATGGGGGTGGGGTTCCCTGTTTGCCGTAGGAGCGACAGCGCATGAAGTGCTGGCTGTGGCGGTGAGAAGCTGAGCTTGGAGAGCTAATTGGAGGTGGTGCGTGCTCTCCCTCCCTCCCTCTCTTTCTCGCCACACATGATGCGATTTGAGAAGGGGAAGGGGGGCTTCCCCCCCCCTCAAGTCCACAGAGGCAGCAGCGCTGGGCTGAGGCTTGCAGAGAGAGAGGGAGAGCGCGCACCACCTCTGATTAGCTCTTCAAGCTCAGCTTTTCACCGCTGTGGCCAGCGCTTCATGCCCAGCTGGTGCGTGCGTCACCGTGCCGCTTGAGCAAAGAAACGCATACAGTCCAAGAGAGCCAGGGAGAGAGGAAGCGCCTGTTCGCCCACCTGCCTGCTGGGCCGGGGCTGCAATTAGGGTTCAGTGGCGGATTGGTCTCTCCGGCTAGCTGGCGCACTTGGCAACTTGTTGAGAGGCGCACTCTCCCACGCTCTCTCTCGCCATACATGTCGCGATTTGAGAAGGGGGAAAAGGCGCTTTCTTTCTCAATTCCACCGAGGGAGATTTCAAGGAAGCTTTACCTCGTTCAGAATGAAAATAGCTGGCGTGGCGCCTCATCCCAGCACTGCTCCCATGGCAAATAGGGGAAACACACACACTGCCGGCCTGATCTCTCACCCCCCCCCCCAGGGAACCTGTTTCCCCATGGCACACCCTTTCTGCACCAGTGGACGGTGCTGAACATCAGACGCATTGCACCCCCAACCACCCGCAGGCCACCAGGGAGACTGCCGGCACTGCCAGGTGCCTCCTGGCTCAGGTGAGATGTGCTTGGCTGGCCGAGGAGCTCATGAGGCTTTGGGCCAGGACCTCACGAGCACGGCTGCCCCATCAAGTGTAGCGGTTGCCTCCGTTGCCTCTGAAAGTGGCGGAGAGCGGCAGTGCTGCAGGTGTGAGTGGAAGGCGCTGGAAGCATTTTTGCCCTTCCCAGGCTCCTAGAAAGCCTTTGGAGTCTGGGGAGGGTGAAAAATGGGACCATTGCACACCAAGAGTAGACGGGAAGGTGGGGGTTGTGCGCGCATGTGTGCTGGGGAGTGTTTGCATGCACATGCGCATGGGTGTTACACGCATAGGATTATGGGTGTGGCATGCCCGCTCACAACCCCCTTGAGCTCCCCCCTCGCTTTTGGCATGCGATGCCAAAAAGTTCACCATCACTGACCTAGTGGCTTTTCTCAGATTTAAATATCTTTTTCCTTGAATACTTAATTGAGCTGATATAGAACTTAGAACATTCAAGAAAGTGTGCTATCCGTAATACACCTTTTCCAGGCTTTTAACCCTTTGTAGAAAATAAAATAACTAACTAATGTCAGAATATTGCATATCATGTCCATATGGAATCTTTACTATATTTAATTAAGAAATAAATCTCATGGAATAAAGTTAAACTGTCATTTGGGTAAAAATAACTTTGTTAAGAACCTTATTTTTCTATGGGTTTTTTTTTCCTGATAGACTTTGTGAGCAGTTAATGTAACCCTACTTGCAATGTAATACAGTATAAAATTAAGGTTCCTTATTTAGATCTTTTTGAAGTATAGTTATCGTTTCCTTGAATAGTTAGGTGGTGAATGGAAACACAATTAAAACTTAGAATTGTGTTAACATACAACATATTTTCATAAATTGAAAACATTTTGTTCACATTAATATCTCAGAAAGTTTCTAATTGTAGTAAATGAAAACTGGGATTGCATTTGTGGTCCATTTTAAAACTTATTCACTTTGATGGCAGAAATGAAATAGATTATACAGATCATAAATTCATTTGGCAGCAATTCCAAATATGCAGGTGTTTTTCTCTTACATGAAACTCAAGCCTTAAACTGAAGCTGTCTGATGAAGCCATCTTTTGTCTTCCAGTTTTAACTTTGCTTTACTGTAACAGTGCACCTATATGTCAGACTTATTTATTCTGTAATGCAAATGTAAAAGTTATCCTGGTAAGTGTGTAGCTTTAATTCAGTAGTGGGTTTCAAAAAATTTATGAACCTCTTCTGTAGGTGTGGCCTGCTTTGTGGGAATGGCTTGCCGGCCATGTGACCGGATGGAGTGACTTGGCAGTCATGTGACCCGGTGGGAGTGGCCAAGACAATGTCACTGAATTCTTTGCCCCAATGATCTACAAAAAGATATAAAAAAGGAAATGTATTATTTTGTGCACTTACTACTTAAATAAGATTAAAATAAATACACAAAACAATAAAAGAGCTATTTACAGAAGGAAGATGACTGTCCTTGCCAATCTTCTACATCACACTTACTCCAATGAATGGCCTGCACAAAGAAGAGACACAGAAATGAACTCTTCAATTGCATGCACTGCATTAGGATGAAACCAGCACACAAAGCAATAAAGACAGCTACTTACAGAGGAAGGATGACTGTCCTTGCTGGTCTTCTACATCACACTTGCTCCAATGAATGGCCTGCACAAAGAAGAGACACAGAAATGAACTCTTCAATTTGCATGCACTACAGTAAGGATGAAAACAGCACACAAAACAATAAAACTGCTACTTACAGAGGGAAGATGACTGCCTTGCCGGTCTTCTGCACCACCACCTCACTACCTTGCTCCAATAACCTGCACAAAGAAGAGACACAGAAATTGCATGCACTTACACCTTACATAAGAATAATACAATGAAAGAGATACACTCAAGTACTTACTTGTGTTATTGGTTTTCTGGTTGAAGATATTTCTAGATAGTTCTTAGGCTTCCAAACTCCTCAGTTGCACCTTTCTTGGTCTTTACTCGTGGATCGTCAGCCGTGTGATGGTGCACTCTGAGCCACTTTTTCACTGCAAGAATTGGGTCCCATCTCTCAACGGGCATGCCAACAACACTTATCATCATCAGATTACTTATGTTTGGAACAATTAGGCAGGTTCTTTGCTCTGAAAATATGAGGTTCATTTTTGAGAACCCCCTTTCCGCCTCTGCTGAACTAACAGCAATGTGCTGACAATATCGCTAGCTTTTCTTTTACCATCAGGAATTTCGTACTTGCTTGGATTTTTGAGCACATTTTCCAAAAAATCTCTGTAGTCGTTCAAATTAATTTTGTAATTAAAAATTTCACCAAATTCAACCAATGCTGCCTCTGCTTCTGCCCATGGAATGACTACATCTTCAAAGTTCTGGTAATCTGGCTCCAAATATGAATAAAGTGTAACTTGTTTGCGGCTGGTAATTGGCTAACTGTTTTTAGATGGTCGCAATCCATCAGCCTTTTATTCAAATTGGTGATGATGCTTGACAGAAGGTTTTCACGAGGAAGGGCAACAAATCGTTGATTTGGAGCTAATTTTATGTTTTTGAAGGCTTGTGTAGCTAGCATTGCATCAATGTTTTTTTCATAGGTGCCCTTTCTTTGTCTAAGCACTTCAAATGCTTTAATTGTTCAAAACACTAATTTTTTTGCCTTCATGATATCTGTGTTTCTCCCCTGCAGGGCATTTGACAGAAGAGAAATCTCATTTAGAATATCGATCATGAGGGACAAATCCTTCAACAAATTTAGATTTTCAAAGCAGGAAGCAATGCCTGGGAATCTTTCATTGCCCAGAAAAAACTGATGTAGCGCTGGATAAGCACGCCACACAGCTATGGTTGCCCTTAAACTACAGGCAGCCCATCTTGGTCCCAAAACTCTGCCAACCTTCAAAATTTCAAGGCCCAATTGTTCAGAGATTTGGAAAAGGTCATTCTGGCTCTTGCAAGATTTCTGGAAAGTGGTGTGTATTTTATCAAGGAAGATTTTGAAGTGGTTGAGTTGTTTTATTTCTTTTATTGCATCATCCAACACAAGTTGGAGATGGTGGTTCAAGCAGTGCCAGATTACAATGTTTGGGAAGTCTTGAGCTATTCTGGTGCTGACTCCAGATTTTCTCCCAAGCATAACATTGGCACCATTGGAGCAGAATGCTATTAAATTCTTCTGCAGATATTCGGTGGTAAACCCAACTTTATGCAAGCTTCCCATCGCTGCAGAACATATGGTCTCCACATCTTGTTTCTCTAATTCCAACAACTCAATGAAAATGGGCAATTCTGGATCCTCAATTCTAACAAAAACTATCAGAACTGCTTTCATTGAAAGTGTTGAGGCTTCATCAATTATTAGGCACACCTTTAGATTCTTTGCAATAATCCTGGAAAACACGGTGGTTTTGATTTCATTTGTAATGAATTCAACTATTTCACCACGGATCTCCATGAATGCAAGCCAACTCCCACATCTACTCCAACCATAGTTAGCAAATTTCCTTACGCTTCGATGTCTGCGAATGGATTGCATCTTTATGCCAGATGATAAACAGTAAAAAATATATTGCAAGTACTGGATAAATGTTTGTCAGTTGACTTATCTATGGATTTGGTTAAAGCATCTTGCTCCAGTTATTTACTGTTCTCTCTACAAATAAGTTGTACTTTTGATTGAAAATGTTCCTTTAATTTTTTTTCTGAACGATGCTTGTTGATTCTCCTTAGTTGTCCCTGCTGGCATAACCTAGAAATGTTTCCACTCTCTAGAAACATTAATACTTTCTCTAATGAGAACAGGGGTTTTGCACAGTATGTCAGCATTCCAAATATCATGCAGAATTAAATCACAGTCCAAGGCAGAGCTATCCTTAAAGTTCCAATTTAATAAGACAGACATGTTGGCACATCTGTGCATCAGTAGTATTGACTGCCAGAAGACTGAAGCCCTGGGGCTATTTCATTAGGAGAGATAGAGTGGGATACACCCCCCTTGGCAGTTTTCAGTACAAAGTCATGCCATTTGGGCTACAAGGAGCACCCGCAGTCTTCATGCAGTACATAAATGAGGTGCTACATGAGCACCTGTACCGCGGAGTGCTCGTTTATCTAGATAACATCTTGATCTTCTCTGAAACCCTAGAAGAACACGTGAAGCTGGTACGGCAAGTCCTGAAAAAACTTTTGGCCACCAAGCTATATGCAAAGTTGTCGAAGTGTGAGTTTCACAAGACCTCACTAGACTACTCTTTACTGCTCTGGTGGTTGGTGCACACATTTGTGATATTGGGGCTGGAGCCAAGCACTCTGACGCTCTGTGGCCGAATTGACAGCAATGCTGACCCTTTATTGCCCCCCCCCCCGAGGGACAGAACCCAGTTACATCTCTAAACTTAGGAACTGCCTCATCACATTGTTCTGCTATCCATCCTGCAGCTTCATCCTCATTCATCCCTTCTTTCATTGTCGAGAAGTCTCTGTAGTAAGGTGGGGTAAGAACCTGTTGGGGCATTGCAGGTGCACATTGTCCCGCCATCCATCCTGCAGGCTTCCCTTCATTCATTCCTTCTTCCATTGTCGAGAACTCTTCTTTGTAGGAAGGTGCGGTAAGAACCTGTTGGGGCATTGCAGGTGAGACTGGAACTGGTGGGGAGGTCAATCCCTGTTTTGGCCACTGCCCAGTTATCTGCCATGGTGCCATCTGCTGAGGGAAAGCAGGTGCCCATTGGCATCTCTCCCATTCATGACCTGGGGTTGCTTGATTCATAGGTTGCAGTTCAACCATCAATGATTGGTGGGTGGGGGGAGGTTATGGGCCAAGGTCCCCCCTGCTGGCATGGAGGATTTTCCCAGGTTGCCCAGTGGCATCTCTGCCATCCATGACCTGGGAAGAAAGCCCAATTTGGTGGTGCTTGCTTAGTGAGAGATGCTTGCCAAATCCCTTTTTGCTGCCTCAGCTCATTCATCGCTGTATGGAAGGAATAATTATCTCCACTCCAGTTTATTGCTGTGTTTTTGTTGGGGAAGGAGGGGCATCCCCACTCACTTTTAGCTGTAGAAGTTGGTCTGGGATTCCAAACATCTTGTTGTTTCCAGCCGTGTGTAGAATAAGTCTTTCCAGCCCCCTCTGGCTGCATCTTCCCAGGCACAATAAATCAGAAAAAATCTTCCTAAGCAAATTCCTTTCCTGCTCGGGAGGTATCTAGAGAAGCGTCTCATCTCAGCTTCCTATCTCAAAAGACTTTCTCTTAATTGTTCACTGATATTTTACACTGACCAGGTCAGTCAGCGTTTGGGAATCAGCACCCCTCGCCAGCTCCCGGCTGGGGTTGCTGGTGATTTATTTTAAAGGAGATTCAGGATAATGTCAGTGTTCCAAATATGCAGAATTAAATCAGAGTCCAAGGCAGAGCTATCCTTAAAGTTCCAATTTAATAAGACAGACATGTTAGCACATCTGTGGGAATCCTGAATCTGAAAGCTTCCTGGGATTCCCACCCAGTTGAAAGTTCATGCTGGTGGTGCTGGTGCTGGTGACTGTTGTGGATCAACTGATTCACTATCTCTTGGTTTTTGGGAGAAGAAAGTGGTCATAATCTGTTGCCTCTTCTTCATCCTGTTAAATAATGCTAACAGCAAAAGAAATAAAATAATATTGGACTTGATTGTGGTTGTAAGCTGAGGACTATAGGTAACAGAAGGGTCCTCTGTTTTCACCCAACAATGTACAGTCTTTTCAGGAAGGATGTCCCCCAACAAACAGGAAAGATATAGTCGTTCATCTAAGAAGTTTGATCAAGAACGAATGTCATAGGTAGATTCACAGAGCAGTACAGATTTCTGAAATGTATTTCTCAGTTCAAAAAACAGGAATATATGAATTAGGTTCAATACTTAGGTCAGTCCAAGTAGCTATTCAAGAGTTAGTGGTTAGAAGCAATGGTAAAGCAAGATATGGATTTAAAACCAGAAATATTTTGTTGGGTATTTCAAAGGGAATACAATACAAATATAATTTTACACATGTTAGCAGCTGCTGGAATTGTGTTTGCACAACAGTGGAAAAACAAAGATATGAAAATGAATAAATATTAGAATGTGCAGGAATGAATAAATTGACAATTAAAATCAAGGCAGCTTCGAATATGTTTTCATGTGGGGTTTGTTTTATCAACGGCTAACTAACAGAAACAGAAATTACAAATCTAAAAGTATGAAAGAAAACACCAATTATGTAAGGAAAGGTCACTAAAATGTATAAGGAAATATTATTAATACTTGATCATTAAGCCAGGAAAACACCAAAAGAATAAGAGTTTTCCCCCCAAAAGACTGCAGATGAAACCAGTTTTTCCCCTAACCCTAAGGACAGGAAAGACAAAGCCACTGGAATAAAAACCATCAAGGCATTGTGGGAAGTTATAAAGGACAGTTCCAGAAAGCTCACAGAACCAAAAACCACCAGAAAAAACACCAGCTGAAAGATAAATTTTAAATACACCCATTAAGACAAAAAGCTCCCCTGGCTCCCCTTTCCCTGTTTCATAATAATAATAATAATAATAATAATAATAATAATAATAATAATAATAATAATAATAATAATAATAATAATAATAATAATAATAATAATAATAATAATAATAATATATTTATTTCTTAGCCGCACCCTCTCCCGAAGGACTCCCAGGATAGGAAAGGCAAGAGACCTGGGACCAAGATTAACCCAGGAAAACAAAAGCAGGGCAATCAGAAACCATCAAAACCCATCAAGCTGCAGGAACTCACAAAGCAGCACACAACTCAAGATATGAAAACATGGAGTCACTTGGTTATTGCTGCTAGAAGCAACCACCTCACAATTACCTCAACAACCAGGTATCACACAGAAACACACAAAATCTCACAAAGCTGCCTTGCACCAATCTGGCCTGCCCATAGAAAAACAGCCACTTTGAGGCATATAAATTTTATGTGTCTCAAAGTGGCTGCTTTTCTATGGGCAGGCCAGGTCGGTGCAAGGCAGCTTTGCGAGATTATGTGTTTATTTCTGTAGTGAATTCACTACAGAAACACACAAATCTCCCAAACCATGTACCAACCTCCGCACTTAAAAGCAACATATTGCATCACAAATAAAATATTTCCAAAAAGCAATAACATTCCTTGTAATAAACATTTTCTGAAATTAATAAAAAAACCATTCTCTAAAAACAATTTTAAAAAAACATTCTATCAACAATAATTTTTTTAAAAAACCATTTAAAATATTCTATACACAGTACATTTAAAAAGACCATTTAAAAAAATATTCTATCAACAATACATTAAAAAAACATTTTAAAACATTCTATACACAATAAATAAATAAAAACCATTTAAAAATATTCTATCAACAATAAATTTAAAAAAACCATTTAAAAATATTCTATACACAATACTTTTAAATGTATTCAGCCACGTGGTGTACCTGAGCCCGCGGCTTTGGTGAAGGAAGGCCTTTCTTTGTGAAGCCCCCGGGCTAGTGTACCATAGGCTGCTGCCACCGCTGCTCACCCCCCCCACCTCCTTTCGACCGTGTGATGTATGTGAGCACGTGGCTTTTGCAAAGGCCCTGGGCTGGCGTACTGCAGGTTCCTGCTGCTACCGCCACCTCTCATGCTTAGTTGCTTACCTGAGGGAGTCAGCAATAGCAGCAGGGAAGGCAAAGCGAAATGAAACGAGGACCTGATCAGCAAGCGACGATGTGACAGCCAAAGAGGTAATTGGGTGATTTGCGCCACGGTTTTAATCAGACTCTTAGAGGCGGGCAGGACTATTGATGAGCCAGCAAATCAGTGAGCGGCAGGCGGGGCAAGTGTGGTGCGGATGGGCGGGGGGGAGTGAGAGAGCAAGTGGTGAGGGAACGGGTGGGGGAGCGAGCGAGGGGGCCGGCGGCCAGGGCAGGCATTCTGGTACTGACCCACCAGAGGAACGGGTTCTAAAAGGTATGGTAAATTTGTGGAACCTCTTCTGCCATACCGGTTAGAACCGGGACCACCCACCCCTGCTTTAATTCCTCTTCTGGATTTGATTTTGCATTAGGGTACAAATTCAATGTCAGATGTATATTTTGCATATGTGTAAGGTACATATGTGTTTCCTTTCTGAGATGTAATGCAAAACATGTAAAATAACTGCAAAATGCTTTTAAATAGCTAGAAAAAGCAAGATAGAGTAAGTGCATGTGTATATAAGTATAGGTAGTCCTTGACTTAACAACAGTTCATTTAGTTACCATTCAAAATTACAACAACGTTGAAAAAGCGACTTATGACCATTTTTCATAGTTACAACCTTTGTAGCAACCCCATGATCATGAGATCAAAATTCAGATTCTTGGCAGACGGTTCATCCTATTTACCATTGTTGTGTCCCAAGGGCATATGATCATCTTTTGCAATCTTCTGACAAGCAAAGTCAATGGGGAAGAACTGGGTTCCTAATTTATCAGTTGCAGTAATTTACGTAACAACTGTGGTAAGAAAGGTCATAAGATGGGGCAAAACTCACTTAGTAAACATTTCACTTAACAACAGAAATTTGGGGCTCAATTGTGGTTGTAAATTGAGGACTACCTGTACAGTATTTTTATGATGCTGCATGACATGAGAAAAATAATGATTGCTTGGTACAATCACAGGATGAATAGTGTATAAAGCAGCTGTTTATGATCTTACCCTCTGAAAATTTACGTTATCCATATATAAAGTATAGGAGAGGGGGAAGCTGCATGTAAAACTATTTTCCTCATGAGCAGAAAGAAAGTAGAGGGATTTGAAATGTATTCTTGCAGTCTTAACTGCTATCCTGTTTTACAGATTTCAGTAGTTCCATGATGGCTACAAGCTAGAGCCTATAAAATGCATACTATAAAATTCCATATTGAGATTTGCAATCACTTTTTCATGGCTCCCTAGCAAGCTTCCCTAAACAACATTTGCCACACCTAACAAATTGCAATATGTCTGTGAAGGTTGGACCATAAGAAAGGCTGAGCGCCAAAGAATTGAGACCTTTGAACTATGGTGCTGGAGAAGACTCCTTCAAGTACCTTGGACTGCAAGGTGATCAAACCGGTCAGTCCTAGAGGAGATCAACCCTGACTGCTCTTTAGAAGGCCAGATCCTGAAGATGAAACTCAAGTACTTTGGACACCTAATGAGAAGGAAGGACTTACTGGAGAAGAGCCTGATGCTGGGAAAGATTGAGTGCAAAAGAAGAAGGGGATGACAGAATGAGGTGGCTGGATGGAGTCACTGAAGCAGTAGGCATGAGCTTAAATGGCCTCCAGAAGATGGCAGAGGACAGGAAGGCCTGGATGAACATTGTCCATTGGGTCACAATGGGTCAGACACAACTTTGCAACTAACAACAGCAACAAGTAACCTGTTTTTTTGATGTGAAGCTAAAGCAATTGTTAAATTACTGGAGGTCCTGCATGTCAGACTTCTCTTTCCAAAGAATGAGAATGTAGGTACTTGAAACAATTAACAGGGGATAAAGGATTAGAAGATAAAGTAAAATGTCATGCAAACCACCCACTGGCTAGATTAAATATTGAATGAGTAGTAGTTGGTGAAAGAAATCATTGATAAAACTGTATTTTGACTTCAAACTATATTTCTAGATAGAGAACTTACTAATATACTAGAACTTACTCTAGAAAGAGAACTTATTAAGCACTGTTGTTAATTGTTAGGGCTGTATTGTCATTCTGTGCAGCAATAGCATTACTGTATATTAATTAGTTTTCTTGTATTGTAAGTCTTGTTACATTTATTATTTCAATGGGGAGTCAATGCAGTAAAGTTTATATAATATAATTAAAATTATTAACATTTAAAAAGCTTAAAGTATTGAAATATTAAAAATTTCTTATTATGTGATGATGATGATTCAGTTGTGTCTGACTCTTGGTGATTCTATGAGCCAGGTCTCTCCACGTCTTCCAACCTTGCACTACTTCTTTGAGGTTTTTCATGCTCTGGCTGATGTCAGCTTTGACAGTGTCCAGCCATCATGTTCTTTGGCAGCCTGTTTTCCTTTTACCACTAACTCTTCCCAACATAAATGCTTTCTCCAGTGAATTCAACATGGCCAAAATAAGTGACAACCCATTTTGTGACTTTTCCTTCTGGAATGAAAACAGAGTAACAGAGTTGGAAGGGATCTTGGAGGTCTTCTAGTCCAACCCCCTGCTTAGGCAGGAAATCCTACACCACTTCAGACAAATGGTTATCCAATATCTTCTTAAAAACTTCCAGTGTTGGAGCATTCACAACTTCTGGAGGCAACGTGTTCCACTAATTAATTGTTCTAACTGTCTGGAAATTTCTCCTTAGTTCTAGGTTGCTTCTCCTTGATTAGTTTCCACCCATTGCTTCTTGTTCTGTCCTCAGGTGCTTTGGAGAATAGCTTGACTCCCTCTTCTTCTTTGTGGCAACCTCTGAGATATTGGAATTATATCATGTCACCCCTAGTCCTTCTTTTAATTAAACTAGACATATCCAGTTCCTTCAGCCATTCTTCATATGTTTTGGCTTCCAGTCCCCTAATCATCTTTGTTGTTATTCTCTGCAATCTTTCTAGAGTCTCCACCAGTGGTGGGTTCCTGCCGGATCGCGCCGGATCGCGCGCTCCCTTTCGGCGCTAAACCAGGAAGTACGGTCTTGCCCCGCCCCTGGCGACGCAACGACGCTTGCCTGCGCTCCACCAGCTTGGCTGGGAACGGAGACGTTTCCTCAGCGGAGCGGAGCGCCTGAAAGGGACGCAGGCTCAGCCTGCCAGGCTGCCACCACTCCACTGAAGACATTGCTGAGCAGAGAAACGTCTCCGTTCCCAGCCGAGCTGGTGGAGCGCAGGCAAGCGTCATCGCATCGCCATGGGCGGGGCAAGACCGTACTTCCGGGTTTAGCGCCGAAAGGGAGCGCGCGATCCGGGTTTAGCGCCGAAAGGGAGCGCGCGCGATCCGGTGCGATCCGGCAGGAACCCACCACTGGTCTCCACATCTTATTTTATATCATGGCGCCCAAAACTGGATGCAGTATTCCAAGTGTGGCCTTTCCAAGGCGTTACAAAGTGATATTAACACTTCATGTGATCTTGATTCTATCCCTCTGTTTATGCAGTCTAGAACTGTGTTGGCTTTTTTGGCAGCTGCTGCACACTGCTGGTTCATATTTAAATGGTTGTCCACTAGGACTCCAAGAACCCTCTCGCAATTACTACTATTGTGCATTTACCTGCATGTACCTGTGCATTTTGTTTTTCTTGCCTAAATGTAGAACCTTACTTTTATCACCATTAAATTTTATTTTGTTACATAACGCCCAATGTTCAAGTCTGTCAAAATTCTTCTGCATCTTAAGCCTATCTTCTGGAGTGTTGGCTATTCCTGCTACCTTGGCGTCATCTGAAAATTTGATGAGTTCCTCATCTATCCCCTCATCCATATCATTGATGAAAATGTTGAAGAGTACTGGGCCTAAAACAGAGCCTTGGGGTTCTAGTGACATGCCTGATGTTATGTGCTGTAATAGTTTCTTGTTGGTCACCTTTGCTGTCAAAGGAATACATCGCAGGAGGCTTCCCTAGTAGTTCTGATTAAAATGGTCATTTGGTGATGTGCTTTGCATCACACTATTTTTTAAATTGACTTGGTTTTTATGACACCAGTATATGTGAATTTAGTCAGAATTTAGTTTATTAATATAAAAAGGACTATTTTTTGATATCCTGTTGTTGATCATTAGACTGTAATTATACATAATTTAAGACCAATTTGATCCTCAAACAAGGAATTTGAATCAATATAACAATATCTAATTGATGATGCCAAACAATCTTATCATGAATTCTGATTTTATTTTTATTTTTTTATTGCAAAATTTTTATTGGTTTTAAAATATATAGGGAAAGGTAAAAGGGTATACAAAATTGTTTTTGCAGCTTCCACACTGGTGGCAAAAATCCCTCCAAGAAACTCACAAACTTAACAATCTTAAAAATAAAGTATAAAAGAAAGCATCAGAACAAATTTAACCAATATTATCAAACATGTGCTCTACTATTTTTCTTTGTTACTTTCTGTAATATCAACAATTACAATTATTCCAAATATATTCATTTTTGTGATCTAAGCCTTTTCGATATTGCTTCTTCTTCCCTGCCCCCTGGAGGGGCCTCAACGCCCCCCCTCTTTATCTTGCGTCTTGCTGTCGTTTTCTCTACTCCCACTAAATTCCTCCTATGGGGGGGAAAGATTCTTTTTAATAAAGGCTTCTGCCTCTTGAATGGTATTAATTCTGATCCTATTTCCCCCCCCCCCCCCAAGACCATCATCCCCTCTGGTAACAGCCATCTAAACCAGACCCCCATGTTGTATAATTTTTTTGATAAGGAGGAATATTTCCTCCTTCTCTCTCTTATTTTTTTGTGATCTGTTTGAGAATGGTGATCTGTTCCTCTTTGTATTTCAATGGTCTCTCCCTTTGGGTCGCAAGCAACTCATCCCTTGTGGATCTCCTGACAAATTTAACATGTACCTCTCTTGGAACGTTGTGACTTCTGGCATATGCTGAGTTTATCCTATATGCTAGATCCATATCCCACCATAATTGTTTCTTGTCTCCCTTAATATAATCTGCTAAAATTGTACTCATAATCTCTTTAAGATCTTCGTTTTCGTCCTCAGGCAGGTTCTGAAATCTAAGAAAAAAGGACATTCTTTCAAATTCTATTTTTGTCAGAAAATTTTCTACATCTGCGTTTCCCTTGCGTATTGCTTTAACGTCCTCCCCCAGCTCCGCCGCTCCCTCCTCCAACACCAAAATTCTCTGTTTATTTCCAGCAATATGTTCTTTAACCTCTCTGAGCTCTTCTTTAACCTCTGCCATTTATTTTCTCATTTCATTCTGCCCCCTCATAAGTTCTTTAAACATTTCCGTAACAGATATTCTTTTGTATCCTCTCCAGCCCCTTCTTTCTGCAACAATGAAGTGATCTTGGACTGTTGCATTGTGCTGCTGGGGGCAGCAGATGAGGGAGCTGAGTGGGCCTTGCCCGTCGGTGGTTTCCTTAAAGCCATTTACTAAGTTCAGAGATGCAAATCCTTTCCAGGGAAAATGGTGTCCGGGGATTCCACAGCCGAGCTGGTCTCAAAAGGCAAACAAAAGCAGGGAAACCGTTTACAGTTCCAAGAGAGAGATACTCCAAGAAATAATTCCAATAATCAAAGTTCAGAAGAGCCACATACAGAAAGAAGTCCCAGCTTCCCTTTGAGAGAGTGCAACAAACAATCCACTTTTCTTTCTCTTTGGGAGCAGTTTCAAAGGACAAGTTTCATTCATATGTAGACAAAGGAAGGAGGGTGGGCACCATCTTGGCCCTCCCTTCCGCAGGGAGAGAAGTCACAAAAAGTTTTTCTTTCTAAAATCATTTCTGGCAATTGTAAAAAGCCATTCTCATTCACTGTCCGAGTAACTAATCAGTCATTATTCTCTCTCTCTGAGAGAGTCCCTTTAAATGCCGCTTATTCCGAGAGGGGGGTAATAGGAGAACCACCCCCCTCTAATTTCCATTTCAAGAGCCAGAGCACACCAACTCACGCACATCTGTAGCTTTCTTTCAAGATAAACAAAGAGCACCAGGTGTGATCTGCGCCTCCAGCCTTCAGCCACGCTTCTCCTTTTGTCTGAAACCTCCCAGGGCCGTCCGGCGAAAAGGCGATGTCACTCGCCCCCCCACCGCTCCCTGGCGCCTAGGCGAAGCTGGGAGAACACCCCCACCGGCTGCCGCTGCTGTGGGGAGTCCCAGCAAGCCACCTTTCGGCAGGAGACCCTTCGCTCGAGTCTCCTGTGCCTTTTTCAGAGCCCGCCAAGGGAGCGATCAGCGGACTATGCATACGTCGCCATTTGGTCCCGGAAGCGGAACCATGAATTCTGATTTTAGAAAGTGCAAATGACAAGGATGTACTTGCTGAAGTATTTTAAAGAAGATTAAGAAGAAAATGAAAATTAATTGACAGTCTTACACATGTTTTTACATACAGTGTCTGTATAACTTAAAATTCCCTCAGAATGGATGCAGAGATCCAATGGTAGGCAGAGGCAGCATTTTGAAATAGCAGATTTGGTTTAGTAGAAACAAAATTTATCAGAAACAAAATTCTACTTTTATTTATTTATTCATTTATTTTAATCCCACATTTTATTTTTATAAAAAAAAATAACTGAAGGTGGTGAACATACCCAATATTCTTCCATCCTCTTATTTTCCCCACAAAAACAACCCTGTGAGGCACGCTGACCTAATAAAGAGTGACTGGTCCAAAGTCACTCATACCTAAGGTGAGACTAAATCTCACAGTCTCCTGCTTTCTAGCCTGGTGCTTTAACCATTAGACCAAATTTACTTCACTTTCCTTGAAATACATGGCTTTTAAACAATCCTGGAAGTTAGCTGCCGGGTGAATGTAATAGGCAGCATATATTTTTATTTATTTTTATTTTATTTTATTTGACTTCTTAGTCGCCCCCTCTCCCCCCAGGGACTCAGGGCGACGTACAATAACAACAATCACAACAATATAATATGGAGGAGGTAGAAAATAAATAAATAAATTACAGTACTTTGAAACAATTAAAATCCCAATGACAGTTAAAATTTAAATTTTAAAATGTTCTGATAAAAGAATATTGGATTCAACTCTCTTTCCTCTGGTAGTATGCAACATCCTCATGTGATGCTCTTCTGCAGCTCTAATGGCATAAAAATGTGGGGTAAATCTATTTTCACTAAAACTCTTGTGTTTTGATACTTCTGAAATTTGATATTTTATAATCTTCAATTGGGTAAAACAGAGTGTTAAAGAGCAATAATTTTCGACTCAGTGTACCTCAAATGGGCTAATAGAATACATCCAAAATCCAGGACCTATGACTCCTGTGGGATTGAAATTTGGCAAAGTTGTGGCTGCTTCAGTGCCACCATGCCTTCCGATTATACTTCCTAGAAAACTGTGCACTATGTAACACAAGAAAAGATGGGAAAGGTGTATCCCTGTCCTCTTTACTGCTTCCATCTGGCCCTTCCATCAAACTGATTGGTGGCAAGGCCCGACAGGCAAGCAACCTTGGCTGCTTTGGAATCAAGACTGAAATTAGAAATTTCTTAATGGCAGTGGCTGGTGAGGGAAGAATGAAGGAGCAACTTGGTTGCCTGCTGGCAAAGTAGAACTGGCTGGAGGGATGACAGCTGTCAATGAGTGACCCCACTTTCTTCCTGGAGGGAAAAGACTGTTGGGGACATGCTGGAATGGTGCTGTTTTCCTTGTGGTTTGCAGGTCCCTTAGTTCCCTCTCTCCCTAGCAAAATGGCAGGCAGTTCCACAGGTCATTTGAGGAGAAGGCAAAGGATGAGTTTTCACTGGGTCTCTTTTGAGGGTTGTGAGGGAAGGGAAAATGGCATAAGCATCCATTATATGTGGAAAGAATGACTGAACAGGCCACAGGTTGTCTAGTAGTATATTAACAACCAAACAGGTCCATTTCTTGCTGGTAATATTCCACACTGTGAAATGGTTTGCTCAAAACAGAAATAATGTAGTACTAACGTAAGCTATTATATTATACTATTTAGTAATATAAGTAAAAGAAATATACTAAAATCACCTGTTAGTTAGTAAAAGTTTTTTTTCTGAATGAAAGAAAAGAATTGCCTATGGGAAAAATGTGAATTAGAAAAAAAAATCTAGAAAATGTTTGAAATATTTTTGATGGATTTCAAAAGCAACCACTTCTACTCATACGTTTCAGAAATTCATAAAGAAAATGCAGCGACTCATATATTTGTTATTTAGATTTGTGTTATTTAGAACAGCCATTCCTGGTGATTTTGTTATTAGTGTTATTGTCAGGGTTCTGACCGATATCCTAATAAAAGCAGGAGCCTCAAGCCAGTTTTAAAGAAAAATCCAGTTGTTTATTAGGAATGCCATATCGGCACAGACCTAATGAAGCCAACTCTGACCCCACTCAGTTCACACCTTGCCTCTGATCCTATTTGCCCCTCCCCCAAGGTGTGTCATCAGTCACATTTCCCCAACAAAGCAATTTCGCAGGTCGTAGGTGTCACTCCCTCTGGCCATTTCTGGTTTCTGTGGAGATGGCCTTGACTTTGGATGGCTAGGATGTGTGTTGTTTTGACTGAGGTGCAAATTCTTCAATGCAGTTGTGAGGCTTGATTCCCCATACCACTGCCTATGGCAACTCGAAAACAGGTTAGGGAAGCTTCGCAAGTTGACAGTTAAATATGGAATACCGAAAAATATGTTTGTATAATGTTTTACTGTCACCACTGACCTCATTTCATTATTTTATCATGCTACTTAAAGAAATAATTAAAAGATTTAATTTAATTGAAAATGTAGAAGAAATGTACAGAAATGCAGTCAGACACAGTATGACTACAATCAATATATTCATCAGAATAATTTTATATTTTTAATATGGACTTGCAGTTTAGTGTCACTTTGCCTTTAAGTGAACTTTTGATGTTTTGCTGTTAGAGGAATTTAGAATGAGGTTGGCAATTCTTTGGCCAGGTCTAATCTTTCACACAATATAAGTTCCCAAAATGCAAATATAGTGGATGCTACTATTATTACATTATCTGATGTAACTCTCTAGTATGTTAACAAGCACATAAATATAAAATTAATTACTTCAAAGGGTCAGTTTTTCAATTTCAAAACCTGTGCTAGTCACCTAGCTCCTTAGTTTTTTCTTTTGATAATATGGATATGATCACTCTAAAAAGTTAGACATGTCCTCTTTCCTATAAGTCCCAGAAAATTCAGCTGAGGTATACGTCTGAGCAAACATACATAAAATTGTTCTGGTAGGGCAAATATTTGTCAGCAATGTTTTTTTTTTAAAGAAAACACTATCTTAGGAAGTGGGAGGAATAAAATTCCCAGCAGGAAGTATCTTCTTGCTTATGAAGTATCTTCTTGCTTGTTTGTTTCTAAAACCTCTTTTCCTTATGGATATTCTGTCACCTAAAATCACTAATTTATGGAACTCACCAGGATTCTATACAGATATTGTTTGAATGCTTATTTTGCTTATTTTATGGTTTCATTAACATAAAGTCTCAAAAATATTTATGGCATTGGGAGCAAGGTAAGCAACGATAAAGTATTAATATTCTAAGGAAGAAATATGAACTATTAAGTGGCACATAATTTTCTAGGGAATAAAGACTTTATTATCACAGGAGGCTTGTGACCCTGCTCAATTAAAGGAGGTTAATCTCAAGAGAAAACATATAATTGAACTGATAAACTAGATCAACTCTTTATTTCAGCCCATGAGGTAAAGGTTCCCCTGCACATATGTTCTAGTCGTTCCTGACTCTGGAGTGCAGTGCTCATCTCTATTTCAAAGCGGAAGAGCCAGCGCTGTCCGAAGACTTATCCGCGGTCATGTGGCCAGCATGACTAAATGCCAAAGGCACATGGAACGCTGTTACCTTCCCACAAAGTTGATCCTGTTTTTCTACTTGCATTTTTACATGCTTTAGAACTGCTAGGTTGGCAGAAGCTGGGACAAATAACGGGAGCTCACTCCATTATGCAGTGTTAGGGATTTGAACCACCGAACTGCCTACCTTTCTGATCAACACACTCAGCATCTCAGCCACTGAGCCACCACACCCCTTATTTCAGCCCATACTATCTACAATTATTTCATGCCCAGATTATTTTGTATACCATGTATTTCCAAAATGATTTTGTTGTTGAATTAAATGGATGAAGTGGAATTATTGATGCTTTTATATGGAGGGTTAAGTTTATTTGGGAGTACTTTGTAGAAGGCTGAAAAATCAATAGTGATTGATGCCAGAAATAAAGCTGGGGGAGAATGCTTGTACCTTTTTTTTTTCATTTTGTTTTCCCATAGATCAGGATAAGAGAAATTGCTTTTACCAAGGACCTGAAGCTACTATTTTAAAAAGGATTTTAAAAATTACACCAAGGGCTATGATGGGCTTTTAAAATTAGGTCATAGTTTGCCTCCCCTGTTTTATAGGAAGGAATCTCCTCCAGGGATCTTGATACTTAGAAATTGAATCTTTTCCTTACCCTAGTACTGGGATGGCGAACCTATGGCACGTGTGCCACAGGTGGTACGTGGAGCTATTTGTCAGGGCATGCGGGGCTTTGCCCTGTCAGCTGGCCAGCGTGCATGCGCGTCCTGGCCAGCTGACTTCAGCCTTTTTTTGAGGCCATTTTTTGCCCTCCCCAGGCTCCCAAGGCTTTATAGGAGCTTGGGGAGGGCAGAAACAGCCTCCCCCGCCCCCCAGAGGCTCTCCGGAGGCTTCAGGAGCTTTGGGAGGCTTCCCTGAAGGTTCTGTAGGGCAAAAAATGACCCTATGAGCAAACCAGAAGTCATTTCCGGCTTGTCCTTAGGGGCGTTTTTCGTCCTCCGGAGCCTTCAGGGAAGCCTCCTGAAAGTCTCTGAACGCTCCGGAGGGCTAAAACCGGCCCTACAAGCAAACCGGAAGTCCGTCCCTGAACTTCCAGTTTGCCCATCGGGCTGGTTTTTTTGCACTCCGGAGGCTTCAGGAAAGCTCCTGAAGCCTCCAGAGGACCTTGGGGGGATGGGGGGTGGGGGAGGCTGTTTCCGCCCTGCCCAGGCTCCTCTAAAGCCTCTGGAGCCTGGGGAGGGTAAAAAAGCAAACAAAAAGGGGGGAGGAGCGCTGGTCATGGGTCTCACATTGCATTATGGGTGTGGCACACCTGCGCATGACCCCCCTGTGCTCCCCCCACTTTTGGCACGCGAGCCAAAAAAGGTTTGTCATCACTGTCCTAGTATTTATCCTAGCGTCTATTCAGTTGTGCCTAATTCTGAGAGACTTCCTGGAAAAGCCCCTGCATTTTTCTTTGTAAGATTTTCAGAAGTGGTTTGTTATTGTCTTTTTTCTACAATTGAGAGATTAGGACTAATCCAGCCCAGTGGTGGGTTCTGGATCCTGTTGCAACCAGTATGGTGCAACGGGGCCTGGTGTCCCCCACATGCACACATGCACAACGCACACATGCATCCTTACCTCCACAATGCCTCCATGATGCTCCAGCTGCTCGGCGGAGTTGTTGCATAGGCGCCGTACGCTCCGTGCGTGTGTGCGGAAGTGCTGAAGAGCTCAAATACAGGTAAGGAGCTCGGGCGGGCAGGTGGGCCCTCCAGAGCACCGTACCGGAATGATTCTGGTGCTCCCAGCAGGCACCGGCATGGCCGTACCAGGGCCTATTGCTTGCAACCCACCACTGATCCAGTCTCACCCAGTTGGGTTCATGCCTAAGGCAGAACTAGAACTTACAGCCCTTAGCGAATAATGACGCAATACACCAAACTGGCTCTCAGCTGCTATTTACCCAGGATAAAAAAAAAACCTGTAAGGATACATAGTTAGATAGTCAATGGGCACCTTTTATGTTTTCCTTTAAGTGTAATCTCCTACAACATAACTTTTTGAAAATAGAAAAACAGGTTAAAATATCTTATTTCAGGTTACTGCTGTAGGCTAGTCACTTTGCCAGCAAGTATCTGACTTAACTTTATGGTGACATGGTAATGCTTACATCAAGTATCAGTGCCCCATCCTGTCAGTTTAAGAGATTACTCAGGGAAATTTGAGTGTGCAGATAATGAGTTTGCAGTGAAATTCTCCTAACAGATATGTTTGAGATATGTTTATAGACATGCTTGTTATTCACATTCACATTTTAAAGCAACCCAAAGGATAGAGAGATTGCATTATTTATTATATTTATTAATCAGTATTATAACATTTATTGGCCATCCATCTTACTACAGGGTAACTTTGGATAGCTTATTGTTCTGATCCCCCCTCCCCACACCTGTGAATAAACCAGAACACAGGCTTGGCTGTTTGCCACTGTTTAATTACTGAGATAACAAATCCTTTGGCTGAAGGCCCTGACAATTCACGTTCAATAGAGCAACCCAGATAATTCAAATGAAGCAACGCAGATAGTCCAAACGAGCAGACACGGCTAGAATACACAGATAGATTTTCTTAACTATTAATTCGAAAAGTTGTTTCCTGCAAATATCCCCTTCCAACGCCTCACCTATGATCTCTCTTGGGAGGGGCCAATCCACAACCACCTGTGCTTAATCATCATCTGTGAGTCTGCCTACGGAGTTGCTGCTTCCGTTTCTCAGCCCTTCTCAATCTAGCATCAGGGACAAACTGCCTTTGATCCTCCCCACTGCTCCATGCCTCCGGTGCCTCCTGGTGGCCAACCAGCCTCTCTGGTCCCTGCTCTGAGTCTGAACCCTGCACAGAGTCCTCCACATCATCTAGGGCAGACTCATATGGTTCCTCGCTATCCGAATCCATCAGCAGCTCAACCGGATCCTGCTGGGCCACAACAGCTTATTATATTACTGTCAGGCCTATAGTTATGTTCCTTTTAGGATCTTTGGCCTGCCACACTTTCTATTATTTTCCTATGCTGTTTCATTAGTGTAGTAGTTGGGAGGGGGGAATAGAAAGGAGTAGATTTGTGGAATGTATTGTTGTCATTCTTTTCTAGAAGCTCAAGATCATCTTTAGTCTCGGCACCTCGACACCTGACCGGAAGCAGAGGGGTGTAGATGCCACCGTGGAAGATGATATGTCAGCGTTCCAAATACCATGCATGAAATCAATCAGAGACCAAGGCAGAATGATCCTTAAAGTTCCATTTTAATCATACAGGCAAGTTGGCACTTCTGTGGAATTCAACTCTGATTCTCATCCTGGAATTCCACCCAGTTGAAAGTTCATAACCCTGTGCCCACTCCCATAAATCCATCATATGTTCCAATCATCATCTTCCACTCTGGCATCTACACCTCTCTGCTTCCGGTCAGGTGTCGAGGTGCGGAGACAAAAGATGACCTTGAGCTTCTAGAAAGAATGACAACAAAACATTCCGCAATCCTACTCCTTTCTATTCCCCCCTCCTAACTACTACACTAATGAAACACATAGGAAATTATAAGAAAGTGTGGCAGGCCAAAGATCCTAAAAGAAACAACTACAGCCTTTGCCTGCTCCCGCTCTCCCGGTGGGCTTCCCCCGCTTCTGGGGGGGCACAGGACGCCCCGGAGAGGTGTCCTGCCGAGGGAACGGCTCACGGAGGGTCCTGGCGTCGGCGGCGGCTGGCGGGGGCTTCTCCGCTTCGTTCTAGGCACCGGGGAGCAGTCTCGGAGGGCGCCCGTGTGCGCGCGCCTCGCCCCATGCCGATCGGAGAACGTGCGATTGAACGAAGCAGCGGCAATGTGGTGAGAGGCTTCCCTTCTCCATTCCTTTTATCTTGAATTTATGGACTTTTCAGCATCCTTTTTAAAAAAAAAGTCAAACTTTCGGACTTTTGCTAGAGGTGCGGCTAGAGGGAGGGGGATTTCCCCCCCTCCCTTGGACAAGCGGCTTGAGAAGATTTTGCTTTCGCCCTCAGGGGAAGGAGGAGGGGGGAGAGCCAACTAATGATGCCTCACCCTCATAAAAGTGACTTTCATTGGACTTAGCTCCAGAATTTATGGGTGAACTGAGAACTTTCTGAACTTTTAAAACTTTATTATGCCTCTGAGCCCAAAGCTGGCAGGGCAAGATGGCACACTTCCGTTGTCTTCATGAACTGTGAAACCAGACTCCACCTTTAAAATTCAGGCTTCCGGTCTTTGTCTCCGAGTCACCCAGAGGAATCTCTTGTGGATTGTTTTTTTCTGAACTCTTTGGGGAAAAAAATTTTCATCTATTGCTAGACTGACTAAAGAAATCCCCATCTGTTTGGATCCTCTGCCTTCTGGATTCGCCTGCCTGCTCTACTTCTCCAGCTGCCCAGTCTCTATTTTGACTGATTTCCTTGCTTTAAAAACCATGTCTCCAAAAAGACCACCTCCTGGAAAGCCTGGATTTGCTACTTCTGCCCCAACATCTGCAACGTCTAGCCCAGCTACACAGTCAAAGATAACAGAACTGATGCAACCCAAGACTACAGAGATAGACTTTCAACAAATGCTTCAACAAATTCTACAGGGCCAGGAGGAAATTAAGAAACAGTTAAGGGAAATGAAAGATGAAATTAAACAGAACCAAGCCCAAATCTTTAAGAACTCACAGAGACTGGACCTTGTGGAGGGTGGGGTGGCGGAGGCGAGGGGGGGGGGTAGAGGCTTTACAGAAGGGGAACAAAGAACTTGACATCCAACAAATGAAAATAGAGTTTGAGAGAATGTCCTTTTATCTTAGATTTCAAAATGTAATAGAAGCAGATGGGGAAAACATAAGGGACATTATGACTAATATTCTAGCTGAATACATACATAAAGATAAACAGCAGATGGAATGGGAGATAGACCTAGCTTATAGAGTGAATTCAGCATATGCCAGAACACATAATGTACCCAGGGAGGTTCACATTAAATTCCTTAGGAAAACCACAAGAGATGAAATTCTGGGTGTGCAAAGGGGGCAAACATTGACATACTGTGACAGGGAGATAACCATTCTAAAGCAGATTCCCAAAAAAATTAGGGAAAAAAGGAAAAATTATTCGCAATTGGCGAATAAATTATACCAGAAGGGGGTGTGGTTTAGATGGTTGATGCCTGAAGGTATGCTGATATTCTGGGAGGAGACAAGAATCAGAATTAATACACCCATAGAGGCACAGGCCTTTATGGAAAAAAATAAAGCCAACCTAGAAAAAACAGAAGATACCACAACGGTCACGCAGGACACGGGAGGGGCCGGAGCTCTGCCAACGGGGGGTGAAGGGGCAACACCAAGAAAGCTCAGATCACAAAAATAAATAAGAAAATCACAATGTTACAAACAGACCGAAAGTAAAAATGAATTTATAACTAGACTATATATTATAATTATATAAATTGATTGAAAATTACTCTTTCTAGAATTAAGATGCTGACTTTTTATGATTATGTATTAAGATTTGATATTTTGATGTAATCTAGGAGTTTGGAGGGAGGGGGCGTCTGCCGCATTTGCAACTGCCAAAATTTGTAATTCCACTTACCCTTTTCCACATAAATGTTTTTAAAAAAACCAATAAAACTTTTTGAAAAAAAAAAAAAAAAAAGAAGAAAAATGTTTCCTGAAAAGAGAACAACATAAAAGTTAACATAACACAATTTTAACACCTCTCCCCCTCCCCCAGGGGGACCCTTTGGCTTATCGGGAAACTTCTCATGGAATTGTTTTACTAACTTCTCCACTTTTAGGTTCCCACTGTTCACCCAAGTAGCTTCAGACAAAGAGTAACCCTTCTAGTGCACTAAGTACTGCAAGCGACCCCTATTCAGCCTGAAATCTACGATTTTTTCCACCTCAGATTGTGTCTCCCCTTCTATCACTACAGGAGGAGATTGGGCTTGGGTGGATGCTCTTATGTTAGACCCAATTACTGGTTTCAACAAGCTACAATGAAATTCTGGGTCAATTTCCCCTAGACTTCTGGGTAGACTGAGTCGAACTGTAACTGGGTTAACTATCTTCACTATTGGGAATGGACCTAGAAATTTTGGACCCAATTCCTTACTAGGCATTCCTAATCTTATGTATTTGGTAGATACAAAAACTTTGTCCCCCACACGGAAGGGGTTTTGGAGTGAGCAATGTTGATCAGCTTGCTTCTTGTAGGCTTTTGTCGCAACTGCTAGAGCCTTCTTCGTATTCTCCCATCCTTTCTTTAGCCTGTCCATCCATCCATTCAAAGACCTGGCGGAAGGAGGTTCTCTAGGCACCTCAGGCATGGCAACAACTTCCATGCCACTGGTAATCTGGAAAGGAGTTAATTCCGTGCTGCTGTGGACCATGTCGTTGTACACCACTTCATCGAAGGGTAGCAAGTCCGACCAGTTGTCTTATTGATAGTCCACAAAACACCGGATGTATTGTTCCACCACCGCATTGGGTCTCTCTGCTGCGCAGTTCATGTTGGGATGAACCTCTGAGCTCAGTTCTTGTGTGGACCCAATGGATCTCAGGACATCTCTCTAGAACTTGGCTGTGAGCTGGACTCCACGGTCTGAAATGATCCTCTTGGGTACTCCTTGCAGGCGATAAATGTGTTTCACAAACATTTTCACTAATTCGTTTGCGGATGGCAATCCTGAGCAAGCAATGAAGTATGCCTGTTTAGAAACCAAATCAATAACTGTCCAGATTACTCTGTTCCCACTGCTGTCTGGGAGTTCTACAATGAAGTCCATTGCAACCTCTTCCCATGGTCGGATAGGGCTCTCTGCTGCAGGTGCTGAAGGTTCTGGGCTCTTGGATTCAATCATCCACGGCTGGCCCTTTTCCTCCTCCGAGGCCTCCCCCTTGGTAGGACTCTTCGTCACCTTAAGTTGGGGATCCTCTTCCAGAGGTCTTTTGCCCTTTTCCTCCTCTGAGGCCTCCCCCTTGGTAGGACTCTTTGTCACCTTAAGTTGGAGATCCTCTTCCAGAGGTTGTTGGCCCAGATGACCATTCTGTGGTGGCATCTGGGACCCTCTTCTTACCGCTGTGGTGGTTGGTGTGCACGTTTGTGGCATTGGGGCTGGAGCCAAGCACTCTGACGCTCTGTGGCCAAGTTGACAGCAATGGTGGCATTTTATTGGCCCCCATGAGGAAAGGAAGCTAGTTACATCTCTAAACTTCGGAACCTCCTCATTACATTGGACTGCTCTCCATCTTGCAGCTTCCCCCTTGGTAAACCCTTCTTCCATAGCGGAGATTGCTTCTCTGTAGGAAGGTGGGGTAAGAACCTGTTGGGGCATTGCAGATGCACCTTGTCCCGCTTCCCATCCTGTAGGCCTCCTTTTGGTAATCCCTTCTTCCCTTTTGGAGATTGCTTCTCTGTAGGAAGGTGGGATAAGAACCTTTTGGGGCATTGCAGGGGAGACTGGAACCGGTGGGGAGGTCAGTCTCTCGGTTGGCCATTGCCCAGTTTTCTGCCATGGTGCTATCTGCTGAGGGAGGGCAGGTGCCCACTGGCATTCCTCCCATCCATGACCTGGGGTTAAGACCCATCCCGGGGTTGCCTGCTTCACAGGTTTCAGTTCAACCAATGATGGCTGGCTAGGGGGGTTTATGTGCCAAGGACCCTCCTGCTGGCTTGGAGGAGTTATGGGCCAAATAGGTGCCCTCTGCTGGCTTGGAGCATTTTCCCATGTACATGGCAAAGGAGGTGCCCAGTGGCATCTTCCCCATCCATACTCTGGGAAGAAAACCCAATCTGGTGGTGCTTCATTCACTGGTTGCAGCCCAATTTCCAGTGGCTGGCAAGTGAAAGATGCTGGCCAAATCCCTTCTTGCTGTCTGGGTTGAAATTCCCATTTTCATAGGGAATCTATCTCCCACTCAGTTGCAGGGTAATAAGTCATTTCATTTATCGCTGTCTGGAAGGAGTCAAAATCTCCACTCCAGGTTTTTTTCCAAACCTTGCTTCCAAGCTGGGGGGAAGGAGGGGGAGCATGCACTCACGTTTAGTTGTCCGAGATGGTCCGGGAAGCCCATCAGAGATGACTGCGTGGGGATGGCTGGGATCTCCTTTCATCAGATCTTCTGGCCATCCTCTAACCAGGTGTAGAAAAAGTCTTTTCCAGCCCCCTCCGTCCTTTTGCCAGATGCAATAAATCTTGAAGCAGATTCCTTTTCCTTTGAAGTTAGCAGAGACGCGTTCCATCTCAGCTTCTTATCACCAAAAACTTACTCATAATTGTTCGCTGATATTTTACGCTGTCCTGGTCAGCGTTGGGAATTCAGCACCCCCTCACCAACCCCCTCCGCCCCTGCTTTATTTTAAAGGGAGAGTTGGAATAATGTCATGGTATTCCAAATACCATGCATGAAATACCATGCATGAAATCAATCAGAGACCAAGGCCGAATCATTCTTAAAGTTCCAATTTAATCATACAGGCAAGTTGGCACTTCTGTGGAATTCCAACTCTGATTCTCATCCTGGAATTCCACCCAGTTGAAAGTTCATAACCCTATGCCTACTCCCATAAATCCATCACATGATCCAATCATCATCTTCCACCCTGGCATCTACACCCTTCTGCTTCTGGTCATGTGTCGAGGTGCGGAGACAAAAGATGACCTTGAGCTTCTAGAAAGAATGACAACAAAACATTCCACAATCCTACTCCTTTCTATTCCCCCCTCCTAACTACTACACTAATGAAACACATAGGAAATTATAAGAAAGTGTGGCAGGCCAAAGATCCTAAAAGAAACAACTACAGGCCTGACAGGATGATTGGAACATGTGATAGGATTATGGGTGTGGGGATAAGATCATGAACTTTCAACTGGGTGAAATTCCAGGAACAAAATCAGAGTTGGAATCCCACAGACGTGCTAAGATTCCTGTATGATTAAATTAGAACTTTAAGGATGATTTTGCCTTGGTCTCTGATTGATTTCATGCATGGTATTTAGAGCACTGACATTATTCCAACTCTCCCTTTAAAATTAATCACTAGCACCCTCCCCTCGCATGGGGTGGTGGTCTGGTGAAGGGGTGCTGAATTCCCAACACTGACTGGGACAGCGTAAAATATCAGCGAACAATTATGAGTAAGCTTTTGGAGATAAGAAGCTGAGATGAGACGCTTCTCTGCTAATCTTCAAAGGCAAAGGAATTTCTGCTTCAAGATTTATTGCATCTGGCAAGAGGCACAGCCTAAGGGGAATGGAACGGAGGGGCTGGAAAGGCTTTTTCTACACCTGACTAGAGGATGACCAAAAGGGAATGAATGGAGATCCCAGACACCCTCACACAATCATCTCTGATGGGCTTCCCGGACCATTTCGGACAACTAAACATGAGTGTATGCTTCCCTTCCTTCCCCCCAGCTTGGAAGCAAGGCTTGGGAAAAAAACTGTAGTAGAGGTTTTGACTCCTTCCAGGCACGATAAATGAAATGACTTATTACCCTGCAACTGAGTTGAAGACAGATTCCCTATCAAAATGGGAATTTCAACCCAGACAGCAAGAAGGGATTTGGCCAGCATCTTTCACTTGCCAGCCACCGGAAATTGGGCAGCTTGTGAATGAAGCATTACCAGATTGATTTTTTTCCCCAGAGTATGGATGGATAAGATGCCACTGGGCACCTCCTGTGCCATCAACATGGGAAAATGCTCCAAGCCAGCAGAGGGCACCTACTTGGCCCATAACTCCTCCAAGACAACAGAAGGGTCCTTGGCATATAACCCCCCTAGCCAGCCATCGTTGGTTGAGTTGCAACCTGTGAATCAGGCAACCCCGGGATGGGTCTTAACCCCAGGTCATGGATGGGAGGGATGCCAGTGGGCACCTGCCCTCCCTCAGCAGATGGCACCATGGCAGAAAACTGTGCAGTGGCCAAACGAGGGATTGACCTCCCCACTGGTTCCAGTCTCCCTTGCAATGCCCCAAAAGGTTCTTACCCCACCTTCCTACAGAGAAGCAATCTCCACAATGGAAGAAGGGTTTACCAAGGGGGAAGCTGCAAGATGGAGAGCAGTCCAATGTGATAAGGAGGTTCCGAAGTTTAGAGATGTAACTAGCTTCCTTCCTTCAGGGGGGCCAATAAAATGCCACCATTGCTGTCAACTTGGCTACAGAGCATCAGAGTGATTGGCCCCAATGCCACAAACGTGCCCACCAACCGCCACAGCGGTAAGAAGAAGGCCCCAGATGCCACCAGAAAAGAGTCATCTGGGCCACCAACCTCTGGAAGAGGACCCCCAACTTAAGGTGACGAAGTGTCCTACCAAGGGGGTGGCCTTGGAGGAGGAAAAGGGCAAACAATATCCGGAGGAGCACCCCCAACTTAAGGTGACAAAGAGTCCTACCAAGGGGGAGGCCTCAGAGGGGGAAAAGCCCAAAACACCTCTGGAAGAGGATCCCCAACTTAAGGTGACAAAGAGTCCTACCAAGGGGGTGGCCTTGGAGGAGGAAAAGGGCAAACAATATCCGGAGGAGCACCCCCAACTTAAGGTGACAAAGAGTCCTACCAAGGGGGAGCCCTTGGAGGGGGAAAAGCCCAAACAACCTCTGGAAGAGGGATTATGGGTGTGGGGATAAGATCATGAACTTTCAACTGGGTGGAATTCCAAGAAGAAAATCAGAGTTGGAATTCCACAGATGTGCCTGTATGATTAAAATGGAACTTTAAGGATGATTCTGCCTTGGTCTCTGATTGATTTCATGCATGGTATTTGGAACACTGACAATTACATTATATTAATGAAAGCATGGTGGAATCCAGGGGTGGTTTTCAATTTTTTTTACTACCAGTTCTGTGCTTGTGGCTTGTTTGGTGGGTATGGGTTGTTGGTCATGTGGTGGTGGGTGTGGCTTGTTGATCATGTGACTGGGTGGGCATGGCTTCATCATCATGTGACTGGTTGGTCATGTGACTGATTGGGCGCAATTGGTTGGTCATGTGACTGGGTGGACATAGCTGGTTGGTCATGGCCTATTTTGTGGGTGTGCCTTGGTGGTCATGTGACTGGGTGAGTGTGGCCAATTTAATGTCACTCACTAGGAGATGTGATGGATTGGGTAAAATATGGTGAAGCTCACTTAACAATGCTCTTGCTTAGCAACCAAAATTTTGGGCTCAATTGTCATAAATCAAGGACTATCTCTGCCTTCCTCTGCATGGCAGCGTTGTCCTAGTAAACTCCTTCTCCTTTCTGGTAATTTTCCTCTCTTACAGGCAACAAAATAATCCAGACAATGTACGGTTTCCTGCTACAGCAGGGGGTTGGACTAGATGGCCTCTTAGTCTTCTAGCCAGTGATGGGTTCTGAATCCCATTGCAACCAGTACAGTTGCAACGGGGCCTGGCATCCACTAAATGAACGCGCGCAGCATCCTTACCTCTTGCGATGCCTCCGCGATGCTCCAGCTGCTCGGCGGAGTATCGAGCAGATGTTGTGTGCTCCGTGCGCGTGCGCAGAAGCGCCGAAGAGACCAAATACAGGTAAGGAGCTCGGGCGGTCGGGCCCGCCGGAGCACCATACCAGAACGGTACCCCGTGCTCCGGGTAGGCACCGATATGCCCATACCAGGGTGTACCGTCTGCAACCCACCACTGCTTCTAGCCCTAAATTGCTGTGCTGTTTTTTCCTTCCTTCCTTCCTTCCTTCCTTCCTTCCTTCCTTCCTTCCCTTCTTTCTCCCCCCCCAAAAAAAATATTATTCCCAGAAAGGCTCATTTCACATACCTGCCAGATAGAGATAATGAGATAATGAGCCTTTAGAAAATTTGGCTCCATTTACAAGCAGGGAATGATCCAAATCCTTTCAGAAACACAAAGCCCATATTGCACAAACCCCAAAACTTCAAAAAAACAGAACCATATAAGAATCCTACCTTTTAAGTTGATCCAGAAACAAACTGCTGAATGTCACTTTGTAAACTTCCTTTTGAGCAGCTTTTCAATTTAAAGCAGGTTTCAATTTAAAGTTTGCAGCATTAAGACTTGTGGACTTCCAGAATTCCACAGCCAGGCATGCTCAGTTCTGATTTAAAGTGACAGCATTTGTTTTTCTCCCTGCTGAGTCTAAAAAGGGAGTTTGTTTCCTTCCTCCCACTCTCCCCCCTTCTCTCTTTTAGTTTTTAAAACCTCTTTTCCCTTGACTGAACTGGCAGGGAAAAAGGGCTTTTAAAAAAAGCTTCTGACAAAGGTTTGGGGGCGTGGCCAAGGCACTATTACTACCGGTCCGGTACGCTAGAGTTTCATTACCTCTTCTGGCATACAGGACCATACTGGGAGGAACCCACCTCTGCTATATATATATGCCATATGTGTACATACATATTACATAATATAGAGTGTGTATAGGCACACAAAAAGAGACATTATCTACTATATATATATATATATATACTCTATGTGTATGTACACACACACACACACACAGCTCTTCTAACACTATACACATTCAATCTCACTTACTGCATTACACACACAGAGTCAACTTTCTGCCATACATTTAACTATAACTTCTGTAACATTAGAACATTATACATGCCTTCAGATGTTCTTCCCTAGCTTGCACATGACTGTTAGAGCCAGGAAATGTCATGGATTGAGTAAAATGTGTTGAAACTCACTTAGCAATGCTCTTGCGTAGCAACCTAAATGTTGGGCTCAATTGTGATCATAAGTCAAGGACTACCTCTGCCTTCCTCTGCATGGCAGCCTTGTCCTAGTAAACTCCTTCTCCTTTCTGGCAATTGCCCTCTTGTTAGAGGCACCAAAATAATCCAGACAACATAAGATTTCTTGCTGGTTGGACTAGAAGGCCTCCAAGGTCCCTACTAACCCTGCTATTCTATGATTCTGCAAGGATCTTCTGCTGGAGCAGGGGGTTGGACTAGATCAGGTGGCAACCTTTTCGGCACCGAGTGCACAAACTGCAACCCAAAACCAACTATTTATTGCAAAGTGCCAACACGGGAATTTAACCTGAAAAATGAAGTTTTACTATCTAAAATACTGATAAACAAGGCAGAGTTCAGCTAATTGTTCTAAGAAAAATGTGATAAATGCACTTTTATGCCCCCCTTTTTTCTGATTTTAAAATATTACATTTAGCAGCAATAAAAAAGAAAAACTTTTAAACATCATTTCCCTTTTTTTCTCTCTCTATTCCTCCCCCCTCTGTTTCTCTTCCCCCTCTCTTTCTCTCAATTTCCCACCCTTCCTCCCTCCTTTCTCTCTTTCCGTCCCCGCTCTTCCTCTTCTTTCTTTCTTTCCCCCTTTCTCCCCCTTTCTCTCCTTCCCTCCCTTCCTCCCTCCTTCTCTCTTTCTCCTTCTCTCTTTCTCTCTCTTTCCTTCCCTCCCCTCTCTTCCTCTCTCTTTCCCCACTCTTTCTTTCCCCCCTTTCCTTGCCTGTCTCTTTAAATTGTGCCTCTTTGTCTCAAGGGCCCCAGCAGAACAAAGCAATTGGGAAAGGATTGGTGCGGGGTGGTGGTGGAATAAGGTAAGGAGGCAAAACAGAGGGAGGGGGTGGGAAAGGCGGGGCATCCCACCACAAGAACCTCTGCTGGAAAAGCTATCGGGGAGGTGAGAGTGAGTGAGCTGAGAAGCCTCCGTTTCTCCTCACCTTATTTACACACACACACACACACACCACACACCAATCCTTTCCCAATTGCTTTGTCCCGCTTGGGCTCTTGAGAGGAGCCTGCGACGTGCGTTTTCTATCAAGGTTAGGCTCATTTCAGGGGGAGCATGCGTGGTGACAAAGAGGCGCGATTTAAAGAGACAGGTGAGCCATTTTGGGGGATGGAAGCGGCTTCTCCATCATGACTCCAGGAGGAGGAGGGGACCCAATCTCCCTTGTTGGGAAGATTCCTCTCTGTTTCTCATCTCTCTCTTTCTCCCCCCCTTTCTCTCTTTGTCCATCTCTCTTTCTCCCTCTCTCTTTCTCTTTCTCTCTCCCTACTCTTTCTCTCTCCCCCTCTTTCTCTCTTTCTCCATCTCTCTCTCTGTATCTCATCTCTCTTTCTCTCCCCTCTCTCTCGTGTGTGTGTGTGTGTACATGCGCAAGCCTGATAAAGGATAACTGCCCCTTCCTCTTTCTCCCCCCTCTCTGTTGTGTGTGTGTGCGTGCGTGTGCATGCACGTGTGCACATGAGCAAGCCTGATAAGAGGACAGAGCCATTCACTTCCCCAGCACAGGAAGGGGTTTGAGACTGCATCGCAGCCCTGAGCGCCAACAACTGCCCCTTTCTCTTTTCCCCCCTCTTGTTGCAGTCACACTCTCTTCTTCTTTCTCCCTCCCCCACGAGGTTGCCATTCCCTTCGCGGCATCTGCAGGGCTTGAGACTTCCCTCTCTTCTCTTTCCTGAGGTGTGGGCTTTAATGAAGGGGAAACAAAAGTGACCAAACACGTGCATGGGGAGCCCGGCCCCCTCCCTTCTGCTTTGTTTTTCTGCCCTCTTTTTCACTTTAAAAAGGCCTTTGAACACATGCTGAGGAGGAACCCCTGCCCTCCCATCACTCAACCTTCTGCACAACCTCCCTCCCACCTTCACCCAAAGCCTCGCACCGGACCAGGAGACTGGAATTTCTCCCCCCCCCCCTGTTGTGTACTTTGGTAACAGGACTGTTTTTCCAGTAGAGTAGAGGGAGGGGTCACGCGAGGTTTAACACAGCCTGATTGGTCCATTAGACTGAGAGAAAACTTTTTAACCTTCAGCTTCTCCTGTTGGTTCCCAGTTTCCTCTCAGTCTGGTCCAAAGCACTGTGCTTGGTTCCTAGTAAGCTGTTAGAGTAAATAGTGAGTTTTTTGTTCAGAGCTATTTCGTTTAATTGAGAATTCTAAATTTACTAAATTACAAGCTGCGCCCTGCAGGACAGCCTGTTACTGTCCTCAGCAGGCCGTTTCCCTCTCCCTCCCTGCGGGCAGGTCGTCCGGACTGATTCCTGGTGTCTCGGGTGTGCCGGGCAACCCCGCAGCGTCGTAAGCCTCCCCCAGCTGCCCGCACCGAAAGACTTCGGCCGAAGAGTAAGTGACGGGGCCGCAGCGCGATTTACGGCGCGAAGACCGGCAGACCGCTCCCCTCCGTTCCGCGCCTCTTCTCCCGTGGCGGCTACAGCCCCACGGCAGCGGCACGTGTTTTCTTGATAATTTAAAGTGGAATGAAGAGACTGGGGAGGCCAGGGGCGGTGCGCTATTATTAGCGGCCACCTGAAGAATCAGTTAACGGGCGAAGCGGCGGCCATTTTGAACACGTGCGTCGGCCGGCACAGACAAGGCCCGAAGCCATCTGCAGGCCTAAGACTGTCAGAGAAGAAGGCCCAGGACGAGCGGTCCTTTCCACAGGGAGCCAAGGCCTCTACATTCTACTGTGAGCACGTGAGTGAGGGCGATGGTGGCGTGATCTGAAGCGGCACAGGCCGCGCGCCCCCAGCCTCAGGAGGACAAGGCAGGCCCCACGGAGCCGGCTAGGCCTCGAATTTCCAGGCCCTCTGCAGACAACAGGCCTTCCAGAGCTCTGCAAAGAGACAAGCTCAGACATTCCAGGGCTATTGAAAGAACCATAGCAAGGGCCGAAAGGAAGGCCCAATCCTCTAGGCCCAGGTCCAGGTCTCCTCTGGCTGAGGCCCCTTGCCCTTCTCCCATGATCAACAGGGGTTTCAGCCCTTCCTCCCCCTCTGTCTCCCCATCCAGGTCTGATAGGAGCGGGGGGTGGGGAGATTCACCCTCACAAGCTAACTCCCCTGAGGCAAGTGGGGTGGAGATGGCTGATCCTTTAGAGGGTCCCTCTGATAACTACCAGCACACCAGGAAAACTCGGGCAGGTGTAGTTCCAAGAAGTTATGATTCAGAGTATGATGAGGATGATCTCGAGCATCTCCCAGAGAAGATCTAGGGCCTCCTCGCCTTCTCTTCTGAGTGAGGTGTCTTCTAGGGGGGAGGCACACAGGAAGGAGGACTGGGGGTTCTCTGAGGACGAAGATGCAACCCCTGACCCTCCCCCCTCCTCCAATCTATTCCTCCCGGCCATGTTCAAGCCCTTACTCCGGAAGGCCAGGAAGACCACTAAGATAGGGACTGGGGATCCCACTTTTCCCCCTCCTAGGGATCCGGACATGGTCATGTTCTCAAACACGGCCACTAATAAAGAGGAGATTCCAGCTCCTCCACTATTTTTAGAAGTGGCCACTAGCCAGTGGGCTCGTCCCTCAAACTTTTCTTCCCCAGGCAGCAACGATCGTCGCGCCTATAATTTGGAGAAGTCCTTTGTGCAGGCCCCCCAACTCCCTGCCATTTATCAGCCTATAGCTGCTCTGGTCTCCTCTTCCCCAGTGGTTTCGGGGGATGCGGCAGACAAGCTTAAACCGGAGGATAAGAGGGCGGAATTGACCCTGCGGAAGAACTATAACGCTTCCGCATGGGCGGTCAGGGCGGCAGCCGCAGCCTCGTATTTTAACCGCACGACGGTGATGTGGCTCCGCCAACTCCAGGATAGTATCCCAATCCAGGACGACCGCGTTCACCAGGACTTGACCAAAATTATGGCTGCATGCCAGTATTCCGCTGATGCGACCCTGGACGCTGTGAGGTTTGGTTCCAGCGCCCTGGCCACATCAGTCGCTTCCCGCCGGCTCCTTTGGCTTAGGAACTGGCAAATAGACAACAAGGCGAAATGGGACCTTGTGGCAGCCCATTTCGCAGGTCCGAATCTGTTCGGGGGCAGCCCTGGATCCCATATTGGTGGAAAACAAAGACAAGAAAAAGGTCTTGCTTACCTCCACCAAGAAGTCCGAGTCCCGTAGCCATCCATATCGCAGGTCCTCTTTTAGGGCCTCGAACAAGGACCAGGAACAACGCTTCCAACCTTACAGGCAGGACAGGCAGTTTCATCGGCCTGGCTATCAGGACCGTTCCCGATACCAATCTCAATCCAAACGGCCCTTTCGCGGGGGGGGGGCTGCCCCTTCCAGAGAGGGAAATGACTCGAACCCGAGTCATCCCATCGGCGGCCGCCTGGCTCTGTACGCGGACAAATGGGACGAAGTCACCTCAGATGGGTGGGTCGGGGCCACAGTCCATCACGGGCTGAGGTTAGAGTTCCTCTCCAAACCTCCAAGGTTTTTCAAGGTTTTCCTGTTCAAAGTTCTGGCAGCACTGGCGGCTCACCTACCATCCATTCCGGTGAGGCTCCAGTGCTACTTGGACGATGTCCTAGTCCAGGCAGAGTCCCTTCCCAGGGCAACTTCAGATCTCTGGCTAACGATCCGCTGGCTCCAGACCCTGGGTTTTTCAGTGAATTTTCCCAAAAGCCACTTGTCCCCATCCAGACAGATTCTCCATCTAGGGACAGTTATAAATTCTGTCTCAGGGAGGGTTCGCCTATCCCCAGATCGCTTAGCCAGTCTGCGACAGTTGGTTGCCAACGTCCGAAGAAAAAGGTCTGTTTCCATCCTGACCTTATCCCAACTTCTGGGAAAGATGGTGTCCTGTATAGGGATAGTCCCCTTGGCCCGGCTCCACCTACGACCTCTTCAGTGGGCACTGATCCCGGCCCAGAAAAAGATGATGAGCAACTCCCTACGCCCGAGTCGCCTACCGGCAGACGTGAGGCTGTCCCTCAGGTGGTGGATGTCCCCGGCACTTCAGCAAGGGGGATCATTTTGGGAGCTGGAGAGGGTGACCATCACAACGGACGCGAGCCTCTTTGGCTGGGGGGCCATAATGGGCACCAACATGGCCCAAGGACGCTGGACTGCCTCAGATCTCAGCCACAATATCAACTGGCAGGAACTGAAGGCCGCGAGACTGGCCCTCCGGACTTTTCATCGACATCTCCAGGGACGACACGTCGTCCTGCTCATGGACAATGTGGCAACAAAAGCCCACGTAAACTGTCAAGGGGGGACCCACTCCCACGCCCTGTGGCGGGAGGCGCAGACGTTGGGCTTGTGGGCGGAGAGACACTTGGCCTCGATAATGGCAGAACATATCTCGGGGTTGTCCAATCACCAGGCGGACTGGCTGAGCCGAGCGACTCTGGACAATGGCGAGTGGCAGCTGTCGCCAGAGTTGTTTCAGAAGATCTGTCGGAAATTCGGCATGCCACTAGTGGACCTGTTCACCACTCCCGACAACGCCCAACTGCCGAGGTTCTTCACCCGGTTCCAGACTCCCTCAGCGGAGGGCGCGGATGCCCTCAGGAGCCATTGGCCTCCGGGCCTTCTTTACGCCTTCCCTCCCCTTCCCCTCATTCCCAGGACTATCAGGAAGGTAGTAACAGAAAGAGCCCTTGTCATTCTATTAGCCACGTACTGGCCAAGGAGGCCATGGTTTGCGGACCTGGTCAGCTCTCGGTGGCAGAACCTTGGAGAATACCCCCGGGGGAGGTCGCTCTTTGTCAGGGGGTCTTGCACCACCCAGAGCCGCAGTGGCTCCATCTGACCGCTTGGCTCTTGAGCGGGGGATCCTAAGGGGGAAGAGACTGTCCTCGGGGGTTATAGCTACCTTAGAGGCATCCAGAAGGCTGTCTACTACTAGAATTTACAACGCCACCTGGGCGGCCTTTGCAAAGTGGTGTATTCCCCTTGGGATGGATCCTTCTAGGGCCACTGTTCCGGATGTGCTCGAGTTCCTGCAAAAGGGACTGGAGGACGGTTTGTCCCACAATACCCTTCGGCGACAGGTGGCAGCCTTGGCCACCATCTTAGGGGGGGAGGGGTCCTATACCCTTTCCCACTCCCCGTTGATAAAATGGTTTCTAAAAGGGGCAGCCAATATCCATCCGCCCCCAGTACATAGGTTTCCAACCTGGGATCTCACCCTGGTTCTGAAGGCGCTGACGGGTTCCCCCTTCGAGCCTCTTAGAACGGTGCACATGCGCCTCCTCACTCTCAAAGTCGTTTTTCTAGTGGCCATTACATCGGCCAGACGCATATCGGAGTTGGGGGCTCTATCTTCCCGCAGTGACCTTTGTCTTATACATCAGGACAGGATTGTGTTGTGTTTGGATCCTTCATCTATTCTGAAAGTGAATTCGCTTTTTCATAGAGCCCAGGAAATAGTACTGCCAATTTTTTGTCCCAATCCATCACGGGAAAGAGCAGGTGTGGCACCGGTTGGACATTCGGCGTGCCGTTCGTATTTACCTGAAGCGGACAGAGGGTGTTCGGAAGACAGAGGCACTATTCGTCTCCTTTCAACCGGGTTCGCTTGGGGCAAAGGTGTCCTCCTCCACTATAGGGAGGTGGATTAGACTGGCCATAGTTGAGGCATATGGAGCCTCGGGGCAGTCCCCCCCCCCTCGGGTATAACTGCTCACTCTACCTGTAGTGCGGCCGCTACTGCGGCCTGGGCTACTAGAGCGCCCCTCGAAGATATCTGCCATGCAGCTACCTGGGCTTCTCCTACACCTTTCATTAAGCACTACCGACTGGATGTGTATGCCTCGGCTGAGGCGTCATTCGGTCGGAGGGTTCTCCAGAGGGTGGCAGCCAATCCTCCCCCAGGGACCCAGTCTACCCGCCCTGGGACTTAGCATGGGTATGTCCCTCGCGTGACCCCTCCCTCTATTCTACTGGAAAAAGAATGTTGGTCTTACCTGAACGTTTTTTCTGTAGAGTAGAGGGAGGGGTCACGTTCCCGCCCTAGTTAGTTAGACAGGGTCCAGGGTGGGGTAGGATCCGGTGGCCCCGGGGGGGCTTGTCCTTGTTGTTCATCATTGCAGACGCAGACCGTGACATCGCGGAAACTGGGAACCAACAGGAGAAGCTGAAGGTTAAGAAGTTTTCTCTCAGTCTAATGGACCAATCAGGCTGTGTTAAACCACATGTGACCCCTCCCTCTACTCGACAGAAAAAAGCGTTCAGGTAAGACCAACGTTCTTTCTCTCTCCCCCTTTTCCAGCCAAAAAACATGCCAGCAACGGCAGTGGTGACTGAGGGAATCGGTTCGGGGGCGTGGCCTGCCTGGGTCACTGCCGGTTCCAGCAACCCAGACAGGCATACCACTACTGGTTTGGCTGAACTGGTCCAAATTGGTAGGAACCCACCTCTAGTGGAATCTAATCTTCCAACTTATCCAAATAACTTCTTGCTTTTTCTTTTCATACAAGTTTGAAATCAGATTCAGAATGTATTGGCTTGGAAGTACACAGTTGGATTAGTTGCATATTAGAGCTGCATTTTAAAATTTAGTATAGCCTAGGGCAATTGTAATTCTTTACAGTAGCATTTTGTGATTCTGAGTGCCCATTTGCTACTGTGCCCACTCAACATCCTATGTACTGTACTACTTTCCAAGTCCTATGTATATTTGATTCCTGTTGCCTGAAAAAGAGATTGGATAACCATTTGAATGAAATGTTATAGAGTTTCCTGCTTGGGTAGGGGGATTGGACTAGAACACGGCAGTCAAACTTGCAGCCCATGGGCCAGATTGGTCATGTGCTGGCCACACTCAAATCCTGTTTAGTGAAGGGGGGAAAGTCCTGATAAGTCACATGACGCCGCCATGATGATGCAAGCTTGATACCCCTGGACTAGAAGATCTTGAAGGTCCCTTCCAACTCTATTACTCTGTTATCTTCTGCTACAGAAATTGTGCATTAAGCTTTGTGGTTGTGCAGTAAGCTTCTCTGCTGAAGTTTTTCTTGGAATGCCTTTTTAGGGGTGATATTAATCAGGGAGAAGTCTGACTTATTTTTTCTTGCAGGGGGGCTGTTTTCTTTGGCAGATATGAAATGTTGCATTTTGTGCCAATCTGTTATTTAGTCTTGCTATTTTATATGCATTTAAAAAAATAGTCTAGGCTACTTAAGTATGATTTATTTGTATTATTTTTATCTGCTATTTCTAGCTTTGTAGTCTATGTTGGTATTATGGTTGCAGTGTGAACTGTCCTGGAATTAATTTTGAATGAGGATATACTATGAATATTTTAAATAGTTCAACATTGCACTTTTATTATACAAATAACCAGGCTGAATGTCTGAAAGCAAAAATAGTCCTAATTGATAGGATAATGATACTGAACAATGGTCAAATTCCAGATTAGAACTGTTAGTCTCAAAGCCAGAAATTTACATAGCTAACATAGTTAATGTCAAGCATTGGAAAGTATTGCTAGGCCTTTCACTTGCAAATTTCTCTTTAGGAGAGAAACTATTTTTAAAACAAATAGATCTTGCATGTTAGTAACACAACACAATAAAGAATTGATATCAAGATCCTAAATGCTAGAAATCAGTTGTAGATATTTATACTGTATCCCATTTGTGTGGTACCAAAATAAATTCTGGACTCTTTTTCTTCCCTTTGGAACACAGATGTCAAACTCGCCATGTTACATTGCCATTGTGTTGTTGCAGAAAATGACAGGCTTTAGACTTCTCAGGATACAGGAGGAGTTTATTTGGCAGCCAGGTTCAGAAAGTTAGCCCATGGCAACGTTGCGAATTCTGAACAACCTTTATTACTGATGCACGTGTTCTTATACATTCTCAAAGCAGAGCAACACGGAAATACTTAACTCATTTCTTATTGGTTATTTTGGGGAAAAAGCCTTATAAGTAGATGGGAGTCTTACTTCTCCTTTTGTTGCAGGTATGGACTACGTGTCATTAATGAACTTTATTTGAACCTTGTGGTTTTGGACTTTTGACATAGGGACTTTTACTGGAACATGTTGTGGTTGAGGGCTGATGACATTTCCTTATCTTTTGAAACAGGCTTCTAACTGTCCCTTTTATGCCACGTCTTTATTCTTATATTTTAATTCATATTTTATTCTACTTTATCCCCCTCTTCTAGACTCTATTAATACCCACAATTGAATCTAGCCTGTTAGATTAACAATAAAAGCATGCAGGGTACAGAATAGCAAAGAAAAGCAAGAATACAAGCAATACACATCTTAGGGCTTATCTTCCGGACTCACTTTCTCTACTTCTAAGAGGGCAATTTGAATATAGGAAATAGTATCTGAGACTTCATCTTCCTTGAGGGTATGTGGGATTAGGCTTTCCATTAACATTAATTCCTTTTCAGCCCATATTTCTTTTACAGACCTCATAACGAGCTGTTTAAGCAAGGGTATTATGCAAGGGAGGAAGGCTAAGGTTGCGATTCCACATAATAAAAGAAATAGCATTTGCTTAATCCATCCTGTTCCCGGTAGCCAAGAGAACCACACATCTGTTCCTTGTATTTTTTCACCAATAGAGGAAGCTCGATCTCTTAGTTCTTGGACCACCCTCCGGACTGCTCCTGATCTATTCATATAGAAGCAACAATCTTCTCCCAGGAATGCACATAGCCCACCCTTTTCAGCAGTTAAAAGATCAATGGCTCGCTGGTTCTGTAATACTACGGCTGCTAAGGAATCAATTTGGTCTTGGACTTCAACCAAGGTGCCAGCAAATTTGTTCAGGCTTTCTTGGAATTCTTCCGACAGTTGCCTGAACTGTGTAATGGAATGGGTCATTCCACCTACACCCGTTCCTACTGCTGTCCCTATTCCCAGGATTGCTAATAGTGGAATTAGGAGTGGCACTCTTTTCTGGACATGTCCCATGAGGGATACAGGGAGGGCCTGTTCCCCACTTACTACCCCCATTTTGGGGAGGAGGTGTACTAGGGTGCATCTGCCAGTCCAATTAGTGGGCAAGCACAGATAGGCATTTCTCCTGCAGAGAAAGAAAATTCCATTTTCTCCTACACATACGCCTATGTTCATGGAGAAGGCATGGACTTGGAGGTTCCTTTCATTAGTCCAGACTTGTAAAGTTCCTGCTAAGAACATACCAGACAGGCGCTGTAATGGAACTTCTTGATTAGGGTCCATTAACTTATTCCTGAGGATTGGCCCTTCAAAGAGATATTGGGAACTTGCATTTCCAGGGGGGAAGTAAACACAGACTCCCGTAGTGGACTGTATTGAGAGCCAAATGGGCAGTCGGGGTGATTGGAATGGCCTGGGGCAGCTTCCAATGGTCAGATTCCCCTCCCATCGGTTAAAAACAAGTGGAGATGGGAGCGAGAAAGTGACTTTCTGTTGGAAGAGCTTGTGAGCAGACGGAGACATGCTGCGAGTCAATTTTACGTCTATAAGGGGGCAAGGTACATTTCAGATAGGCATTGTTCCTCTGATTGTGACCCCACAGGAATGCCAGGCTCCTGATATCATTTGATGCACAAGGAGGGTGACCCTATAATTTCTTCACCAACTGCTATGGGCCCAACGATGGGGAGATGGCTCATCCCCAGTCTTTTAAGCGCGTCATACAGATTGCCATGTAGCTGGGTTTCTGCCATTTTAGTTCCTCATCTACCTCCCTTGTCAAAAACTATCGTAGCTCTGGTCTTTTCCCAGAGATCTGACTCGACTGGCACCGCATGATAAGATGAGGGTCTGGCAGACAAACATAACCAGCATTTCTGGCCCAGGGCAGGGTCAGACTGATTGATTAAGCTTTGTCCTAATTCCAACACTTTTAACATGTAATCCCCTTGTCTTAACTGTTGTAGGGGTCCGTTTTCCCTAGGCTTTGCTCTTTTTCTTATAGGGTTTGTCAAATAGCTGGCTGGAAGTGTTGGAATTGGCTTGCAGTTTTGCCCCCAAGCATAAATAATGCGCCACTGACAGGAGTGGACCGGTTCCCCACACTGTAATGGCTTTTTATCTTGTTCTCTGGGATTTTTGACATCCTCGGATCCTTCTTCAAGAGCTAAGGCCGTTTCTTGGGTATTTTCGCAACATGGGGAGTTAATAGTCAGGAAGTTATCACTTAGCATGCCTTTTGCCAACAACATCCAAAGCCACAAACAACTCATAATTATCCCTTACACAAGATTTTCCTTTTACACAGTTCCTCTTTTGCCTATAGATTCACCACATCAGGGAGAGGGTTAGGATTATATATGGTTTGGAGGGTTACAGCATTGGCTTCTGGCTCTCCACAAGACCAAATCTTATTTGCTAGAAACACCCAACAAATTATAATAAGAATAATCAAACTTACAAAAGTAAAGGATATAGTGGCTACAGATATAAAAGCTTGCACCGCCATATCCTGACAGGTGCTCAATTTCCCTAATTCATCTTGCAACTGATAAGTTGGAACGTTGTTTTCCTTCCTTCAATTCTTCAGCCATACGTCAAGAAACCAGCTTCAGGTTTGTGGTTTCAGTAGGGCTTCTTCTGCCCCGTAAGAACTATCCGTTGCCGATAGGGAAGCTTATAGGAGCCATGTCAGGCCTGTAGTTATGTTCTTTTTAGGATCTTTGGCCTGCCACACTTTCTTATAATTTTCTATGCTGTTTCATTAGTGTAGTAGTTGGGAGGGGGGAATAGAAAGGAGTAGGATTGTGGAATGTTTTGTTGTCATTCTTTTATAGAAGCTCAAGGTCATCTTTTGTCTCCGCACCTCGACACCTGACCGGAACCAGAGGGGTGTAGATGCCAGCGTGGAAGATGATGATTGGAACATGTGATGGATTTGTGGGTGTGGGGATAGATCATGAACTTTCAACTGGGTGGAATTCCAGGATGCAGATCAGAGTTGGAATTCCATAGCCGTGCTAACATGCCTGTTATGAATAAATGGGAACTTTAAGGAAGATTCTGCCTTGGACAATGATTTATTTCATACATGGTATTTAGAACGCTAACAAGCTGTTTCTTTAAGCGTACTACTAAGGGGCGGGATTCGTCCAAGTCAGCCTCCCAGTATTCTTCAGCGTCTGGTTTAATGCGGATCCAATGAATCCAAGACTTAGATTTTAAAACTTTTACTGCAAGTGGAGAACACATAACTACAGTATATAGGCCCTTCCATCTAGGTTTCAAGTTCTCTCCCTTCCAGTGTTTTACCCACACCCTGTCCCCCACATGAATATTATGACTGGAATTTGTTAAAAATGGTGGGGTAAGGGAGACACAATATTGTTGGATTTCTTGTATTTGCTTATTTAATTCTCCCACCATTTGGTTCACCCATGAGGCCCCCAGCTGTCCCAGGTCCCCTATGTGATTTTTCAAATTAGAGCTTATTACCAGTGGCCGTCCAAACATCATTTCAAAAGGGGACAATTTAAGTCCTTTTTGTGGAGTACATCTTACAGACCAGAGAGCTAAGGGTAAGGCATCTACCTATTTAAGATGGGTTTCAAAATACACTTTACCTTTTCCTTAACAGTGCGATTCACACATTTGCTTAATTTCTTTCCTGAGGCCGTTAAAAGACCTCTTTCCCTATAATCAGCAGTATTGATATGCAAAGTAAGGAAGGCATACAGAGTCAGTTCAGATGTTCACCCTTTCATTCTTTGCCCTCTCTAATGCACGGATTAAAGCCCATAATTCTGCTACTTGGGCACTAGTGCCTTTTGAGTCAGGAGTGCCTGATATTTGTAAATTCTAGGGATTGTTAACCATAAATGTCCCTTCGTTTCTAAAATTCCTTGAATTGTGTGGCTGGTGTAGATAGTGGTAGGCTGTCCGAAAGTTAATTTATTAGCTTCCTCCATTAGTAGTAGGAGCCAGCCTTTTGCATCAACTGTTTGGATAGATAAGCCACAAGTTATTTTCAACTTCCCTTTTCCTGCGTCAGGACTCCCAGAGCAGTGTTGCCTTTTGAATCCACAAAGAGATTAAAGGGTTTTTCTAAGTTGGGGAGCGCCATTACCGGAGCTTGAGATAATTCTGTTTTTAGGGTTTCAAAAGCCCATTTTTGTTCCAGCCCCCAAATGAAGGGTTCCTTTTCACCCCCCCTTCATGGAGATATACAAAGGTTTGGCCAAAAAAGCGATCCTCCCGGGGGATCGTAAATCTTGACCTTTCAATTCAATTGACCAGGTTCCATTCTTCTATTCTGTCCTCTTCCCTGCCCTCCTATCCCAGCTTCTAGCCTTTTGGGACAGTCTAACATCCAGTGACCTACTTTTTTACACCAATTACATCAACCTCTGCTCTGGGTTTGGGATTTATTTGACAATGCAACTGCCAGCAATTCGGCTTTACATTGCATTCTATCATCCTTCTTTTTCTCTTCTACTCTTTCTCTGTTCACAAAGACTTTGCAAGCGATTTCCATGAATTGGCTTATATTCATCCCTAAGACTCCATCTTGCCTCTGGAGTTTGCGTCTAATGTCCAGGGCACTTTGAGATATGAAGGCCAACGCTAGCATAAGGGCATTTTCGGGATCCAGGGGGTTGATTGTGGTGTAGGTTTTATACGCATTGACCAACCTTTGAAAAAAGGCTTCGGGACTTTCATCTGATTTTTGGATCACAAGAGAGGGTTTGGACATATTTACTGAGGGTTTTGCAGCTTGTCCCAAGCCTTGAAGAATTAGTGCCTGATAGTCCCGGAGGGAGGCCATGTCTCTATAGGGGTCCCACTGCGGATCTTGCCGAGGAAACCATAAATTTAGTGCAGCTTGAAGGCTCCCTCCATCTGCGGGTTTCAAGATTTTTCCAATGGCACTACTCAACCTTTCTCTTTCTTCTCCATTAAGGAGAGTAGTCATTAATTGCTCCAAATCCTGCCATGTTGGATTATGGGTTCTGATAATGACCCTAAACAAGTCAGTGACTTTCTGAGGCTTAGCGAACAGTGGTCCGTAATGTTGTTTCCAATTCAACAGGTCTGTGATGGTAAACAGGAGGTATTGAAACAAAGGCTGGATCTCTACTTGTCCCTGTCCATCTATAACCTTTTGATCAATTTGGTGCAGTGGAACTAGGAGCTGACTTCTGGTTCGGGCTGCAACAGGGAAATTCTGTTGGGTTACAGGAGAAGGGGGTCCGCTAAGCGGACTTTCCAATTTTTTCCTTTCTCCCTGGTCACTTTGTCCTACTGCCCCTTGGTTAATTCCACCGCTGGTATTTGAAGGTTGCCTTGGGTGATAAAGAGGGGCATATGGAGGGGGGGCTTCTTCTTCATTGGGCGCAGTTTGGAGGAGAGGCTTTTTCTCAGGGTGATTCATTTTGACCTTGCTTTTGCCATTTCCTTTTATTCGAGCCACACAAACTTTTACGGCTTCCTTTTTACATTTACGGAGCCAGTCAGGATTTTGTTGCACTGCTATCTGCCATTGGTCAATATACTGATATTGATCTGGGTGACCAGTTTTAGCATCTGCTATGATCTGATGTACTTTTGAAATGATGTCTGGATTAAAAGTACCTTCAGGTTTCCATCCTATATTAAAGGTTGGCCATTCATTCTCACAGAATCTTTTTAGCTCCCCAGGGTTGGGTTTGGGATCTCCATAATCTCCACTAAAAGCTCTCTTGAAGTTTTTCAACATGCACTGGAGAGGCATTCAAGGAATCCTCCCCCCTCCCATATTATATTTCTAACACAATTTCTGCTGACCTGCGGCCCCGGAGAATCACAGCCACCAACAGGAACTGCAGCAGATTAACCTCCCACACAAACCTAGAGCCTCATTAGGATATGCTGGTTCCGTTTGGAAGGGACAGTATCCTGGGCTCGGGGGGGTGTGTGTGATCAGGCCTCCTCTTCCACTCCTAACTGAGTGGGACTACAATTCTTTTGATACTTGCCTGCAGGCGTCTTCTTTCTCAGCCGGCGTAATTTTTATTAACTTGTCCTGATCCTGGTCAGATTCTTGGATCAGTGGTGTTCTCCGGATGCCCAAGAGAGGTCATCAGCACTCTTCCAGAGAAAGGTCTCCGTTGGCACCTGAAGACACGCGAGATGGCCTCGATGGGGCACCGGTCGGTCCATTTAGTCCTCAGCGAAATATTGCTCTAAGTCCTGCCGCGGTCGCCAGAATTGCTGTAGAAAATGACAGGCTTTAGACTTCTCAGGATACAGGAGGAGTTTATTTGGCAGCCAGGTCCAGAAAGTTAGCCCATGGCTAACGTTGCGAATTCTGAACAACCTTTATTATTGATGCACGCGTTCTTATACATTCTCAAAGCAGCGCAACACGGAAATACTTAACTCATTTCTTATTGGTTATTTTGGGGGGAAAGCCTTATAAGTAGATGGGGGTCTTACTTCTCCTTTTGTTACAGGTATGGACTATGTGTCATTAACAAGCTTTATTTGAACCTTGTGGTTTTGGACTTTTGACATAGGGACATTTACTGGAACATGTTGCGGTAGAAGGTTGATGACATTTCCTTTTCTTTTGAAACAGGCTTCTAACTGTCCCTTCTGTGCCACGTCTTTATTCTTATATTTTAATTCATATTTTATTCTACTTTATCATGACAGTTCACAATGTTTTTCCCCTTCATGGAGCTGTGGTGGGTGTGGCCTGCACGTGACACATTTGGCCTACGGGCCGCCAGTTTGACACCCCTGCTTTGGAAGTTTAAAAGGCTGGTACTTAAACTACCACCACAACCATTAAAGCCTTTAACTATTCAAAGTAGAGCAACTTTAACTTTTTAGAAGCTGATTAAAGAACAAAATGGGTTCCTCTGCTAAGAGTTTTCCTTTTAACATTTTTAAAGGGTAAAAACAATTAGTTCTTCTCAATCTGGTAATACATAGCGTACTGGTTATCCTCTGAAAACTCCTAGACAGAGCAGCGAAGCAAAGTGCAGCCCTGAATATTTTAAAAATGTTAATTCTTGGTGAATTTCTTATATTAAAGCAATACTTAAGTATTCTAGCAAATAATTGATGGGCAGCAAGAGAGAGAGAGCACAATAAAGACATTATCTATATTGCTCATTTCCACTACTACATTCTGCAGCAATCCTTTGGGGAGAGGAGGGGCAAGTGTGCATAGTCAATGGAAGGAAATGTACTTGGCCAAAATGAGAGCTAAAACATTTATGATTACCTATAACAAACAGGTGTTATACAAAGAATAACCATTACAAAGCTGCCCCCAGTTTACAGTCTTGTTCATCTAACATAGGCATAACACAGAAAGTATATAAAGGAAGCATCTCAGAGGCAGAGATGAGCCTGCTAGGGAGAGAAAAACATTTAAGCAAGTTCTGAATTGTAAAATTATAATGAGGCAGGACAAAACTACCATAGCAGTCCAGAACTTGATAAATATTCATTATTTCATATTTGACATATAAACTTATTGAGTAACAGTTGTTTGCTTCCCTACTCTCCCTACTTCTGCAAGATCAAATCTAGGAGGTCCTGCAAAAAGTCCATTATGTTTGATTTTGGCTAAAGTTAAGTATTTCCTATCATTTTAATTTTTAAGAAGCATCACCTTCGCCATAAAAATCTCTTGTCTGTATTCTCCATTCTCTTCTCAGTCAGGAATCAAATTACTCCCTCTCCCATGTGGAATGCTTTCCTACCTTTGGCACATTCTTCCTGTAGTCAGGTGCTATCTATAAATTTCATTCTATTTTATTTCTACTGCTATTTTAAATACTTGCCTGGAACTTTTCTTGGATGCTGTTTTATAATTTGGGTTAAAATGCTTACTTTTAAACAGAAACAGTGTTTAATGATTTTCTTAAATGTGACAGCTAAGAATAAAAAGAAATACAAGACTAGTAAGTGCAATTCAAATAATTCAGAACAGATTCTGAATTGCCATTTGGAAGAGCATTTTCAGGATGAAACTGTCACTGCGTTAATTGGTTTGTCAACTTGTGCTTATATTCTGAGTTATACAATAGGCTGAATTGTTTCTTATCTGACAATGATTAATGTGCATGTCTCATAATACGTCACACATTCTTTTACTTTCCTTCTGATCTTCCGTTCGCGTGCTGAAGGAGGTGGGCAACATAGCTCTTGCCAAAATGTAAGATTTAGATAGTAAGATTTGTATTTTTATTTTATTTTATATTAAAGTTGTTTATTAGAATATGCCCCGGGTTTTATTTTTCTGCTTATTCGGAAATATGCTACAAGGAATGCCAAGATCCAGCACCTCATTAATTAAGGGGGGGAACTCCCCCTCCTTCACAGAAACCACCTTGGGTATTTTGGACCACTCTTTCAGCCCAAGCGATGTTACAGGGTTTTGATATCGGAAAAATGGGTGGGGACATTATGTACAACACTTGAACTATAGAATAAGATAAGATGAAAATCTCATAAATAAAGAATAACACAAATAACTTCTAAGCAAGACAAAATAAAAGCAAAAAGAGAGGAACATCTAGTCCTACAACATAAAATTGTTATTTGCATTTTTACACAAAGTATGACAATTCCTTTCTTTATAAATTAAACCTCAGATAATTGGAATCATATTATCCCTTTTGTTCTTTTTTTCTTTCCATGGATATAACGTTAGTTCAAAGGCTGAGATTTAAATTTTATCAAGCCAGCATTCTCATCCTTCTAAGATAAAAAGATCAACCTTTTTCAAAAGGCAAATCAGGATATATCGAAAACTCTTCATACCTGGACAAATTCAATTTTGGGGAAATCTAATAACAGCACCTTTAAATCTTACCTTCTAAGTCTCAGGTATACCTTATTATGAGGGATCCTTGGTGCTGTCTGAGCTTGCTGGTTTTCTTGCAGATGTTTCATTACCCAAACTACGTAGCATCACCAGCACTGATGATGTTACCTAGTTTGGTTAATGAAATGTTTGCAAAAAAACAAGCAATGTCAGAAAGCATCAAAGACCTGCATTTCAGCCCTGAGCTACAAATATTCTTTATTGTTACCTTATCTTATAAAAGGGTGTAGCAGGCATGACTGAAGAATAATGGACTAATGCACTGGTGGATTTCAATTTTTTTTAGAACCTATTCTGTAGGTGCGGCCTGTTTCATGGGAGTAATTTGGCAGTCATGTGAGCAGATGGGAGTGGCTTGGCAGCCATGTGACTGGGTAGGAGTGGCTTGGTGATCATGTGACTAGGTGGGACTGGCTTGGCAGTCATATGATTGGGTGTGGCCAACTTGTAAAATGTGGTGAAACTCACTTAACAATGCTCTTGCTTAGCAACCAAAATATTGGCTCAGAAATTCTGGTATTTGAAGCACGCAAGTCTTAAAGCTGTCAAGTTACAAGACCCTTGCACACCTAACCCTTTAGAAAAAAAACCCCAGGTGTTCAATCTTGACAGCTTTAAGATTTGTGGACTTCAACTCCCAGAATTCCTCCTCCAGTCATGTTGGCTGAAGAACTCTGGCATTTGAACCCAGGGGTGTTCAAACTTGACAGCTTTAAGACTTGTGGACTTCAACTCCCAGAATTCCTCCTCCAGTCATGTTGGCTGAAGAACTCTGGCATTTGAAGTGTGCAAGTGTTAAAGCCGTCAAGTTACAAGACCCTTGCACCTCTAGCCCTTTACAAAAAAACAACAACCCAGGGGTGTTCAAACTTGACAGCTTTAAGACTTGTGGACTTCAGCTTCCAGAATTCCTCCTTCCCTCGCTCAGCTGCTGTCGCCGGGGTGCCACCAGGACAAGCGAGGTCTTGGGAAGGATCTTCCCTCTCACTCCAGAGAGCCCATGCTGGGAGAGAAGAAGTGGGCTGGTTTGAATGCGGGCAAGCGGGTGGTTTAGTGGCCAGTGAGTGCCTCCTTCACTCGTTTGGGCAGGTGGAGAAATAAAGGCGTGCGATAGCCGAGGGCGAAGGAGCTCTCCTTCGCCCTTGGTGGTTGGGGTGTTTTCTCACCCGCCTCCTTTCTTTCTCTGCCTGCCTCCTTCACTCGTTCGGGCAGGCGGAGAAAGAAAGGAGGTGCACGATAAAGCAACCCCGCCATCAAGGGCGAAGGGGAGCGCCTTCACCCTCGGCTATCGCACACCTCCTTTCTTTCTCCGCCAACCCAAATGAGTGAAGGAGGCCACTAAATTGCCCGCTTGCCTGCGTTCAAACCAGCCCACCTCCTCTCTTCTGGCATGGGCTCTCTGGAGGGTGAGGGTAGGTCTCTTCCAAGACTGGCTTACCTTACCTTGCGGAGCAGTTCCGGGACGGCAGGATATTCTTTTTTTCATTGGTATGGGGGCATAGCCTCAACCCCTGCCTTCCTGCCGCCTTCAGTCCAGCCCCGCGCAATCTCCCTGCCACCGCACTGACCTGGGGATACTCCCAGCTCTGCTGGATGGCCGCTCCGTCACGTCCCGTTGCCGGCTGCAGTTGGCTTTCTCCTGGTGATCTTTCCTGGCTGGGGGAGACCCTCCAGGGCAGCCCCACTACTCTGGCCATGCTCTGTGCCCCCAGAGCAGTCACATGGTGATGGTGCACAGACTGCTGACGAACCCAAGGTCCACTCCAACCTCAGCTCCTCTTTCTTCTCTTTGGGAAGCAGTTTGCAAAGTCCCGGTTTTGCAAGGTGCTTATCAAAGAGACGGAAGCGGGGGCTTCTTCCAACAGCTGAGTCCTCCACTCCAGCAAAAGAAGTGGGTGGGTGGGGCAAGCATGGTGTGGACAGGTGGGGTGAGAGAGAGAGAGTGAATGGTGGACGGGCGGGCGGGGGGAGTGAGCAGATGGGGCAGGCCAGGGGAGGGACCATTCTGGTATGGGGCTCTGGAGTCCCCAGTATGCAAATGCACGCCGGATTTCTGTCACTGGTACGCATGTACCATACCATACCGTCTGAAACCCACCTCTGGACTAATGTACCTTCAAGACAAAAAGGATGGTAGCCATCAGTTGGGGAGGCAAATTAAAAGTTGTTGACTTGTTCTACTACACTTTTATTGATGCCCTAAAGTACAGAGATCTAACATACCATTCCAATGGTGGCATCAGGAATACCAATATACAATTTAGCCAAAGAACCTGCCATAAAACCTGGACACTTTATAACTTGGGAGTATCAAAAACCTAACAATTAAATATGAAATTATGGTTTCATCTGATGTTACAACACTTTTCACATCCATAAATCCAGAATTAGCAGAATGCTTTGCAGCATAACTATAAAATATATTAGACCAGGGGTGTCAAACTCAAGGATGCTTAGATCTGGCCCACATGCCCACCCTGGAAACAACAAAGGACTGGTGCATGGTGCCTCTGCAGTGAAAACGGAGCTTGGCGAGGCTGTGTGTAGCCTGCCTGGGCTCCAGTTTTGGCTACAATGGCCTCCTGCAGCACCCTGCCAGTGAAAATGGAGCTCAGGATGGCCACACACGGCCCTCCCAGGCTCCATTTTTCCTAGCAGCGGGCTGCAGGAGGCCATCATGGCTGAAAACAGAGGCTCGAGTGATGTCAAGCTGCCCACACCCCCTGGCCACCCCCCACCCCCGAGGTGAAACACAACCCTCATGTAGCCCTTAATGAAATCGAGTTTGACACCCTTGTACTAGACAGAACATCCAAAATTGAAATAAATTTACCTCACCACTTTCAGTTCAATGGACAAATATACAGACAAAATACCAAGATCATCCATCTTGGAATTCATAGATGAGATGCAATCCCTATAAACAATAGCATTCCTGCATATGCAACCAAATATGGATACATAATGTAGATGACTATCATCATAATAAAAACAGTTTATTTGTTTATTTAAATTTATTGGCCATCCAATTCCAGTGGATTCTAGGGAATGTACAAAACTAAATAGATATTAAAAATCTCTAAAGATATTACAATTAGAGAAGATACTTGAAACAATCATAACACTTTTAAAAGAATAAACTTAACAAGAGAAGAAAATAAGCTACTCTTTCTGGAAATCTTTTCTCAACAGAGGAAACAATGGCAGACTAAAAATCCAAGTATCTTGAATAACTAATTACACTGATCAAATACAGGTAGTCCTCGAATTACAAATGTAATGTAGTCTGCGCATTCTATTTGTAACCCAAGGATTTGTGGGAATGAATCTCGTACCTTGAACAGGATCACTCCCTCCTTTTGCCCACTCATTTGCTAATCGAATATGAGACCTGCTAAGTGCACATGAGGTATTTCAGGGTGGGGAAGGCCATGGGGGGCCTAGTGATGGAATATGCCACCTGTCTAAGACCACCCAAGGCCTCTCCCATCCACTGAAATATCTCATGCTCCCCACAATTGCTTCCCCCCACCCAACCTCTGCACCATGTCATTTACCATGAGAAGATTGAGCAAGCAGTCTCCTCTACCGCCTCTCAGCCATGTGCAGTTCCATTTAGGCCTGCGCAGTCCTTGCCCGGCATGTTGCAGGCTGAAATGGAGCCTCTGAGGAGTGGATATGGCACAGATAGAAGCTCCATATTGGCCTGTCACATGCTGGGCAAACAGGCCCAAACAGAGCATCGGAGAGGCAGAACCACCCCTCAGAAGCTCCATTTAAGCCTGCAATGTGCCAGGGGAAGACTGCAGAGGACCGAATCCAGAGGTTTGTTCCTACCTGTTTGGACTGGTTTGGCCGAGTAGGTAGTAACTTGGCCTGTCATGCCCCCAAACCAGTTCTATTGGCAGTGGCATCTTGTTTTTGCTTCTGCGCATGCGCAGAAGCAATTTTTTCAATACTGGGCATGCGCGCACCAAGTGCACAGGCAGTGTGTCCCTGAGAAAACAGGCAGTGGAAGCAGCTAGAACCCACCCCTGGGTGGATCCGCCCCTCGGAAGCTCCTTTTTGGCTGGCAACGTTCAGGACGAATGTTGCAGAGCCTCTGTGGTTATTCATAAGGGTGAACAACTGCAGTGGTGCTACAAGATTCATAGTTTTGGGACTTGTTCATAAACGCTAGGGGGCACTTATCACGTAACTTCTAATGTTTGCTAAGGGAACGCTCATAACCTGGGGATTACCTGTACTTCACTGCCAAAGAAACAAACCTACTGTCTCCCAAATAACAGCAATGTGTAAGAACATTGTGCAGATGAGCAAAACTAGATTGTAACAATTCAGAATCCAAAAACATTCTCCTATATAATAGATACTACACGATTTCCTTAAAAAGTATTTATCTATGTAAGGTATCATAATACAGCTATCACAACTACAAAAAATAACATTCCCATAGATGAAAAGCATATTTCAGACAACTGGCTGACAACTAATAGCCTCTTCGCTTTGGCACACAAGCTGATAAAGCCCCTCCAAAACATCTTCACCAAAGACCCAGTAACCAAAAATGCAAAAGCAAGACTAATCTTCAACATAAAATGTTAGCACTATATAGAACAAACAAGTAGACAATTGACAAAATGTAGCCATAAATTCCAGAAGTCAGAAGATATGATAAATATTCCCTAATTTCTCAATAGAATCATAATTTCATTGGGGAAACTATCAACATTTTAGATCAAGTCAAATCCAAATTCTTGAAAGCTTTGCTTTCTGATATATTAGACATCAAAATACATGTAGAGATAAATCCCATCTATACACCATAAAACATAAAACATATGGAAAAACCAGAAAGGAAATAAACAGTCCAGAGTGCATCCACTGTGGTAATCAAAACCCAGATAAACAGGAAATAGTACCAGTTAAACAAGGATGAAGAAATAATACCTTAATCCAGGATCCATCAATGATGTAACCACACCTCAACCAAGACTGGAAGGGCAAGTTACTCTAACAAACAACAAACTCCACTCTCCCATGTGTTACCTAGCCTGTTAATGAAACGTATGTAGGAAAATAAACAAGCTCAAAGAATACCAAGAAACCAACAGTTCAATCTTCTGTTCTCCATCAACCTCTACATGTCCTCAGGCTCCTCCATTTAACAATCTCCTGGCTTCTCTTACTAGTTTATTCTACACCCTCAAAACTTCAACCAATAACCCACAATTCAAAGATCCACCCAATCCTTCAGTATGTTCCCTTTCACCAGAGCTGACAGAAGGAGCCACTCTCTACATCCATCCCACTCTCAGCAAATTTGCTAGAAATATGTTTAGCTGCTTGTGGTTTCTTTTATAAAACACTGATTTGTTAAGAGTGATTTTTTTGGCATTAAATTATGATATCCAAGCCAACATTTTAAAATTATGTGTACCAATAAACATTGTAGAATTCTTGACTTCATTGTATAAATATTTAAAATAGAGTTACTCACTCCTACACTGCAGAAACATTTGGACCACACAACTCGACCAGGGTAAAGCAATAGACACAATTTACATAGACTTCTGCAAAGCCTTTGATTCAGTGGTAGATGACAAACTACTGTTGAAACTAAGTTTTTACGACATCTCTGGATCCCTACACAACTGGATAGCTGCGTTCCTGTCATACACGCAACAAATAGTCAAAATAGAGAGGGCCCTGTCAAATCCAGCACCAGTTAACAGCGGTATCTCCCAATGCAGCATTTTAGGACTCACACTCTTTCTGCTTTACATCAACGACCTATGCGATCATATTAAAAGCAGCTGTGTCCTCCTCACCAATGACATAAAAGTATTTAACATCACTGACAATGCTGCTGCCCTACAAAGTGACCTTGATGATGTGTCAGAATGGTTGTGCAATTGGCAACTCCAAATTTCAACTAATAAATGCTCTGTCCTACACATTGGCAATAAAAATCAGAATACCAGATACAGGTTGGGCAGAAATGATCTTGTAGATGACCCTCACTTTGTCAAGGACATAGGAGTACTCATCTCAAACGATCTAAGCCCCAGAGCTCATTGTAACAGCATTGCCAAAAAGGCATTAAGAGTTGTTAACCTAATTTGCGAAGCTGTATTGCTAACTAGGGCATACAAACCTTTGCCAGACCAATACAGCTCATCTGCCTGGAACCCACACTGTATATCGGACATTAACACAATTGAGCGGGTTCAGAGGAATTTCACGAAAAGAGTACTCCACTTCTCTACTCACAATAGAATTCCCTATGTCACCAGGCTTGAGGTTTTGGGCTTGGTCAATCTGGAACTGCGCTGCCTGCAGTTAGATCAAAGCATAGTACACAAAATTGTCTGCTATAATATCTTACCTGTCAACAATTTCTTCAGCTTCAACCACAATAATACATGGGCAAATCGATACAAACTCAAGGTATACTGCAGCACGACTTCAGCAGCAGAGTGGTCAACGCCTGAAATGCTCTACCCAACTCCATTGTTACAGTCTCAAACCCTCACTGTCTACCGTGGACTTCACCCATTCTTAAGAGGTCCATAAAGGGGGCATGCATAAGCGCACCAGCATGTCCCCTTTTATCTGTATTTACTTTTTTGTTCAGGTTTATGTTCATACCTATACTTGTTATCTTGTACATGTTTGACAAATAAATAAATAAAAGCAATTTTAAAAGAAACAGAACATTCATTCAGATTATGCTAGAAAAGACTTTTCATATCAAGAATGAAGGGCAGTTTCTAACCATAAATTGAATGCATGCCATTTCTATCAAGAAGTACAATTTTCACACTGAATCTTGCAAGAAAACAAGCGAAAGAAACCAGAATCAGCTAACAGAAGCAGGTTTCTGAGAGTTGTCTCCAAGGCAAATGGCTATTTGTTCCTTTGGGACATTATGGGTCATTGATGCAATTTTTATGTTATCTCCGCGAGGTGTTCACCAGGAAAAGTATTCCAAAAGGCATTAAAAGATGAGCTGTCATTGACGCGGCCGCATTCTGAACTAGCTGTAGTCTTCGGGTGCATCTCAAGGGGAGCCCCATGTAGAGAGCGTTGCAGTAGTCCAGGCGAGACGTCACCAGCGCATGAGTGACTGTGTGTAAGGCGTCCCGATCCAATAGGGGGCGCAATTGGCACACCAGGCGAACCTGGTGGAACGCCCCCCTTGCCACGGCTGCCACATGGTCATCCATCAACAGCCGGGCATCAAGGAGGACGCCCAAATTGCGTGCCCGTTCCACGGTGGGCGGTTGTTCACCCCCTATGGCCAGCGATGGAATCCACTGGTTGAACCGGGGCGCCGGTAGCCACAGCCACTCAGTCTTGGAGGGGTTGAGTCTGGGTCTGTTGTCCCCCATCCAGACCCGAACGGCTTCCAAGCACCGGGACATCATTTCGACGTTGGGGTGGTTTGGGGTGGAAATGTACAGCTGTGTATCATCAGCGTACAGATGGTATCCAACCCCAAAACCACGGATGATCTCACCCAGCGGCTTCATGTATGTGTTGAACAGGAGGGGCGAGAGGACCGACCCCTGCGGCACCCCACAAGTGAGTGGCCTCAGGGTCGACCTCTGCTCCCCTGCCAACACACATTGCGTCCGGTCGGAAGAGGTAGGAGCAGAACCACCGCAAAACGGTGCCCCCTACTCTCATCCCCTCCAGCCGGCGCAATAGGATACCATGGTGGATGGTATTGAAGGCCGCTGATAGGTCTAATAGGACCAGGATAGAGGAACAACCCCTATCTCTGGCCCTCCAGAGATCATCCACCAACGTGACCAAGGCCGTCTCCGTGCTGTGACCGGGTCGGAAGCCGGACCGGCGCGGGTCTAGATAGTCTGTTTCCTCCAGGTGATGTGGGAACTGTTGTGCCACCACACTCTCTACAACCTTCGCTAAAAAGGGAAGGTTGGAGACGGGACGATAATTAGCTAGCTCCACCGGGTCCAGGGAAGGCCTCTTGAGTAGGGGCCTCACCACCGCCTCTTTCAAGGCGACCGGCAAGGACCCCTCCTCCAATGAAGCATTCACAAGACCCAGGAGCCAGCCTTGTGTAACCTCCCAGGATGCCAGTACAAGCCAGGAGGGACACGGGTCCAATAAACATGTAGTGGCTCGCAGTCGCCCACGTAACCTGTCCAAATCCTCGGGGGCAACAGAGTCAAACCCCTCCCAGCGTGGTGCCTCAAGACTTGCTTCCGACGTCTCCCCTGGTCCACTGAAGGGGGCCCATCCACTCCAGATCTGAGTGATTTTGTCCTGCAGATATTCCGCAAACTCCTCTGCTCTACCCTGCAAAGGGGCTTCCCGCGGCCTCTGTGATAGGAGGGAGCGGGTCACCCGAAACAGGGCGGCAGGGCGGTTATCTGCGGACGCAATAAGAGCAGCACAGTGTCTACGTTTGGCCGCTCTCAGTGTCACAAGGTAGGTCCGTAAATAGGATCTTACCTGTGTTCGGTCAGATTCGGAGCGTGAGGACCTCCACCTGCTTTCTAGGCGTCTCTTGTGGCGTTTCATCACCCTCAGCTCCTCGGTAAACCAAGGAGCCAGGGTGGTTCGTTGCCGCGGGAGAGGCCGCAAAGGCGCTACCCGGTCCAAGGCCCCAACAGCCGCCCTATTCCAAGCGGCCACTAGGTCCTCCGTCCGGGAGTGGGTCAGGGCTACAGGAAGTGGCCCAAGCTCCGTCTGGAACCTATCTGGTTCCATCAGTCGCCTGGGGCAGAACCATCTGGGACAGTCTGTTTCTGCCTCCCCGCAGTGGGGGGTAGCGCCGGGGAAGTCGAGCCGGACTAATGAGTGATCTGACCATGACAGGGGTGTAATAACCAAATCCCCTATTCCCAGATCACTCGTCCACTGTCCAGAGACAAAAACAAGGTCCAGTGTGTGCCCACATTCGTGTGTGGGGCCCTGAATTAATTGGGTCAGGTCCATGGCTGTCATGGAAGCCATGAACTCTCGAGCCACCTCAGATGCTTCACCCGTCGACGGCAGGTTGAAGTCCCCCATAACCTCTAGTTTGGGGGTATCAACCGCCGTCTCCGCGATCAGCTCGAGGAGCTCAGGCAGGGCTGCTGATGTATAGCGAGGAGCCAAGTATACAATCAGCAAGCCCAACTGCCTCCCCAGGCTCCATTTCACACCAAGGAACTCACAACCGGATATCTGTGGCACAGTGAACTCCCTCGGTTCCAGACTGTCCCGTATAATTACCGCCACCCCACCACCCTTACCCAGGGCCCGTGGCTGATGGAATGCACGGTAGCCTGGTGGGCACATCTCCACGAGGGGTAAACAGGTCTCCGTTATCCCTGCAAGGTCCGGCTCCCCCTCTGAGATCAACTCATTGATGAGGGGGGCCTTGCTAACAGCGGACCTTGCATTGCAGAGCATCAGCCTCAGGCCCTGGCTCTGTAGGCCCTGGTCACCTAGGCTGCGGGGGTTGGTACGAGCGACCGGGCGTGTCCAGCAGCCACGGTCTCCCAACCGACTACGAGATTTTCTTCCGTCCTCACACCCACCCCTCCCCACGACCGTTGGAATAAAACAACCCTCTATAGGAATGTCATTTTCCCTTCCCCCCCCCACTCCGCTCACTTCTCCCTTGACCTCACCTGTTCGCCTGGCAAAAGTCCCCCTCCTGGCCTGATTATCCCTCCCACCCACCCTAGTACCCCCTAAAATGGATAAAAAACATCTGGTTAAAAAACCCCTAAGTCTTCGCTTCCTCCACCTCTCGGGGTTAACAAACCCGTCATTAAGGTGGGCCCTTGAAAGGGCAAAGGGCCATATCTGCGAGAGGGGGGACTCCCGCAGCAGGAGCAAGTCTGACCTCGAATATATACTGGGGGGAGCTGTAGCAAGGGCCAGGGTGCTATAGATGTTAAATTGAGTCAGCAAGCCAGGTTCCACATCAGATGGTAAGTCAGTACGTGGATGATAAGTGGATGGTAAGTAGATAGTGAATAGGTGGAAAGTAGATGGTAAATAGGTGGAGGCCAGGAGGCAGTCTGTGGTGTGGGTGAGGCAGACAGTCTAAGTAGATATTTGATGAAATTTGATGGTAAAATTGATGGTAAATTTGATGGTAAACGGGTGAAAGATGGTGGGGGTAGTCACGCAGGCACGCACAGCAGTCAGCGGTTATAGATAGTCAAAATAACAAGTGGGCAGGTAGTTATAGATGGTTATTGATGGTCAGCGAGGGGCACCTGGGCACAGCCATGGCAGGTAGATGGCAGATGACAGGGGTTGATAAATCCTTTGCCTTCCTGGCACTAAACCTCCTGCCGATGGAAGCCTCCTGCCGGTCTCCTGGGCACAAACCCATCCTGCCCCTGGTGCCACAGGTCTCCCTCCTTCTGCCAGGCTCCAGCATAGATCTTTAAGGACTAGACCCATCGTAGCCTGCCTCCCCCTGCTTCGGCGCCCCCCCGCTGTTAGTCCTGGCCCGAGCGCTGCTCCGGCCGGCCTAGGGCTCTCCCGCAGGCCTTCTATCAGCCTCCAGCGTCTCGAGCCTCGTTCAACCCCCGAACGGCCTTCTGACGGTCCTCACCCTCCAATTCGCCCTTGTTGGCATCGCCGATGTCAGCGTCGCGCCGCCCGGGTCGCTGGGATGCCGCCGCCGCCACCCGTTTGTCCTGCCTCTACCTCCGCAGTCGCCGTCGCCACCGCCGCCATCGCCGACCTCCAGCTGAAGCTCCAACACCGACTCCAACTCCAACTCCCATTTCGGCTCCAGCTGGGGCTATCTCCTTATCTCTCCTGGCTGTTTGACCACCCTGGAGGGCCAATTTAGGCTCTATGGAAAGCCAGGGTGGTTGCTGCTCTTAATTCCCGACCCTCACGATGGAAAGAGAGCCGGGGGCGCCCCCTCCCCCATCAGAGAGCTCCGTAGTACGGAGCTCAGAAGTCAGCAGCCATTTCCCCGGAAGCTCCTCCTCCTCAAGAATGTAAGAGCATGACTCTTACTTCTTATTTATTTATTTATTTATTATTCATATTTATAGACCGCCCCCTCTCCCGAAAGGGACTCGGGGCGGTGTACAGTCACTAAAATACGTTATAAAATACATACAAAACAGTTAAATAATTAAATACGTAGGTGGAGGAGGTTGCAAGACTGTACATAGAATAATAAATATTAAATATAGTATATAGTGTATTAAAACTTTTTAAAACCCCAAACCCAATTAAAATGAATAAATCCCCGGGAGGTAGAACTAAGAAAGTGCCAGGCCAGCTGATTGAAATAGGTGAGTCTTTAACTTTTGCCGGAAGGAACGGAGGTCGGTGGTAGTTCGAATGTCAGGGGGGAGGTCATTCCAGAGGGTTGGGCCCATCACAGAGAAGGATCTACTCCTAGGTGTCGCCCGCTGGCATTGACTAGCAGACGGCACCAGGAGGAGCCCCTCTCTGTGTGAGCGGATAGGTCGCAGGGACGTGTGTGGTAGGATGCGATCCTGCAGGTAACTAGGTCCACTGCCATGGAGCGCTTTAAAGATGGTGATCAATACCTTGAAACGCACCCGAAAGGCCACAGGTAGCCAGTGCAGCTCGCGCAGGAGAGGTGTTACGTGGGAGTAACGGGTACTTCCCATAATAACCCGCGCGGCTGCGTTCTGAACTAGCTGCAGTCTCCGGACGCGTCCCAAGGGAAGCCCCATGTAGAGAGCATTGCAGTAGTCCAGGCGAGACGTCACCAGCGCATGAGTGACCGTGCGCAGGGCACTCCGGTCCAGTAGGGGGCGCAATTGGCGCACCAGGCGAACCTGGTGGAACGCCCCCCTTGCCACGGCTGCCACATGGTCCTCCATTGACAGCCGGGCATCAAGGAGGACGCCCAAATTGCGCGCCCGCTCCACAGGGGACAATTGTTCGCCCCCTATGGCCAGCGATGGAGTCAGCTGGCTGAACCGAGGCGCCGGTAACCACAGCCACTCGGTCTTGGAGGGGTTGAGTTTAAGTCTGTTGTCCCCCATCCAGACCCCGACGGCTTCCAAACACCGGGACATCACTTCGACAGCCTCGTTGGGGTGGTTTGGGGTTGAAATATACAGCTGAGTATCATCAGCGTAAAGATGGTACTCAACCCCAAAACCACGGATGATCTCACCCAGCGGCTTCACATATGCGTTGAACAGGAGAGGCGAGAGGACCGACCCCTGTGGCACCCCACAAGTGAGTGGCCTCAGGGACGATCTCTGCCCCCCTGTCAACACACATTGCTTCCGGTCGGAGAGGTAGGAGCCGAACCACCGCAAAACGGTGCCTCCGACTCCCATCCCCTCCAACCGGCGCAATAGGATACCATGGTCGATGGTATCAAAAGCCGCCGAGAGGTCTAATAGGACCAGGATAGAGGAGCAACCCCTATCTCTGGCCCTCCAGAGATCATCGACCAACGCGACCAAGGCTGTCTCAGTGCTGTGCCCGGGTCGGAAGCCGGACTGGCGTGGGTCTAGATAGTCGGATTCGTCTAGGTGTCGCGGGAGCTGCTGCGCCACCATATTCTCGACAACCTTCGCCAGAAAGGGGACTGCTATGGGATGGCAGAATGAGGTGTTCAGCACATCATCCAAGAATACTTGTGTGAACTCAACCATTGGGGCTCTTTAAACTAGAATTTATAGTTTAAGATTGCAGGCATAGTTGGCTATGTTTTATTCAATGCCACCATGAATTGCATGTTGTATGAACCCAGGAATTGGGCTAGTGGGAAGAAGATATAATCTGAAACCCACCCAAAGTTTAATTCCAAGTTTGGAATTAAAATGTAAAAAGTATTTTGTAAAAAGTATCATAGCTTTACATATATACAGACTGGAAAAAAAAGTGTAAGCTTCATGATTAGGCTCTGCTATTTATCAGATCATCTTTATCAACTATTCATTCTTAGAAGCAAAATATAAACCAGTTGAAAGAGTTCCTTGTATAACACTAATGCATATTCCCAAAAACAATTTGTGTCTAATTCTTCTTACTTTACAGCTGCATTATGTCACTTCAAGTATATCAGTAGGAGCTGTGCTCCTATTTTGCTGTGATGGACCTGTGGTTTCAATCCCCTACTTCTGCAAGGTGTTGTTTATTTTAGCAAATAAACAGTATTTAGTATTTTACTACATGTCTTATTTTTCGGGGTATAAGATGGACCTGAGTATAAGACGCACCAAGATTTTGAAGAGGTAAATTTTAAAAAAATGTTTTTGCACTCTGCAGACCTCCCAAACCCTCTGCATGCCTCATTTTTGTGTGAAAAATGGGGCATGAGAGAGTTTGAGAGGCCTGCAAAGTGCTCCTGGGTGCTGGGGGGAGGGGGGCAAAAGTGAGCAAAAAACGGTCCATTTTTTGCCAAAAAAAGGGCATGCATAGCCTTTAGGAGGCTTGTAGAGTACTCCTGGTGGCTGGGGGGATGGACAAAAATGAGCAAAAAACTGCCTGTTTTTCACTCATTTTTGCCCTCCCCAGCCCCCAGGAGCACTCTACAAGCCTCCTAAAGGCTATGCACATTCATTTTTGTGAAGGGGGTGGGGTTTCAGGAGGCCAAAAATGTTGTATTCAGTGTATAAGACGCATCCAGATTTTGACCCTCTTTTTTGAGGGGAAAAGGTGCGTCTTATACTCTGAAAAATATGGCAGTAACTAATACCCCAACAAGGAACAATATTCACAGAGAACTCTGTGAATTGATATATATCAATGTAAATTGATATATAGCAATATATAGCAATTTATAGCAATCAACATATCTAGCCAAAACAGAGTTCACTGTGAATATTGCTCCTTGTTGGGGTAACACACACACACACACACACACACACACGTTTGTTTGTTTGTTTGTTTAGGAAATTAACTATCTCCAGACATTGCAAGATCCACATTTATTCATCTTTGCCTGAATTGCTAGAACATACTAGGCTAAAAATAGCTGACTTTAGTGTGTTGTGCAAACCCAGCTTTTGTAATTGCTTTATGGTTCAGTGGGTTGTGCAGATCTGAGCAGTGGTTATTTTGAATGGATTATGGTTCAGTTGACCATGAATTAATGTGCCATGCAGAAAACTACCAGTTCTGAGCTGCAGTACCCAGATAATCACTAGTTGAGAACAAAGAGTCAAGCTATGGAGATGTGGCTTGAATTTCTGTAGCCCACATCTGATGGAACCCTTACATTGTAAACCCAGTCTTAGATTTCAATTATAATCAATACAGAGAAAACAAAACTTTCATAACTAATTAGATAATGAAATTTGCATAGATTTAGTAATTTAATTTTCTTGGTTTAAAGAGAATTTTTCATTAAAAATTTCCAGATATATAAGACTGCATGATTGAGCAGCTACCTTGTGTTCACAGGATTTGTTAAGTTCTGTATTTGTGGGTTTTTAATAGGAAATTACAATAGGATTTAATAGGAAATTACAATACAATTTTCTTAATTTTTTTTTGAGAATTGGTCCTTTCTCTACTAAGAAAGAAATCCTTAGTAGAAGTGCTGAAAATTGTCCCATTTGATATGGTAAATGGTGTGTCAAGAGGTTCATCTGACAGTCAGTAACCTCTAGTAATTATTTTATACAGTACTGCACCCTTGAAAGATGAATTATTCTTATGTCATGTCAAAGCATTTTGCATTTCTTTTTTTCACTCTTCTTTTAAATGCTGCAAAGGTCTGATTCAAATAAAGATTTCCCACTGAACTTGCAGTTTTTTCTCTTCTTTATGGGGAAGTTGGTTGATCCTATAATAGTTTGATGGTTATTATAGTGTTGTGGTTGGAACTTAATACTGTAGTTGTTTTCAAACATGTGATAATTTCATATAGATCTACTCTGCTTTAAGGCTGTCTGAGCCAGCTTGGTGTAGCGTTTTGAGGCATCTAGGCACTGTGTGTTATAGTCCTGTCTTGACTGAAGGCAAATGGAGAACTTTGGCCAAGTCATACCTTTTCAGCCTCAGGGAACAGGCAATAACAAAATCTGAAAATTTTCTGAAAATCTGGGAAAGAAAACTGCAGGGATTGGTCTAGACAATGGAAGTTTATTTTTATTTATTTTCAATATTTCTAGACCGCCACCTCTCCCCGAAGGGACTCGGGGCGGTGTACAGGTGTGTCATTAAAACGAATACAAAAGACGAATATCCCATACCCTTAAAAACGAATTAAACCTCATACAACTGTACAAAAAGTAAAAATTATATTAAAAAACAACTAAAAGTATACCCCTAGAAAATTTTAAAAAATGCAGGCTTGAGGAACTAAAATTGGGAATCAGGAATTAGGCCAGGCCGGCTAGATTGAACAGGTGGGTCTTTAGTTTCTTACAGAAGGAGCGGAGGTCGGTGATAGTCCTGATATCTGGGGGGAGGTCATTCCAAAGGGTCGGGCCCATCACAGAGAAGGCCCTACTCCTGGGCGTCGCCCGCTGGCATTGCCTAGTGGACGGCACCCGGAGGAGTCCCTCTCTGTGAGAGCGAATCGGCCGAAGGGATGTATGGGGCAGAATACGATCCCGCAAATAACTAGGTCCTGTGCCATGGAGCGCTTTAAAGATGATGACCAGCACCTTGAAACGCACCCGAAAAGCCACAGGTAGCCAGTGCAGCCCGCGCAGCAAAGGTGTTATGTGGGAGTATCTAGTAGCTCCCACAATTGTCCGCGCGGCCGCATTCTGAACCAAATGCAGCCTTCGGGTGCATCTCAAGGGGAGCCCCATGTAGAGAGCATTACAGTAGTCTAGTTGAGACGTCACAAGCGCATGAGTGACTGTACATAGGGCGTTCCGGTCCAATAGGGGACGCAATTGGCGCACCAGGCGAACCTTGTGGAATGCTCCCCTTGCCACGGCTGTCACATGGTCATCCATTGACAGCCGGGCGTCCAGGAGGACACCCAAATTGCGTACCCGATCCACGGGGGCCAGCTGTTCGCCCCCAATAGCCAGTGATGGACGTAACTGGTTGAACCGGGGTGCCGGTAGCCACAGCCTTGGACGGGTTGAGTTTGAGTCTGTTACTTCCAATCCAGATCCGAACGGCTTCCAAACATCGGGACATCACTTCGACGGCATCGTTGGGGTGGTCCGGGGTAGAGATGTACAGCTGCGTATCGTCAGCGTACAGATGGTAATCTACCCCGAACCCACGGATGATCTCGCCCAGTGGCTTCATGTATGTGTTGAACAGGAGAGGCCAGAGGACCGACCCCTGTGGCACCCCACAAGTGAGCGGCCTCGGGCTCGACCTCTGCCCCCCTGTCAACACACATTGCGTTCGACCAGAGAGGTAGGAGGAGAACCACCGCAAAACGGTGCCCCTCACCCCCAACCCCTCCAGGCGACGCAATAGGATACCATGGTCGATGGTATCAAAAGCCGCTGAGAGATCTAACAGGACCAAGATGGATGAACGCCCCCATCTCTGGCCCTCCAGAGATCATCCACCAACGCGACCAATGCCGTCTTCGTGCTGTGACCGGGCCGGAAGCCGTACTGGCGTGGATCTAGATAATCAATTTCCTCCAGGTGCCGTGGGAACTGTTGGGCCACCACACTCTCTACAACCTTCGCCAAAAAGGGAAGGTTGGAGACGGGACGGTAATTAACTAAATTAGCTGGGTCCAGGGAAGGCTTTTTGAGTAGGGGCCTCACCACCGCCTCTTTCAAGACGGTCGGTAAGGACCCCTCCCTCAGTGAAGCGTTCACTAATTCCTGGAGCCAACCTCGTGTGACCTCCCAGGATGCCAGTACAAGCCAGGAGGGACACTGGTCCAGTAAACATGTGGTGGCTCGCAGTCGTCCACGTAACCCGTCCATATCGTCGGAAGCAACAGAGTCAAACTCCTCCCAGAATGGAGCCTCAAGACCCGCCTCCGACGTCTCTTCTAGACCGCTAGCAGAGACCCATTCGCTGCGAATCTGAGCAATTTTGTCCTGCAGATATTCCCCAAACTCCTCTGCTCTACCCTGCAAGGGTGCTTCCCGCGGCCTCTGAGAAAGGAGGGAGCGGGTCACCCTAAACAGGGCGGCAGGGCGGTTATCTGCGGACGCAATAAGAGTGGCACAATATTGTCGTTTGGCCACTCTTAATGCCACAAGGTAAGTCCGTAAATAGGCTCTTACCTGTGCTCGGTCAGATTCGGAGCGTTGATGCAGTTGATCCTGCATTTGCAGGAATATGCTAGAGAGAAGAACAAGACTGGTCTAGGCAGTGGCTGGGAGTTTACACTGACTGAAAAGTGTGTGTGTGTGTGTGTTAAGACTGCAAACATGTTTTGAAACAGATAATGGTGAGAGGTGGGTTCCTACCAGTTTGCACTGGTTTGGGTGAACCGGTAGTGGAAATTGGGCCTGGGTTGCTGAACCAGTAGTGACAGCAGGCTGGCCATGCCCCCTGCCTGGCTTGGACGCTCGCCCTGCCTTGCCTTCACCACATGCATCCACAGAACTGCCTCCTCCTGCCTACACACAGGTAAGCATTCATGATACCTTACCACCCCCTCCCCACTGTTGCAGCTGTGGCAGGGACAGGGCAGCCCGGCAAGCTTCACAGCCACATGGCTACGAAGCTTGCCGGGCCAGGTAGCCCCCTCGCTGCCAGGACGAAGCTGTCACCATTGCAGCTCCTAGAGAGCCATGCTCATGTTGGCAATCTGGAGGGCAGGGGGAACCAGCTGCTGCCTCCTAGCTCAGGAGCAAGCCGGGGGCGAGCCAGGCAGGGGCAATGGCAATGGTGGAGTCCGGTGCTCAGGGAGGGCAAGGTTAGCACACTTACAGCCGTGGTGCCTCTGTCCACTGGCTTAGAGCAGCGGGCTCAGCTGCAGCCCGGACGAGCTGCAGGGTGCCCTCCCCATATTGCATCCCCCTCCCAGCCTTCGCCCATGCCTCCATGCCATTTTCGGGCACCCATCTTGATGGACTGCCCACGTCCCATCCTCGCCATGGCTGCAATGGTGGCAGCTTCAGAAGATGCTAGCCCAGTGGGGAAGGGGCCACCCAGCCCAGTAAGCTTCATAGCCACGTGGCTGCAAAGCTTGCCTGCTGTGCCCCCACAACAGGCGAGTGTCTTTCAAAGCAGCTGGTGTTGCAGCCACGGTAGGGACGGGGGCAGTCTGGCAATCTGGGCATCCAAAAACAGTGCAGAGGCACGAGCGAAGGCTGGGAGGGGGTGCAACATGCGGGAGACTCCTTGTGTCAGCCCAGTTTTGTTCCAGTGGCTCAGGGTTGCAATTTTGCAGGAAGGAGCACAATGGGCACAAACCTTCTGGCTTCCCTGGCTTCACCCCAACCTCCCAATGGTGTGCTATGGCTGGGTGTATCCTGGAGGCTTCCCCGGGTATCCTGAGGCCTTCCCCGGCTTCACCTCCACCTCCTGAGAGCGTGCTGTGGCAGGGTGCATCCCAGAGGCTTCCCAGGTGTCCTGGAGGCTTTCCCGACTTCACCCCCACCTCCTGATGGCATGCTGTGGTGTGCTGTGGTGGGGTGCACCTCGGAGGCTTTCTCAGGCATCCCGGGGGCTTCCCTGGCTTCATCTCCACCTCCTGATGGCGTGATGTATCCCAGTCAACTGGGTCAACACCTTGCAGTTCTTCCACCTCTTTGCTCGCTGGTTCTACCTTGCACAGTAAAGAAAAACTTCTTCTGAATGTGAGGCAATTAACAACTTCTCGCACTATTGGGAAGTTTTTCTTTACTGTCCAAGGTTTTTCCCTGCACACAACAGCTGAGAGATGCTGGCAGTGGGATGCAATTTGGGGGTGACAGGTGGGACAGGGAATTAGGCGTGGCATGGCGGGTCACAAGATGCGCATCTTACCGAAGACTGCAGCTCCAGATCTTGCGGCTTTTTCAGGGTTTTGCCTCTCCAGACGAGCTGTGCAAGGGCCAGGACTTGCTTTGAGGCCTGCCCGCTCCCAAAGCAACCTTAAAGGTTTTCAAGCTCGTCTGGGGAAGCATTATTTATTATTATTATTATTATTATTATTATTATTATTATTATTATTATTATTATTATTATTATTATTATTATTAATTGGACTTGTTAGCCACTCCCTCTCCACGAAGGGACTCGGGGCGGCGTACAATAAATAAATCACATATTACACGATTAGACATTACACGGAGGAGGTATAAAATCACAACAATTGTTACAATACATAAAACAACAATAATAATAAGGTTAAAAATTAAAATACCCCGATTTAAAATGTAAAAAGTTTAAAATTGCCAGGAGGATTAGAGATAGAACTATAGTTGAGCCAGGCCAGCTAGTTGGAAAAGGTGGGTCTTGAGTTTTGTATGGAAGGAGCAGAGGTCGGTAGTAATCCTAATGTCGGGGGGGGGGGAGGTCATTCCAGAGGGCTGGGCCCATCACAGAGAAGGCCCTGCTCCTGGGCGCCGCCCTTTGGCACTGCTTAGTGGATGGCACCTGGAGGAGTCCCTCTCTGTGAGAGCGGATTGGTCGTAGGGATGTATGGGGCAGGATGCGATCCCGCAAGTAACTAGGTCTTAAACTAGGGTAACTAGGGTTTTAAAGAAAACCCTGAAAAAGCTGCAAGATCTGGAGCTGCCAGTCTCCGGTAAGATGCACATCTCATGGCCCACCCTGTCCCATCCCCCGTCCCACCTGCCACCCCCAAATTGCACCCCACTGCTAGCATCTCTCAGCTGTTGCGTGCAGGGAAAAACCTTGCACAGTAAAGAAAAACTTCCCAAGTTTGAGAAGTTGTTAATTGCCTTGCACTCACGAGTTTTTCTTTACTGTACAAGGTTTTTCCCTGCACACAACAGCTGAGAGACACTCACAGTGGGGCACAATTTGGGCCCACCCCCCACCCCAAGGCAAGGCCCAACAACCACGCTTAGACTCAAAAAGCCAAGGGTTGCTCCCTTGACCAGCTCCGCCAAAGATCCCCTTCATCCTTTTTGAGTCGGTCCACTTTGCTGTCTGGGGAACAACTGAGCCAAATGCTCCTGCCTGGCAGCACACACACACACACACACTCCCCATGAAGCCCCACTGAGCCCGCATGAGAGCCTTGCGGGTCCAGGTGGAAGGCAGCCTTTTCTGCAGCATCCTCCCCCTCTCTTTGGATCACCCTGTCTGGGGCACTGCCTTTGCAGAAATGGAGTGGGTGCATGTGCAGCAGCCCCTGCTTGCCCTCATGCAGCATTGCCGCCGCCGCCCCTCTTAGCCCCAGCACAGCATCTGCATTTCCACCAAGGGCCAGCCACCCATTGGTCAGGCTGGGCTGGTCGCTTACCTCAGAAGTCAAGTCGGCATGGGGGACTGCCGGTAAGGCCATGTGGAAAGCAGGGATGCATGGCAAGGCTGTGGGGAAGGGAGTAAGCTACTTGCTCCATTCCCTGCAGCCCTGCCATGCTTCTTTGTCTTCCACGCAGCCTTCTGCTTGCCTGTTTTCACAAGCTGGCCACGGGGATGCCAGGAAGGCCGCATGGAAGGCAGGGAAGCAGGGCAGGGCCATGGGGAAGGGGGCAGGGCCAGCTAGCTAAGCCACAATTTGCAGACTTACCTGGCAGACAGATCAGGGATGCAGTGCTTTAGGCAGGCAAGCTGCAGAACTGTCACTGTGTTAATTTGGTTTGTCAACTTGAGCTTATATTCTGAGTTATACAGCAGACTGAACAGTTTCTTATCTGACAATGATTAATGTGCATGTCTCATAATACGTTACACATTCTTTTACTTTCCTTCTGTTCTTCCGTTCGCCTGCCGAAGGAGGTGGGCAATATAGCTCTTGCCAAAATGTAAGATTTAGATAGTAAGATTTGCATTTTATTTCTTTCATATTAAAAGTTATTTATTAGAATATGTTCTCGGGTTTTATTTTCTGCTTATTCGGAGATATGCTGCTTGGAAAGCCGACGGTCCATACCTCATTAATTAAGGGGGGGAAACTCCCTCCTTCACAAATGCTAGCAAGAGGATGGTTAATTTACGGCTTTTTCCTTGTTAGCTATCTCCAAGAGATAAGCAATTAGGCTTAATTAGACAAGATGATTTATATCGACTGAGGAACGATTGGGTCATTCTTCCAAAATGCCTAGGAAGAAAAAAAAGAGACAGAAAGATTTCTCTTCAAGATGTTCAGACATTTCTGCTCTCTCCGATGAAGAGAAGAAAAGTATTTCACAAAGATTTATAACTAAAAAAGCTGCTCCAGGAGATGAAGCATACAGATCGAGGTCAGTGATACTCCCTCCTAATTATGCAGGCTCCAAACTCTTAGAGATTATGAAACACTCGATGCTTGGCCAAAGCTCTCGCCGGCACAGCAAATTCACTCCCAAGCAGAAAGAGAAACTTATGAATCTCCCCAGACTTCTGAGCAAGATATGGAAAGCTATCGTAATAAAATAGAATTTTTTGAAAATGAGCTTCTGCAAGCCAGAAGAGTTTTTCCATGCTCAAGTCAGAGAAGAGAGACTCCCATGTTTTTCAAATTTCTGAAAACGCCATATTGCCGCCTTCTCCAAAGCCCAAGACACACCCCCTGGTGGATCCTGTGTCAGGCAAATCAGAACAGAGAGATATGTACACGTCACCGTTGCCACGTGATCTCCTTTGTTCTCCAATATATGCCACGCAGGCAGAAATATTGCAGCCAAGAAGTGAGGCTGCACTGCCATCTCCTGGCAGAAATAATTTTCTAGATGGAACAAGGCAATACTTAATGCAGCAAAGGGAGATGTCTGCCCCCCAAGCAAGCCAAGTTAATTTTGCTGCACAAGCTCCAGTTCCAGCTGTAATACAACAAAGACCACAGGTCCAACAACAGCGCCCCTTGGTTCAACAACCAGCATATTTACCTGCACAGCAAATTGCTCAAATGCATATTCCTCAACAAGCATTTTCTGTCACTCCTTTGACTGGTGAGTCAAAATTAAAGATGTCAGGACAGAATTATAAAGCCTGGGTCAGTGAGGTTGCACTCTTGCTTCGCAGAGAAGGTACCCATTGTATGGTGTTTAATCCTCCTGCCCAACCATGGACTCCTGCAATAAGAGACCTAGAGACTAGGGCTTGCACAACATTATTGATGTCCATGGATACTGAATTGCAGGTTACTTTTCCACCTGATGCAACAGCCCAACAAATTTGGGCCATTTTGGAAGATTGCTACAGGCCCATTTCAATTGAATCTTCATGTTTGCTCATGTCTGAGTTCCATGGTTCGAAGTTGAAACCTGGTGAACAAATTGGTGGACATTTGACCAAACTGAAAGGAATGAGAAGTGAATTGAGAGAAAGAGGCCATGTTATTGATGATATCCAAATGATCAGCATCATCATTAACTCATTGAATTATGAATGGAAAGATGTCATTGCAAAGATTAACCACGTGCCTATTGCTCAACGCACTGTTAATAATGTATGCAGACTTTTAATTGAGGAGGAACCTATCAAATTAGCCACACCACATTTGCAACGGCCGCCAGTGTCAAGAGTTCCAGCTAGATGTCCCTTCCGAGGAAGAGGCTACGCTCCAAGGATGCCAAGATGCTACATCTGCAACCGTATGGGACATGACACCTGGGATTGTCCCCAATGAGTTCCAGCTCCCGTCACATACCAGCCCAGATGAACATACTCCAGAGGCAGAGGTAGAGGCGGAAGACAAGGTCGTCGTGGTCCGAGGCGGGGCTTGCTGCCAGCACAAATGTCTGCTTGGACGGAGAGCTCCGTTAACAGCAGCCAGATCTAACGTCCGGAGGGGTTTGCTGAAAAGATTTTGACAAACCAAGCCTTCCTGGAGGGAAGACTGAAGAGAGAAGGTTGGTTTGGCATGACCATAGGATGGCAATTCATGGTCTGTGCTTGAAATCTCCTTCACAACCCCGGATGTGGAAGAGGGCGACAATTAATGGCCGTCCCAAAGGGCTGACAACAGTTCAAAGGAAGCAAGGATTTATTACAGAGAAGCTGCCGGAGTTGCCAGTGATCTAACAGATTCCTGATCTTGGTGGAAGGTATTTTCATTCCAAAACAGCTCAAGAGACTAAGGGCTCCAAGAGGAAGTGGAGGGGGCTGTTTACCCCCCTCCATTACAGCGGCGAGAGTAATATGCTGAGTGAAGACCAGAGGCTATCTTTTTTTATTCTCTGAACTGTCTGATAAGCTGAACCTAAATCTAATTTGTTAACATAACAAAGGCCGGCTATAAATAACTCTGACTACACAGATATCTTCAGGGGGATTTGAGTTAATTAACCAAGTCTTGGAGGCTTGAAGGGAGAGGGAGGAAGAAGAAAGGGAAGGATTATAACTCTGCTACATATGTCTGTGGATAGCCTGCAGTTGGTTAGCTTCTGGATGAGTGGAAGAGTGACATCTACTGGCGAAATTTGGAATACCCCCCCCCCTTTTAATACCTTAAGAGGAATTTTGGTGACTATATTCTCTGGATAACAAGAGAGCTGACTTCCAGAGATTTTTGAGGCTAATCTTTGGACACTACTAATAGAAACAACTGGAGAGAGAGAAAGAAGATCTATCGGAGCAGGGGAATCCAGAACACTCTCATATAATTATCCAACACAGGAGGGTCGCATCTAAGGTTGAACTTAAAAAATAGGAATTAATGTTATAATACTACCACCAAAGGAATATACTGTTTTTGTTATTGTTATTGCTGTAAGATTATTAATCCCAACTCTTTTCGATATTATTGGCATTAGTACTGATTAATTTAGGATATTGTTTGATCACAATATAAGTAATAACTATAAGCAACTCACTCTTAGATTTTATTAAGTTAATAAAATAGATTAATAGATTAATAGGAGTATTATAAGTGTGACATACACACACATATATATACAGTGATAAATTGACAAGTCTCTCTCACTCTCTCCCTATCCTATGACAGCTGTTCTCACATAACATACGAACTTATTGAAATATAGAGTTTACTACCCCCTATCAATATTTAAAATTGATAATTGAATAGAGGAAGAGGGAAGAGGAGAGGGAAAGGGAGGAGAGGGAGAGGAAGGAAGGCAGGAAAGCAGGAAGGAAAGAAGGAAGGAAGGAAGGAAGGAAGGAAGGAAGGAAGGAAGAAAGAAAGAAAGAAAGAAAGAAAGAAAGAAAGAAAGAAAGAAAGAAGGAGGACTGGAGAAAGTTACCAGGGAGAGAAGAAAGTGGGAGTTCTGGAGAAAAATTAAAGTAGGGATCCAATTCTTCCAAAAAATGACAAGTAGTACAAATTTAATGAAAATTGGTATGGGGAGGAAGCCAGCATCCCAGCCATCCCTAGCGGCTGCCAGTCCTTTGAACCAAAGATCTTTGGAGGATATGCTCCAGAGAGAAAGATCCAATTCAACTAAGGAATTGCAGATGATATTACAGACCATGCAGGAGACAATGACTAAAAATCATGAAGAACTTAAAAAGGATATTAGAGAAATAAGGAATGATACTGTAGAATTAAAGGAGAGAATGCAGAAGATGGACGATAAATTTGAGAAGTTCCAGGAACAGATCAATAAACACGAACAAAGAATAAATGCAATAGAAGGACGGTTGGAAAAGGAGGATGAAAAAATGGAGCAGCTGAGTTCTAGACTGATCCAGGCAAACAAGGAACTTGAGTTAACGGTCCTCGCGTTAGAATCGGAAAAAGCAGCCCAATTCCTACGGTTCCAGAACGTAAAGGAAGAAAAAGGCGAGGATTTACCAGACACGGTGGCAAACCTTATGGCAAAGACTTTGGGAATAGAAAAGGATGAGATGGCAAGTGAGATCGATGAGACCAAGAGAAGTCCATGTAAAGTTTGTAAAAAAATCAATACGTGACGAGGTGCTGAATAGAACAAGAGACGACCCGATAATTCACAACCAACGACAACTAACAGTTCTAAAACAGGTACCGAGGAGAATTAGAGAATTAGAGAAGGCCCTATCAATTCTTAACATCTGTCCTGAACAAATTTGAAATTAACTTCAGAAGGCTGATTCCGGAGGGCGTACTGATAACTTGGAGAGACAGAAGATTCAGAATAGACCCGATAGAACAAGCGGAAGATTTTTACAATACTCTTGTTGGGCAGGAGGATGAGAAAGACGAAGGAGAACAGTCGGGAGCAAGGAGGCAAGGACCCAGGGCACAGATAAGAAGAGAAAAGGAACCAGTGGAGACACGAAAGGAGAAAGAAGTCGTTCTAGACGAAAAAGGGGAAGAACCAAAGGAAGTGAGAAAAATAAGGGCAACAAGAAGCACACGACCTAAATACACATAGAAGTATGTCGGGAGAAATCAAGATCCTATCATTGAATATTAATGGTCTGAACTTACCCCAGAAGAGGAAAACAATATTTAATAAATTAAAACATTTGAACTACGATATAATTGCAATGCAAGAGGTCCATATGACTAAAAGACAAATCCAGATCTTAGAATGTCCTAGATTGGGTAAACTTTACACGGCACTAGCTGACCAAAAGAAAAGAGGAATAGCATTATATGTCAAAGACACGATCCAGACTAAACTAATTTATCATGATGAGGAAGGGAGAATATTAATCGTAGAAATAATGTTAAACCCAAAAAAGGTGTCACTGGTTGTAATATATGCACCTAATGAAGGCCAGGAAAATTTCTATCATAGACTACATAGCATTATTCGAGAGATGGGAAATGAAAATGTTTGTTTACTGGGTGACTTCAATGCTATAGTTGACCCGAAACAGGACTATAAAAGTGGAAAGAAGAGAAAAGGAGCTAGGAGAACTTTGCCAAGGTCATTCTTCCAAATGGCTAAAAAACTTAATCTGCATGATGTATGGCGAGAAAGATGTCCAGAGGGAAAGCAATATACCTTTTAATCGAATAGACACGAATCCTGGTCAAGGATAGATATGGTCTGGCTGCCCATGGAGTTAATTTCAGAAGTGAAGGAGATAGATATAGAACCCAATCTATGGGTTGACCACAATCCCATGAGGATTATTTGGAAAAAACAAAAGAGCAGTTATCATTGGTTACTCAATAGATCAATTCTAAAAGACAGGAATATATTAAAAGAGTTAACCAAGAATTAAGATTTTTCTTCAAAGAAAACGGGCCAGGAGATACATCCATACAAAACTTATGGGATACAACTAAGGCATTCATAAGAGGGGTCACAATATCAGCCACAGCCAGGAAGAAAAAAACCGAGAATCTAAAAATAAGAGAGCTGAAAGAAAGGTATAGAAATTTAGAGAGTGAACTGCAAAAGAAACCGCAGAACAGAAGTATAAAAGGAAATATGGAACTGATTAAACATGAATTGGCTATATTTGAAAAAGCAAAATTGGCACAATCTATAAAAAAAGCAAAACAAATCTTCTTTGAGAATGCAAATAAACCAGGGCGGTGGCTATCCTATAGGTTGAGGAAGCAAAAGCAAGAGAACTGGATCAATAAACTACAAGATGAAAAAGGTGAGATCTGCTACCAACTAGAGGAAAAGAAAAGGATTACCCAAGAGCTCTATGAACATTTATATAGAGAAAACCGAGACCATACAAAGGAAGGAATATTACAGTACTTGGAAAATTCAGATCTGCCAAAGGTACCAGAGGAGATTAAGGACATGCTCAATAAGGACATTAAAACATCAGAGATAATCGAGGCCTGTCACTGCGTTAAATTGTTTGCTAGCCTGAACTGACTGAATTGACACTAAATAGTTAAACTGAAAGAGTTATTGCGCAGGTCATAAGTTCTTATCTGACAGTGATGTACTGCGCCTGCTCTTCACACATTCCAGAGTTTTTCCTTCTGATCTTTGTCCGTCTACCAGGAGACTGGCAGACAAACTGTTTTTTTTAAAATGTAACGATTAGTTAGTTTTGTTTTATTTCCATTTATTATTTTTGTATTAAAGTTTGTTTATTAATTAGAATATGTTTCTCCAGAATCTTTATTTTCTTTTCTTCGCACCTTAAAGAATATGCCTGTTGGAAACAGCCGCGGTCTAAGCCTCGTTTAGTTCAGGGTGAAATAAATCTTCCCCTGACAATTAATGGAAGCAGAGAGATGGTTATAATTTATGGCTGTTTTCTTCAAGCTATCTTTAAGAGATAACCGGCTAGGCTACTTAGCCATGCCGAAGAAGAAAAAGAAAAAACGTGGAACGAGCTCGGATGGGTCCACTTCTTCTGATACAGAGACTCCCTCAGACACAAAGAAGCAAGATTCTTCAAACTTACTTCAAAAGCAACAGATTTCTCCAGCAACCGAACCAGCTCTGGGGGCGACTCTTAAACAAGAGAAAGAGGCTACAGGAGGTGAAATCTATGGACTGAGGTCAGTAAATCTCCCTTCTCATTATGAAAGCTCCCAAATATCTCCAAGAGATTATACCATATTGGGGGCAAAGCCAAAACTTTCCACATTACCAGAGCCACTTCACTCCCAAACTCTTAGAGATTATGAAACAATTGATGAATGGCAAAAGCCTCCGCGGCAACTGCCAGCAGAGGAAAAACACCCCCACGCAGAAAGTGAAACTTATGAATCCTTCTCAGGCACTGGGGAAGAAATGAAAAGCTATCGTGATCAGATAGAGCTTTTTGAAAAATACGCCAGAGAAGTGAGAGAATACTATGAAAGATGGAAAGGAAGTAGGAGGGGTTCCCCCACTCCCAAAATGTCTGAGGACGCCATCTTGTCTTCTAAACAACCTAAGACACACCCCATAGAGGACATTGTTTTAGGTGAATCAGAACAGAGAGATATGTACACGTCACCGAGGTCACGTGATCTCCTTTGTTCTACTACATTTCCGGCCACGTATAAAGGTCTGATGCAGCCAAGAAGTGAAGCTGCACTGCCATCTGCTGGTGGAGAAAACTTATTAGAGCAAAAGTTAAAACAATTGCAGCAGAATTGGAAAGATTTATCTATAAGTCTTCTAGATGCCCAAGTTTTGCCTCCAAAGGTTAAGTCTTCAGCACCCCCTGGTGGTGTTGGATCCTCCCTAGATGGAACAAGGCAAAGCCAAAGGCGAATGCAAGGAAGTCAATTTAATGTTGCCACACAAAGGCCAATGGTGCAATTACAGCACCCCCTTGTTCAACAACCAGCTTTGCAACCTGCACAACAAGTTGTTCCAATGCATATCCCTCAGCAGGCATTTTCTGTCACTCCTTTGACTGGTGAGTCAAAATTAAAGGAGTCAGGAGAGAATTATAAAGCCTGGGTCAGTGAAATTGCACTCTTCCTTCGCAGAGAAGGCACACACTGTATGGTTTTTAATCCTCCTGCCCAGCCATGGACACCTGCAATGAGAGATCTGCAAACCAGAGCAACCACGACTTTGCTCATGTCAATGGAAACTGAGCTCCAGGTTACCTTTCCACCTGATGCAACAGCCCAACAAATTTGGGCTATTTTGGAAGATTGCTACAGGCCCGTTTCAATTGAATCTTCATGTTTGCTCATGTCTGAGTTCCATGGTTCGAAGTTGAAACCTGGTGAACGAATTGGACATTTGACCAAACTGAAAAGAATGAGAAGTGAATTGAGACAAAGTGGCCATGTAATCGATGATATCCAAATGATCAGCATCATCATTAACTCATTGAATTATGAATGGAAAGATGCTGTTGCAAAGATTAACTATGTGCCTATTGCTCAACGCACAGTTAATCACGTTTGCAGACTTTTAGTGGAGGAAGAAGCTATCAAATTAGCTACGCCACATCTGCAACGACCCCCAGCATCAAAGGCTCCAGCTAGACGTCCCTTCCGAGGAAGAGGCTACGCTCCAAGGATGCCAAAATGCTGCACCTGCAACCGTGTGGGACATGACACCCGGGATTGTCCCCAACGAGTTCCAGCTCCCGTCACATACCAGCCCAGAGGAACAGACTCCAGAGGCAGAGGTAGAGGCGGAAGACAAGGTCGTCGTGGTCCAAGGTGTGATCCACAAGCTCCACTCGCAACATTGGCCATAACCAACGTTCCACAACCTGATCCAAAGTACGACAGACGTCTTTTGTGGACTTTAGATAGTGGAGCAGCTGTGCACGTTACCCACAGAAAGGAACTTTTCACAGAGATGGGCGAGCCAGAGCCCGAGTATCGAGAACTGTACTCCTTCACCAACCACACTTGCAAGGTTATGGGAAAAGGAACTGTTTACATTGAAGAGCTCGATACATTCATCCCTGATGTTTATTACATACCTTCAGCAACCAGTAATTTGCTTAGTCAAAGTCATTTGTCTAGAGATTTAAAGTTCCAGGTTCACCACCTCGAAAAAGCAAGTTACATAGTTAAAGATGGAGATATTATTGCTGAAACCATGCTGATTGGTGGTGTTTATTACTTAAAGCCAAAGCCTAAAAAGCAAGTGCAGGCAAGTATGCAAACTCCAAAAAGGGACAGCACGGGCCCAGAGAGAGTTGCTTCAGAGAGAGAACCCGTTGCTATGCCAAAGGCTCCTAAAGCCAATAAACAGAGAAAACAAAAGCAGGTTGCTCAGAGCAAACCTGAGGTTCCTCATGAAACTGTTAATGTTGAGAATTCACTAACTGGTAAACCTTTGCATTCCAGGTGTATCCACAAGTGGCACAGAAGATTGGGGCATGCCAGTTTCCATGTTCTTAGAAAGATGCCGGAGTTCGCAAAAGGTTTGGATCTAAAGGGGTGTAAGGTGTTTTTGGATTGTGCAGTTTGCAGGAAGGCTAAATCCAAGGTAGCTGCGATTCCAAAACACGCTACACGCCTGTCAACACGCATTTTTTATTTGGTACACACTGACATAGTGGGTCCTTTCCCACCAACAATTGGTGGTAGAAAATATTTCCTAACAATAGTAGATAATCATTCTAGATATGGATTTGTATATCCTATGAGAGAGAAATCTGAGACCTTTCAGATCTTTAAAGACTTTGCAGCTTTTGTTTCTACACAATACCAAGTTCGCATCGCCAGAATCCAGAGTGACCGTGTGCAGAATTCATGTCTCAGCGTTTCCAGGACTGGATGCGTAAGAATGGAATTCTTCATCAGACATCCGCTCCATATACACCGGCTCATAATGGAGTCGTAGAAAGAAGACAAGGAGTTCTACAACCATGATGCGTTGTCTTCTAGAAGATGCCAATCTCGGTAGCATATACTGGGATGAAGCAATCAAATATGCAAATTACATTGTCAACCGTACTTGGAGCAGTGTAATCAATCAAACTCCTTTCTACATGCTGTATGGCTACAAGCCTGATCTCAAGAACCTCCACCTTTTTGGTTCATACACTATGGTGAACACTCCCTTAAGTCAAAGAAGAAAGGGAAGTCCAGTAGCAAAGAGACTGAGATTTATGGGTATTGATGATAACTCAAAATGGTGCAAATTTATTGATCCTAAACATGTGATTGTCATTTCACAATCTGCTAATTTTGAGGAAGATATTGACTGGTCCAGGATTCATTCTAATGATCCTGGAGTTTATTTTCCTAGAGATGTTGTTCCAGATGCCACGCAGCCTGATGACAATTTGCAGGCAGATATTCCTTCTACCAGTTCTTCACAACCTGATGTTCCGTCTTCGCAAGCCGCGGATGCTGATGCTAGCGACGAACGTGAGGACGAGGATGAAGAAGAAGAAGAAGAAGAAGAAGACTGGACTGTTGTTCCTAGACGTTCCAAGGGGGTCACAAAAGGAATCCCTCCACAACGATATTCATGGCAACTGACAAAAACACCATTACCTTTGATTTGCAATGTTACTCTTCCTCCTGAGACATTCACACAAATCAAACAGCTTCCTGATTCAGAGCAAGACAAATGGTATGATGCAATGCAGGATGAAATGGACAGTTTAAAGAAACTTAATGTATTCATACCTGCAAAAAAACCTCCAGCAAACAAGAAAGTCATTGGCACTTGATGGGTCTACAGAATCAAGAAGAAACCAAATGGTGAGTCTTTATACAAAGCCAGACTTGTAGCTCAGGGTTTCGCTCAACATTATCCTGAGGACTACACAAACACTTACTCACCAACAGTCAGAACTGAAAGTGTAAAAATTGCCTTAACCACTGCAACTATTCTTGGTTTAGAAGTTTTCCAATTTGATGTGGACACAGCTTATCTACATACAGACCTAGATGAAGAGATCTATGTGAGAAGCCCTCCAGGATTCCGAAAGCAAGAAGGGGATACCTGGTTCCTGAACAAAAGTCTTTATGGTCTGAAACAGTCAGGTTTAATGTGGTATTTATGTCTTACTGACAAACTAAATTCAATGGGCTTTATTAAGTCCGAAACTGATGAATGCGTGTTCACAAAAAGATCTAACAATGCATATGAGATAATTCTTGTTTATGTTTATGACATTGTTTACATTGGTCCAAATAAGAAAATGAGTGAGATTTTTGCCAAAAGTTTGCAGAGATACTTCGCACTGAAATCTTTAGGACACATTAGCACTTATTTAGGTGTTCAGATTGAAAAGACACAGAAGGGGTTTAGTCTTTCACAAGAAGAGAAAATTGACCACATTCTACATCATTGCAACATGAAAGATGCTAACACAACAAAGACACCCATGCAAACAGATTTTCACAACTTAACACATGAACCAAGTCCTGAGTTCGAGGATCAAACACTATATCGTTCTGTCATTGGGTCACTGTTGTGCATTAGTAGTTGGACCAGACCTGACATTGCACTTAGTGTTAATCTTTTATCACGACACGTAGGTAAGGCAACACAATTTCATTGGACATGCATTAAGAAGTTATTGAAATACCTGAAACACACTAAACACATGAAGTTATTACTAGAACCAACACACACTGATCAACCAAAGTTAATTTGTTATGCTGACACTGACTGGGCAAGCGATAAGAAATCACGCAAAAGCACTTCTGGTTACATGATGTTCCTGAATGGATGTCCTGTTTATTGGCAAGTGAGAAAACAGAGTTTTGTTTCATGTTCATCTACTGAAGCTGAATGTAAGGGTTCTAAATACCATGCAGAAATAAATCATTGTCCAAGGCAAAACATCCTTTAAGGTGCAATTTATTCCGCAGGCATGTTAGCACAGCTATGGAAAATTCCAACTCTAAATTACATCCTGTAAGTTCACCCAGTTGAAAGTTCATGATCTCTCCCCACACCCACAAATCCATCACATGTTCCAATCATCATCTTCCACGCTGGCATGTACACCCATCTTCTTCCGGCCAGGTGTCGAGGTGCGGAGACAAAAGATGACCTTGGCTTCTACAAAGGAATGTCAACAATCCATTCTACAATCCTACTCCTTTCTATTCCCCCCTCCCAAATACTACACTAATGAAACAGCATAGAAAATTATAAGAAAGTGTGGCAGGCCAAAGATCCTAAAAAGAATATAACTACAGGCCTGACAGGCGGCCTCTCCTCAAAAGAAAAATGTTTCCTGCAAAGAGAATAACATAAAAGTTAACATAACTAAATTAACCACCTCTTCTCCACCCAGGGGAACCCCTTGACTTCTCGGGAAACTTTCCATTGAATTGCTTTACTAACTTCTCCACTTTTAGGTTCCCACTGTTCACCCAATTAGCTTCAGACCAAGGGTAACCCTTCCAATGCACTAAGTACTGTAAGCAACCCCTATTCAGCCTAAAATCTACAATTTTTTCCACCTCAGATTGTGTTTCCCCTTCCATCACTAAAGGAGGAGATTGAGCTTGGGTGGATGCTCTTCTGTTGGACCCAATTACTGGTTTCAACAAGCTACAATGAAATTCTGGGTCAATTTCCCCTAGACTTCTGGGTAGACTGAGTTGAACTGTAACTGAGTTAACTATCTTCACTATTGGGAATGGACCTAGAAATTTTGGACCCAATTCCTTGCTAAGCATTTCTAATCTTATGTATTTGGTAGATATAAAAACATTGTCCCCCACACGGTAGGGGTTTTGGAGCGAGCGATGTTGATCATCTTGCTTCTGGTAGGCTTCTGCCGCAACTGCTAGAGCCTTCTTCGTATTCTCCCATCCTTTCTTTAGCATGTCCATACATTCACTCAAAGACATGAAAGAAGGAGGTTCTCTAGGCAGCTCAGGCATAGCAACAACTTCCATGCCACTGGTAATCTGGAAACCCGCTAATCCTCTGCTGCTGTGGACCGCATCGTTGTACGCCACTTCGGCGAAGGGTAGCAAATCCGACCAGTTGTCTCGCTGATAGTCCACAAAACACCTGATGTATTGTTCCACCACCGCATTGGCTCCCTCTGCTGCGCCGTTCATGCTGGGATGAACCTCTGAGCTCAGTTCTTGTGTGGACCCAATGGATCTCAGGACCTCTCTCCAGAACTTGGCTGTGAACTGGACTCCGCGGTCTGAAATGATCCTCTTGGGTACTCCGTGCAGGCGATAGATGTGTTTCACAAACATTTTCGCTAATTCGTTTGCGGATGGCAATCCTGAGCAAGCAATGAAGTGTGCCTGCTTAGAAACCAAATCAATAACAGTCCAAATTACTTTATGCCCACTGCTGTATGGGAGTTCCACGATGAAGTCCATTGCGACCTCCTCCCATGGCCGTTTCGGGCTCTCTGCTGCAGGTGCTGTAGGTTCTGGGCTCTTGGATCCAATCATCCACGGCTGGCCTTGTTCCTCCTCTGAGGCCTCCCCCTTGGTAGGACTCTTCATCACCTGAAGTTGGGGGTCCTCTTCCAGAGGTCGGTTGGGCATTTCCCCCTCCGAGGCCTCCCCCTTAGTTGGACTCTTTGTCACCTTCAGATGGGGATCCTCCTCCGGAGATTGTTTGCCCTTTTCCTCTTCCGAGGCCTCCCCCTTGGTAGGACACTTCATCACTTTAAGTTGGAGATCCTCTTCCAGAGGCTGTTGGCCCAGATGACTTTTCTGTGCGGGCATCTGGGGCCCTCTCTTAACCACCGTGGCAATTGGTACACACGTTTGTTCTTCGGCAATTTCCTCCTCCGAGGCCTCCCCCTTGGTAGGACTCTTTGTCATCTTAAGCTGGGGATCCTCTTCCAGAGGTCGTTTGCCCAGATGACTTTTCTGTGCTGGCATCTGGGGCCCTCTCTTTACCACCATGGCGACTGGTACACACATTTGTTCTTCGGCAATTCCCTCCTCCGAGGCCTCCCCCTTGGTAGGACACTTCCTCACCTTAAGTTGGGGATCCTCTTCCAGAGGTTGTTGGCCCAGATGACTCTTCTGTGGTGGCATCTGGGACCCTCTCTTTACCGCTGTGGTGGTTGGTGCGCACGTTTGTGGCATTGGGGCTGGAGCCAAGCACTCTGACGCTCTGTGGCCAAGTTGACAACAATGGTGGCATTTAATTGGGCCCCACGAGGAATGGAACCTAGTTACCTCTCTAAACTCAGGAACCGTTTCATCACACTGCCTTGCTCTCCAACTTGCAGCTGCCCCCTTGGTAAACCCTTCTTCCATGGTGGAGATTGCTTCTCTGTAGGAAGGTGGAGTAAGAACCTTTTGGGGCATTGCAGATGCACCTTGTCCCGCTTCCCATCTTGCAGGCCTGGCTTTGGTAATCCCTTCTTCCATGTTGGTGATTGCTACTCTGTAGGAAGGTGGGGTAAGAACCACTTGGGGCCTTGCAGGCGCACATTCTCCCGCCATCCACACTGCAGGCCTCTGTTTGGTAATCCCTTCTTCCATGGAGAATTCTTCTCTGTAGGAAGGTCTGGTAAGAACCTTTTTGGGCCTTGCAGGGGAGACTGGAACCGGTGGGGAGGTCAATCCCTCGGTTGGCCACTGCCCAGCTTTCTGCCATGGTGCCATCTGCTGAGGGAGGGCAGGTGCCCACTGGCATCCCTCCCATCCATGACCTGGGGTTAAGACCCATCCCGGGGTTGCCTGCTTCACAGGTTGCAGCTCAACCAATGATGGCTGGCTAGGGGGTTTTACGTGCCAAGGACCCTCCTGCTGGCTTGGAGGAGTTATGGGCCAAGTAGGTGTCCTTTGCTGGCTTGGATGAGTTATGGGCCAAGTAGGTGCCCTCTGCTGGCTTGGAGCATTTCCCCATGCTGATGGCAAAGGAGTTGGTAAGTAGCATCTCTTCCATCCAAGTCCTGGGAGGAAAGCCCAATTTACTGCCCAATTTGCTTCATTTACTGGTTGCAGCCCCATTTGTGGTGGCTTGCAAGTGACAGATGCTGGAAAAATTCCTTCTTCCTGCCTCCTTTGAAATTCCCATTTTGAAAGGGAATCTTTCTCCCAGCTAGTTGCAGGGTGATAAGCCATTTCATTTATTGCCGTCTGGAAGGAGCCCAAACCTCTGTTCTAGGGGTTCTTTTTTTTTCCAAGCCTTGTTTCCAAGCTGGGGGGAAGGAGGGGGAGCATGCACTCACAATTTTCCTGAAGAAGTCCGTCTGCGACCTTCCTTCGTCTTGTCGTGTCTCCTCCTGCATTCCTCCTGATGCAATTAAACTGGAAGCAGCATTCCATTGCCTTTGAAGTTCCACACTCAACTTCTTATCACCAAAAGCTTCTCATTTATTCTTCGCTGATATTTACGCTGTCCCGGTCAGCATTGGGAATGCCGAGACCCCATCACCAGATCTTCCATCACCAGCCCTTCCCCCTTGATAGGGGAAGGGAGCTAGTGAATTATTTTAAAGTAGAGAGTTGGAATAATGTTAGGGTTCTAAATACCATGCAGAAATAAATCATTGTCCAAGGCAAAACATCCTTTAAGGTGCAATTTATTCCGCAGGCATGTTAGCACGGCTATGGAAAATTCCAACTCTAAATTACATCCTGTAAGTTCACCCAGTTGAAAGTTCATGATCTCTCCCCACACCCACAAATCCATCACATGTTCCAATCATCATCTTCCACGCTGGCATGTACACCCATCTTCTTCCGGCCAGGTGTCGAGGTGCGGAGACAAAAGATGACCTTGGCTTCTACAAAGGAATGTCAACAATCCATTCTACAATCCTACTCCTTTCTATTCCCCCCTCCCAACTACTACACTAATGAAACAGCATAGAAAATTATAAGAAAGTGTGGCAGGCCAAAGATCCTAAAAAGAATATAACTACAGGCCTGACACTTAATATGCTTGTGTTTCAGATCATTGTAATTCTCTAACGTGGTTTGATGCTTTGATCACAGATATCTGGACACGTCCGATTCGACCAATCACCGTGATGGAAGATAATGTTTATGTAGTTTATATTTCTGAGTCACATTTCACAGGTTCTAGGTCCAGACACATTGACATTCGTTATCAAAACACAAAGCAATTAGTTAAGCAAGGTTTTGTTAAATTGCAATATGTTTCTACACATGATCAGATTGCAGACATGCTTAACAAACCACTTCCCGTAGGTCAACACTAGTATCTGCGAAAGAAGATGTGCCTTAAGTGATGATTTGATGACGTCAGCCCAACTAGCAAAAGAAGGGGTGTCACTGCGTTAAATTGTTTGCTAGCCTGAACTGACTGAATTGACACTAAATAGTTAAACTGAAAGAGTTATTGCGCAGGTCATAAGTTCTTATCTGACAGTGATGTACTGCGCCTGCTCTTCACACATTCCAGAGTTTTTCCTTCTGATCTTTGTCCGTCTACCAGGAGACTGGCAGACAAGCTGTTTTTTTAAAATGTAACGATTAGTTAGTTTTGTTTTATTTCCATTTATTATTTTTGTATTAAAGTTTGTTTATTAATTGGAATATGTTTCTCCAGAATCTTTCTTTTCTTTTCTTCGCACCTTAAAGAATATGGCTGTTGGAAACAGCCGCGGTCTAAGCCTCGTTTAGTTCAGGGTGAAATAAATCTTCCCCTGACAAGGCCATACAAAGACAAAAGAATAATAAAGCTGCAGGGCCGGATGGGTTGCTAGCGGAAATATATAAAGAATTCCAGGATATACTTGTCCCAACGTTGTTCGAAGTCTATAACGCTGTGTTGAAAGAGGCGAAGATACCGTTATCATGGACGGAGGCTAATATTGTATTATTACCTAAGGCGGACACAGACCAGGTGTTTATACAAAACTACAGACCAATCTCACTGCTAAATGCAGATTACAAAATCTTTGCCTCAATAGTAGCAGAAAGGTTGAAAAAATTTCTTACATCATTCATCCATACAGATCAAAATGGATTCCGCCCCAGAAGACTGATGGAACCCGATAGGTTCCAGACGGAGCTTGGGCCATTTCCTGTAGCCCTGACCCGCTCCCGGACGGAGGACCTAGTGGCCGCTTGGAATAAGGCGGCTGCGGGGGCCTTGGACCGGGTAGCGCCTTTGCGGCCTCTCTTGCGGCAACGAACCACCCTGGCTCCTTCGTTTACCGAGGAGCTGAGGGTGATGAAACGCCACAAGAGACGCCTAGAAAGCAGGTGGAGGTCCTCACGCTCCGAATCTGACCGAACACAGGTAAGAGCCTATTTACGGACTTACGTTGTGGCTCTAAGAGCGGCCAAACGTAGACACTGTGCCGCTCTTATTGCGTCCGCGGATAACTGCCCTGCCGCCCTGTTTCGGGTGACCCGCTCTCTCTTATTTCAGAGGTCGCGGGAATCCCCTTTGCAGGTTAGAGCAGAGGAGTTTGGGGAATATCTGCAGGATAAAATCGATCAGATCCGGAGTGGATGGCCCCCCTTCAGTGGACCAGGAGAGACGTCGGAAGCAAGTCTTGAGACACCATGCTGGGAGGAGTTTGACTCTGTTGCCCCCGAGGACTTGGACAGGTTACGTGGGCGACTGCGAGCCACCTCATGTTTACTGGACCCGTGTCCCTCCTGGCTTGTACTGGAATCCTGGGAGGTTACACGAGGCTGGCTCCTGGGTCTGGTGAACGCTTCACTGGAGGAGGGGTCCTTGCCGACCGCCTTGAAAGAGGCGGTGGTGAGGCCCCTGCTCAAGAGGCCTTCCCTGGATCCGGAGGAACTAGCTAATTACCGTCCTGTCTCCAACCTTCCCTTTTTAGCGAAGGTTGTAGAGAGTGTGGTGGCGCAACAGTTCCCACGTCACCTGGAGGAAGCAGTCTATCTTGACCCGCGCCAGTCCGGCTTTCGACCCGGTCACAGCACGGAGACGGCCTTGGTCGCGTTGGTAGATGATCTATGGAGGGCCAGAGATAGGGGTTGTTCCTCTATCCTGGTCCTATTAGATCTATCAGCGGCTTTTGATACCATCAACCATGGTATCTTATTGCGCCGGCTGGAAGAGATGGGCGTGGGGGGCACCGTTTTGCGGTGGTTCTGCTCCTATCTCTCTGACCGGACGCAGAGTGTGTTGGCAGGGGAGCAGAGGTCGACCCTGAGGTCACTCACTTGTGGGGTGCCTCAGGGTTCGGTCCTCTCACCCCTCCTGTTCAACACATACATGAAGCCGCTGGGTGAGATCATCCGTGGTTTTGGGGTTGGATACCATCTGTACGCTGATGATACACAGCTGTACATTTCCACCCCAAACCACCCCAACGAGGCCGTCGAAATGTTGTCCCGGTGTTTGGAAGCCGTGCGGGTCTGGATGGGGGACAACAGACTTAAACTCAACCCTTCCAAGACTGAGTGGCTGTGGCTACCGGCGCCCCGATTTAACCAGTTGACGCCATCACTGGCCATAGGGGGCGAATTATTGCCCCCCGTGGAATGGGCGCGCAATTTGGGCGTCCTCCTTGATGCCCGGCTGTCGATGGATGACCATCTGACAGCCGTGGCGAGGGGGGCGTTCCACCAGGTTCGCCTGGTGTGTCAATTGCGCCCCTTATTGGATCGGGACGCCCTACGCACAGTCACTCATGCGCTGGTGACGTCTCGCCTGGACTACTGCAATGCTCTCTACATGGGGCTCCCCTTGAGATGCACCCGAAGACTGCAGCTAGTTCAGAATGCGGCCGCGCGGGTTATCATGGGAGGATCAAGATACTCCCACATAACACCATTCCTGCACGAGCTGCACTGGCTGCCTGTGGTTTTTCGGGTGCGTTTCAAGGTGTTGGTTACTATCTTCAAAGCGCTCCATGGCATGGGACCTAGTTACCTGCGGGACCGCATCTCACCTCATACATCCCTACGACCTATCCGCTCTCACAGGGAGGGACTCCTCCAGGTGCCATCCGCCAAGCAGTGCCAGCGGGTGACGCCTAGGAGTAGAGCCTTCTCTGTGATGGGCCCAACCCTCTGGAATGACCTCCCTCCCGAAATTAGAATTACCAATGACCTCCGCTCCTTCCGACAGAAGCTCAAGACTCACCTGTTCCAACTAGCTGGCTTAGCTGATTGACAGTTCCATCTTCCACCTCCTGGCAAACATTTTATTGGGGAATTTTTAAGGGTATTTTAATATTTGTATTTTAACTAAGAATTGTACAGTATATTTTTTACCTCCTCCGTCTACGTCCACGTCTATGTCTATGTTCATGTCTATGTATTTGTATATGGTTTTAACATGACTGTACACCGCCCCGAGTCCTGCCTAGGAAAGGGTGCAGCCTAGAAATAAAAGTTGTTGTTGTTGTTGTTGTTATTGTTATTATTATTATTGTTATTATTATTATTATTATTATTATTATTATTATTATTATTATTAAGACAAATTAAAAACAATATGAGCATTGAACATTCTTGAATATTATGAAGTGCACAATGAAAAACAGGTTGCACTAATCTTTCTCGATGCCCAAAAGGCATTTGATAATGTCAACTGGGAATTTCTGCACCAACAATTTGAATACATGTACTGTGAGGATAAATTTATAAACACGATCAGAGCAATTTATACAAACCAAAAAGCCAAAGTAATAATCAATGGTGAATTAACACAAAGTATTGTAATCCATAAAGGTACAAGACAAGGTTGCCCCCTATCCCCCCTGCTGTTTATACTATCCCTAGAAGTACTAGCCAGGAATGTACGTAAAGAGGTACAGATAAAGGGACTAGAAATCAAAAAGGAGCAATTTAAGTTACAGGCCTTTGCGGACGATCTAGTGTTTGTGCTAGAAGATCCTATAAAGTCCGGTACGAAACTCATTGAGGAATTTACAGAGTATGGGAAAATAGTGGGCCTAAAGATAAATATGACGAAGACCAAAATGCTGACTAAAAATATGACATCAAAAGCAAAAGAGGAGTTAACGAAGAAATTGGGTATCCAAATTGTCAAAAAAGTTAAATATCTTGGTATACATTTATCTGCGAGGTGTGTGACCATCAAAGAAGATAATTATACTAATTTGATTAATAAAACTAAGAAAAATCTAGAAATATGGAAAAACCCCACAACTGTCCCTGATGGGCAGGATCGCAGTTATAAAAATGAATATATTACCAAAATTTCTTTTCCTATTTAAGTCTTTAAGAAGATGTTGGATAGCTATTTGTCTGAAACGGTATAGGGTTTCCTGCCTAGGCAGGGGGTTGGACTAGAAGACCTCCAAGGTCCCTTCCAACTCTACTATTGTATTGTATTGTATTGTATTGTATTGTATTGTATTTCAGAATATTCCCATTAAATTAGAAAAAGGTGTCTTCAAGGATTTGAACCAATTGGTTTCGAAATTTATTTGGCAGGGAAGAAAACCAAGAATAAAACTTAAGGCTATGCAAGACACTAAGGAAAAGGGAGGATTTGGCGTACCAGATTGGGAACTCTATTATACTGCGGCCATACTAACATGGCTAAGGGAATGGATAATGCTGAGAAATAAAAGATTACTCAAATTGGAAGGCCATGACCTCCAAGCAGGCTGGCATGCCTTCCTCTGGTATGAAAAAGGATCTGCACACAAATATTTTAGTAGACATTACATCAGACAATCTCTGTTACTAATATGGAACAAAATTAAACATGACCACTATACCAAAATACCTATTTGGCTATCTACGATGGAAGCATACATACACCCAAATTTAATCAACATAGAAAATATAGTCACATATAAAGAGTTATTGAACAGCCAGGGGGAGATCAAAACTAGATCAGAATTGACATCACAAGGAATACAAGTAGAATGGTGGTCTTATTTACAGATACAATCAAGATATGCACAGGATAGGAAGAACGAAGGTATTGCCAAAGACTACACAATATTAGATAAACTTTTGATGCAGACAGAAAACAGACTGATGAAAGTGCTGTATAGATTCTTCTTGGAATATAAACTAGAGGAGTAACATGTCAAAGAAACCATGGTCGCCTGGGCGAAAAATTTCGGTTACAATGTGGAATTGGCTAAGTGGGAAAAACTTTGGATACTTAATCAGAAACTAACATTGGCTACGGCGTATAAAGAAAATCTTTATAAGATGTTCTACAGATGGCATCTCCCCCCAGCACGGCTTTCCAAAATGTTCAAAAATCTGGCCCCAAATTGTTGGAAGTGTAAAAAAACACCAGGCACTTTCTATCATATGTGGTGGATGTGCAATGAGGCAAAAAAATATTGGAAAATGATTCAATCATGGTTAGAACATATGGTGGGAGAACAAATTATGTTTAAACCAGAAATCTTTCTCCTAGGCATAATACCAGAGGGGTTTAAGAAAGATACACTTTATTTAATTATACATATACTAATTGCAGCGCGCATAACCTATGCACAGTATTGGAAAAAAGAAAATACACCATCAGAGCTTGATATAATCAGAAAAGTATTGGCCTGTGCAGAAGCAGAGAGGCTCACTCTGGAACTTAAAAATAAAGGGGAATCAGAATATTTTGAAGTATGGAACAGATTTTATGATTGGTATAAGACAAGATGACAAGACTGGAACAAATGTTTATATTGTGATTGGACAGAAGGACAGACAATGTATTAAGTAGATTAACTGTTAATGGTTGAAACTAGCTGTACATAATGTGAATGTATGGTCACTCCGACTCTGCGGTATTGCATTGTTTTAAATGTAAAAATAATAAAAATATATTTTTTAAAAAAAGTCGTCGTGGTCCAAGGCGTGATCCACAAGCTCCACTCGCAACATTGGCCATAACCAACGTTCCACAACCTGATCCAGAGTACGACAGATGTCTTTTGTGGAATTTGGACAGTGGCGCAGCTTTACACGTTACCTACAGAAAGGAACTTTTCACAGAGATGCACGATCCAGAACCCAAATATCGAGAAATGTACTCCTTCTCCAACCACCTTTGTAAGGTCATGGGAAAAGGAACTGTTCACGTTGAAGAGCTCGATACATTCATCCCTGATGTTTATTACATACCTTCAGCAACCAGCAATTTGCTTAGTCAAAGTCACTTGTCTAGCGAGTTAAAGTTCCAGGTTCACCACCTCGAGAAAGCAAGTTACATAGTTAAAAATGGAGCTATTGTTGCTGAAACCATGCTGATTGGTGGTGTTTATTACTTAAAGCCAAGAGCACAGGTAAGTATGCAAACTCCAAAAAGGGACAGCACGGCCCAGAGAGAGTTTGTTCAGAGAGAGAACCCGTTGCTATTCCAAAGGCTCCTAAAGCCAACAAACAGAGAAAAAGGAAGCAGGTTGCTCAGAGCAAGGCTGAGGTTCCTCATGAAATCGTTAACATTGAAAATTCACTAAGTGGTAAACCTTTGCATTCCAGGTGTATCCACAAGTGGCATAGAAGATTGGGGCATGGCAGTTTCCGTGTTCTTAGAAAAATGCCGGAGTTCGCAAAACGTTTGGATCTAAAGAGGTGTAAGGTGTTTTTGGATTGTGCAAGTTTGCAGGAAAGCTAAATCCAAAGCAGCTGCTATTCCCAAACATGCTACATGCCTGTCAACATGCATTTTTGATTTGGTACACACTTACATAGTGGGTCCTTTCCCACCAACAATTGGTGGTAGAAAGTATTTTCTAACAATTGTAGATAACCATTCTAGATATGGATTTGTATATCCTGTGAAAGAGAAATCTGAGACCTTTCAGATCTTTAAAGACTTTGCAGCTTTTGTTTCTACCCAATACCAAGTTCGCATCACTAGAATCCAGAGCGACCATGGTGCCGAATTCATGTCTCAACATTTCCAGGACTGGATGCGTAAGAATGGAATTCTTCATCAGACATCCGCTCCATATACACTGGCTCATAACGGAGTCGTAGAAAGAAGACAAGGAGTTCTACAAACCATGATGCGTTGTCTTCTAGAAGATGCCAATCTCGGTAGCATATACTGGGGTGAAGCTCTCAAATATGCAAATTACATTGTCAACCGTACTTGGAGGAGTGTAATAAATCAAACTCCTTTCTACATGATGTATGGCTACAAGCCTGATCTCAAGAACCTCCACATTTTTGGTTCATACGCTATGGTGAATATTCCCTTAGCTCAAAGAAGAAAAGGACCCTAAACATGTAATTGTCATTTCACAATCTGCTAATTTTGAGGAAGATATTGACTGGTCCAGGATTCATTCCAATGATCCTGGAGTTTATTTTCCTAGAGATGACATTGCAAATGCCACACAGCCGGATGACCAAGATTCACAGGCAGATATTCCTTCTACCAGTTCTTCACAACCTGATGTTCCGTCTTCGCAAGCCGCTGATGCTGATGCTAGCGACGAATGTGAGAACGAGGACGAAGAAGAAGAATGGACACGGCTTATCTACATGCAGACCTAGATGAAGAGATCTACGTGAGAGGCCCTCCAGGATTCCGACAGCAAGAAGTGGATACCTGAACAAAAGTTTTTTTGGTCTGAAACAGTCAGGTTTAATGTGGTACTTATGTCTTACTGACAAACTAAATTCAATGGGCTTTATTAAGTCCGAAACTGATGAATGCGTGTTCACAAAAAGATCTAACAATGCATATGAGGTAATTCTTGTTTATGTTGATGATATTGTTTATATCGGTCCAAATAAGAAAATGAGTGAGATTTTTGCTAAAAGTTTGCAGAGATACTTCACATTGAAATCTTTAGGTCACATTAGCACTTATTTAGGTGTTCAGATTGAAAAAACACAGAAGGGGTTTAGTCTTTCACAAGAGGAGAAAATTGACCACATTTTGCATCATTGCAACATGAAAGATGCTAACACAACAAAGACACCCATGCAAACAGTTTTTCACAACTTAACACATGAACCAAGTCCTGAATTCGAGGGCCAAACACTATTTCGTTCAGTCATTGGGTCACTGTTGTACATTAGTAGTTGGACCAGACCCGACATTGCACTTAGTGTTAATCTCTTATCACAACACATAGGTAAGGCAACACAATTTCATTGGACATGCATTAAGAAGTTTTTGAAATTCCTGAAACACACTAAACACATGAAGTTATTGCTAGAACCAACACATACTGATCATGCAGAATTACGTTGTTATGCAGATTCTGATTGGGCAAGTGATAAGAAATCACGCAAAAGTACTTCAGGTTACATGATGTTCCTGAATGGATGTCCTGTTTATTGGCAAGTGAGAAAACAGAGTTTTGTTTCGTGTTCAGCTACTGAAGCTGAATATGCTTGTGTTTCCGATGCATGTAATTCTCTAACATGGTTTGATGCTTTGATTACAGATATCTGGACACGTCTGATTCGACCAATCACAGTGATGGAAGATAATGAATCGGTGGTTTATATTTCTGAGTCACATTTCACAGGTTCTAGGTCCAGATACATTGACATTCGTTATCAAAACACAAAGCAATTAGTTAAGCAAGATTTTGTTAAATTGCAATTTGTATCTACACATGATCAAATTGCTGACATGCTCAACAAACCACTTCCAGCAGCTCAACACGAGTATCTGTGAAAGAAGATGTACCTTATTTGATGATTTGATGATATCAGCATAAGTGACAAAAGAAAGGGTGTCACTGCGTTAATTTGGTTTGTCAACTTGAGCTTATATTCTGAGTTATACAGCAGACTGAACAGTTTCTTATCTGACAATGATTAATGCGCATGTCTCATAATACATCACACATTCTTTTACTTTCCTTCTGTTCTTCCATTCGCCTGCCGAAGGAGGAGGGCAATATAGCTCTTGCCAAAATGTAAGATTTAGATAGTAAGATCTGTATTTTATTTCTTTCATATTAAAAGTTGTTTATTAGAATATGTTCTTGGGTTTTATTTTCTGCTTATTTGGAGATATGCTGCTTGGAAAGCCAATGGTCCATACCTCATTAATTAAAGGGGGGAAACTCCCTCCTTCAGAGAGACTGGGTGGGGCGGGGTGGGGTGGGACGAGTCAGCGGTGACTGGGGAACTGGTTCGGGTGTGTGGCCAGACTGCTATTACTACCAGTTCAGAAAGGTACACCAGATTTTTACTACCTATTCGGCTGAACCGGACTAAACCGGTAGGAAACCACCTCCACTACCAGTGTTGCCTTTTGGCTTAGTTGACCCAGTTTCCCTTGGCAATATACCTGTACCTTTTTCACTTTGTTCATCAGGGTCATCATCATCTACCACTTTTTGTGTGCATGCTGCATCATACTAGCTGTCAACTCACAAAGCTTTCTGACCTGTTCCCGAGTTGCAAAATTGCTTTGTTAGGGAATGTGACTGGTGACACACCTTGGGTGGAGCATGGGATTAGCCCCTTTCAAAGTAGTAAGTGGTATGGACTTCATCCCAATGCCGGAATGCTCAAGAGAACCCCCCCTCCTCAGTCAGTTTAACTGATTGGCTGTCAGTACTAAAAGTGGCATTGGAAAGTCCCAGCTAAAGCGGCACAGACCTATAAGCAATAGGCAGACAAACTCCAAGCCCCACAATAGTTGTTCCAGTTGGGGGAGAAGATCCACCTCTCCACCAAATACTTAAGGTCAAAGTTCCCCAGCAAGAATCTGGGATGTAAATTCATAAGACCATTCCCCATAGTAGAGATTATCAACCCAGTCACAGTGCAATTGAAACTCCCCAACTACTGGGGCAGGGTCAGAGGCAAGATGTAAAGTGGGTGAAGTCAGGCAAGATGTAAAGTGGATGAAGTCATTTAGTTCGTGCCAACATGGCACTCCTAATAAACAACTGGATTTTTCTTGCTAAATGGCTTGGGGCTCCTGCTTTTATTAGGGCATTGCTCAGAATGTTGACCAATTCTCCAAAACTAACCAAAAACAACCGAGATTCCTGAGCCTCGGACTCTCTACTTGTGCTCCAATACCTAGGGTGTGTGGAGAGAAACTCAGGCGATCATGGCAGAGGGCAGAATCTCTGAAGAAAGCCTCCTCCTGGCAATCCAGAAGGAGGTAGGTCTTACTTCCTGCCAGGGAACTCCAGGAACCAGCAGCCCAATTGGAACCCAAGTGCAGCTGTCTCTGACCATGGAAACCGAGAAATCTGGAATGCCCTCCTCAGTGACCAAAGCAGAAAGGGATGAGTAATGGTGGGAAAAAGTCCCTAAAGTGGCTAAAGTCATATACCCAAACTCCTGTCGTCTGGGGTGACCCAAAAGTGAGCTAGAAAGATTGAAGTGGATGAAGGAGTGGGAAGAGGTCAGAACCCCCAAATCCCTACTTGGGACCCAAGGTGAATCCTTGGAGCAATTGAAGGAGAAATTTGACTGAGCCACCTTTCGTGATTTGGGGCTGTCATGCCACCCAAAGAAAAGGGGGAAATAGATGTGGGGTGCAATAAAAGTTCCTGAAGGGAGAAGAAGATCAATCCAACCTGCTAAACTCCAATTAGGCAACCCTAACTTTAAGCTGGACCTAACCACGGAGCAATCCCGGAATGCCCACATGCACCCACCTACCCAAAAATGGAGAGGCAGATGAGAACGCATCCCCCTTCTCTACCTGCCAGAAGGAAACTGAGCCTGAGGCTGCCACCAGTGGCTTCCCCACGGTACAAATAAACAGCCCAAATTAGGTGAATCCCCTTTCCATGAGCTATACCTGATGGAGATCACCAAGTGTACCAGGCACAAGCAGATGTGGCCCAACAAGACAAGAGAAGGGCAGTGTTGAACGCCTCGATTTAGGGGGAAGACCCAGATCAACTAGCTCTATTCCTTGACTCTGCTGGAGTCCACCTAGATTGTTATGGACACCTCTACCCATCACATAGAGCCATGGTGAACGCCATCACCATGGGATTAGAGGGAGAAGCAAATGATTGACTAGCAGCCCTCTACAGGAGGAAAGAGCTCCCCAACTGAAGGACGTCAATGAATTCCTGCAAGAGCTAGAAGCCAGATTCGAGGAGGTGGAGGAGGATCAATATGGGGAGGATGAGATTTAGAATTTAAAGCAGAGAGAGTGACCCATTAAAGAATACATCCGTGAGTTCAGAAGGGTGATGGGAAAGCTACCGCCCTGGCCAGAGGAGCTACTAGTCCACTTTTTCAGAGAAAGCCTAGACAAGCAAATTAGACAAGCCACTGTCCACCGGGAGATCCCCAACCAACTCCCTGACTGGTTTCGAGTAGCCATAAAGATTGGCTGCAGTTTGCATGCCAATGACATGCGGAGGCAGCTGGATCCCAGAGAGAGAGGACAACCAGATCAGAGACCACCTGGCCCAGCCTGCCCCAAGACCAACCCTCCCCTGAGGCCAGTTGAAATGCTATGGATGTGAAAGGATAGGCCACTTTGAATTGAAACTCCCCTACTGCTGGGGAGAATACATCTGGCTCTTAACAATGGAGGCACTGATTTAATCAAATGTTATTGATATAGAGAATGTTACCAGATATAAAGATATTTTAAATTTTGTCCATTTGAATGAGTTAGATCAATGGCCGAAATTATGGGATAGAAATTATAAATTAACAATGTCTACTGTATACAAAGAAAATCTTTATAAAATGTTTTATAATGGCATTTTCCATCCGCAAGGTTGGCAAAGATGTTTAAGGATAATTCTGCAAAATGTTGGATATGTCACCAGATACCTGGTTCATACTATCATATGTGGTAGACATGTCAAAAAGCAAAAAAAATATTGGAAAAATACATACATGGCTGGAAAAAATGATAAAACAACATATAAATTTGAAACCAGAGACATTTTTGCTGGGCATTTTACCAATAAAGGGAATGTATATCTGATTTTGCATGTATTAATGGCAGTGAGAACAGTATTTGCAAAACAATGGAAAAGTGAAGAGATCCCAACAGATGCAGACGTGATTAGAAAACTATTAGAATGTGCAGAAATGGACAAGGAAAAGGAAAAGAAAGAAACTGAATATTTTTTTACTTGGGACTTATTTTATCAATTGCTAGCTGACAAAAACAGGAGCTAGAAACAGGTAATATGTATAAAAGGATCAGTGATATTAGGAAGATATGTTACACTGGTTAAACAAATAATATGATTATTACTATAATTGATATTAATGCAATGAATATTGTTGTAAACACTTTGATTATTACTTCCTAAAATGACTTGTACCCAGACAATACACTGTTCAATTGAAGTTGGAATTTGTACATGTTATAAAATAAAATAAAAACTTATTACAAAAAAAAGCTCTCCAGCAAGAAGCTGGGACCTAAATTCATGGGGCCAATCCCCCTGGTAAAGATTATCAACCCAGTCACGGTGTAATTGAAACTGCCCTGACTGCTGCGGAGAATACATCTGGTATTCCACAGCAGCCTCTTTAAAACTGTGTTTGGGTCAACTCTGAGACCACCACCCATGAGCCTCTGGATGCAGACTTTCTTATAATTTCCTATGATGTTTTATTAGTGTAGTCATTGGGAGGGGGAATTGAATAGCCTTTCAACTCCTTCTTCCCTGTAAAACTTTTAAAATCAATAAAATTTGTACAATATAAAAACATCAGCTTGCTTGTTCCGTCTTTTTTTAAGTCTCTTATAAACCAAATAATGCCAATAAAACAAAAGTAGCCAAATCAAAAGAAAAAGAAAAAGAAAGAATCTTCAGGGCAATTAAGATTTAAGTATATTCAAAGCCCCCCACAAGGTCCAAAATTAAAAGCCTTCAGGGTGTTCTCTTTCCCATTAAAAAGGGTTTACAACTCTCACCAACACGACACACTTCTCTCCTGCGCTTATGTGTAGGGGCTGTCAGCAGCTTCAGCAGCCTGGTGGCTGATTCGTGATTGCTGGCAAAGGGGGCTTTTTCCGGATCACCAGACACTTTGCGAATGTCTCTGGGACCACTGGATCTCCCCCTATCTTTCACCGTCTCTTCGGGACAGCTTAGACTCAGATCGAGTCTTCCAGATGATCCAAATTTAGATGGCTATTCCAGAGGAATTGGAACAGACATCTTCTCGCTGCGACATCAGCCCCGCCCTCCCACACAGCCATTCTTTGATGAGCCTACAAGGTCAATTTGGATGGCTATAAGTGAGTGAAATCAAACCCCTCGGCCCCCCCAGGACCACCTACGTGGAGCCTGGCAAAGCCCACATTATCTTTCCCTAGCAGAGAAACTGCTGTGCTGTGGAGTGGAGATCTTGGCTCCTTCCACACAACCACCAGCGAATCAGCAAACCCCCCTCCTGGAGTGCAACAAACTTCAGAAGTTAAAGCCAGCCAGCGGAAAGGGGCCTGGAAAACATTCACCACCTCCCCTCTGCAAAGTGGTGGCTCTGAACCCATGAATCAAGCAACCCCAGGGTGGGCTTTCTTCCCGGGTCATGGATGGGAAGCCTGCCCCTTCCCAGCAATTGGCACCATCCCAGATAGATGCCCCTAGGCAGAGCCAGGGACTGGGACCACCACCGGGTCCAGCCTCCCCCCAGCAATGCCTCAACAGGCTTTTGCCCAACCAATGGGTGTGGCCCAACAAAGGGGCTTACCACCCCAGGCAGCAGGCCAGCAGGTTGCTCCGGTTCAACCACCAGCACCCCCTCCTCTTCCAACACCCCCACGTTTTCATGCAACGTTCGATGGGACCCCAGACAAGCTAGCCTACTTCATGAATCGAGTATTGGCATACGTTGACCAAGTGGGTCCACAATACCCGTCGGAACGTGAGTTGATCCATGAAATAGCAGAGGGAATGAATGCTGCATCTCTAACAAAGACTGGGAAAACCATTTCTTGGCAATTTACCAGGCGTCAGCAAGTTCAACAGTGCCTGACCCACAGCTATCTCCTGTAGCCCTTGACTGGCAACTTGTGACCCATGCTGAGATCACCGAGTTTATCTCCGAACTTAAGTCAGGCAAAGCTCCTGGCCCTGATGCTATTCCCCCTGATCTGCTAAAATCCAACCCTGAATGGTGGATTCCTCTTTTGGCAAGACTCTTTACATATATTAATTCCTCTGGCAGAGTACCTTCCTCCTGGAGCTTAGCAATTATTGTGCCAGTTTTTAAATGAGGAAATAGAAACAACCCAGCTGACTATCGCCCCATAAGCCTGCTCTCCATTATTGGGAAACTGTATGCCAAATACCTCCATCACAGACTCCTCACTTGGGTTGAGGAATCCAATATCATTGGCACTGAACAAATTGGGTTTAAAGTGGGCTGTGCCACACTAGATCACTGCTTTGCCCTAGCGCACCTGGTCGACAAATATACCACTATACCAGGTGGCAAACTCTTCACTGCTTTCATCGACCTAAAGTCAGCATTTGACTCAGTCCCTAGGGGTTTGTTGTGGTCAAAACTACTTAAAAGTTCTATTGACAGACGTTTGCTGTTCTTAATTAGGTCCTTGTACAATCAGACCTCCAGCCAGGTCAGGTGTGGTCTGCAGGGAGAACTTTCTAATCCTATCCCGATTAAGAATGGAGTAAGGCAGGGATGTGTTCTGGCTCCTCTTCTATTTAATATATTTTTATCTGACCTGGCTGGTTACATTGGACATATTGAGTCTCACGCCCCGAAGCTGACAACTACAAAGATCCCGCTTCTTCTTTACGCTGACGATGCGGTTCTCCTTTCAGGACTGAAAAGATTACTTTACGCATTTGGGTCCTACTGTGCTGAAAACCATTTGGCTATTAACTATGATAAATCAAAAGTAGTAGTCTTTACTAGAGCCCGGAAATTGTATAACTGGGATATCAATGGCAATGCTGTTAAGCAGGTTTTCCATTTTAAGTATCTAGGTATCCAATTTCAGAACACCGGTGCCTGGACTAGACATCGAACCCAGGTGCTGAACTCGGCCTCCTGTAGTCACCAGCAGATTTTAAGATTCTTTTATACCCAGGGTGGCCAGTTCATTCCCTCTGCCCTACGTATTTACAAAGCCAAAACGCTGGCCCAAACTCTTTATGGCATTCCCATATGGATATGGGGCTTCAAGGACTGCATTGAAAGAACCCAGGCTGCTTTCCTTAGAAAACTTCTGGGTCTTCCCCCTTGTGTTGGTTTTGCCTCGATATACCTGGAACTAGGCATTCGATCAGTGGAATGTATGGCCTGGATAAACACCTTTAAATGGTGGTTTCGGGTGCTCTTTCTGGCAGTTCCTGGCAGCTACCTCTCCCTGGTGTTCATGGACTCCCATATTTCTCGCTGGGAGAAAGAGCTGCTGAAGAAACTTCATCTGCTAGGTTTCACGGAGGATGCCTTGGGAAACTACGACCTCAAGGATGCCCAATTTAGGATAGTCCAACGGCTCGTGGACATTGATTTACAATATCTACAAGCCAGAGCCAATAAAACTTGCTCCCCCCTGACTCTCAACAAAGTTAACAACTATGGATTGAGGATGGCTTCCTATTTTTATACCCTAACCATTCCCAAGTATAGAAGAGCTTTTTCCCTAGCTCACTTCAATGTCTTGCCCTCAGCACTTCTGGATGGTCGTTACAAGAGGCTCCCGATTAATAAGCGGCTGTGCCCTTGTGACAGAGCTGAGGTTGAGACAGCGGAGCATGTCCTTCTATTTTGCCCTATGTATAGCGTGGACAGATCTAGGTTACTGTCTCTTCCTGAAATCGTCCCTCCTGGTCCTGATGGCTGTGATTTGTATGTGCATTGCCTTGGGGATGTCTCCTCGTACATCACCTCTCAGGTTTCCAGGTTTTTCTTGAGAGCTGTGACCATTAGAGGAGAGAGCTGTAATCTTCCTTAGTTGGGCTTTTGGTGACTGGCTGCTGTGTCTCTTTTGTACTGTTCATGTTTGGTCTGTGACTGTAAATAAAGTATTATTATTAGCAGAGGGAATGAATGAAGGAGAGGCTGCGGATAGCGGAACTCCATGAAGGAGAGGCTGCGGATAGCAGAACTCCATGAAGAAGCAGCTCCTGAGTTAGATGATGTAACAGGGTTCATCCAACTGATGCGTGCCCTATTTTACGATGTGGCCCAAAATGTGGATGCTGAAGACCAAATCCAGGAATTACGGCAGGGTGGTTGTCCCATGAAAGAACTAGTTTGGGAGTTCCGGAGAATAGCTGGGAAACTACGATACTGGCCAGAAAGACTCTTGGTCTATACATTCAAAAAGGCCTTAGATCCCAAACTGAAAGAAGCTTGTGCCATAAGGGGGACCCCAGATCGTCTCCAAGATTGGTACACCACTGCAATCATACTGGACCACGAGATTAACACCTATCCAAAGCCTGGTACCAGAACCTCTGCCAAAAAACCCGTGGTTCAACAACAACAAGGACATCCTAATGATGAATGATGGCGTAGCCTGGAAGGGGTCCACACTGTACATCCCTGCAGAGATGAGACTGCAAGTGCTACAGCGGAGTCATGATGCGAAACTAGGAGGTCATTTCAGATTCCTGAAAACTCCCCACCTCGCCAGGCATCAATTTTGGTGGCTGAAGATTAGGTCGGAGATGGAAGATTATGCAAAAAGCTGTGCTACTTGTGCCACAATGAAAACCCAGCCGGGAAAGCCCCCTGGGCTACTACAACAAATGGCCAACCCTAGCAGACCATGGGAAGAGATAGCAATGGACTTCATCGTCGAGCTTCCAGACAGCAGCGGTAATAGAGTAATCTGGACAGTTATTGATTTGTTTTCCAAGCAAGCGCATTTTATCGCTTGTTCAGGCCTACCATCCGCAAAAAGGTGCCAAAAAGGATCATTTCAGATCGCGGAGTTCAATTGATCACCAAGTTCTACAGAGAATTCCTTAAATCGGTCAGGTCCACACAGGGACTCAGTTCAGCATTTCATCCCAGCACAAATGGGGCAGCAGAGAGGACCAATGCAATGGTGGAGCAGTACATCCGCTGTTATGTGGACTATCAGCAAGACAATTGGTCGGACTTGCTACCATTAGCTGAAGTAGCATATAATAATGCGGTCCATAGCAGTACTGGATTAACTTCTTTCCAGATTACCAGTGGCATGGAATTCGTTCCCATGCCTGAGCTACCTAAAGAACCTCCCTCCTCCATGTCTCTGAATGAATGGCTGGAGACACTAAAGAAGGGATGGGACAATACAAAAAAGGCCCTAGCAGATGCGGCAGAAGCCTACAAGAAGCAAGCTGATAAACATCGCTCCCTCCAACCCCCCTTTCGAGTGGGGGACAAAATTTTTGTGTCTACCAAATACATAAGGTTACAGATGCCTAGTAAGAAATTAGGTCCAAAATTTCTAGGTCCTTTCCCAATAGAAAAGATAATTAACCCAGTTACAGTTCGACTCACCTTACCCAGACTACTAGGGAAAATTTACCCAGTATTCCATTGTAGCTTATTGAAGCCAGTAATGGGGTCTAGCATAAGGCCATCCACCCAAGCTCCCCCTCCTCCTGTAGTGGTAGAAGGGGAAACACATTATGAGGTGAAAAAAATCTTAGATTCCAGGCTGTATAGGGGTCGCTTTCAATATTTAGTGCATTGGAAGGGGTACCCTTTGTCCGAAGCTACGTGGGTGAAAAGTTGGGATCTGAAAGCGGATAACTTAAGAGAAGTTCCCTGATAAGCCAAAGCGTCCCCCTGGGGTAGGCAGAGGTGGTTAATTGTGTATAATAATTTCTACTTTTACTTCTTTTGCAGACAACGTTTTTTTTTGAAGAGACGCCGCCTGTCAGGCCTGCAGAGGTTCCTTTAAGAATCTTTGGCCTGCCACACTTTCTTATAATTTCCTATGATGTTTTATTAGTGTAGTCATTGGGAGGGGGGAATTGAAAGGAGTAGAATTGTGGAATGTGTTGTTGTCAATTTTTCCTAGCAGCCAAGGTCACCTTTGTCTCAGCACCTCAACATTTGACTGGAAGAAGCTGGGTGGAGATGCCAGCGTGGAAGAAAAGGATTGAGGCATGTGATTGATTATGGGTGGGGGGGATGGATCATGAACTTTCAACTGGGGTAACTCCCAGGATGTAAATCAGAGTTGAAATTCCACAGTACGTTGCCAACATGCCTGTATTATTAAATCGGAACTTTAAGGATGATTCTGCCTTGGACTTTGATTTATTTCTACATGGTATTTGGAATGCTGACACCTGGCTCCCCCAGCACAGAGAAAAAAGGCAGCGAGTGCACAGGGGAAACATCGGGCAGCAGCTGCAGCCTGCTGGCCCCTTGGTCAGCACACTTGGGCTGCACAGCTGGTGCAATGCAATTGACTTGATCACCTGTCCAAGCAGCAGAAAGCAGCATAGGCGTGGGAGGGAGAATGCAATCTGGACATGCCACATGGGCCACAGGCAAGCTGATAAATGGTGGGACAGAATGGGCGGATAGCCATGGGAGGCTCGTCTTCACGTCTCTCGCCTTGCCTGCACAGAGCATCAGAATTGCCTGCCTTCCCCCATGCCTCTGCCTCCATTTGCTGTCGGTGCTGCCACACAAAGATCAGCCTCCCACAGCCAGCTGCCTACTCCGGTCCAGCGACACTCAACTTTCCCATGGTCCACACAGCACATCCAGATCTATGAGATAATGTATAAAATGTTTTGTAGATGGCACATGCCACCTGAAAGACTAGCAAAAATGTTTAAGGACAAATCAGCTAAATGTTGGAAGTGCCATCAATTGCCAGGATCATATTATCATATGTGGTGGATGTGTAGGGATGCAAGAAGCTATTGGGTTAAAGTACATTGGTGTATACAGATTGTGATAAATGTTAGTAGTCAATAGATAAATGTTAATAGTATTTACGAGAATGTATATTTGTGAATGTATATGGAAAGAAAAAAAGCTTTAAAAAAAAAGAATAATCTCTGTTCCTCCCTGCATTCTAAAGTGGTAGGCTGTGATAAGAGGTTATTCTTATCCATACTTAACCTAATTTTCTGAATGAATCCTAAAATAAGCACTTGGACTGAGTTTGTGTGACATACTGGGCTAAAATGTGGCTGGGCAATTTGTAGTTCAGTGTGTCATGCAGTGTCAGCAGAGTGAGATGCAGAACTAAGGAGGTCCGTGACAAATTGACCACAGGGGGAGGTTCTCTTTCCTATGTCATATCTAACCAGCATCAGTGTTGGATATCAGAAATGTTTTTTAAAATATTTTCCCTAATGTTCCAGGTAGCACCATATGAGAGGCGTTTTGGGAAACTACAACATTAAAAAAACACGTCACAAAAGGGGTGGGTTTACAATAAAACAAAGGGGGTGGGGCTAACTAGTCCTAAAAACGGTTTGTACTCTTACTACTTATGTCAAATTGAGATGCAGACAGAAATCCTTTATTGTCAGTTGTTTGGACATTTATAATTCCCAAAACGAAGGCAAATAAGAATTGTTCAGAACAAATTCCATCTTGCTTTTCAACATAAAAGCTTTTTCAAAGCTAAAATAGCAATCTACCAAACTGAAAATTTCAAAATCCCAACCCCATTTTAGGAGTAGCAATTGTAAGCTCTGCTTCGAGTATGTATGGATCAGAATGCTGGATTTTAAGCATTCTGCCAGTTTCCAAATACAATAACAAAATATGTATTGGACTATCATACAGTAGTACAACAGGGACGTGTGGTCAGGGGAGGCAGGGGAGGCAGAGCCTCACTGCTCTCATCATGAAAAAAAAGGGGAAAAGGCGTGAGCTGCGGTCCCCTTCAAGTTGACTCAGGAAGGCGGGGAAAGGGACCACGTGTGCAGGGCAGAGGGAGGTGCAGGAGGCTCCTCTAGCATCAGCCTCCCTCCTGCACACGTGGTCCCATTCCCCACCTTCTGTCGGGTTTTGACGCCGGAGCTCATGTTCCAGGGCGAATGCGCATGCGCGAGTGGCTCCCTTCCTCGCACTGAGCAATGGCAGGTTTACAGGAAGTTGCTCGTGAAAGCAGAAAGTGCGACGGACTTTTCGGACCATCGGCTACCATTTCCCTGCCAGCTCGCTCGCGAAAGGACTCTGGAAACCAAGTCGTGGCCAGCAGCTGGTTAAGAATTCCCCGCCTTCCTGATGATGTCACCAGCCTCACCAGCCATAAACCTCACCGCACATCATTGTAGTACAATGATGACAAACCAATGCCATATATATTAAAAATGACACGCCACAATGTTTTGGGACATGTTAGCACTCACCAATACCTGACAACAACTATTCTTGAAAACTGGTCCTGTTCTCATGTGATTTTAGGAAGCTGTGGAGCTCACAGGAGAATGAAGTGTGTTTTCATGTAGTTGTTGGACTCTTTGAAAGTCATGTAAGAGGGCTAGGACCTTTCCTGGTTTCTGGAGCTTCCAAATATTTCACAGGAATAGTACATGCTTTTATGCAATTTTTGGAGGCTGCAGAGACTCAGAAGATCATTCTTCAACGCTGCTTCAAAAACAAAGGCATTGTACAACCCAAAGCAGCTTCAGGTAGGCTACAGAAAAAAAACCCTTCTGAAGATAAGCAGCATGTGGTACATTCTAGGTAGCACTGTGCTATGGGGACAATTGTGCAGTTCCCAAGGCAGTTCCCTTAGGAAACAGTGCAAGGCAGTCTTTTTGAATAGTAGAAAGATATATTTGGTATAAAACTGGACAAATGTTTACTGATGTTTGGGAATACAGCTGAGGGAAAGAGAACTTAATCTCCAGTAAACTGAACAGTCAACTCAGATCATATATTTCATTCCTAACATGTTTTTGATATCATTACAAAGATACAGAAAAGGCAGCCTGAGTTGAGAACTACATTAGAATGCAAGAAAACTGTTTCACCAGCCTCAGTGTTGCAGAAAATGACAGGCTTAGACTTCTCAGGATACAGGAAAAGTTTATTTGGCAGCCAGGTTCAGAAAGCTAGCACATAGCTAGCATTGGAAATTCTGAACAATCTTTATTATCGAAGCACACATTCTTATACATTCTCAAAGACAGTGTAATATGGAAACACTTAACTTATTTCTTATTGGTTACCTTGGGGAAAAAGCCCTATAAGGAGATGGGGGTCTTACTTCTCCTTTTGTTACAGGTAAGGGCTACGTGTCATTAACGAACTTTAATTGAACCTTGTGGTTTTGGACTTTTGACATAGGGACTTTTACTGGAAAATGTTGTGGTTGAGGGCTGATGACATTTCCCTGTCCCTTTAAGCAAGTTTCCAACTGTCCCTTTTATGCCACGTCTTCATTCTTATATTTTTAATCCATATTTTATTCCACTTTATTTCCCCCCTTCTAGACTCTATTAAGGCCCACAATTGAGTCTAGCCTGTTAGATTAACAATATAAGCATGCAGAATACAGAATAGCAGAAAAAGCAAGGATACAAGAATACACATCTTAGGGCTTATCTTCCAAAATCACTTTCTCTACTTCTAAGAGGGCAATTTGAATATAGGAACTAGTATCTGAGACTTCATCTTCCTTGAGGATATGTGGAATTAGGCTTTCCATTAACATTTATTACTTTTCACCCTGTGTTTCCTTTACAGACCTCATAGTTGTTTAAACAAGGGTATTACGCAGGGGAGGAAGGCTAAACTTGTGATTCCACATAATAAAAGAAATAGCATTTGCTTGATCCAACCTGTTCCCGGTAGCCAAGAGAACCACACATCTGTTCCTTGCACTTTTTTGACCAATAGAGGAAGCTCAAACTAGTTCTTGGACCATCCCCCAGACTTTCCCTGATCTATCCATATGAAAACAGTAAGCTTTTTCACATAAGAAGAAGACTCCATTTCCCCCTACACACACTCCTATGTTCATAGAAAAGGCATGGGCTCACAGGTTCTTTTCATTAGTCCAGACCTGTAAGGTTCCTGCCAAGTACATACCAGTTAGGGGCTGTAATGGAACTTCTTGGTTAGGGTCCATTTGCCTATCCCTGAGAACTGGTCCTTCAAAGAGATAGTGGGAACTGGTGTTTCCAGGGGAAAAATGAACACAAAATCCCATGGTGGATTGTATTGAAAGCCAAATGGGAAGTTGGGGTGGCTGGAATGGCCTTGGGGCAGCTTCCAGTGGTCAGATTCCCTTCCCATCGATTAAAAACAAGTGGAGGTTGGAGCGAGAAAGTGACCCTCTGTTGGAAGAGCTTCTGAGCAAAGGGAGACATGCTGTGAGTCAATTTCACATCTACAAGGGTTTTCCTGGGGGCAAGGTACATTTCAGATGGGCATTGTTCCTCTGATAGTCACCTCACAGGAATGCCAGGTTCTTGATATCGTTTGATGTACAAGAACTATCTTAAGCTTTCTTCTTGTTGTTGTTGTTGTTTTCAAAGATCTTGCTCAACTGAAACAGCATGATAAGGTAAAGATCCAGCAGACAGACACAACCAGTATTTTTGACCCAGGGCAGGATCAGACTGATTGATTAAGCTTTGACCTAATTCCAGCACTTTTTTTCTGTTCCCCTTTTCTCAATTGTTGCAGGGGTCTGTTTTCCCTATGCTTTGCCCTTTTTCTTACAGGGTTTGTCAAATAATTGACTTTAGGTGTTGGGATTGGCTTACGGTTCTGTCCCCAAGCATAAATGATGCATCGTTGGCGGAAGCAGACCTGTACCACATCCTGTAACTTAATTCCACCCTGTTCTTCGGGATTTATAGCATCCACGGTTCTTTCTTCAAGAGCAAGGGGGGTTGCTCGGGTATTTTCACAACATTCAAAACGTTATCACTTAACAAGCTCATTGCCAATAACAGCCAGAGCCACAAAAGGCTCATAATTGTCCCTCACGCAAAACTTCTCCTAACACAATTCTTTTATCCTACTGAATCACCATGTCAGGGAGAAGGCAGGGGTTATATATAGTTTAAGGAATGGCAATATCAGCTTTGGGCAATCCACAAAACCAAATCTTATTTGCTAAACATATCACCCACAATCCAAAAACTCCTATTATATTGCAAAGAACCCATTCCCACGGTTCCTCAAACATAAGTGTCATCAGATGATTCGGTTCCTCTTGATTACAATTAATGATCTTAGCCTCAGCACTGTCTTCCTCTGGAGGGGACAATTCCTGAGGGATGAATATGCAATACAACAAATAAGTACATTCACTAAAGCGAGAGATAGTACAGTTATGACTATGAATACTTGGCTTGCCATTTCCTGACAGGTGCTCACACTTTCTAATACATCTTATATCTAATAAATGAAACGCTGTCTTCCTCCTCCAAATCTTCAGCCATACGTTGAGAAGTCTGCTTCCAGGGGGTGACTTCAGTAGGGCTTCTTCTGCCCCATAAGAGCTTACCCGTTACCGGTAGGGAAGCTTATAGGAGGCATTTCTTTAGGCGTACTACTAAGGGATGGGATTCGTCTGAATCAGCCTCCCAGTATTCTTCAGCAGCTGGTTTAATGCGGGTCCAATGAATCCAAGACTTGGATTCTAAAACTTTTACTGTAAGTGGAGAACACATGACCACAGTATATGGGCCCTTCCATCTAGGTTTCAAATTCTTCCCTTTCCTGTGTTTTACCACACTCTGTCCCCCATCTAAATATTATGACTGGAAGTTGTTAAAAATGGTGGGGGTAAGGGAGACACAATACTGTTGGATTACTTGTATTTACTTATTCAATTCTCCCATCATTTGATTCACCCATGAGGACCCCAATTGTCCTAGGTCCCTTATATGATTTTTCAAATTATGGCTTATAACTGGTGGCCATCCAAACATCATTTCAAAAGGAAATAAATTAAGTTCTTTACATGGAGTACATCATACAGAGCAGAGAGCTAAGGGTAAGGCATCAAAACACACCTTATCTTTTCCTTAACAGTGCAATTCACACATTTGCTTAATTTCTTTCCTGAGGCAGTTAAAAGACCTCTTTCCCTATAATCAGCAGTATTGATATGCAAAGTAAGGAAAGCATACAGAGTCAGTTCAAATGTTCACCCTTTCATTCTTTGTTCTTTCTAATGCACGAATTAAAGCCCACAATTCTGCCACTTGGGCACTGGTGCCTTTTGGGAGAGGTCCACTCTCAAAGACTTGGGCAAGGGAGACTGCATAATGTTCTCCCATAGTAATGAAGCTTGATGCAAGCTATAGTCTGCATATTTCAACTGCACGTCAGTTAAGTCTGGTCTGCATGAAAACTGATTCTCAATGATTCTCATACAATTATACTCAATTTCGGGTCCTGGTATTGGCAAAAGGGTGGCAGGGTTTAGGGCATTTGTTTGCTTCAAGGTCACTTGTGGATTTTGAGTCAGGAGTCCCTGATATTTGTAAATTCTAGGGTTTGTTAACCACAAATGTCCCTTTGTTTCTAAAATCCCTTGAATTGCATGGCTGGTATAGATAGTGGTGGGCTGTCCGAAAGTTAATTTATTAGCTTCCTCCATCAGGAGGGCAGTTGCGGCTAGAATTTTTAGACAATGGGGCCATCCCTTTGCAACATAGTCCAACTGTTTGGATAGATAAGCGATCGGTTGCTGCCAGCTTCCCTTTTCCTGTGTCAGGACTTCCAGAGCAGTGTTGCCTTTTGAATCCACAAAAAGATTAAAAGGTTTTTCCAAATTGGGGAGCCCCATTACCGGAGCTTGAGATAATTCTGCTTTTAGAGCTTCAAATGCCCGTTTTTGTTCCAGCCCCCAAATGAAGGGTTCCGTTTCACCCACCTTCGTGGAGATATACAAAGGTTTGGCCAAAAGAGCGAAATTTGGAATCCAGATTCTGCAATATCCAGCTGCACCTAAAAATCCTTGCAACTCTTTCCTGTTTGTTGGTTCCGGAATTCGGCAAATAGCCTCCTTTCGCTCATGTCCTATTGCTCTTTGTCCCTGACTTATGGAATATCCCAAGTATTTAACTTGGGTTTTTACTAATTGTGCCTTTTTCCTGGAGGCCCAATATCCCTTTTCCATTAATAGATGGAGTAATTGGTTGGTATTTTTCCAACAAGTTTCCTTCGTCTGTCCTGTCACTAAGATATCGTCTACGTATTGGAGTAGTACATCTCCGGTTTCACAAGGCTGGAAATTTTCCAAGTCGGAGGCCAAGGCATCTCCAAAAAGGATAGGTGAGTTTTTGAAACCTTGGGGAAGCCGAGTCCAAGCATATTGCCTCTTACGACCTGTTAAAGGATCCTCCCATTCAAACGCAAACAGTTTTTGACTGTCCCTGTGTATTGAGATGGTGAAGAAGGCGTCTTTTAAATCTACCACTGAAAACCAAGTAGCTGAGGCTGGAATCAGACTCAAAAGAGTATATGGATTGGGGACAATGGCATGTACAGTTACCGTGGCGATGTTCACAATTCTCAGGTCTTGAACTGGCCTGTAAGAGCCATCTGGTTTTGGTATGGGCAAAATTCGGTTATTCCAGGGAGACTTTATTGTTCTCAGAATGCCAGCTTCCAAATATTTGACAATATGGTCCTGAATTGCCTGCGTAACGGAGCGGGGATAACTTTTCTGTCTCAGGCGGACAGGCACAGTTAGAGGCTTCACTTGTATAATTATAGGTGCATGATGAGATGCGTGGCCGGGGGGGTTGTCTTCCACCCAAAGTTTAGGTACTTTAAATTCCTGCCAGGTATCGGGGATCTGGTCATCTTGAATTACCATCACTCGCCATATCTCATCTGGGGGGGTGCCTCATTGTTAGAGCCATTTTATCTTCCTCAAAGGACAGTGTAGCTCCCATTTTGCATAGGATATCATGACCCAAAAGAGGGACTGGGCATTCAAGCATGTCTTGGGACATTTTTGTAGCCAGTGGCCTTTTCTTTTTTCTTACACCAATTACATCAACCTCTGCTTTGGGCTTTGGAATTATTTGACAATGCAACTGTCAGCAATTCAGCTTTACTTTGCATCCTGTCATCTCTCTTTCTTTCTTCTACTTTTCACAAAGACCTTTCATGCGATTTCCATTTTATTCAATCCACACAGACCTATATGCACAAATAGCCTGAAACAACACTTTCAGACCTGGGGAAGAGTCTGTCCCTTTAAATCTCCAATTTTCTTTCCTTGGGAAACATGTGGGTCTTCTCCAAGCATGGGAAAACTTAGAGATTAAAACTTTAAATCCTACTGTTCCCCACAACTTCAAGTCCAAGCTGAGAAGCTTACTTATTTTGCCCGCTGGTCAAATATATCAAAATCAATTGAACGCCATTCAATTCTACATGTTATTAGTATAGATATACACCTAAGAATTACATCAAATTAATCAAGTCCAATTACCTAGATCTTCCTATTCAATAGGCTTTACCTTTTTATGACCTGCTAAATTTCTTACTTTTGCTCGAAGTTATGCCCGTTTGTTCTATCTCCTTAAGCACTAGATTGTTAATACCTGTCTCTGCCCTGGGTGTTCCGTTTCTATCTTGACCTCCCAGCCGCGCTGGCATATTTTTAAAGATCAAGATGTATAGACACAATGTATAGATATGTTTGTCCATACATTGTTTGCATTCAGCCAGGGTTCTAGGTTGGATCTCCCAGCAGCGCTGGCATATTTTTAAAGATCAAGATGTATAGACACAATGTATAGATATGTTTGTCCATACATTGTTTGCATTCAGCCAGGGTTCTAGGTTGGATCTCCCAGCAGCGCTGGCATATTTTTAAAGATCCAGATATATGGAGACTTTCATTAACACATCGTTTGCATCTGGGTGGGGCTCTTGATTCATCTGATGGTGGCCAGAATCTGAGGCCCTATTCAAAGGCACTCCAAATCTTGGCACAATGTCTTTCAGTACACACAAAACCAAGAGATCTCTAAATCTCACTTTCTGGGGAAATTGTGGGGACATATATTTGCCACACAGCACCCGGGAGCCCTGTAGAAGGACTTCCAAAGGAAGTTTCCATCCTGTCTTTGGGTTGTTTTGTCACAACAGAGACAGGCTGCAGCAATCTGATTAACAGCATGTGTGCCTCTAACTACCGATCCCCGCAACAACCTCCTCGACAATTCTTCCAACAGGTCCCCTTGCCTCCCACTCTATCTAAGAGCCTTGGCGAGAAAAAATGTGTTTCCTCTTGCCTTTCGAAGTTCCTTCTTATCTGAGGTTTTGAGCCCTTGTATGCTCATTCCACAAATTCAGAGATGCCTTTCCTGGTCCCCCTTTTTTCCCTAATGTCATCTGCAGAGTGACCAATGAAGATACAATACAATACAATAGCAGAGTTGGAAGGGACCTTGGAGGTCTTCTAGTCCAACCCCCTGCCTATACCATTTCAGACAAATGACTATCCAACATCTTCTTAAAGACTTCCAGTGTTGGGGTGTTCACAACTTCTGGAGGCAATTTCTGTTCCACTGATTGATGGTTCTAACTGTCAGGAAGTTTCTCCTCAGTTCTAAGTTGCTTCTCTCTTTGATTAGTTTCCACCCATTGCTTCTTGTTCTACCCTCCGGTGCCTTGGAAAATAGTTTTTGACTCCCTCTTCTTTGTTGCTCTTTTCTGCACTCTTTCTAGAGTCTCCACATCTTTTCTACATCGTGGTGACCAAAACTGAATGCAGTATTCCAAGTGATCTTTATTCTATCCCTCTGTTTATGCAACCTAGAAATGTGTTGGCTTTTTTTGGCAGCTGCTGCACACTGCTGGCTCATATTTAAATGGTTGTCCACTAGGACTCCAAGATTCCTTTCATAGTTACTAATGTTGAGCAAGGTACTTGTGCATTTCATTTTTGTTGCCTAAATGTAGAATCTTACTCTTTTCACCATTGAATTTCATTTTATTAGATAGTGGCCAATGTTCAAGTTTGTCAAGATCCTTCTGTATCTTTAGCCTATCTTCTGGAGATCATATTGACCATTCTTCAACCTCAGGATCTAATGTGGTATATTGCCTGAAGGTTTGATAAATGCATTCTAGGAATTCCCCTGGATTTTCATCCTGTTTCTGTTGAATTTAATAGACCTTCCCTAAATTCTTAACTTTTGTTTGAATTCTAACAAAACTAAGGTCCAATAGTTTTGCAGCTGAATGTACTAGGTTCCTAATCTGGTTCCTTCAGTAACCATGTCCAGTCTGGATTTTTTTTTCCATGATCCTTCTGCAAAGGCTTATTCAAAAGACTTATTCTTTTCTCTGTGGTTAATAAAATTTCCATCAGACTTTTTATGTCAGCCCAAGCAGTGGTGAGTTCAGAAAAATGGATGCAAAAAGGGCATGCATCTCATCTGGATTTTCTCTATAAGTAGGAATTTTATTTTTCCAATTACATAAATCAGCCATTGAGAATGGAGCATATATCCAGACCTTACGTAGCTCCCCCTCAGCTTCTGGCAATAAAATTCCCTTAGGCCAATTTGAGTTTTTATCTCAACTGCTCCCTTGGACCAGGTTTATGGTCCACTTGATCTATCCCTTCGATAACCTTTTTTTGGTTTTCTTTCTCCTGGCCCCACCTAATGGGACCGTTTGTTCTTTCTTTTTAACAAAACAAAAAAAACACTTAAACACATCATCAAGGCAGGAACTAAATGTTTCGTTGAGACTCTCTCAAAGCTTTTTTTTTCTTTCCTCCTTGAGGCTTTTATAATAGGGGTGAGGGTAATTTCTCTGCCAGAGACTTTTTACTAAAACTCTCTCAAGGCTTTTTCCCCTCAACATGCATTGGAGAGGCATTTGAGGAACGCTCCCCACCTTCCCATGTTCTATTTCTAAGACACTGTCACCGACCTGGGGTGCCGGAATACCACGGTCGCCTTCAGGAACTGCGATGACTTAACCACCCACACAAATCTAGAGCCTCATTAGGATACGCCGGTTCCATTTGGAACGGACGCTATCCCGGGCTCAGGGAGGTGATCAGGCCCCCTCTTCCACTCCTAACCGAGTGGGTCCACAATTCTTTTAATACTTGCCTGCAAGCGTCTTCTTTCTCAGCCGGTGTAAATTTTATTAACTTGTCCTGATCCTGGTCAGATTCTTGGATCGGTGGTGTCCTCTGGATGTCCAAGAGGGGTCATCGGCCCCCTTCCAGAGAAAGATCTCCGTGGCGCCTGAAGAAGGGCAAGATGGCCTCGATGGGGCACCGGTCGGTCCGTTCCGTCCTCAGCGAAATATCGCTCTAAGTCCTGCCGCGGTCGCCAGAATTGTTGCAGAAAATGACAGGCTTAGACTTCTCAGGATACAGGAAAAGTTTATTTGGCAGCCAGGTTCAGAAAGCTAGCACATAGCTAGCATTGGAAATTCTGAACAATCTTTATTATCGAAGCACGCATTCTTATACATTCTCAAAGACAGTGTAACATGGAAACACTTAACTTATTTCTTATTGGTTACCTTGGGGAAAAAGCCCTATAAGGAGATGGGGGTCTTACTTCTCCTTTTGTTACAGGTAAGGGCTACGTGTCATTAACGAACTTTAATTGAACCTTGTGGTTTTGGACTTTTGACATAGGGACTTTTACTGGAACATGTTGTGGTTGAGGGCTGATGACATTTCCCTGTCCCTTTAAGCAAGTTTCCAACTGTCCCTTTTATGCCACGTCTTCATTCTTATATTTTTAATCCATATTTTATTCCACTTTATCAGGAACAAGTCATTGCAGGAAGCTTTCAAACTTTACAACTTCCAGATCATATATATGGATTTTCTTACTGATTTGTTGATTTGCTTTATAAGCCACTTAATCACAAAGCAACATAAGCCAAGACAGGAGGGGAAAAGAACTTTAAAACTGCAGCAGAAAATGAAGCTCCAAAGTTGCATTTGCAATAAAAGGAGGATGAGTACAGAATAACATTTGTTCCTATCCTCCAAAAATGCCTGCTGAGCTATCTGATGACAGTTAGGGGTAGTCAGGTTGTAACTACCTTTATTTCACTTCACTGCCTTCACAGCTTCCAGTTTGCCAAATACTTGTGATATGAATGGATAAAGTTAGTTTTTTCCTTAATGACAATGAAAAAGTGTATTTCCATTCTTCTAACATATTACAATTGGTCTAACCAAACATAAACATGACATAGCAGAACACTAAGGACAGTGAACTGATTTATTTTATTTTTAATTTATTTATTTATTTTGTCAAGCATGTATTAGATAACAGATATAAGTATTGTAGGAAGTTAAAACTCACCCCTCTGCTAAAAAACTGAAATATCCTGAGAAATATTAAGAAGGCAGAATATTATATTTCCCTGGATGTGAAAAGGGGAAACATGTTTTTAAAGACAGAGTAGCTCCCTGCAGCTTCCTGCCCAATCCCCTTGTCAAGGAGACATTAAAGCCTGAGCTAGTCTACTTTACATAATAACGGTAGGATCAGCCTTCTACAGAAACTCACCACATGGCATCTGGGAACTCCACCAAACTTGGACTCAACACACAGCCTAGAGAGTTGCTCCTGCATGGCCCCATGGGAGTCTGACAACCAATCAGAATACATTTCTTACACAGGAACAGGAAACAGAGAGGTGGGGCTGAACAGAGTATAAAAACCCCAACAAGCCCCTTCTTTTCTCTCTTTTCTTCTTCACTCAACATCTTGAAGCATGTGATCACCTTTTCTGTGCAGGACCTCAAACCATGTGGTCCTGTCCATCATTAAACCATCTTTCCAAGCAGCCTCCATATTTCCAGTGTCTTTTTCCCCACTTGGAACTGAACCCAGAAGGACATTTCTTCCAACAGTACAAACATCATTATGAATACATGAAATGGATATGAATAAAAGGGAACATTAGAAAAAGGGACAGTAGGCACATTGGTGAGCTTATGCATGCATTGTATAAATTGTATAAATTCAGATTGAGAGGACATACAAGGATCAGCTGTAAGTTCTGAAAGCTTATGGCTTTTAATAAAATTTGTTAGGCTTCCAAATGATGCTTCTAGATTCCTGATTTTTGGCTACAATAGGACATAGTTAGCAGTCCTATCTATTCCTACAAGGTATACAAAGTTTCCCCCTAATGTTATCCTAAGAATAACAGGACAGGTTTATAATATAGGTTATACTAAAGGAAGTTAAATGATCCAAAATCTTTCACAGAAGTCCATTAGAGAATTAAGACTTGAATCTACCTTTCTCTAGTCCCTGCCCATTAGCCTAACTAACCACTGCACCAAAGATGCTTTCAAAATGATATAAATAATTTATTTTTATTTATTTATTTGATTTGTATAACTACCCTCAAACCAGTGATTTTGGGCAGCAAACAATCATAAAAATAATTCAACTAGTTAAAACACAATACAAAATGAAATTGTGAAGTCCTTGCTGTTCTTTAAGCTTGGTTGTTTGCTTGCAGACATTTTGTTAACTGTCTAGGTAACAGTGCAAGAAGGACTCAACTCAAACAAACAATCAAACAGCAAACCTCAGCCTACTCAAGCAACTGCCAAGAAGAAAGTAACACCCCCATATTAGATGGGTTGAGCTATGGACCTTGAGAAGGGGTACACCACCTCCTCCTTAACAGTCAATGGGATTACCCTATTCCTCAAAGAGAAATTAACCACCAGCCAGAGCCAACTTTATAACTAATATTGCAACTTTAAGAGAAAGGGAAATTTTCATTAAAAATAAATGAACAAATGAAAAAGTAGCAACTTTGCCGGTTGTTCATAAAGTGTTCTGCAGAGGGAATATCTTTTTCATTCAGAAAAGCACAAATGCACATAGAAAATAAGGGAATGGCACAAATGCAAATGCGTTTACTGAGGCACAAATATTTCTGTAGAGTGAAACTATTGAGTGTAAGGTTTGCATTACATATGGAGCTCAATAAATGGATAGAATAAAGTCTAATATCCAGAGTGGCAATAGCACATAACAGGTGCCATTTTAGTTTCCCAAAATACCTGGTGCTACCTGGAGCACTGTGGAAAATATTTTTAAAAACATTTCCAATATCCAACACTGATGCTGGTTATGTGGAGCTAATTAGTTACTCATAGCTGGCAAACCACGCTGGGGAACTAACGCCTCTAATCTCTTCCCTTATCAGAAGGAACGATAGATTTGGCACGTAGGCATAAGCACGTAGCAGGCAACGGGAATTCAGTCAGTAAACATGTGATTCACATAGCTATACTATGAGTTGTCCATGAGGCTACCACACGTTTATGTACCAATCAGCTTTGCCAAATGTATTATGTTGTCCAGTGAGCTTTTGCTGTGTGGAGAAGAATTACAATAAAAGGGAGGTCCTGGAGTGTTCAGTGTGCCTTTTCCCATTAACCTTATTCCTGTCTGTTTCCTGACTTCTACATCACCAACATCTGGTGACCCCCGATGTGATTCCCTAATACTCATTCGGCTGGATGAGCCCAGGTGCACGACAGCAAACTTCGCTCCCAATATTTCGTGAGTAGGGGGGGGGGAAACTGTCAGCTCCGCAGAAGGTTCATGCAAAAGAGCTGCAGAAATTACTTAAATATAATGGGGTGACAGGAGTTAGTTTACATGATTTAGAACACTTAGTAGGTGAAATAGATTGTCAATATCCCTGGTACCCTGATAAAGGAACTTGGGAATTAGGGGACTGGGTAAAAATTGGAATACAATTACATATAGAGCCGCGAGCTCCCATTCAACATTTATTGTTGTGGCAAAAATGCAGGGATATAATAGAGAAGGTGAGGACTCATAAACTCAAGGCACCGTCCCCACCGCTCTCTTTAATCCCAGATGAGGGATTTGCTCCCCCTCCATATATGCAACTAGCTTTGCTGGCACCAACTACGTTGAAGCCGGGGGAAGTTAGTTCCCCGACCACTCCCATACTAAGTGGTTCTTCACAAGGATTAATGGGTGCGGCCCGAGCAGGATTTCAAGAAGAACAAAGGAAAGGAAACCTCACAGGACAAGAACTTGCAGAAGGGCTTCAAGCCTTCCCAGTGCTACAAACAGTTGACCTACAAGGACAAGTCCAATATCAGTGGAAGCCGCTACCATACCAAGTATTAAGAGAATTGCGGAAAAGTATCACTGAAACAGGATTACGTTCTACCTATATGGCAGGCATGTTGGAAGGTATTTCTAATGGTTATCAGTTGATCCCACAAAACTGGAAAGATCTGTTTAGAATGCTTCTTACACCCGCACAATATGTAGTTTGGGATTCAGAATACCAAAGAGAGGCAATACATGCAGGAAACAATTCAGGAGGGCAGTACATACCAGATCAATTATATGGAGTTGGAAATTTTTCTAGCATAGAACAACAAGCTGTAAGAACACCTCCACAAGCCTACCCAGTTGTAGGACGATGTGTCATAAAGGCCTTTCAGAGAGTGCCAGTGTCAGGAAAACCTAGTAAATCTTTTTCATCCATATGTCAGGGTACAGGAGAGGCTTATTCTGATTTTATTGATAAATTACAAGAAGCCATCCAATGGCAAATAGATAATGAAGAAGCTAGCGGGGAATTGATGAAATGACTAGCTTATGAACATGTGAATGCAGATTGTCATAAAGCGTTGATGTCTATTATAAATAAAGGAGAATATACTTTAGCGGACATGCTGAAGGCATGTTCAGACATAGGCACAAATGCTTTCAAGTGGATGCATTAGCAGCTGCATTACAAAAAGGGCACTTTGGCAAGCCCAAAGGAAATTGTTTTAATTGCAAAAAACCTGGGCATTTTAAACAACTATGCCGAGCTCCAGGTGGAGGAGCCTATAAAGGTAATGGACTAGGTGGGAGCCGAGATGCCAGACCAAAAACAGTTTGTCCCAAATGCAAAAAAGGATATCACTGGGCAAACCAATGTAGAGGCAAAAACAATAATCAGGTAAACTAGATTTCGGGCTCACGGCAAGCCCTGGCCAAATTGCCGCCTCTACAATTAATAATTACAAAGGAGCCACAAGCGGCAGTGCAGGAATTGATTTAATTAATCAGGAAGACAAATATCTCTCTCTTCCAGGAGTTGTTATCTTAATGCCATCTCAATTGAAAGGTCCCTTGCCTGTTAATACCGTGGGGCTGGTGCTTCCTCACTCCTCCGCTGGTAAACAGGGGATTTTTGTAATCTCAGGGGTTGTAGATTCTGATTATGAAGGAGTCATAATGATACAATTTGAAACAAATATGCCCATGACTTTAAATAAGGAGGATTCTTGGGCACAATTAGTAATTATTCCATATGTATTACCAGCGGGTGGTCAACAAAGGGTTAGAGGAAGTGGAGGATTTGGATCCACCAACCCTCCTCGTTCTATACACCCTAGTATTTTAGCTGTAACTCAATCAATTCGGAATAAAAAACCAAAACGTACATATTTGTTAAATGGCAGATCATTTGAAAGAGTCCTCGATTCTGGCGCAGACATCTCTGTCATAACTGCTGACAATTGGCCCAACCAATCGCCCACTACAGAATCACCCTCCGTGTGGGGAGTAGGAGGACCTCAAGCAGCTTGACGAAGCAAAAATTGGCTTATGGTAACAGCCCTGGATGGCAAACGCACTGCTCAGTTAAAACCAGTGATCCTTCCCATTCATATAAATTTATGGGGAAGAGATCTGATGCAGCAGTTTCAAGCAGAATTAATTATTCATGACTAAGTGGTAATATGGCTCCCACTACTGCTCTTCCTTTGGAATGGCAATCTACTACATCCATATGGATTGAACAATGGCCTTTGACACAAGAAAAGTTAACAGCCTTACAAGAACTAGTAAAAAAACAATTAGCTGCCAAACACATTGAACCTACCACCAGTCCGTTTAACACACCAGTTTTCGTAATAAAAAAGAAATCTGGAAAATGGAGGCTTCTTCATGACCTCCGTGCTATAAATGCCATATTAACACCAATGGGACCACTTCAATGTGGTACACCAAATCCAAATATGATACCAAGAGAGTATCAAGTTATGGTGATTAACCTAAAGGTTTGTTTTTTCACAATTCCATTATGCAAAAAGGACAAACCTCCTTTTGCCTTTACTGTCCCAGTTATAAATTCAGAAAAGCCAATGGAAAGATATTAATGGACAGTTTTACCTCAAGGTATGTTGAATAGTCCAACATTATGTCAGCACTTTGTATCTAGAGCTTTAGAATCTTTTAGGAAAAGGTATCCTCAAGCTGTAGTTTATCATTACATGGATGATATTTTAGTATCGGCACCAACGATTCCTTCAAATTGACTATCTGAATTGACTCAAGATCTTGCAGCTTGTGGATTGCAAATAGCCCCAGAAAAGGTACAAATTAAAGAACCTTTTCTTTATATAGGCATTAAGCTATTACAGACCTATTCACGCCCACAAATTCCTCAATTAAAAATAGAGGATACATTGTCATATATTAAACTACAACAGCTTTTAGGTTCAGTTAACTGGTTACGTCCATATGTGGGTCTTCCTACCAGTATACTTAGCCCTTTATTTGGTGCATTAAAACTAAGAGATAATCCTTCTGATTTAATACAATTGACAGCAGCGCAGAAGGAAGTATTTGACCAAATAAACAATGCATTAAAATTAGTTTGGGTGGATAGATGTCAGGAAGATACACCTTTAACTATCATCTTTATTCCCACTCAGAAACAACCTACATCTGTCATAGCTCAAGAAATAGCACCACAGGGCAAGACTTAACATTCCTTATTAATTGTGGAGTGGTTATATCTTTCACATAGTCCAGGACATACAATTAGTACATCAGCTCACATGTATGCTGAGTTGATGTTCAAAGGAAGAGAGCGATGTAAAATACTCATAGGGCATGATCCGGTTAATATTGTAGTGCCTCTTCCTTTGAAGGATTGGGAACGAATGGTTAGTTTATCTCCTGCATTGCAAGCGGCATTTACAGATTTTGTAGGAAAGGTTTCTTATCATGTACCTTCTGATCCACACCGGCTAGCTTTTAATCAGGTTGACATTAAGGTTCAATCAGAATTTCATCTACTCCAATAGTTGAAGCACTCACTATCTTTACAGATGGCGGCCCTAAATGGGGCACTGCTGCCTGGATAGAACAAGGGAAATGGGTGACTAAAATAACACCACCACAGAAATCCGCTCAGCGGGCTGAACTGGCAGCTGTGATTTTGGCCTTACAGACCTTTCCAAAAATAGCTTTAAATATTACCTCTGATAGTTTGTATGTTTGTCAGGTTGTTTGTTCTCTCCCAGGGGCGTATGTAACTCCTTCATTAGATGAAAATTTACTATCCCTCTTTTTGACCCTGCAGCAAATAATGCAAGGTCGTACATCGCAACTTTATATTGCACATATTAGAAGTCATCAATCTTTTCCTGGCATGTCATCAGAAGGAAATGCTGTTGCCGATGCTGCCACCAAGCAGCAGGTATTGACTAGCACTCCATGGGATTGTCATGCTATGTTTCATCAAAATACTAAGGCTCTCGCAAAACAATTCGATATACCTTTGGATCACGCTCGAGCCATTATACAACAATGTCCTCAATGTTCACAGGTAACCCCATCACCTTCTATTGGGGTTAACTCAAGAGGACACAAAGCTAATGAACTTTGGCAAATGGGTGTTACCCAATATCCTCCTTTTGCCCCCTGGAAATATCTTCATGTTACAATTGATACTTCTTCTAATTTCATTTGGAAATCCTCAAAAAGGAGAGGCCACAAAACATGTTATAAATCATTGTATTCGTACATTTGCTGTTATGGGCTTACCCTCCACTTTAAAAACGGATAATGGCTCGGCATATTGTAGTAAAATCTTTGCTGAATTTTGTGAGAAATGGCAAGTTAAACCCATTTTTGGCATTTCCTATAATTCTAGGGGGCAGGCTATCATGGAACAAGCTAATCATACCTTGAAATCAGCATTGGAAAAACATAAACAAATAGGGGGAAACCCCGTAGGCCTTCCTGGGAAACAGGAATGGCTCAACAAAGTTCTATTTACATTAAATCATCTTAATATAAAAAATTTATCAACTCCAGTGGATAATCACTTTGGCCATAGAACAAGTCATCCTCAGCCACAAGTAATGTATAGATTGTTACCTAATCCTGAATGGCATGGTCCGGTTCCTTTGTTGACATGGGGACGAGGATATGCTGCTGTGCTTGCTCCAACAGGACCCGTGTGGATTCCAGCGTGGTGTGTAAAACCTTGGAAAGATGTTGTGGCACGAAGGATTGAAAAATCCAATACCCAACTTCTCCCTCAGCCTGCAGAATCCTCAAATGTTCAAGATCGGGCATCTCGGAAGAAACATAATCCAACTTGGGGACAAATTAAGGCTTTGTCAACTCAAGCCAGTCAGCTGTTACAAGATCAAAATGTGGAGCCAACACCAGAGAACTTTTAATTGGCTGCTTTTTCTTGTTTAAATGCAAATTCTATCACTGTTGTATTGTGCATACTCTTTACACGTCTTTTTCCTCCAATGTTAGCAACGCTATCTCCACAGGAAGGCATTCCAGAACAAGGACTTTGGGACCAAAATCGATTTATATGGGATGTTCAAAATGTTTCAAAAATGATTAACAGAACTGACTGTTGGATTTGTATGCATGTTCCTCCACATACAAAAGGAGGACTCATGATATATACAGTGCCTTTCAACAAAACTGGCTGGATACAACATCCCTGGATTCCTAGAGTGCGGGAAAGAGAACATGCTAACTATATGACTTTAGCAATTGAAAGTAGAATCCAGGAAAAGGCAGCATTTTGCTGGGAATATACTAACAGCACTATTAACAATGCTACCCTGTATGTTGGAAAATATCCCTATTGTGAAAAAACGTTTGTATTGAATTCTACCATAAGTCGTAACAATACCTGGTTAAATCAGACTTTAACTGAGCACTTGAATAACTTCACCGGTCATACTTGTAGTTATCAAATGACAGGTTGTGCTATGTCATCAGGCTGTCCAGGTCCAGTAAGCAACAACGATTCAGGGCATCCGCTTTGTAATTTGGTTGAATCTATGGTAAAGCAATTAGTGGCCACAGATAATCAAACTACAAATACATTGGATGATGTGTGGATGTTGTGTGGTAGAAGAGCATATCAACGTATTCCTGCATGGTGGTCTGGTCGATGTACATTAGGATACATTGCTCCCTCTATTATAACAACAGATCATCCACCAAAAGGAAGACTGAGAAATTGTAGAGAGATTACAGTTGATAATCCTCTTAATAAGTATACTGAGACAATGTTAGCTAGAGGTATCCTTCTTACTTTAGGAACAATGATGAATTATAGAGATTTGCATATTTTATCCAATTGAAGCACTGCTTTGTTTAATTCCACAACGTCAGCCTTAAAAACAATTAATGAAGAAATGTCACAAATTAGAGAGGTAGTATTGCAAAATCACTTTTCTTTAGATTTTATATTAGCAGCAAAGGGTGGGGTATGTGCGTTAATTCATTCTCATTGTTGCACATTTATTAAATATTATAAAGTTAACATTACAGCTACCATAGAACATATGGAAGACATGATTGCAAATAATCCTATTGATCCTGCTGTCCCACCAACACCTTGGGAATGTCTATGGTCTTGGCTTCCAGATTTTGGGTGGTTACATTAGATCATTCCCATTGTAATCACGGTGGTAATTGGACTGATTTGTTGTTGCTGTATTCAATGTGCGCCTGCATTAATAACAATGATTCGACCAAGAATTCAACCTCATAGATGCGACGTAATGTATGCATACAAATTGTAAAAACAAAATGAAGGTTAAAATAAAAGAAAGGAGGAGATGTGGAGCTAATTAGTTACCTAGTAGCTGGCAAACCACGCTGGGGAACTAACACCTCTAATCTCTTCCCTTATCAGAAGGAACAATAGATTTGGCACGTAGGCATAAGCACGTAGCAGGCAACAGGAATTCAGTCAGTAAACATGTGATTCATGTAGCTATACTATGAGTTGTCCACGAGGCTACCATGTGTTTATGTACCAATCAGCTTTGCCAAATGTATTATGTTGTGCAATGAGCTTTTGCTGTGTGGAGAAGAAATGCAATAAAAGGGAGCTCCTGGAGTGTTCAGTGCCTTTTCCCATCAACCTTATTCCTGTCTGTAAATATGGATGTTTGTATACATTAAACAGTGACAGCTCTTCGATATGATTTTTATTTTGTATTTTTATTTATTTAGAACCTCTTTGTAAAAATCAAAAATGGGTGATGAGGAACAACATCCTGCTGACATACACAGTGACATTATCAGTGAAGAGTGTGATATATCAGAAACACAATCAGCAGAGGAATGGGACCCCTTGGAAGATTCCGACTCAGTAAGTACCCCAGAAGCACCGGCTGTGTACCTGGAGAGAGTTCAAGCATGGCAGAGGAACCTATTGCAATACAGGGCAATAGAGTTGTCAGGCCTGCAGCCATGTTCCTTTTGGATCTGTTGCCTGCCACACTTCTATTCTACTATGCTGTTTCTATAGTGGATATTTGGGAGGGCGGATAATATGTAGAGTGCTTTGTAGCCAAAATAAAATTCCTTTCTAGATTGCCAAGGTCATCCTTTGTCTTGGTACCTCTGCACCTGACCGGAATTGGATGGGTGGAACTGCCAGCATGGCAGTGGAAGATTGGACCATGTGATGGACTTGTGGGTGTGGGGGCAAGATCATGAACTTTAACTTGGGTGGGGGAAATGGAAGAAGCTTCAGATTCGGGTTTTCCCCCCAGATGTGCCAGCATGGCTCTCTTAATAAATTGGAACTTTGAGCAGTATGTTGTCTTGGACTCTGACTTAATTTTGGATGCTATCTGGAATGCTGACAAGAGTACTATGAACATTATAGATTTGTAAATACGGAACATGTCTGATCATTCACACAGGCTATAGATGTTATCCATAATGAGATACAGAATCTTTTGAACCATATTTCCAGGAAGATACAGCCAAACAATTTTGTACAATTGCGGCTGGATGTTGAGGAATTAGGCAGACCACTTTTTAGTGTTAGGAGGCCTCTCGAGGAGTTAAATGCTGATCAGTTCCTTAATTATGCAGAGAATTTATTACAAAGCAATGCAGAAATCTTATGGAGGAACTCTTTGGAATTAACTATCACGATTGTTAAAAACCATGAGGGGGGAGGGCTTAGGAAGTTAGGAACAGTCCTATTCAATAAGATTTTGGAGAAGAAAAGGCAACACCTGGTTGATTTCAATGTGGAGGGTCTATTTCTGTGTTTTGCAGGCAGCCTGCTGTTATTGTTAGATAACGGGGTGTCTACTAAACAAGAAATTATTATCAGAGCCATGGACCTCCATAACACATTTGAGATATCTACAGCCCACAGAATTGATTTCTCACAGATACACATATTTGAGGACTACTTCAATATAACAATAAATATCGTGTTTTATCATGAAGTGGGGTGGAGGTTTTTTGTAACTGGAGGGAGCCTGCAAGAAAAAGTGTTTATGTTGTTACATGACCATCATTACTACAGGGAAAAAAACATCAAAGGTTTAATGGGTGTACATTACTTCTGCAAATTGTGCCACACAGAATATCACCACAAATTTAGACACGATTGTCAATATTTTTGTCAAGCCTGATTGGGGTCAGAATGCCGCAAAGTGACTGGCAGAAGGGTGAGATGCCATACGTGCAAATTGCTTTGCCGGTCTAAGCCGTGTTTTGAAAGGTACGAACAGTTGGCTTTGGAAGGAAAAAATTATTTGTGAGGATAATGTATTTTGTTCCAGGTGTGGTATCTGTGTGTCTGCACTACATGTTGAATGTAAGAAGTCAACATGTGGACAATGTAATACCGAAGTCGATAGCCTGCCAAGACATTTATGTTTTCTGAAAAGGATTTTTAAGCCAAATGTCAGCTACAGGTACATTGTGTATGATTGTGAATGATGTCAAGAAACAGGGACACACATACTGAAATATGTGTACGCCATAGACAAGCTGGATGATGGTGATGTTAGGAAATGGGAATGGTATGGGGAGAAGTGTCTGGAGGAATTTGTGAAAACATTTGTACAGCCTAAGTTTAGAGGATCTACATTCATCGCTCACAACTCCAAGAGTTATGATGGATACCTAATCTTCAGGCACCTGATTCATGAAAAGGTGAAGGTGCAATTGTTAACTCGGGGGTGGGGGGACTGTTATGCATAACCCTACCAATCTTTCATATATGTTTTATTGACAGCCTTTCTTTTTTAGCCATGAAATTGATTTAATGCCTAAAGCGATGGGCTTTCAAGGCTCCAAGGGGTATTTTCCTTATTTGTTCAATGCTGCAGAGTATCAAGATTATGTGGGCCTGTTGCCAGATGCCAAGTATTATAGTCCTAAAACCATGCCCGGTGAGAGAGAGCAATTTGAGAAATGGCATGCTGATAATGAAGGTACAGCGTTTAATCTAAAAAAAGACCTCGCTTACTACTGCAAACAAGATGTCAAGATACTGAGAGAGGCCTGTAATAGGTTTAGGGAGCAAGTGATAGAAATGAGAGGTAGATATTTTTTCACAGGGAAGGGGGTGAGATTTTGAAGAGAGGGAAATTTGCTGCATTGACCCTTTCCATATGTAACATTAGCATCTATTTGTATGGCACAGTACCAATTCATGTTTTTGAAGAAGGATATCATAGCTCTAGCCCCTCCGGACAATTACCAGAAGAGCAAGAAAAGCTTTTTTGCTTGCTCTATACAATGGTTGATGGATGTAGAACATACTGAGGGGAACACATCTAACATGCTCTGCAAGGCGGTGAAAAGCATGTAGGTAATTATTTTTGGAATGGATTTGCCATCATAAACAGGGTCCCCACAGCGTTTGAATTTTATGCCCTATATGCTACAAATCCCAGGACTACAACAGTCTGTTTGATTCGACCTATGACGTGTTGCACTCACACACTAGTACGAGAGAAGATTATAGTTTAGGCTTTGTAGTACACAGCATCTGGGAACATGAATGGACCAATATGTTGAAGAATGATGAGGGTTTGAAATGTTTTCTAACAGATAGTAAATTTCCAACCTCTTTGAATCCCAGAGATGCATTTTTTGGGAGTAGAACAAATGCTACATGTCTGTACTATAAACCAAAGCAGGGGGAACAAATCTGATATTATGATTTTACAAGCTTATATCCCTTTGTGAACAAAAACAAGATGTACCCAATAGGCCATCCAGAAATCATATACCAAAACTTTGGGGATATAAAACAGTATTTTGGATTTGCAAAAGTTAAATTGTACACGCCGAGGGACGTCTACTTTCCAGTCCTTCCACATAAGTCGGGGGGGGGGGGGGGGAATAATGTTTAGTCTGTGTGCAACCTGTACTGAAAAACAACAAGTCACAGAGTGCCTCCAAAATGATGAAGAAAGAGCCCTAACTGGCACATGGTGCACTGTAAAATTGAATGTTGCTATGGAGAAAGGCTACAGAATTGCAGAGATCTACAAAGTTTGGTATTTTGAAAGGAATACAAAAAACTTGTTTTCAGGCCACATTAACATGCACCTCCATCAAAAACAGGAGGCTAGTGGTTATCCTGATTGGTGCAAAACAGAGGAAGATAAAGAGCGCTATGTTCGAAATTATGAAAAGAAGGAGGGAAGGAGGGAATAGGCTGGAAACATATTGAAGTCAATCCTGCTAAAAGGCAGATTGCTAAGTTGTTTTTAAATTCCTGGTGGTGTAAATTTGGCCAGGCAACCAATCAGTTGACTACGTCTGTGGTGACAGATCCTGAGGAATTATTTAAGTATCTTCTTGTGCCCTATTACGATGTGTCCTCCTGTGAATTTGTGGATGACAAAGCAGCCATTGTAACGTGGAAAGCAGCTAAAAATCAGCCTACTAAGTCAACGAGTACAAATGTGTTCATCGCCAGTTTTACAACTGCTTATGTGCGGCTAGAATTATACATTTTATTGGATCATTTGGGGGATAGATGCCTCTATCACGATTCTGTCATTTTTATTAGCAGGGGATGTGGTCACCAGCATTAGGTGATTATTAGGGCAGCTGACAAGCGAGATTCCTCCAAACACTTCAATCACTGAGTTTGTGGCAGAGGGTCCCAAAACCTATGGGTATGCTTTGTCAACAGGTACCACTGTGTTAAAGGTGAATTACACTGTCCGCATGTTGACTTCTTACATTCAACATATGGTGCAGCCACACAGATACCACACCTGGAACAAAATACATTATCCTTGCAAATAATTTTTCCTTCCAAAGCCAACCATTTGTGCCTTTCTAGACATGGCTTAGACCGGCAAAGCAATTTGCACATACAGCATCTCACCTTCCCACAAGTCACTTTGTGGCATTCTGACCCCGAACAGGCTTGACAAAAATATTGACAATCATGTCTAAATTTGTGTTGATACGCTGTGTGGCACAGTTTGCAGAAGTAGCATACACCCATGAAACCTTTGATGTTTTTTACCCTGTAGTAATGATGGTCATGTAACAACATAAACACTTTTTCTTGCAGGCTCCCTCCAGTTACAAAAAACCTCCACCCCATTTCATGATAAAACATGGAATTTATTTGAAATTCACACCATTTATATTAACATTTTCTTGTAATAAATTTCTGAAATACTTTGGCATATCAATCTCTTGACAAATATAGGTGTATCCTCTTGTATCTTTGTCATTAATGCCAGTGGGTCCTTTGCCTTCTCAATGCTTTCTATATAGGCATTGACTTCATTCAAGGTATCCCTTGTGAAATATAATTTACTCATTTTGTCTGAAATATTTATCCATACAATTTGAGGTCTAGATATTTGAAGACACATCACATTTTAACAATGCTTGTTTCATCGGCTCCATCCATTTGGCCTTCATTTTGCAGGCATTCCATTAAACAATGATGGAGAAATTTGACAATACAACTCTTGACAATTTGCAAAAGTCCTGTGTTCTGTTGAACAACCAGTTCTGAAAGAAGAAGTACCTTACATTATATATTCAATGTTCAAATCATGAAACTTTTTTGGGGGGTTTACACATTCTCAATAGAGGTGGAGATAGCATCCATGCATGGGTTGACATTGTCCGCTCTGAGTCTGATTACAGATAGTTAAGACATGCCCTTGTTGCTAGCCACACCCAGCTTTTTGACTCAGTCCACTGCGAAGGACAGGACGTATCATCATTAGCTCCCAAAAGATATAGGGAATTATTAGTAGTATCGATTTAAAAAAAATTTTGCCTTTGGTTTCTACTATTTCTGGTGCTGCCTGGATTGAGGACAATTAGGGCTGGAGCAGGAGGGCCTGCAGCGCCCATAGCTTGCCCTGTTGACCAACTGACAGGTTTTAAGTGGGAGAGAGCACAGCAGTCTTTGTCTGTGGCCAGTGATCTGTGGCACAGATCTCCATTTCTTCTTCCAGGCAAGTTAAGCACTATCGCAGCAGGGTTTTTTGTTTTTTTTTGCTCCTTTCCAATTGCGTGGCTGCCTTTGCTCCTTCGGGACTATTAACACCTTACTGAAGGCACCGCGGCTGACGCGTGTCTTCCCTGCACATAGACGGCTGTTTGGTGTCGCGGCAGCTTCTGCGCTGGCTCCCTGTTGCCCCTGTAATTCAAAGTAGCCACAGGACTTGAGTTTTGCTGCTGGAGAAGCATGGCTGTCAGATTGCAGCCATGCCGGCTTCAGTGCCAGCCCTTTGATCCCCTGTGGTTGGGCTTTGTCAACGGCACTAGCGGAGCTGCTCAAATGGCGGCTGAACTCAGAAGCCTTAGAAGCAGGCAAGGAACTCTGTGAGAGCGGCAGGTGACAGCACCAATGATCAGCTCTTGTTCTTCAACTGGCTGCCACCCTCAGAGCCAGCAGAGTGACCCAATTAGGGAGCAGGACTCCATTTTTACCTCTTAGAGCCACTAGCTGTTAAAAAGGGGGCAAGACACCATTTTGTTTTTTCTTCAGGACAGCCTTGTAAGATGAAGGGGTCTGCCTCTTCGGAGCCTATTGGGGCCCAAAATAGGGCTGAGGGGACAGTTAGCCCAGGTCTAGAGGCATTAGATCAGGATCTTCTCATCCCTATTGAAGCTTCCACCCCACAATGTGGGGCTGAGCCCAGGGGGCACAAGAAGGCAGATAAATCAGCCAATCACTCTTCCAGAATCAAGAAGGCCTCAAAATTGGCCTCCAAATCTGAGAAGGGGAGAGACAAGACACTGGACAGGCTGTGCTCCAAGACTGCGCCTCAGAGACCTCATTCATCCTCATCCAAAGGTGAACAGGCATCAAATTTAAGCAGTAGGTCTTTCCAGCTGTCCCCTATTAGATTGGAGGAGGAACCTGGGCCCTTCAGCCCGCTTTCCCCTATTAATACATCAGGCCTGTGGGGGGCAGGCACCTATCTCTAAGGGCTCATACTGGCTGATGTACAGACCAGAGCTGGGAATAACAGACTTGCTGAGGCCACATTCACCCCTACAGCTGCAGAACTTCATCCTGAGATGCAGATGACCTCTCTAGCCTTACCCAATATCCAAGATATCATAACATCAGCCATTAGCCAGGGTATAGCAGCGGGGCTGCAACAAGGAATAGGATTAGCCCCTCCAGTGGCCCCTGTAGTTCCTCCAGGTTCAGTTCCCGCACCATCCGCGCTGGGGAACTAGTCCCTGACTCGCTTCCAGTGTAGTCAGTCTCTGGTTTTGGAGGAGGGAGAGATTAAGGACGCTGAGTTTCCGAGGATGAAGAGGCAGTTCTGGAGAAGCCCTCTTTCCCTGGCCTTTTCCAGCCAGCCCACTTCAAAACTCTGCTGATCAAGTCCAAGGCTTCAGCCAGTTTTGGGGCACAGGGATCAATACCAGTGCCTGCTACAGCATCCACTTCGGCAGATCCTTTTTTACAGAGCAGACAATGGAAACGGAAACTGTTCCGGCACCAAAGCTATTCCTCGACGTCGTGCAAAGGCAGTGGGCTTCAACAACATCAGGCCCTATGCCTTCCTCTGTGGATAGATGCTTTTATGTTGCCAATGAGTTGGGGCAACTACTTCAGATTCCAGCTGTTAACGCCCCGGTGGCAGCTCTCTACACAGCTACCACCATGCCGGGTTTGCAGGAAGAGGTCCTCAAGCCAGAGGACAAGAGGACCGACCTCATGATGCAGCACGGTCACCAGGCGGCAGTTTGGGTGATGCGTGCTTCAATGACGGCATCCTTCTTCTTGAGGTCATGTCTCTTCTGGCTTCAACAGCTGCAGCAGAGCATCCAAGCAACTGATTTGAGGGCTCACCAGGATCTGAATAAGTTCATCGCTGCAGTTCAATTTATGGCCGACACTACTCTTAACGCCACAAGATTTGCATCCCAGGCCATGGCTTCATCTGTCGCCTCCTGCCATCTGCTGTGGCGGAACCAGTGGCAGGCAGACATGCGGCATAAGTGGTGTCTGGTGTCTGCTCCCTACAAAGGGGGGGGCACTGTCAAGGGAGGCTCTAGAGCCATTGCTTATAGAGAACAAAGACAAAAGAAAATTTTTACCCTCAGCCTCCCGGAAGGCCCCCCCCGCTCAACTCCCTATACCAGGAGGCAGCCATTTTGTGCCCATGATTACGGTACCTCCTTTCATGCCCATGATTATGTGTCCTTAGGTTTTAGATCCCAGGGGGGATATGTGCAGAGACAGAGATAAACAGCCCTATAAGTATCAGAGGGGTAACCAGTCTAAGAGGCTCTTCCGGGGGGCACGGTCACAACTACTGCAAGTCATAGGACACCCGAGACCTCCATACCTATTGGGGGGCATCTGGCATTCTTTGCCAACCAGTGGGATGAAGTTACCTCCGACAGCTGGGTAAGGCGTACAATTAGATCAGGTTTAGCTCTAGAATTCCTCTCCACTCCCCCAAGATTCTTCATTCATTGGGTTTGAGAGTCAGGGAGGGGAGGGGGGTGAGGTGGGAGTTGGGTTATGTCACAAAAGGGGTGGGACTACAACATAAACAAAACACATCATAAAAGGGGTGGGGTTACAACATAAACAAAAGGGGCGGGGCCAATTATTCCTAAAAGCGGTATGTACTCTTACTACTGACATGGGACAAGTAGCGTTTCCAACTTTACTCCATATAGTAAGACTACATTTGCTTTGAAAAATATTTGGTACAAGTAATTTGAACTTTGTGTCAAAGATAGCATCTTTTTTCATTAGATTAGAAATACCCAATTCTTGTAACTATAACTTGAATGTGTGTAAAACAGAGTGCAATAAAGGAATGATAAAATCCCACTTTTATAGTACTAAAATGTGAGATAATTCAATGAAACTTAATGCTGAGAAATGGAAGTTCTTTTTCACAGAGCATGAAATCATATATTACTTTTACAGAAATTATATATCCAGTTACTAAAAAATATTCATGAAAGATAAAGCTATCAATGGCTACTGGAAGCATGACTAAAGCTGTAATGGAGTTGAATGAACTATAATCAGATGAATGCAATCCATTGTTTGCAGATATTAATATAAAGTGAACTCTTCTCCTACTTATATGTTTTCCTACTGATATCTGATATGTGGAAACATTGAATTAGATGGTTTTGATGTGATCTAGCATAGCTCTTTAGCACTATTATTCAGTATATCATTACAAACATTTAATGGTAGCAATATCTTCACAACTACATCAAACTTTCTCTAGTTTACAGATTACAGTTCATATATTTTCTCTTTTGTCACATTACAAATTGGGGGCAATTTTTTGGTGTATATTGATGTATAATTTTTTACAGCCTGTCTACTGACTTGGGGATGAGTTTGATGATACCTGTGTGCAGTTTCCCTTACTTGTGTTTTCCTAATCACATCTGCAAATCTTTTTCTGTGGTTTTTTTGCCTTCTTTCCCTTTAACTGGTGTTACATAGAAGGAACAGATTCATCTGAACTGAGGAGGAAAATAAAGGGGGGGGGAAATCTGCCTCTGGTACCAGCATGCATCTGTATTCATCTGGCTAGCATCCTATCAGTGTATGAGAGAGCTGAGGGGTGTTTAGAAACTCAAACAGTATTTGCTGTGAGAGCAAGAAGGAGACAGGAAGGAGCCTGTGTTGCAGAAAATGACAGGCATTAGACTTCTCAGGATACAGGAAAAGTTTATTTGGCAGCCAGGTTCAGAAAAGTTAGCCCATGACTAACGTTGTGAATTTCTGAACGACCTTCATTATCGAAGCATGCATTCTTATACATTCTCAAAGACAGCATAACACGGAAACACTTAACTCATTTCTTATTGGTTACCTTGAGGTAAAAGCCTTATAAGGAGATGGGGGTCTTACTTCTTCTTTTGTTACAGGTATGGACTACATGCCATTAACGAACTTTAATTGAACCTTGTTGTTTTGGACTTTTGACATAGGGACATTTGCTGGAACATGTTGTGGTTGAAGGCTGATGAGTTTTCCCTTCCCTTTAAGCAAGCTTTTAACTGTCCCTTTTATGCCATGTCTTCATTCTTATATTTTAATCCATATTTTATTCTACTTTACCTGGGCATGGCTTAGCTCAACTGTTCTGTAATAAAGCTGCTTCCTGCTGTGAAAGTAAAACTGCAACTCCTCCCCTCTGCTCGTGTTTTGCATTTGGAACAGATTTCTTTTGAGATTGGGAGGAGGAGTAGAACTCCTTAGCATCAGAGTGTGTTAATAATAATATAGGAAATATTAATGCTCTGATGGTCATTTTGAAAAATACTTTCTTGGAACAGATTTCTTTTGAGATTGGGAGGAGGAGTAGAACTCTTTAGCATCAGAGTGTGTTAATAATAATATAGGAAATATTAATGCTCTAATGGTCATTTTGAAAAATACTTTCTTAGTGAGCACCTAGAAGCCAAGAGGAACATATGTGGCAAATTTGAAGTTTGTAGGCATTATGGTTTTCGTGATGATGCATGAGTGATATTTCGGTTTTATATATATAGATAGAAAAACTAAATATTTTTGTTTAAAAAATCTCAACATTTTCATAATGCATAATTAAAATTGAAGTTGCATTATGTGGTTACTTTCTCCAAAGATGAAATACAACAGATAAAGCATAAAACGAAAGAAAATATTTCCCTATATTCTTTATTTTCAATATTAATTATTCTAGTATTTAACATAAAGACTACCCCATTACAATGTAGTGTTATTTTTTCAGGGACTTTAATGATGACTCAGGATTCTCCCCATCCCACCCCCCACTTCAATTAATATTTATTAAAAGAAGCTAGGCTATTTCTACACTGAATGCTATTACATACACTAGAGATAAGTAGTAGATACTATCCAATTGCCATTTCAGATAGTAGCCCATATCCTCCTGCAACTAGATAGGGATGCATCTCTATCTGTTGTAAAAGTTTTGGACAACTTGAACTGTTTCTTCTGCTTCTTTTTAAATTGATTTTATTAGGCACAGGCTACATATTTTCTCTCTTTTGCAGACTTTCTAGGAAAATATGGAAGATCTGGATCTGCTGGATCCAACCCAAATTTCTTGAGCTAGTCAGTCCCCAGCCTTTTAATACTTAAGGATGGCAGAGTGCCAATGGCAAGATAACCACAGTAGCAGAAATCCCTGCCACTGTTCAGGCAAAACCTCTATGAGTCAACCCGCTTTCTAAAGAGGAATTCTTCCCCTTCTAGTAAATGAAAATTGCAGGATTTTATGCCCCAATGCTTCCTTGTAAGATTCATAGGATTTTTTTTAAAAAAATACAAATTGATAGATGATAAGCCAAATGAGGTAACTATCAGGGAAAATATTTAACATAGTGGGATGTGTGTGTGTGTGAGTGTGTGTTGTAATTTCAAATCAGTGTTGATTCCTAGTAGTTACTCTGAAGAAGTCCCTGACGTTTTCTGAGCATTTTTGGAAGACTTAAGGAAGAGAGAGAGAGAAAAGGGGTACATAATGAAAATAATTTTATTCAAACAAGCACTGTGTCAGGGTTCTGACCAATGCCCTAATTAAATCATGAGCCTCAAGCCAAGCTTCAAAAGAAATCCGGTTATTTATTAGGAGCTTCATGTCAGCATGGATGAAGTAAAGCCAACTCTGACCTCAATTCGCGCTTTGGCTTTGACCCTGTTTCCCCCTCTCCCCCCAGGTGTGTCATCAGTCATATTCCCCAATGAAGCAATTTTGCAGGTTGTAGAAGTCACTCACTCAGGCCACTGTGGATCTTTGTGGAGATGACTTTGACGTTGCTGGCTGGAATGCACTTGTTTTGACAGAAATGTAAGTTCCTTGATGCAACTGCGAGGCTCGATTCCCCATCCCCCTTCCTATGGCAACTCGAGAGCAGATCAGGAATGCTTCATGAGGCTCTCTACATGGGGCTCCCCTTGAGATGCACCCGAAGACTACAGCTAGTTCAGAATGCGGCCGCGCGGGCTATCATGGGGAGGACCAGATACTCCCATATAACACCACTCCTGCGCGAGCTGCACTGGCTGCCTGTGGTTTTTCGGGTGCGTTTCAAGGTGTTGGTTACTATCTTCAAAGCGCTCCATGGCACGGGACCTAGTTACCTGGGGGATCGCATCTCACCTCATACATCCCTGCGACCAATCCGCTCCCACAGGGAGGGACTCCTCCGGGTACCGTCCACTAAGCAGTGTCAATGGGCGGCGCCCAGGAGTAGAGCCTTCCCTGTGATGGGCCCAACCCTCTGGAATGACCTCCCCCCCCCGATATTAGAACTACTACCGACCTCCGCTCCTTCCGACAGAAACTTAAGACCCACCTGTTCCAATTAGCTGGCTTAGCTGATTTATAGTCCCACTTTCAACCTCCTGGCAAACATCTTATTTTGGGCAGTTTTTAAGGGTAATTTTTAATTTTTATTCGAATTTTAATTTATTATTGTACAGTGCATATCCTACCTCCTCCATCTATCTATGTATCTATGTATATCTATATTTTTGTATCCACATTGTTTTTAATATGACTGTACACCGCCCCAAGTCCTGTTCAGGAAAGGGTGCGGTCTATAAATTAAAGTATTATTATTATTATTATTATTATTATTATTATTATTATTATTATTATTATTATTATTATTATTATTATTATACGATTGTATCACAGCGGCCAGTTGATTCGCCGGATTTGGCATTGATTACTAGTCGGGCCCCACCCAGGGGCCTAGGACGTCGTAACGTATTTACGTAATATACGTGCAGATCCAAGCAGTGCAGCTTTTTGCATTTGACTGATGATGATTTTGTCAAGTTTTAACTGTTTTAAATGTAATTCCAGTGCTTTTGGAATAGCACCCAGTGTGCCGATTACCACTGGAATTACCACTGCTGGTTTGTGCCATAATCGTTGGATTTCAATTTTTAAGTCCTGGTATTTCGCGACTTTTTCATGTTCCTTCTCCTCAACCCTGCCATCACCTGGTATTGCGATGTCTATGATTGTAACCTTCTTTTTCTCAACCAGTGTGATGTCTGGTGTGTTATGCGCTAGTATTTTGTCTGTTTGTATACGAAAATCCCACAGGATCTTGACCATCTGATTTTCGGTGACTTTTTCAGGCTTATGTTCCCACCAGTTTGTTGTTGTTTTAATATTATAATTTTTGCATAAATTCCAGTGGATCATTTGTGCTACTGAATTGTGCTGCAATTTATAATCAGTCTGCGCGATTTTTTTACAGCAGCTGAGTATGTGGTCAACAGTTTCATCAACTTCTTTGCAGAGTCTGCATTTGGCATCATCAGAGGATTTTTCGATTTTGGTCTTAATGGCATTTGTTCGGATAGCTTGTTCTTGCGCAGCCAGGATTAGTGACTCTGTTTCTTTCTTTAATGTACCTGTTGTTAACCATAACCAAGTTTTTTTACTGTCCACTTTATCTTTTATTTTTTCCAGAAATTGACCATGTAAGGCTTTGTTCTGCCAACTCTCCATTCTTGATTTTATCACATCTTTTCTGTATTCTTGTTTCGTCTGTTGGGCCTTCAGTAGATTTTTGTTCTTTACTTCGATTAATAGATGTTCTTGACTTTCTTTTAAATAATTAGCTAGTGCATGTTTTTCTTCTTCAACTATTTGCTGCACTTGTAATAATCCTCTGCCACCTGATTTTCGGGGCAGGTATAGTCTATCAGTGTCACCGCGTGGATGTAAACTGTAGTGCATTGTCATTAGTTTCCTGGTTTTTCGGTCCAAAATGTCCAAATCAGCTTGTGTCCAGTTAACTATACCAGCTGTGTATCTTATAACTGGTATTGCCCAGGTATTTATGGCCTTGATTGTATTTCCACCATTTAATTTAGATTTCACAATTTTCCTAACTCTGTTGGTGTACTCTCTCCTGACAATAGTTTTTACTTCTCCATGTTTGATGTTATCCAACTGCAAAATGCCTAAGTATTTGTAGGCTTCATTTTCATTGCATTTAATTAGTTGGCCAGTGGGCATTTCAATTCCCTCACATGTAGTGATTTTGCCCCTTTTTATGGATACAGTGGCACATTTTTCCATGCCAAACTGCATTGAAATATCGGTGCTGAATACTCGGACTGTGTTTGTCAGTGATTGGATTTCTATTTCTGACTTTCCATAGAGTTTCGAATCATCCATATATAATAAATGTGAAATTTTTTCAGCTTCTTTGGCTGTTTGGTAGCCTAATTTCATTTTTTTTAAGATTACTGATAGTGGGATCATCGCAATGATGAATAGAAGAGGTGAAAGTGAATCACCCTGGAAAATTCCTCGCTTGATATTAACCATTCCATAGTTCTCATTCCCTACTGCCAACTCAGTTATTATTATTATTATTATTATTATTATTATTATTATTATTATTATTATTATTATTATTATTATTATTATTATTATTAGTTGGCACACTGATTTTAAAAGAATGGATACTAATTTACATATGAAATAGTTATAGCAAAATAATGTATTAATTCTGAAATAATATATTAATTCTGAATTCTTCCAAATGTTTTGTAGTACATCTTGATAATGGGATAGGACCTTTACTTAGGTACATTCATGATTGCATAAACACTAACAGAACTGCATTTGTGGAAGAATGATTGCTTATTGTCTGATTCTCCTATGTTTCAAAACTTCAAAATAAGAACAACTAAGTTTTTTTTAAAGGAAATGATAAACAAGGTACTTTAAAAAAGTCCTTAAATAGAATATCTGGCAATACGCCACAAAATTACAGTGTACCCCAATATTTCCTCCCTGTTATTCAATTCCAATCATATATTTGACTTTCATTATTATTACAGAATTTCCTGCACAAAATAAATGCTCATTTATTTTTTTTCCTAACAAGTTTCCAAAATTCTTTTCATAGATTCGCTGCTTCTATTTTTTTTAACCAAATTTTTTGATTTTTACAAATTTTCCAAGGAAAAGGAGTTAAAAGGTTATAGAACATTTTGACAGCTACATCGTGCGGGGGGGAGCAGGCCCCCCCAAATCTCACAACTTTTACAAACAAGAATAGAAAAATATCAACATTTGCATAGGTATTAGCAATTTTAAGTTTAACACTAAATCATCAGTATGTTTCAATCATTTTGTTTTGTATCACTTCCATAAAGGTACATTATAACAACAATTGCAAGTGTTTCAAATCATTTTTGTGATCTGAGTCTTCTAGTTGTTGCATCCTCCCCCACCGTCCACTGGGAGAGCCTCAGCCCCTCCCTCCCTTGTTTCTTGTGTAACATCCCCCATTTCACTTAGGAGAACTGTGTTTTTTAGTGAAAGCCGCTTCCACAACTGTGTTAATTCTGATTCTACTGCCCTCCCAAAAAATCAACATGCCTTTTGGTAATGGCCACCTAAACCAGACCCCATTATTATATAGGTTTTTTTTTGCTAAGGAGGAGTATTTCTTCCTCTTATCTCTTACTTTCTTTGGGATCTGTTTAAGAATGGTTATTTCTTTATCCTTATATTTTAGTGGTCCTCCCCTTTGAGCTCCTAGAACCTCATCTCTTGTGGTCTTTCCAAGAAATTTAACATGAACTTCCCTTGGAACATTGTGTGTTCTTGCATAAGCTGAATTAATCCTATAGATCATGTCAATATCCTACCTGTTTATTTCTATTAATGTATTCTGCTAGTATTGTGGTCATAATCTCCTTAAGATCTTCGTTTTCAACTTCTGGCAAATTTTGGAACCTAAGGAAAAAAGACATCCTTTCAAATTCCATTTTTATCATGTGGTTTTCAAATTCTACATTCCCCCTTTGGATAGTCTTCACCTCGTCCCTCATCCCAACTGCACCCTCCTCCAGTACACCTATCCTCTGTTCATTCCGCATGGATTGTTGTTTTGTCTCTCTGAGCTGATCATTTAAGTCTTGCAGTTGTTTTTTCATTTTGTCCTGTCCCTTTAAGATAGATTGAAGCATCTGGTGAATAGACAAGTCCTTTGCACTCTCTTCAGGGGCTTTAGGTTGTAAGAATGACCCCAGTTGTGACTGGTGAGCAATCGGGCTTGATGTGGAAGATGTCAGAGCCGATGAGGCCTTGCCAGGCGGTAACTTCTTTGGACCCATCATGAAGCTCAGAGATAGTTATTGGTCTATGCAAAGAAATGGTGTCTGTGGGGAAGTACAGCCGGTAGAGATCACCAGGCAAGCAAGTCCAAGAGAGAATAAATCCTCTAATAAAGAACTAGAACAGATAGGTGGGTCAGAATATTCCAAATCCAAGGGAAAAACGTATTTGAAGAGGCTCCTGGAGATCTCTGGGGTGGAAACTAGTTCAGAACCATAAAATTTTCCAAGGGAGGAGTCTCATTCATAAAGACAAAGAAGAAGGAGGAAGTTGGCCATTTTGCCTCAGCCAGTACAGGTGGTCAGGAAACAACAAGATCAAAGTTTCCATACATAATTTAGAGAAGAGTCAGTTCAACCATCCTTTCTCTCGCAGTTGTGGTCAGAAAAAAATTCCCCCCCATTATTTAAAGGAAGTGAAAGTTGATTTTAAACTTTCTCTCTCTCCCATAAGAGGGAGAGATTTTCCAAGTGCCGCTTTTCCGAGGGGGGTGGAAATTCCCCCCCTCCAATCTTAACTCCTCCGAAGGTTGAAACAAAATCCCAAGAAAGCTGCAGTTCAGTCAGTAGAATAAAACAATAAAAGACTTGGGGAGACCTCTCACCTCTCCGTGCTTCAGCTGTATCATTCAAATGAATCATTTCCTTCCAGGCTCCGTTCGGCAAAGGCGCACGGTGGTATTCCGCGCACCCCCCATGCTTTCCGGCTCCTGGGGCAAAGCTGGAGACCCCCCACGGCCGCCGCCATTCCAGGGGGTCCCAGCAAGCCGCCCCTACAGCAGGGTGCCCCTCGAAGGCACCCTGTGCTCCCCCTAGACTTCAGGGGAGCCCACTGAAACAGCGAGCAGCGGATGCATGCGTCCGTCGCCCTCGGCTACCGGAAGTCGTCTCTCGATTCATTGCTTCTATTTGATAAGAAATTGAAAATGCTAAGGTTCGCCCAACCCGGTAGTAAAAAAAAAAGCTTTAAAAAGTGAAAAAAAGGTTCGGTGACACTCACCTGTGCCGCACGATCATTGGAACCTTTTTCCCCCCACTTTTTAAAGCATTTTTTTACTATCGGTTCCAGCAAATAGATAGTAGAAAATGCTTTAAAAAATGGGGGAAAAAAGGTTCCGACGATTGCATGGCACAGCAGATTGTCACAGAACCCTTTTTTCACTTTTAAAAACATTTTCCCCTACCTATTTGCAGGAACCGGCAGAAAAAGCTTTAAAAGGGGGGGGGGAGGTTCTGATGATCGCATGGATCAGCTGTGAGCTGCACGATCGTCAGAACCTCTTTTTTCACTTTTTTCACTTTTTAAAGTGGTTCTAGGTAGGAAAAATGCTTTAAAAAGTGAGGGGGGGGGAAAGGTTCCGATGATAGCGTGGCTCACTGCTGATGCACACGATCGTCAAAACCTTTCCCCCCAGTTTTTAAAGCATTTTTAAGGCCTCTGCTGAAGAGAACAGAGCCACCAGAGGGAGCACATGTCACTCCAGGGTCTGTGTTCCCTTCAGCAAAGGCCTCAAGCCCTATGGAGTTCTTTGCAACTTCAGTGAGTCAGAGAAGCCAAGCAGGGCGCACTCATCCTGCTCTCCCTCTGCTCTCACTGGAAGCAGGGAAAGAAACAGAGAGGCTGGAGAGGAAATATATCTCCATAAGGTAAGTGACCCGGATGGGGGGGGGGAGCAATTGTGGGGACTCCAGTAGAGGGAGAATGAGGCATTTCGGTGGGTCAGGGGAGGCCTTGGATGGTCTGAAGCAAATGGCCTGTTCCATTTTAAGGTCTTATACAAGCAAAGACAAAATTAGCTTCTTTGCTCTAGACTTGAGAGTATTATTAACACATGGGGAGTACTTCTTTTCTCTATATTGCATTCAGTTCTAGTAGTGAAAGAAAAAAGATGAGAATATATAGGTTTAATTAGACTTCTAGAATACACATAGTAATCTTCATTATATTTGTTCTTTTAATTTTTAAATACTACAGTACCATAATAAGAAAGTGATTATTAGAACTCAAGAACAATTATAATTTTTAAAATTGTTATTAATGTTATAAAAAGGCAGAATGAAGGCATGCACAAATGTTCTTTTGGCTTTGATGAGAAGGGGTTATTGATTTATTTTAAACAATGAAATGCACCGATAATAATAAAAGAAAAACCCTTGTAACAATACTATTAAATGTACATCAAAAACTTGTAACCAAACGACATGCTTGATGAAATTGTGTTTTTTTTCACTGCTCTTGTTCTGTATGTGTTGTTTTGTCTTTTTTTAAAGAAAAATAAATAAAATTTATAAAAAAAATAGAGGAAATACAGACTAATTTGCTTTCTGGATGTTGTTTAGCAACATAATGTATTTTACAAATGTTTTCATGCTTCTAATCTCCATGTCACAGTGACATAATGTATGGAATACAAAATGGCCCCATATTTATATTCCTCATTATCAATCTACATTCTTTTAACCATTCTAAAATCTTTGGTTTTGGTTCTTGGGATAAGTTAGCTAAATGTGAGTCTTTTCTATCAAAGGTTGTTTTGGTTTCTGGACAAAATGTTTAGTTGCATCAGTTTACATTCAGTTGCATCATTACCTTCAGTAGCACATCTATGGCTGGTGCATGTAGACACTGTTTTTGACATATATTAGGTACTCCCAAACTGGAACTACAAAAAGGTTAGGGGTTTCACTATCTTTTTGTCTCTTTCAGGTGTTCAAATAGATTTTTACAGACACAGACAACCTAAAATTATGTTTTCTGAGATGGTAGGAAAATGTCAAGAAGCTGCCTGTGTGCACTTCAGCTTTAGTGATGTTGTATTGGGGCAACTTAGACAAAGCATCCACCATAAAATTCTTCCCCCTGGGACATAACACAGGGTGAAATTGAAATGATTGAAGTATTGAACCCAATGAATTTGTTTATGGGATAGCCTGCATGGAATTTTCAGGGCTTCCAGATTTTTATGGTCAGTCCATACCTCAAACAGGACCCTTCCCCTTTCCAGGAAATGCTGCCAAGTAAGTAGGGCCAAACGCACTGCATATGGCTCCTTCTCCCATATCGTCCCCCTCTGTTCAGTGTTAGTGAGTTTCTTAGCGGTGTATGCACATGGCTAAAGCAACCCACAGGCATTCTTTTACAATAACACTGCCCCCATGGTAACATTGCTTGCATCAGCCTGAATTACAAATGGAGCATCTGGGTCGGGGTGCTTCAGCGTGGGTTCCCTGCAATTGCCTCCTAGTGGAGGAGGGGGCCACTCTAACACTGCCATTACCTTTTCTGAGTCCATTTCCACTCCTTCATTTGAGATACAGTAATCCAGGTAATCAATCTTGAAATTTGCAGTTGGAAAGCTGTACATATAGTTCAGTGCCTTGGAGCCTTTTAAGGACTACCTGCACCAATTTCACATGTTCCTCCATAGTTTCAGTATATATTAAAGTGTCATCCACTTATACCAACATTGTCTTGTACAAAAAGTCATGCAGCACCTCATTGATCAGTTGCATGAATACAATGGGGGTGTTCTTTAGGCTGAAAGGGAGCACCCAGAATTGGAAACATCCCCAAGGGCAATTAAATGCAGTTTTCCATTCATCGTCTTCCTTGATTTGAACCCGGTAGTAAGCTTCCCGCAAGTCTAACTTAGTGAAGATTTTTCCTTTGGCTAAATGCGCCAACATGTCTTTCATCAGGGGAAGTGGGTAGACATTTTCTACACACATCACGTTTAGCCCTCTATAGTCAACACATAGATGAAGAGTCCTATCTTTCTTCTTCCAGAACAAAACCAGGGCTACCACTCAGGGCCTTGCTGATTGGATAGAGTTTAACAGTTTAAGTTCTTGTCTATGAAGGTGTGAAGCTCTCCTAGCTCACATGAAGTCATTGAGTAAAGTTTAGGCTTTGGGAGTTCAGCCTGGGAAGAATTTCAATGCTGCCGTCTGTGGGGTGATGGAGCAGAAGCGCATTAGAGCCTTTCTCACTAAATACATTTCACAAGTCCCAATACTCCTTTGGGATTCTGGATTCACTTATTGAGTGATCCTGAGCTACAGCCCCCAGCTCCCTTTGCCCTTTGTTTCTTTTACTCTGAGGTTTCAGGATCTTATCCTCTTCCTTGGCATTTTCTGCCAAATCTCCTCTCCAATTCACATTAGGGTTCCATTTCTGCAGCCAAAATAGTCCAAGTAGGAGGGGCCTTTCCATCCCTGGCACCACTATAAAACTCAGAGTCTCTTTATGCCTTCCCATTCTCATCTCTACTACTTCAGTTATAAAGCAAGCTGGGCCCCCTCCAGCTACAGTCCCATCTAGCTGGAAAAACGCTGTGGGCACCCTCAGCCATTTGAGTCTCAGTCCCAGCTTTTCAACGACTTCAGGGCTAACTAGGCACCTATTGCAACCCAAGTCCAATAAACCCACCATCCTCTCTTGTGTCCCCAAAGAGGACACCACTAGTTCCACAGGGAGGGTTACAGTGGTCACCTGCCGACTTATCAGGGGGTCATCGTTGTCACTTTCAATCTGACCCAAGCTGGTCAGAGTTCCTAACCCCTCAGAACCAGGAGGGGAAAACTCTGTGACCTCCGTACCTTTCAAGCCCTGTTTCTCAGGTCTTTGGAGCTGGTTTCATTGCTTCCTAGGGTTGCCATAGCACTGAGGCTGGGCTTGCTGGGTCAGCATGCCACAGCTTGGTACCCTTCCTTCCCACATATGAAGCACATTGTGGTCCTAGAGTGTTTTTTATGAGTGGCGGTCTGCAGGTGGGGACGGCAGTGGGGCAAGGATGGTGGCCCTCCCTCTATGGGCCTGGCCCAGCACCCTTCCTCCTCCTTCTCTGCCTAGCTGTTGTCGTTACTGCACCCAAGTGTTCCTGCACCCTCCTGGCCTTCGCCTGCCGCCTGGGCATGCTCTACATCTGCCTGCATGAGTTCATCAAGCAGTTCGCCGAGCACCCCCTGATGCTGCCTGCCACCCCACCACAGGTATGCCCTTCCTGACCTGCATGGTGGACTGTGGCACTGGGTGAGCCCCAAGACACAGAGAGGGAGAGCTATGAATGGACAACTGGGCATATGGCTGACACTTGGCTTCCACCACCAGAGAGGACAGGGAAGGGAAGTGGCTGGGCTGCCACTGCCTTTCATTGGGGCGCATGTAACGAGATGGCTACATGCGCCGTCTCTTCTTCCCCCCTTTCTGGGCATGGCAGGGCTTCTTGCGCCCCTCACTTAGCCACCGGTCCCCTTTATCAATGCAATTTGGGCGTGGAATGTGGGGAGGGATGGGGTGGAAGTGGAAGGATATTCCCAGCTCCTGGCATGACAGGTTTCTTTCCAAAAGCTCTTTCTCTGCCTTTTGGCGTTGGCCATCAAAGACAAGGCTTTTTGTGGGCAGAAGAGCTGCGCTGCAATGGAGAAATGTGAAATGGGCTGCAATGGAGAAATGGAAAACGGCATGAGGGAAAGATGAGCAGGGAAAGACGAAAAGCAACCTCCTCCTTCCCTCATGCTGGCCTTCCATTGCCTGTTTCTCCATTGCAGCCCTGCGGTGTGGAGCTTGTCCCACCCACCACCACACAGATGCTATTGCTTCCCTCAAGCATTTCTTTGCCTGCCTGATTTCCAGCTCTATCACATTTCTCCATCATGTTTCTTGCTGTTGTGTGCAGGGAAACAAACGTTTGTGGGACTAAACAAATGTTAAATCAATCAATTCCAACTTCTTGCAAAAAAAAGATCTTTGAATTGATTGAGTGAACTTTTGTGGTGGTGGGTGGGGCCAGCTCCACGGCCCTGTGCTGCAAGGGAGAAATGGGCAATGGAGTGGACAGAAGGAAGCCGCTTTTCCTCTTTCCCTGCTCCTTATCTTTCCCTCATGCTGGCCCCTCCATTGCAGTGCAGCACCCAGGATCCAATTTGATAGCAAGGAGGGGGGAAACTGAGTGGCCAGTTTGAGGGAAGGAGGCTGCTTTTCCTCTTTCCCTGCTCCTCTTCATGCTGGCCTCTAAGTTGCATTTCCTGCCCCAGAGTGCCAAGAGGCCTGGAGCATATCGCAAAATTCGGCCTCTTGGCACTCTGGGTTGGGAAAGTGCCTGTGGGGAGAAGTCACCCCACTTGGCCCAAAGGTGAGCTCCGTGGGACCTAAAAAGGGGTTGGGTCACCACAGAGGCTGGCCCTGGATGGGTAGGTCTTTCTCCACACTGGCAGAATTTCGTGATGCACTCGGGGACCTTCTGCAAAGAGCGAGTCCTAGTGGTGCCGTGAGGTTTGTGCATGTTTGCTCTTTGAATGTTTAAGGCTGAGAAGGAGTGTGTTCAGTCCATGGTGTTCAGTCCATGCGCCCACCTCCTACTTTCTAAAGAGTCACCTCCCACCCTACCGCTCTGCTTACTCCTGTGTGTTTCCACCACAGTCTCTCATATCTCAAGGAACTGATAAGGTCTGTTACTGCAGTTAACTCTTTGAAGGATTATTGCCAGGACTTTTCTGTGTGCGAATGCCATTAATTCACAGGAGATAATAAAGAGGGTTTTTTGGGACAAGGAGTCTGTTTCTTGCTTCTGCTAAGGCTAGGTCAGAACACCTTTGGGCTCAGTGGGTTGATTTCTCTCCACCAGTGTTTTTACCCCCCAGAGACCCAAGAGGCTGAATTTCACAATGTACTCGGTGACCTGCGAGGAGACAGCATGTGGGTGAGCCTCACCTGCCTCCCATCGGCCCCACCCACTGCCTCCACCACCTCAGCCACAGAGCAGCAGTATTGGTCGCAGCATCACATCCAGCCATGGCAAAGGCAGTGGCGCTGGATGACAACTATAACTTTGCCTTCAAAGATGAGAGGTAGCAGCGCAGGGGTACGGCAAGTGGTGACTTCAGGTGAGGTCTTCCCTGCAGGCCACGGCCAGCTGCAGTTTGGGGAGGGTTGCTAGGAAGTGGGGCGGTCGGGGATTGCATGGTGGAAAGGCTTGCCTAGGTGGCCCTGCTCTCTGCCTGCCCTGATCACCCAGGCTGGGCCCTTCCCTCTGCAGGCTGCCTTCTTCAAGCACCCAAGAATTGGTCCCCAAGAAGGATCTACTCAATGCCCCTGTAGGATTTTAGCCTCCTGATCCCTGCAAGGCAAAAGAGACACTTTTGTTCGCGGCTGCACCTGCCATGCCCCACCCCACTCTCCTCCCCTTCCCGCAGGTTTTGTGTACAACGAGGTTTGCCACTTGGTGGTCTTCAGTTTGCCCTGTAATTCTTTTAATTTTTAGGGCCCTTGCTTAGTCCACCCCGCAAAGCTCCCATTTAGCCAACCTGTTTGCCAATAAAAGGGGTGAAAACAGCTGGACTTGGCCAGGGTGGGTGGGGGCTCAGCACAGGCAGAAATCTTGCAGCTCTGTGGCCCCAGGATGGGCCTTGTTGGGGCATCCTGCGTCTCTTCCACCTGCACCTCTAATAAGGACCCAGCCTTTGCCAGCAGCCAGAAGGGACCAGCCTCTCCTTGCAGCTCTGGGACCCAGGGGACCCCCAAATGTGCCCATTCCATTTAGCATCTGACCACATTGTTAGCCTTTGAGACTTGCCCTATTTCTTTTTGAAGAGTTATATTTATTTTTTTAGATAAAAGTTCCCAGAATAGAGTGTTGCTCTTCAAACGTATGAATGTTCTGGAAAGCTTCACTCACAACATTTTGGAAGATGTAGTTCCCATGTGAACAGTTCCTCTCCCCGCCTCTTTTCCCCATTGGGCTCATAGAAATCCTTTCTTAGGGAGCGCAGAGTCAGGTATTTCAGTGGCCTGAATGTCCTTAACCTGCCTAGCCTTTTTCCTTCTTTCACAGTAAAAGGAGCTTTTTCTCGTGTGCATAGTGGCCGGCATTTTTCTGCAAAGAGTGTGCTTACATTATTATTTTATTATTATTATTTATTGCATTTATAGACTGCCCCCTCTCCCCGAGGGGACTCGGGGCGGTGTACAGACAACAGCTAAAAAACCATCTACACAGTAAAAATATTAAATACCCCTTAAAAACAGATTAAATATAAAGCCTGTACAGTAATAATAAAAATTAAAAAACAGCTTAAAAGTCTACCCCCCAAAATTTAAAATACCAGCCAGAGGGATTGAAGATTAAGGCTATGGTTGGGCCAGGCCAGCTAATTGGAACAGGTGGGTCTTAAGTTTCTTGCGGAAGGAGCAGAGATCGGTGGTTGTTCTGATGTCGGGGGGGGGGGAGAGGTCATTCCAGAGGGTTGGGCCCATCACAGAGAAGGCCCTACTCCTGGGCGCCGCCCGCTGGCATTGTTTAGTGGACGGCACCCGGAGAAGTCCCTCTCTGTGAGAGCGAATTGGTCGCAGGGATGTGTGGGGTAGGATGCGATCCTGCAGATAGCTAGGTCCTGTGCCATGGAGCATTTTAAAGATGATAGTCAACACCTTGAAACGCACCCGAAAAGCCACAGGTAGCCAGTGCAGCCCGCGCAGGAGAGGTGTTATATGGGAGTACCTAGTACTTCCCATAATTGCCCGCGCGGCCGCATTCTGGACCAACTGTAGCCTTCGGGTGCATCTCAAGGGGAGCCCCATGTAGAGAGCATTGCAATAGTCCAGGCGGGACGTCACAAGCGCATGGGTGACTGTGTGAAGGGCATCCCGGTCCAATAGGGGACACAATTGGCACACCAGGCGAACCTGGTGAAACGCCCCCCTTGCCACGGCTGTCACATGGTCATCCATCGAAAGCCGGGCATCCAGGAGGATGCCCAAATTGCGTGCCCGTTCCACGGGGGCCAGTTGTTCGCCCCCAATGGCCAGTGATGGAACCCACTGGTTGAACCGGGGGGCCGGTAACCACAGCCACTCCGTCTTGGAGGGGTTGAGCTTGAGTCTGTTGCTTCCCATCCATATTCTCATTAGGTATAGTCCTTGACTTATGGCCACAACTCCTTGTCTTGCTGGAGCAAGGTGACATACTCTCCTTCCAAGTCGCGCAGAGCTAAAGCCTTCGCAGAGGCCTTTTTGTCGACCAGAAGTGAGAGACTGTTACTAATGGTTCTGACAAAAATGGGAAGGATGCAAGGGAGAATAACACATCCAGCCGCGATGAGGCCAATAAGGGCCACTATTGCCTGTAGCCCAGGGAGTTTGGGAAACCAAGACCCAAAGGCTGAGGAGAAGTCAAACCCCTTCCAATCCTGCCCCTCGAAATGGGTAAGTTGCCTCATTTCAGTGGTCAGTTGCTTTATAACTGAGCCAGTTTCATCTATTTGGAGACAGCAGTTGGTAAGGTTAAATTTTCCACATACCCCACCTTCTTTGGCCAGCAAATAGTCTAGGGCCAGCCGGTTTTGATATACAGCTGTCCGTAGTTTATCGGCTGTTGAGGCCAAAATGTTAAGTGACTTATCAATCCTCTCACCTGCTAAGTCCAACACCGCCTGGAGCCTAATGATGCGATTCAGCATATATATAGGAGTGTGATACCCCCAGGACCCATCCTCCGCCCAGGTGGCCTTCCCATAGGTGCAAACAATACGTTCCGAATCCCAGAATGTTTGTTCTTCGTATTGGGCCAGTTCTTTGCACGGGAAGTTGGAAAATGCATGCTCTGACTCCCTTTTCTTCCTTTGAAGCCCTATGTGTTCATACAGAGGTACCCCTAAGACTTGGCGTTTTTGGATGGGGAGTAGGAAAAAGGAGGGTTTTATCCATCCCAGAATGCATGACCCAGACCAATACGGTGGCAAGACCTCATAGGCCGTGTTACCACAAATCCAATACATATTTGCAGGGGCAACCCATGGGCCTGGGAACTCAGGATTGGAGCTAATGAAAGGGAGGAAAGTGCTGTTGAACTTCGGAGGGGCGGGCAAATCAGATGGTGATGTCCATTCGGTGTAATTGACATCCCATGTACCTAGACAAATCAGATGGCCCACCGGGAGTGATCCATTCCGGACAAAGCAATTCCGCCCCACCAAGTTTGTGGTGAGCATCCAGACTATGCCTGATGGATCAGTTCTGCTAGTGATATTTCCATCTTGACTCATGTTGTTATACACTTCGGGGCTAGTTTCCAAAGCTTCCCATGGCCACTGTTCTCCCATATTGGTTCCACCACACACAAAGCAATTTTTCACCGTGAGGGACTTCGCAACTACCTCGGCCATTTCCACAAACAAATTGACTGCCTTGGTACTTAGGGGGAGAGGTTTTTCCAACTCTCGAAGGTTGTCATAGACTGACCAACCAAGAGACTTTATTTCCCCATCATTCTTAGTCTGGAGGCGAATGGTGATATAGGTAACAGGATCCCTCCCTGACCCCTCAATCCCAATACCGTAACTAACCTGAGGAGGGTGGTCTCGAGACACCTGGATCGATACCAGATTACTACCGTGGATCCTTTTGAACTTGGCAATGTGTGGACAACCAGAGTGTGTTCCTTGGCCTGTGTATCTGCATACGCAATCCCAACCTGTACATACCATTCGGTTTTCACAAGGGCTGAAGTTATCAGGGTTGCCCTTGTTAGGGTCCAAATTCCTTGGACATAGGTATTTATGTGCAGATCGATATGTGTTTCTCCAGCTACTGTCCCCACAGGTGATATGGACCGCCTTGTCCATGGCAGCACACACATCAAAGACAACAGTCAAGGGTTGTGTTCCCTGCTTCAGGGCTACTGTAGAGTTTAGGTAATAGAGCCATGAGTGTTCCTGAGAGGTGAGGCTGAGGCCTGCCCAAACAGAAACATTCATCCGCACGGGGAGTTCTGGATTGTAGCACACCAAATCAGTTCCCTGCAAACAGTAACTGTACATGGTGCCATTGGCGGTGCACCTGGTAGCTTGTGGTACACAATTTGGAGGGGCCTCAGTGTGGTATATCAGAGTTTCAATGGTACGAGTCCCCACCCAAGCCTTTTTCATGCAAGGTGTGCAGCTGTCTAAACCTTGGGATTTTGGAAGGTAGCAGATGATACCGGTGGAACCCTGGCATCTTTTGTACACCTGAGGCTTTAGGGGGACCTGAGTACAGTTTCTAACGCCAGCGCAACCCTTACATATTTTTACCTGAGGGTGATCCTTCCCAAAAGTGCAGTCCAGTAGCGAAGCAGTTTCAGGCGAAGTGCTGCACTCTTGGGGCAGGCCCAATTTAAACTTAAAAATGTTTTTACCTTGGCCCGTCATACATGAGGTGCACTGGGGGACCTCCTTGGGTATTACTGTTATATTTGAGTTAGCCCAGGCTCTCTTGACCTCATCAGCTGAGGCACTGTCTGGTGGACCTGCATGTTCCCTCTCGGTAATGTGTATGATGGTGTTTCTCTGGGGGGTCCTGAATTCGTTCGTGTGGGTGGTTTTAACTCGAGTGTTTTTGTTTTTGTCACGTTCCTTCGCCTCTTGCACGTGGTTATTCGTGAAATTGGTCAACCAGGCTAACATATTTTTCTGGAGGGCCTGGAGTTCCTCTTCAGTGGATTCCTTGCTAGCGGGTGTGGCCTTGGCTCGTTTGTGTCTGGTATATCTGATACCAGAAATTGGCACCTGAGTGGGCCTTAGCAAGTGGCACATGATGGATGAGTTGTAAATATCATTGGGGGCCCATTTTGTACCATTGGGGTCTATTCTGCATTGCCAAAAGTTAGTTTTTTCATACTCACAAGGGGAGAGCCCTTCCTCCTTATGGCATTCGGGGAACCAAGAGTCGCTATGAAGGAACTGTTTTCCCCCTGGACCATACATGAAGCACTCCCCACAGGGTGGAAAAGGGCCCGGTCCCATAGTTTCGTATACGGGGCGTGTCCCATTCCCCCCTGTTGGAGGATCGACTAACTCAGGGAATCCCTCCGGCAGGACCGGAGGAAGGTCCTGGGCCTGCAAAAGTTGGTACAAGTACATAGAGTTAATTACAATAGAGATAAAGAGAAGGATGACTACCACCCAGACGGTAGGCATAAGGCCTCGTCTGATCCAGGCCGTTTGGCGCAAGTGCTGGGTGGTTTCCATCGGGCTATTTGGAGCGACGGGATGAGCAAAGAGTCCACGGGAGACGTCGTAAGTTGCCCGTGCGATGGGTGATCTCGCCCGGTGGATCACCTGCAGGGGATGGAGAGCGTTGGTCACCTGTCCGTGGAGAGACAGCGTCCAGAGTGTCGTCAGGAGAGGTGACAGTCCTCAGGTCGGGGCCACGATGACGGCGCAGAGTGAGCTTCAAGGGATTGTGTGGGTCGCTGGCCGCGTGCCACTGGGAAGGGGCTGCCAACTTAACTCGCGACCAATGGATCCACGATTTGATCTCAGCGACCTTAACAGCAAGGGGAGAACATATGACAACAGTATACGGTCCTTTCCACTTGGGGCCCAATGGTTCCTTTTTCCAGTCCTTGACCCAGACCTCCTGGCCAGGGTGGAAGGAATGGGCCGGAGTGGCAACAACATGTGGCCGACAGGAAAATACATATTTTTGCAATTGGAGGACTATGGCATTCAGGGCTTGCAATTGTTTAATTTTGATGGAGTCAGCTATCTGAGCGGTCGGGTGCAGGTTAGGGGCCAGGAGGTTGGGCACCCGCCCATACAACAGCTCGAAGGGCGAGAGACCAAGACCCTTGCTCGGGGCACAACGAACCGCCAAGAGAGCCATAGGCAGGGCATCTGGCCACTTAAGGTGGGTTTCTTGGCAAATTTTAGCGACCTTGTCCTTAATAGTGCGGTTCCGTCGTTCTACGAAACCGCCAGATTGAGGGTGGAACGAAGAATGCAGCTTCCAGGTGATCCCTAAGATGGAAGCCACCTTTTGCGTGGCCTTATGAATGAATTCTGGGCCATTGTCGGAGGAAATGCGGGAAGGGAGGCCATAACGAGGGATTATGAGACACAAGAGGGCGCGTGTCACCTCAAAGGCCTTCTTCGTCCTAGTGGGGACACATTCAGGCCAACCAGTATAGGTGCATACTAAGACTAACATGGCATTGTATGGACCTGACCTAGGCATGTCTGTAAAGTCAATCATTAGGGAGTCAAAAGGATAGGATCCCCTTGGCTGGTGTCCCTGGGGAAGAGAAGGACCTTGTCGAGGATTATTGGCAGCACAAATTTGACATCTGGCACACACACTAGCTGCCATACTAGGAAGGTGCTCAATGTAGACTTCTCTGGCCAAAGCATTTTGTAGGGCAGTCTTCCCCAGGTGTAGGTTCCTATGAAGGGAGGTAACTGCTTCCCATGCCAAGTGTTGAGGGACAAAAACTCTGTTGTCAGGCAAGACCCACCATCCTTCCTGAAGGTGGGCTCCTATGGCTATGGCCTGTTGGATTTCTTGGTTTGTATATGACGGTGGATGGGATGGGTCTGGGGTCCACAAGGTAAGGCAGGTAGCTTGCAATTTCATAGGGCGGAGAGCGGCGGCACGGGCCGTGCGGTCAGCTTTATTGTTGCCTCGCTCAGTGTCCGTGGTGCCTCTCTGATGTCCCCTTACATGCATAACGGCCACTTCCTTAGGTGCCCAGACACTGTCCAATAACCTCAGAATCTGTGGGCCGTATTTGATGTCTTTTCCTCCTGCCGTGATGAGCCCCCTTTCTTTGTAGAGAGCCCCATGGACCTGTACAGTGAGGAAAGCATATTTGGAGTCTGTGTAAATGTTGACCCGGAGGCCTTGTGCCAGTTCCAGGGCCCGTGTGAGAGTGTGTAGCTCAGCCAATTGAGCGCTTGTGCCTGGGGGAAGGGGCTCTGCTTCCCATACCTCCTCAAGAGTGACTATTGCATAGGCGGCCTTGCGGGTCCCATCATGAAGAAAACTGGTGCCATCCGTGTACAGAGAAGCGTCGGGGTGAAGGAGGGGCTCATCCTTCAAGTCAGGGCGACTGGCATAAGTCTCAGCTATGGTTTGTAGACAATCATGTGTAGTTTGGGCATCCGGTTCAGGTAGAAGAGTAGCCGGGTTGAGGGCGTGAGATTGGATCAATGTGACAGCAGGATTATGAGTGATCAGGCCTTGGTATTTGAGCATCCGAGGATTTGTGAGCCTTTGATGGCCTTTTCGGGCCAGGACAGCCTTAAGGGCATGCGGGGTGTATATGTTCAGGTCCTGGCCAAAGGTCAATTTATTGGCCTCGTGGGTAAGGAGGGCCATGCCAGCAACAGCTTTAAGGCAAGCAGGCCATCCTTTTGCTACCAGGTCCAACTGTTTGGACAGATAGGCCACAGGACGGTGCCAGGTACCAAATTTCTGAGTTAACACTCCCACAGCCATGTTCTGTTTAGTGTCCACAAACAAATGAAAAGGCTTGTCCAAATCCGGAAGGCCCAAGCTGGGTGCTTGGGTAAGGGCCTGCTTAAGTTGCAAGAAACTGGCCTGTTCCTCTTTTCCCCATTGCATAGGCTCTTTCTCATGTCCTCTTGTGGCATCATATAATGGCTTAGCTAGCAAGGCAAAATTAGGGATCCAAATGCGACAGAAGCCTGCTGCCCCCAAGAAGCCTCTCAATTCCTTGCGATTCTTGGGGATTGGTAATTGGCAAATGGCCTCTTTACGTTCATGCCCCAATGCCCTTTGGCCTTGTTGTATATCATAGCCCAAATGTCTGACCTCTGTTTGGACTAACTGAGCCTTTTTCCTAGAAGCCTTGTATCCCCTCTCCATTAGCAGATTCAACAGAGCTGATGTGTTTTTATGACAGTGCTCCTGATTGTGTCCGGTGACCAATAAGTCATCTACATATTGAAGCAATACATCAGGCTGGGGGATCTGTAATGACCCAAGGTCTGTGGCCAGGGCTTCTCCAAACAGAGTGGGGGAGTTTTTAAAGCCTTGTGGGAGGCGAGTCCAGGTGTACTGTTGCTTGCGACCCGTGACAGGGCTTTCCCACTCAAAGGCAAACAGGTGTCTGCTCTTGCGATGTATGGGGATGGAGAAGAAGGCATCTTTCAGGTCAATGACGGAGAACCACTTAGCAGTTGGAGGAATCAGACCCAACAGTACATATGGGTTTGGAACAGTTGGATGTATGGCGACCGTAGTGAGGTTCACGGGGCGTAAGTCTTGAGCCATCCTAAAGTGACCCTCACCCTTAGGGATAGGCAAAATCGGGGTGTTCCATTTGGAGTCTGTGGGAACCAAAATGTGGTTGTCCAGGTAAAGATCAATGACTTCTCGGATGGCTGCCACTATGGGTCTGGGGTAGGGTCTTTGACGAATCCTGACAGGGTTTTTAAAGGGAAGCTCTTCCACTATGATAGGTGGGTGGTGAGCTGCAAAGCCAGGGGGGGTTGTCCTCTGCCCATAATTCAGGGACCTTGAATTCACGCCATTTTTCTCCTGGTACTTGCATGACGGTCATAATTCTCCAGGCCTCCTCTCGGGGCACTTCCAAATTCACCCGCCCATATTTGAGGTTCATCTCCCCGTCTTCAGTAAAGAAGATCTGAGCGCGCAGCTTGCAAAGTAAGTCTCGGCCTAACAAGGGGAGCGGGCATTCGGGCAAATACACAAATTGATGAAGAATGGACTGTCCTCCCGTTTTGCAAAGCAGGGGCTGTAGGAGTGAACGCTTCTGAGGGCCTCCCGTGGCCCCTTGGATGTTGATAGATTGATTAGAGAGGGGGCCCAGGGGTTTGGTGAGCACAGAGCGTGTAGGACCCGTGTCAACGAGGAAGGGGATTTCTGTGCCTCCAACTTTAATACGAACCATAGGTTCAGGGAGGCTGCTGGAACCCGGTCGGTTTCAGTCCTCCTCTTCTAAGTGGCCCAACTGCATAAGGGGGGCAGGGGGACGGAATCCTCTTCTGCCTCCGTGCCCACAGTTGCTGGGGCGGAGACGAGAGTCTCTAGGTGGTCTGGGTCGTCCAGATCCTCTTGCAGGTCCCCCTGCGCCATCCCTAGCCTTTTGGGGGCATTCCTCCCTCCAGTGTCCATGTTGATGACAGTAAGCGCATTGATTGCGTCCCAAGGGCCCTCCACTCTCCCTTTCTCTCATTCTGCCTTCTCCTGGTGGCAGTGTCATGATGGCAGCTGCCAGAAGTTCAGCCTTGCGCTGCATTTTGGACTCCTTCTTCTTTTCCTCCATAGCTTCCTTGTTGACAAACACCTTGCGTGCCACCTCCACTAGCTCACTCATGGGCTTGCCCAAGGCACCTTCTAGCTTTTGAAGCTTCCGGCGTATGTCCGGGGCGCTTTGGGAAATGTAAGCCATAGCCAACATGCGAGCATTTTCAGGCGAAGTGGGGTCTATGGGAGTATACATTTGGTAGGCTTCAATGAGCCTGGTGTAGAATGCCTCGGGGCTTTCATTCGGCTCCTGATGAACGAGGGAGGGCTTTGACATGTTGGTAGTTGGTTTGCCATCCATCCGGATGGCCCTGACAATTAGCTGCTGGAGTTGGCGCAATTCCGCCATTTGCCGGGGCTCATAAGGGTTCCAATGGGGATCCTGAGATGGAAAACGTCTCTCAATAAACTGGGCCAAAGTGGTATGAGCAGGGACATCAGGCTTCAAAATCTGGCCAATTGCTATTCGGATCTTTTCCCTTTCTTCTGGGTTGAACAAGGTGGCAAGTAGCTGTTGGAGATCCCTCCAGTTTGGGTTGTGGGTGTCCATGATGGTTTTAAACAGATCAGCCACATCGTTTGGCTTTTCACTAAAGGGACCGTAGTGGAGCTTCCAATTAAGGAGGTCTGATGTGGAAAAAGGAACGTGCTGAAACAGGGGACTGGTCAGCACCTTGGTAGGGTCATCTCGATCCACTAGGAGTTGATCCACTCTTCTCAAGGGGGCCGTAATGGCTGTTTTGGCTTGCCTTGCCCTGGTACGGGTGGAGATGGGGGGGTCCTGACTTTCCCCTATGGGTATGCCTCCACTTGCTTCCATCCCTTCCCCCTCTCCTGTTTCTTCTTTTGCTTCTGGGGATACTGGTCGTTCAGTGGGAGCCAGATCCTGGGAGCCTTTGAAAGAGCTGGTGGCTGAGAGTAGGGGGGTTAGTTCATCCAGCCTTTCTTCCATCCAGGTAGCCCCCGAGGTTCCGCCTGAGCTTACGCTGCGTGGACGGGCACCTGAGTGGTGCACCTGGGGCACTAGAGCAGGCACAGGCGGTGGCCTGGCCACAGCTAATCGGGGTGCCTCCACCTGAGAGACTTCATAAGGTGGGGGATGGGGGACCTCTTCTGGAGCACTGGCCATTATGGGAGGAACCACTTTTATTTTCGGGCGTTTCAGCGTCAGTGTACGAGACATCATGACATTGACTGCTTTGGCTTGGCATTTTTTCATCCAGGGAGGGGGTCTTTGCACCAAGTAATACCACACATCTATGTAAGGAGCCTGGTCGGGGTGGCCCAATTCGGGGTGGAACACCAACTGATGGACTTTTAGAGTAATTTGGGGATCAAATGTGCCTGTGGCTGGCCAATCAAAGCCGAAAGTGGGCCATTCAGAAGTGCAAAATACCCTGAGTTTATGCCTACTCCACCTGATGCCATAGTCCTGAGACATGAATTCAGCCTTAAAATGGTCTAACATACATTGGAGGGGGGTCTGGGGTTTACTTTCACTACCACCCATGGTCCTCCCGGGGCCCCAGACAAAACAAATAGCTTTCACTCACACGTCCGACCCACGGTCCCGGATCACCACGGCCACCAATGGGAACTGCGAACGTAACACATTCACACACACACACAGTCGTCCGACCCAGGGAGCCCGATCACCAGGGTCACCGTAGGGAACTGCGGATGTCTCACGCACTTGCTACTGGCCCAGGGTGCCCGATCAGCAGGGTCACCGTAGGGAACCGCAATAGCCCCAGAAAGCACTCGTGCTTCGACAATCCACCCAGAGGTACCTGTTCAGTTAGCATCGGGGGATCAGCCCGCGCCTCCGGTTCGCTAAGGAATCCGGGCGTTCTGGTCCGGCTCTCTAACGAGTCCGGCTCAACTTCAGGGGAGAGGGGTCCCGCAATACTTGCCTGTCTGAATCCCCTCGTCCCGGCCGGCCGGCGTCTGTGAGCTCCTGGTCTCTGGTCCTTGTCACGTGGTTCTTGGAGTTGTCAGCAGCTGGTGCCGTAGCCCTCGGTCCTCTGGAAGTCCCTCGGAACAAAGGTCCGTTGGCGCCAGGGAAAGTCCCTAGGAGCAGCCGGGCCCCGGCACCGGGGTGGACACACCAGAGGGTTCCAAAACCCCTCACAGTCCTGGCGGAGTTGCCAGAAATGTTGCGGCAGACTGGGGCAGGAAACCTCAGTCAGCCAGAAATGGGACGTGAGACCACAAGGTGCAAGAGAAAACAGGTTTAATGATGCATCAGAGTTCAGAGCGTTAACACAGCAAAGTCTGAACTGCCCTGGCTAGGCCAGGACAGAGCTTTAATACCCCCTCGGAATTTAGGGGGTTACACAGGCATGTTCTTCCAAGGAAAAGGAAGTACGAGGGGAGGTACATTTTGGATTCATCATTATCATTACAGCGTTTACAGTAAGATGTTACAAATGTTCTTTTTGGAATATTACAGAAACAGAAGTAAAACTGTTGGTTACAAAGAAAGAGAAGTAAAATGTTAGCATTGGCAATCTTTTCATACTAAAGTTTATTAAAATGCTAAATGCCACTTCCTTATCTTACAACATCTGTTTTTCTGTACCCAAATGTGAAGCGTTTTGCAACCTATGTTTCAATAAGATTTGTAATATTTCCTATGCAAGCTTACGGAAGTCCTTTTAATATGCAGACTTAATTATTGCTCTTATCAAGGAGTCTAGGGGCTCCTATACCCTTCAGGTAAGGGGGTTCTCTACCTGCTGCCTCAGAATAATAATTCATAACAGCAAGAAAGAAAAGAAACACGTAATATATATAGAATCATTCTTAGAGCTTATCCTCCGAAGGGACTCTCTCCACTCCCAAGGGTGCAAGTTGAACATACTTGCCAGTGTCTTCATCATAGGGATGTGGGGCAATCCTATGGTCAATAAGGCTTTCCATCAGAACTAATTCCTTTTCAACCCATATTTCCTTTACTGACCTCATAACGAGGTGCTTGAGTAGGGGTATTATGCAAGGAAGAAAGGCTAGGTTTGCAATCCCACATAGCAGTAGAAACAGCATTTGTTTAATCCAACCTGATCCCGATAACCAAGAAACCCATGTGTCTGTCCCTTGCAGTTTCTGCCCAATCGAGGATGCTCGGTCCTGCAGTTCTTTGATTACCCCTCGGACCACACCTGATTTATTCATATAGAAACCACAGTCTTTGTGAAGGAGGGAGTTTCCCCCCTTTGATTAACGAGGTATGGACCGTCAGCCTTCCAAGAAGCATATTTCTGAATAAGCAGAAAAATAAAACCCGAGAACGTATTCTAATAAAACAAACTTTAATATAAAATAAAATGCAAATCTTACTATCTAAATCTTACATTTTGGCAGAGCAATGTTGCCCACCTCCTTCGGCAGGCAAATGGAAGATCAGAAGGAAAATACAAGAATATGTGACGTATTATAAGACATGCGCATTAAATCATTGTCAGATAAGAAAACATTTCTTTCTACTGTATAACTCAGAATATAAGCTCAAGTTGACAAATCAAATAACGCAGTGACACCCCTTCTTTTGTCACTTATGCTAATATCATCAAATCATCAAATAAGGCACATCTTCTTTCGCAGATACTCGTGTTGAGCTGCTGGAAGTGGTTTGTTGAGGATGTCAGCAATTTGATCATCTGTAGATACATATTGCAATTTAACCAAACCTTGCTTAACTAATTGTTTTGTGTTTTGATAACGAATGTCAATGTGTCTGGACCTAGAACCTGTGAAATGTGACTCAGAAATATAAACCACTGATTCATTATCTTCCATCACGGTGATTGGTTGAATCGGATGTATCCAGATATCTGTGATCAAAGCATCAAACCATGTTAGAGAATTACAAGCATCTGAAACACAAGCATATTCAGCTTCAGTGGATGAACACGAAACAAAACTCTGTTTTCTCACTTGCCAGTAAACAGGACATCCATTCAGGAACATCATGTAACCTGAAGTACTTTTGCGTGATTTCTTATCACTTGCCCAATCAGAATCTGCATAACAACATAATTCTGCATGATCAGTATGTGTTGGTTCTAGCAATAACTTCATGTGTTTAGTGTGTTTCAGGAATTTCAAAAACTTCTTATTGCATGTCCAATGAAATTGTGTTGCCTTACCTATGTGTCGTGATAAGAGATTAACACTAAGTGCAATGTCGGGTCTGGTCCAACTACTAATGTACAACAGTGACCCAATGACTGAACGAAATAGTGTTTGGCCCTCGAATTCAGGACTTGGTTCATGTGTTAAGTTGTGAAAATCTGTTTGCATGGGTGTCTTTGTTGTGTTAGCATCTTTCATGTTGCAATGATGCAAAATGTGGTCAATTTTCTCCTCTTGTGAAAGACAATGACACTTCCGGTTCCGGCGGCTGACGGCGACGGGCAGAGACTGCTCGCCCCGCGCATCCCCTGTGAGCTCCCCACTCCTTGGGGGGCACAGGACGCCCCGGAGAGGCGTTCTGCCGGAGGAGCGGCACGGCGGGAGGACCCCTGCATCGGCGGCGGCTGTCGGGGGGCTCTCGCTTCGCTTCAGGCACCGAGGAGCGCGAAGGGGAGGCACGCTGAAGTGTCTTCGCTGTGAGGCTGTCCGGAAGAAAAAAAGATACTTGAAGGATGCAGCGGCGGTGCGGTGAGGCGTAGACTCCCTTCATACCTATTACCAATTCTAAAACTTGTCAGTGGTGTTAATTGGAACTTTTGTTTAACTTGGAGAAGTGCGGCTGGAGGGGAGGGGGATTTCCCCCCCCCCTTGGACAAGCGACTAGAAACAAAAGTGCTCGTAGCCCCAGGGAAGGAGGAGGGGGAGAGCCAAACCAATGAGGTCACACTCTAACTAAATGGATCTTCAGACTTAACCCTTTCAAGGAAATGTGATCTTTGGGAACTTTGAATCCTGAAAACTTTATTTGTTGCCTCAGTTCTCGAAGTTGGCAGGGCAAGATGGCACACTTCCGTTGTCTTCATGAAAGTTGAACTTGACTCCACCTTTTAACTTCAGGCTTCCAGTCTTTGTCTCCGTGTTATTTGGATACTTCTCTTGTGGATTGTTTGCTTTTGAACTTTCTGGAGTGAAAAACGTCTGTTCCCTGCCAGGGTGATTAGAGAGTTCCCTTTTGCCTGGTCTCTCTGTCCCCCCGAACTCCCTTGGCTGCTCTACCACTCTGACTGATTCTTCTCTATACCTACTGGACTCTTTATTACTAACGATGACATCTAAAAGACCACCTTCTGGAAAGTCCGGCTTTGCTGCCTCTGCCCCAACATCTGCAACTTCAAGCCCGAGCACGCAATCAACGCTGACAGCTTTCAAACAAGTTAAAACTATGGACTTGGAGTTTCATCAAATGTTTCAACAAATTTTACAGGGACAAGAGGAAATTAAGAAACAGCTGAAGGAGATGAAAGAAGAAATTAGAGGGAACCAGGAAAAAATTGATAAGAACTCACAGAGACTGGATCACTTGGAGCAGGGGGCGGCTGAGATGAGGGGGGGGTGGAAGGCGTGCAAAAGGGAAACAAAGAGCTTGACACCCAACAAATGAAAATAGAGTTTGAGAGAATGTCCTTTTATCTTAGATTTCAGAATGTGATGGAGACAGATGATGAAAATATTAGGGACATCATGACAACTATCTTGGCTGAGTATACCCAAAAAGAAAAACAGCAGATGGGGTAGGAAATAGACCTGGTTTATAGAGTGAACTCTACATATGCTAGAACACACAATGTCCCCAGGGAGGTGCACATTAAATTTCTTAGGAAAAGCACAAGAGATGAAATTCTGAATACACAAAGGGGACAAGCCCTGATATACAAAGATAAGGAGATAACCATACTGAAACAGATCCCCAAGAAAGTGAGGGAGAAAAGAAAATATTATTCGCAATTGGCGAATAAATTATACCAGAAGGGGGTGTGGTTTCGTTGGTTGCTGCCTGAAGGTATGTTAATATTCTGGGAGGAGACAAGGGTCAGAATTAACACACCCATAGAGGCGCAGGCCTTTATGGAAAAAAATAAGCTACTCCTAGAAAAACCAGAAGATATTCCAGTAGATACACAAGACACGGGAGGGGCCGGAGCACTGCCAACGGGGGGAGATGGGGCGACATCAAGAAAGCTCAGATCACACAAATAAGTAAGAAAATCCACATGATACAAATTGATTGAAATTATCTTTGAATTTACCACACTGACTATATGTTATTATGTAATATTTGAATGCTATGTAAATGTACACTAAGAGTCTGGAGGGGGCGTATACCTACCGCAGTTTGCGGCTGCCACAATTTGTAACTTTCCCCATACCTTTTCCTTTTGCAAAATACCAAAAAACCAATAAAACTTTGCTTAAAAAAAAAGAATCTGCATAACAACATAATTCTGCATAATCAGTATGTGTTGGTTCTAGCAGTAACTTCATGTGTTTAGTGTGTTTCAGGTATTTCAATAATTTCTTAATGCATGTCCAATGAAATTGTGTTGCCTTACCTATGTGTCGTGATAAGAGATTAACACTAAGTGCAATGTCGGGTCTGGTCCAACTACTAATGTATAATAGTGACCCAATGACTGAACGATAAATTTTATTTTTATTTTATTTTTCAAAATTTATAGACCGCCCCCTCTCCCCGAAGGGACTCGGGGCGGTGTACAGGCATCTCATTTAAAACAGGTACAAAAGATAAATACCCTTAAATATATTCCCTTAAAAGCGAATTAAACCTAAATTCAACTGTACAGAATAATAAAAGTTAAAATCACTAAAACACATACCCCTAAAAATTTAAAAATACAGACTTGAGGGACTAAAATTGGTATTAGGCCAGGCCAGCTAAATTGAACAGGTGGGTTTTAATCTTCTTACGGAAGGAGCGGAGGTCGGTGGTAATTCTGATATCCGGGGGGAGGTCATTCCAGAGGGTTGGGCCCATCATAGAGAAGGCCCTACTCCTGGGCATCGCCCGCTGGCATTGCCTAGTGGACGGCACCCGGAGGAGTCCCTCCCTGTGAGAGCAAATTGGCCGAAGGGATGTGTGGGGCAGGATACGATCCCGCAGATAGCTAGGTCCTGTGCCATGGAGCGCTTTAAAGATGATAACCAACACCTTGAAACGCACCCAGAAAGCCACAGGTAGCCAGTGCAGCCCGCGCAGCAGAGGTGTTACGTGGGAGTATCTAGGAACTCCCACAATTGTCCGCGCGGCCGCATTCTGAACCAGCTGCAGCCTTCAGGTGCATCTCAAGGGGAGCCCCATGTAGAGAGCATTACAGTAGTCCAGTCGGGACGTCACAAGCGCATGGGTGACTGTGCAGAGGGCGTCCCGGTCCAATAGGGGACGCAATTGGCGCACCAGGTGAACCTGGTGAAATGCCCCCCTTGCCACGGCTGTCACATGGTCATCCATTGACAGCCGGGCATCCAGGAGGGCACCCAAATTGCGTGCCCAATCCACGGGGGCCAGCTGTTCGCCCCCAATGGCCAGTGATGGGCGCAACTGGTTGAACCGGGGTGCCAGTAGCCACAGCCACTCCGTCTTGGACGGGTTGAGCTTGAGTCTGTTATTTCCCATCCAGATCCGTACGGCTTCCAGACATCGGGACATCACTTCAACGGCATCGCTGGGGTGGTCCGGGGTAGAGATGTACAGCTGAGTGTCATCAGCGTACAGGTGGTAATCTACCCCGAACCCACGAATGACCTCGCCCAGCAGCTTCATGTATGTGTTGAAGAGGAGAGGCGAGAGGACCGACCCCTGCGGCACCCCGCAGGTGAGCGGCCACAGGCTCGACCTCTGCCCTCCTGTCAACACATATTGCGCCCGACCAGAGAGGTAGTAGGAGAACCACCGCAGAACGGTGCCCCTCACCCCCAACCCCTCCAGGCAACGCAGTAGGATACCATGGTCGATGGTATCGAAAGCCGCCGAGAGATTTAATAGGACCAAGATGGAGGAACAACCCCCATCTCTGGCCCTCCAGAGATCATCCACCAGCGCGACCAAAGCCGTCTCCGTGCTGTGACCGGGCCGGAAGCCGAACTGGCACGGGTCCAGATAATCAATTTCCTCCAAGTGCCGTGGGAACTGTTGCGCCACCACACTCTCTACAACCTTCGCCAAAAAAGGAAGGTTGGAGACGGGACGGTAATTTACTAACTCAGCTGGGTCCAGAGAAGGCTTCTTGAGTAGGGGCCTCACCACCGCCTCTTTCAAGATGGCTGGCAAGAACCCCTCTCTCAGTGAAGCGTTCACTAGTTCCTGGAGCCAGCCTCGTGTGACCTCCCAGGATGCCAGTACAAGCCAGGAGGGACACGGGTCCAGTAAACATGTGGTGGCTCGCAGTCATCCACGTAACTTGTCCATATCGTCGGAAGCAACAGAGTCAAACTCCTCCCAGGATGGCACCACAAGACCCACCTCCGACGTCTCTTCTAGACCACTAACAGAGACCCACTCGCTGCGAATCTGAGCGATTTTGTCCTGCAGATATTCCCCAAATTCCTCTGCTCTACCCTGCAAGGGGGCTTCCCGCGGCCTCTGTGAAAGGAGGGAGCGGGTAACCCTAAAGAGGGCGGCAGGGCGGTTATCTGCGGACGCAATAAGAGTGGCACAATATTGTCATTTGGCCACTCTTAATGCAACAAGGTAAGTCCATAAATAGGCTCTCACCTGTGCTCAGTCAGACTCGGAGCGTGATGATCTCCATCTGCTCTCTAGGCATCTCTTGCGGCGCTTCATCACCCCCAGCTCCTCAGTAAACCAAGGGGCCTGGGTGGTTCGATGCCGCAGGAGAGGCCGCAAAGGCGCAACCTGGTCCAAGGCCCCGGCGGCCGCACTATTCCATGCGGCCACTAGGTCCTCCATCCGGGTGCGGGTCAGGACTACAGGGAATGGCCCAAGCTCCATCTGGAACCTATCGGGTTCCATCAAGCACCTGGGGTGGAACCATCTGGGGCGGGCACATTTCCACAAGGGGGAGATCTCCCTCGTGGCCCAGCCAGGTCTCCGTTATCCCTGCCAGGTCCGGCTCCCCCTCCGAGATCAAGTCGTTAATGAGGGGGGCTTTGTTGGCAACGGACCTGGCGTTGCATAGCATCAGTCTCAGGCCCCAGCTCTGTAGGTCCTGACCACCTAGATTGCGGGGGTTGGGACAAATGACCGGCCGTATCCAACGGCCACGGTCTCCCAACCGGTTAAAAGATCTCGGCCTACCCTCGCACCTACCCCTCCCCACGACCGTTAGAATGGGAAGACCTTCTTCTGGAACACCACCACTCCCCCTTCTCTAAATCGCTCCGCTCACTCCCTTGTTAAACCCACCTGTCTGCCTGGCACTAGTCCCTCCCTCAGCCTGATTGAACCCCCCCCGCCCTGGAACCCCTTAAAAGACGAATAAAAGATCTAATTAAAAAACCCCTAAGGTTGCACTTCGTCCACCTCTCTGGATTGATAAATCCCTCATCAAGGTGGGCCCTCGAGAGGGCGGGGGGCCATACTTGCGAGAGGGGGGACTCCCGCAGTAAGATGAGGACTGCTCTCGAGTACATGGTAAGATTGCATTTCCGACTGGGCTACAGTTTGGTTGGAGATGTTTACAAGTCATTAGTTCCAGTGAGGGATAACGGCCCAGCCTTGGGTAGGGTGGTGAGAAGATCAAATCAAATAGTCAGCAGGTGATGATTAGTCCTGCGCCAAGGAGCCTCCTAGCTCCTGTCTCTTGCCAGGCCTCCAGCGCCATAGTGCTCTTCCGCCAAGAGCTGCCAGCCAAAGCTGCCAGCCTCCGGCGCTCCTCCGATGTTCTTACTAGAGTGGGAGGGGAAGCAGTGAAGCTGGAGGAGGCCGAGGCGATGTTCCTGCAGGTGCTCCTGCCCGGTCTCCTGTCGGCCGCCAGCGCCACCGGCCTGCCGATCTCCTGCCAGCTTCTCTCTCCAGCTGACCGCCGGCCTGCCGGCCTGCCGATCTCCAACACCTCCAGCACCGCCGGCCTGCCAACCTCCTGCCAGCCTCTCCAGCTTCTCTCGGTGTCTTGCAGCTCCCCAGCTGACTCCACAGCCGACATCGGCGCCCGGCGTCTCTCTCTGCGTTTCTCTCGGCATCACGCGGTATCTCTAGCTGACTCACAAGCTCACAAGCCAGCATCGGGTCTCTCCAGCTGGCTCCGCCTCTCTGCCTCCGCCTCTCCAGCGCCTCTCCAACACACCTGTTTACGACCGACAGACCACCCTGAAGACCGACTCAGGTCGCGATGGAAAGCCAGGGTGGTCGCCCACTGGCTCTGGCCCTCAGAGACAGCAAAGAGGGCCAGGCGACACCCCCACCTCCAAAACGAGCCCCGCGGTCCATGCAGAACTCAAAGGCAGCTCGCCATTGCCCCGGAAGCCGGATGCAGCCTTTTGAGGCTTTGGTGCAAGGAAGCAGGATCCTGGAACTTGAACCTCTCCGGGAGGGACCGGATCAGCTTCACTTTGATGGAGAGGCCGATGAGGGTCGCCATGCTGCAGTGCGGGATCGTGGGCGTGAACTCCACCGACACGGCGCTTTCGGGGTCGCTCACCTGCGAGGGGGCACAAGGGGGCTCAGAGGCGGCGCCGGGCGGGGAGCCGCGGGCCCCTCACGCGCTCGGCCTCCGCACATGCACGCGGAGCTGCTCCACCACGTTCAGCTCCTCCAGGGTCAGCGGGTGCTCGGGGTCGTGGATGCCGCGGATGAGATCGAAGATCTCGCAGTCGTCGATGGCGTCGGGCAGCCCCTCATCCTGCTCGCGCGCTGTGGTGGGCCACTTGCTCTGGCGCCGGTAAACCAGGGGGTTGGCGTTCTCCAAACTGGCACCGCCGCCGCCAAGCGGCCCCCCCATGAAGACTACAGGCCAGGGGCCGACAAGGGAAAGCCTGGCTGCGGTGCGGCCTACTTCCGGTGATAAAGTGTTTGATCCTTGAATTCAGGACTTGGTTCATGTGTTAAGTTGTGAAAATCTGTTTGCATGGGTGTCTTTGTTGTGTTAGCATCCTTCATGTTGCAATGATGCAGAATGTGGTCAATTTTCTCCTCTTGTGAAAGACTAAACCCCTTCTGTGTTTTTTTCAATCTGAACACCTAAATAAGTGCTAATGTGACCTAAAGATTTCAATGTGAAGTATCTCTGCAAACCTTTAGCAAAAATCTCACTCATTTTCTTATTTGGATCAATATAAACAATATCATCAACATAAACAAGAATTATCTCATATCCTTCCGGTTTTTTCCTGGCGCCGATGGCAGGCTTTCTCTGAGCCTGTCAGATCAAGAGACAGTTAGAGGTGTTTTTTTTACGATCTTTAACACCTCGGACACTCTTAAATTCTTGGAATTTATGAGGGAGAGATTCAGCTGTCGGGTTGAACCCCTCGTATAGCCTCCAGGTGGATTTATAGCCTCTGGAGTGCGACGAGGTTTGCCCCCCTTCGCAGTTGTTGTATTCTCCTGTCTTTATTATGGAATACTTAAGAAAAATGTAACCCCCCCACGTACATCTATACCAACACCAGTAGATTTGGATGTCTTAGAGCAGAGGATGTTTGAGAAAGAGACAGAAGAACAAAGAATGCAGACACAAAAAGAGAAGGAGGGGCAGGGTGCTGTAGGTGGAGTGGACCCCTCTGGATCTCTGTTGAGTTCCTTCTTGGAAGAAGGACCTTCTAAGTCTCTCACTGAAATGCCGATACTTAAACCTGTCGAACAACATATTACTAGATCCACGACTAGACAAATGCTAGAATCTCACAAGCGCGTCGACCTCCAAACACAATGTGCTAAGAAAGAAGCTAAGAAGCAAACCGGAGCCATGGGAGGAGCAGGGCCGAAGATTAGTCTTGTGGAGAGAGATCTTCAGCAAATGCTTTCAACGCTCTAGACCAGATCTAAAGATGCTTAAGCTATTATCTTGGAACGTGAATGGAATGAACTCCCCACAAAAAAGGAAAAAAATATTTTATTATTTGAAGCAATTTAATAATGATGTTGTTTGCCTTCAAGAGACTCATATTAGGCTGCAAGAATTCAAAACTGGGAACATTTTATGCTGCCTCTGATTTGGTAAAGAAAAATGGTGTGGTGATATATATAAATAAAAGATTTTCAACTAAAGTTATAGAGGCGGATGACGCTGGTAGATATATAGCAATTCAATTTGATACAGACTTTGGTCCCATTTTGGTGCTAGGAATATATGCTCCTAACCAACGCCAAGAAAGTTTTTATAAGATGCTCCATTTAAAAATTTTAGACTGGAACTTTAAGAGTATTCTAATAATGGAAAACTGGAATGGAGTGATTTCTCCAAAGATAGATAAGAGTACAAAGACTAAATTCACTACCAAATTACCAAAGGCTTTTTTTGATTTACAAGACGATTTGAAATTAAAAGATGTTTGGAGGACACAACATCTAAATGAGATGGATTTTTCTTTCTACTCAGATAGACATAAATCCTTTTCAAGGATTGATTTCTTTTTGTTAACACCGGATCTACTTCCTAAAGCTAAGAAATCCAAGATTTTCGCCAGGACACTTAGCGATCATAGTCCGGTGTGGTTACAAATTGAATTAGGGATGAGGCCAAGAAGGTCTTGGAGAGTAAATGAAAATTTATTTAGATACGAAAAAAATGTTGATGAACTTAAAAAACACATGAAGGAATTTTTCAGTTTTAACATGAATAAGGGCACTCCCATTGAAACAGTTTGGGATGCAAGTAAAGCTTATATGCGTGGGGTCCTGATACATATGAACTTTAACCATAAACAAATTAGACAGAAAAGGAGAATGGAATTGGAAGATGAAATAAAAAGCAAGGAACAGCTGCTTATAACAAACCCGAATGATCAGGCGCTCCAGATGGCGCTAAAGCTGTTGAAAGATCAATTTCAGATGCTTATAGCAGAACGAACAGCAACTAATTTACAATTTGCTAAACATAACACCTTTGCTAACGCTAATAAACCTGGTAGATGGTTAGCATATACTTTGAGAAGGAATATGAATGACAGAATTATTGATAAAATTGAGTTTCGAGGGAAGATGGTATATCAACAAGAGTTGATTAAAAAATCATTTGTGGACTATTATACTAAGCTATATGTACAGGATAATATACAGAACAAGTTAATAGATGGTTTTTTGGAAGGAAAAAGGGTTGCCAAAATTTCTGTGCTTCAAAAGGCAAATTTGGAACGTCTTATAACCGCTGATGAAATCACTTTAGTTATAAATCAACTTAAATTAGCTAAGGCTCCAGGGACTGATGGTTTGACTGCAATGTATTATAAAACTTTACAACTGGAAATGATTGAATATCTTACACAACTATTTTGTAATATACAACAAGGAGGTAAAATACCTCCCTCATGGAAAGCGGCTTTTATCTCATTGATACCTAAAGATAAAGAGGGCCCTAAGAAACCAGAGGATTACAGGCCGATATCTCTTCTGAACACAGATTATAAAATATTTGCTAAGGTACTAGCCAACAGATTGATGCCGGTTATTCAAGAGATTATTCATCATGATCAAGCAGGATTTATTGAAGGCAGACATATGAAGGAGAATGTAAGGCAACTCATAGATTTAATTGACTATCTTGATAAGAATAAGCAGATCTCTGCAGTGCTGGTTTTCTTGGATGCAGAGAAGGCCTTCGATCGAGTGAATTGGAACTTTCTAACCAAGACTTTGGAAAAGATGGATATGGGACCACGATTGCGGCAGGCGATTGGAGCAATTTATCAGCAACAAAATGCACAACTTATTATTAATGGAAATTTGTCAACAACTTTCGAGATACAAAAAGGCACAAGACAAGGTTGCCCATTATCCCCATTGTTATTTATTTTAACTTTGGAAGTCTTGTTGAACGCAATTCGGGACTCAAAATCCTTAGATGGCATAGCTATCAGGCAAAAGGAATACAGAACTAGAGCATTCGCCGATGATCTGGTTGTTACCCTTTCACATCCTTTGAAATCAATAATCCAGATGAAAAATATCATAGTAGAATTTGGCATGGTGTCTGGGTTTAGACTAAATCAAAACAAAACGAAAATGATGGTTAAAAACATGACAGAGACTCAAAGAAAGTAAGTTTAGCAGGTTTTGAAATAGTTTCTAAAGTTAAATATTTAGGAATACAAATTTCAGAATCAAATACAAAACTTTTCTTAAATAACTATGAAGTGTTGTGGCAAAAGATACAAAAAGATCTTGAAGCGTGGAAAAAGTTACAATTGTCTTTGCTTGGAAGGATCTCAGCAATTAAAATGAACATTCTACCTAGATTTATCTTTCTATTCCAGATGATTCTGGTGCTTAAATCAGATAAAACCTTGTTAAATTGGCAAACAACATTAAATAAATTTGTTTGGAAGGAGAAAAAACCGAGAGTAAAGATGAAGATTATGCAAGATACACGTGAAAGAGGCGGCCTCAGACTCCCAAACCTTCGATTGTATTATGAAGCTGCGGTACTAACGTATGTAGCAGATTGGTTTGGGAAAACAAAAATGGAATTGCTGAATATAGAAGGCCATGATCTTGTTCTGGGATGGCATGCATATCTTTTTTATGAAGACAGGGTGGATAAAGTGTTTAACAACCATGTTCTCCGAAGTGCCTTGATGAGAATATGGAAGAAGCACCGGCCCAATTGGGATTATAAAATACCGCTTTGGTTGGATCTTGCAGGCGCCATGGGGATTATGAATATTAAGTCACTCGGGGGTTGTTTATATAAAGATGTGCTTATTGCTGATGGGGGCGAATGGAAGTTAAAAACTTTGGAACAGCTGTTGGAAGAAGGAATTACTTTAAATTGGTTACATTACATACAGCTACAGAAGAGATGGGAAGAAGATCACAGGGTCGGTTTTATGGATAAAGAAGTGGAACTGATTAAGCAGATAAAAGAGACTGGTCCAAAACAAGTTAAAAGAATATATAATGTACTGTTAGAAAGAGACTCAGAAAGTGAATTGGTTAAGGATTGTATGATTAAATGGGCTCAGAATTTTGGTGAAGTGGTTATGTTGGAAACGTGGGAAAAAATATGGGTTCAGAATGTTAAATTTACACAGTCACAGAATTTAAGGGAGAATTTTTATAAAATGTTTTACAGATGGTATTTAAATCCTAAAAAATTATCATGCATGTACCCAAATGTTCAACCAAAATGTTGGAGATGCGGGTGTCTAGATGCTACCTTTTTTCATGTATGGTGGACTTGTAACAAGGTTAAAGCTTTTTGGATAAAAATATGGTGGGTTATGCAGAATGTATTTAAGAAAAGAATACAATTCACTCCGCAAATGTTTTTATTGGGTATAGCTAAGGATTTTACCAAAGGGGAAACAAAATTGGCCTTGTATATGGTCACAGCAGCTAGGTTGTTGATTGCGCAATATTGGAAAAAAGATTTTTTACCGACAATTGATCAATGGATTCAGAAGGTGGCGGGGTTCGCCGAAATGGCAAAAATTTCAGCTTTCTTAAAAGCTCAGAAACAGGAGGATTACACACAGGAATGGGCAAAATGGATTGATTATATACAGAATAAATACCAGACTAGGAGTTATTATGTAGCCTTTAGGTAAGAATGTTTAGACCGATAGATGATCAGAGTAAATAGTATATGGGATGTTTGGAATTGTTAGAGTGGTATACAGTGGAAGTCAGGGGGGTGGGTTTGTGGGGGAGGTGGGGGAGGGTTAGGGTGGAGGGCGGGGCAATATATATGTATGAATAAATTAGAAGATGGGATTAACGAAACATTGTTATGCTAGGAGAAATTTATATTAAGAGTTATAGATGTTAAATTAGCTTAGAAAATGGGATCAATGTGTTATTATTAATCTAAGAGAAATTTATATTGTGTTTGTTGGGAGGAGAGGGGTTACGAGTAATCTATTTTAAGATGGGGGGAGGGGAGGGGGCAAAGTATTTGGTATAATATTTGAAAGTGAATTTTTGTGGGGGGGTTGGGGGGTATAGCATTTGTATGAGATTTACATTGTATGGCGGGGGGGGTGAAAAGGGGGGAAATCTGTTTGTACAAAACTCTTTTAATAAAAAAAAAAGAATTATCTCATATGCATTGTTAGATCTTTTTGTGAACATGCATTCATCAGTTTTGGACTTAATAAAGCCCATTGAATTTAGTTTGTCAGTAAGACATAAGTACCACATTAAACCTGACTGTTTCAGACCATAAAGACTTTTGTTCAGGAACCAGGTATCCCCTTCTTGCTGTCGGAATCCTGGAGGTTCTCTCACGTAGATCTCTTCATCTAGGTCTTCATGTAAATAACACTTTTACTGCAAGTGGAGAACACATAACTACAGTATACAGGCCCTTCCATCTGGGTTTTAGATTCTCCCCTTTCCAATGTTTCACCCAAACTCTGTCCCCCACCTGAATATTATGACCAGAAGTCATCAGAAATGGTGGGGGGAGAGAAACACAGTACTGCTGGATTTCTTGTATTTGCTTATTTAATTCTCCCACCGATTCACCCACAAGGTCCCCAGCTATCCTAAGTCCCCTATATGATTTTTCAAATTAGGGCTTATAACCGCTGGCCATCCAAACCTCATTTCAAAAGGAGATAATTTAAGTCCTTTACATCTCACAGACTAGAGAGCCAAGGGTAAGGCGTCCACCATTTAAGGTGGGTTTCAACACAAACCTTGGTTATTATTTCCTTAACAGTGTGGTTCATGCATTTAGTGTGGCTCCCACTTTGGGGGTGTAGAGAACAATGAAGCCTCCATTGGGTCCCTAAGGATTTTGCTAGCTTTTGAATTACTTGGTGCACAAACTCAGGCACATTGTCTGACGATATGAATGAGGGTACTCCATATCGGGGCACAATATCTTTAAGCAGGATACTGGCCACTTCGCGTGCCTGCTTTGTCTTTGTAGGAAAGCATTCAGGCCATCCAGTATACACATCATGACCAGCATAGCTTTATAAAGTCCACACTTGGGCATATCTGTGAAGTCAATAACTAGTGAATCCATGGGATAATACCCTTTAGGTTGGCTTCCAGGGGGAAGTCTAGGTCCTTGTCTTGAATTAACTTGGGCACATGTGTTACATCTTTCACTTGCATGGGCACATAGAGAGTGGAGACGGTCAATGTAAGATATACGTTGAAGTGCTTCGGCTAACATAGTTTTGCCCATATGCGTTGTTGAATGAGAGTCTTTTACTACTGGCCAGGCTAAGTTGGCAGTACAAAATTTATTAGACCATCAATCCATTGGATATTTAATACATTATTGGAAAAGGGAGCCAAGGGCTTTGTAATCACAGATCTAGACGCTCCTGTGTCTACCAAAAAGGTTACATTATTGCCCCCTGTCTTCATTCGGATCAAGGGTTCAGGGAGGGGCTTGACTAAACCCTGGGCCCCTTCAGTCTTCAGACCGCTCATCTATTGCAGCCAAGCCTATAGCTTTTGTCCCTTTTTGGTACTTTGGCTTTTGCCCTGGAATCCACAGGACTTCATTCCTCTTCCACTTTTTTTTTTGAATTTTTTTTTATTAAACAAAAACACAAAAAAGAATCATTCTTCATTATATCTTGTAGAAAGCATGTTGATTTGTTACAAATAGATTTCGTGCATTACTACCACAATCATTATTTATACTTCCTTCATATCAAATTGTACATTTTAAATAAAAAATATTTATGTATTTTACTATCAATGTACCACCATTCTCATTTGACTAGAATTATTTAAACATGCTTTTATCTAGAATCATTTGTATTTAAAGAGACAACCACCTAATGGCATTCGTTAGCTATTTCAATAAACCTCCAATAATTACCCTTTTATAACATATTCCATTTTTTCCTCCCCCAACTCACTATTCAAGCTTATATCTAATTGCTTTTACCAATGCCAACACATGTAAACATCATTAAACATTATCCCAGTGATGGCGAACCTTTTTTGGCTCGCATGCCATAAGTGGGGGGAGCGCGGGAGGGGTCATGTGTGGACGTGCCGCACCCATAGCGCAATGCGCAACACACACACCCGTGAGCATGGACGCACTACAGGCGCTACCCCCCATTTTTTTGCATGGTTTTTTCACCTTCCCCAGGCTCCAGAGGCTTTATAGGAGCCTAGGGAGGGCAAAAACAACCTCCCCCGCCTCCCCTGGAAGCCCTCTGGAGGCTACAGGGACCTTCAGGAGGCTTCCCTGAAGCCTTCGGAGCGCTCAAAACGAACCTCCAAGCAAACCGGAAGTCCATTCCAGTTTTTTGTGCTCTGGAGGCTTCAGGGAAGCTCATAAAGCCTCTGGGGGGCATCCAGGGGGGCGAGGGGCAGGAGAGGCTCTTTTCGCCCTCCCCAGGCTCCTATAAAGCCTCTGGAGCCTGGGGAGGGTGAAAAATGGCTTTAAAAGGGGGTGAACTCAACTGGCCAGCGCACGCATGTGCGCTGGCCAGCTGACAGGGCAGCGCCTCATGTTCCCTGACAAATGGCTCTGCGTGCCACCTGTGGCACGCGTGCCATAGGTTCGCCATCACTGCATTATCCATTAACATTTCCTTGTTGTTATTATAGTTATCTAATTTTTTTTTACTATTTATATCATATCTCCTCTCATCCAACCCTAGAAAGATTACATCTTTATAATAAAATCTAAACAAAAATTTGTTAGTAAAATTTATAAGTACCCGAGAAAGATTACATCTTTATAGCAAAATCTAAACAAAAATTTATTAATAAAATTGATAAATCTTTATCCCAGGTCCCGCTTTGTAGTTTATATCCAAATTGCTTTTACTAGTTGAAATTATTATTTCATTATTATTATAATGAATTATTTGTTAACAAATAAACATTTAAAGAAACATTCTAAAAACATCTACAAAATCCTACTTGTTAATCACCAAAAATTAACTGTTTTTAATTATCAACATTCATTATCAGCCTGTATCTTTCCAGTAACAAAACAATCTTATCTCTTTTGCCAGTTGTTGCGTCAATTCTCTTATTAACTTCTTTATAAGGTTTTTAAAAACTTCTCTCCGCACTTTTTTGCTTAAAAGGTCTCTCATATAGTCTCGTTGCCCTTGAGCTGGTATTGAAATTAACATATCTGTGATTATCAGACGTATTTCTGAAGCTGTTTCTCTTCTTAACTCCATCATCAAATCCATATCTTGACAAGAGGGATAGAGCTCCAGATTATCAAATTCACTTTTCCATATTCCCTCCTTTCCACTTTCACTCATGAATGCTCCATTAGTAAATTCATCTGTTATCTTATCTTTATCTTCCATATCTTCATTCTCTTCTTTAATTTTTGGGGCTCCAACCCCTTCATCTTTTGCTGTGCAAGACAATAGTCTATCCAACTTCTTATCAAATCTCTCAAACCCTTCCAATATATTTTAAATTCCATCCAAAAAATCCTGGAAACATAGGGTTTCCTCATCTGCATATTGATACATATTCCCAAAAAGAGAAGAAAGAGTCTAAAATCCACTGCCATTCTCGCCTTCAATGTCTCTTTTATGTATAAGAGTACTTTTATTTTGAATTTACTTAAACACAAGATTCTTTTGATTTTTTCAAAAAGGAAGGGTTCTATCTTTTTCTTTTCTTTTCCTTCCCTTGCCCAAAATATTTCACAAAGACACCTGCAAAAGAACAGTCTGTGTCCTTGAGTCCTTATCAGTCTCCACAAGTAAGCTGCAAACCCTCCAGTTACAATGTCAGTAGAATCAAAGGAGATAGAACAAAGGATACATTGTTTCAAAAAAGAAAAAAAAAACCAAGTTCTGGCTTCCGAATGGCAGATTCAACTTTTCGTTTCAAGCTTAAAGAAAACAAAAGTCACTAAATGTCTTTAACAAAATTTAGTAAGCAGTAGAAGGAAGGATTATTAAAATAAAAAAAAGGTTTTGGTTCAGCCAAAAAATAAGGTAGCAAAGAATAGAAGAAAAAAAATCAATTCATTCACTTAAGAGGAGAAACGGAAAGCATTACAATCACAATCCACAAAACATTGTTACAAAGAAAAAGGAAAAAAAAACTTTTTAAGGCAGTCCAATAGAGATAATTTTTGCCGCTTTATTCTTTTGCTTAAAGGACTAATTTATCTTTAAAAAGGGATTTTCTTTGGACAATCATTCTCAAAGAAAAAATCTCACCAGATGGACTCACTTTCACTGCCTTCTTTCCAGAGACATCTCCGACTTTGTCAGTCTGGGGGCTGCCTGTTTACCGCCGGAGAGCTTGGAGAGCTTCCCTTGGGTCAATCAGGGACTTTGCAATGTTCCTGAGACCAGCAAGGATTTGTCTCCCTGTTCACCATCTCTACAGGATGGTTTAGGTCCATATGGACCGTGCAGTGGTAAAAGTATCAACGGTGGTCTCGAACAATCGAGACCGAACGTTGTCTCGTCTCGACGTTGGCTCCTCCTCCATTCCTCTTCCACTTTTTCCTTTCTGGCAATCATAAATCTTGACCTCTCAAGTCAATTGACCACGGTCCATTCTTCTATTCTGTCCACTTCCCCGTCCCCTTATTCCAACTTCAAGTCTCTTGGGACATTCTTGTAGCCAATGGCCTTCTTTCTTACACCAATTACATCTATCTCTGCCCTGGGTTTTGGAATTATTTGACAACGCAACTGCCAGTAATTCAGCTTTACATTGCATCCTGTCATCTTTCTTCCTTTCTCCCACTTGGTCTCTATTCACAAAGACCCTTCATGTAATTTCCATCAATTGGCTCATATTCATTCAGGAGGCCCCCTCTTGCCTCTGGAGCTTCCGTTTAATGTCCGGGGCACTCTGAGATATGAAAGCCATGGCTAACATGCAGGCATTTTCGGGATCCAGGAGATTGATTGGGATGTAGGTTTTATATGCTTCAACTAGCCTTTGGAAGAAAGCTTTGGGACTTTCGTCCATTTTTTGGATTACAAGAGAAGGCTTGGACATATTCACTGGAGGTTTTGCAGCCTGTTCTAAACCCTGAAGAATTAGTGCCTGATAATCTGGGGGGGGGGGGGAGGTCATGTCTCCATAGGGATCCCATTGTGGATCTTATTTTATAAATTTAGTGCAGCCTGGAGGCTACCTCCGTCCGCAGGCTTTAGGATTTTTCCAATGGCACTACTTAATCTTTCTCTCTCTTCACCATTAAGGAGAGTAGTCATCAACTGTTCCAAATCCTGCCAGGTTGGATTATGGGTTTTGATAATAACTCTGAACAGGTTCAATAACCTCCTGAGGCTTAGCTGACAACGGCCCGTTATGTTGTTTCCAGTTTAATAGGTCTGTAGTGGTGGATTAAAAGTGCCTTCGGGCTTCCACCCTACATTAAATGTTGGCCATTCATTCTCACAGAACCTTTTTAAATTCCCAGGGTTGGGCTTGGGATCTCCATAATCTCCACTAAAAGCTTTCTTAAAATTTCTCAGCATGCATTGAAGAGGCGTTCGAGGAACGCTTCCTCCACCTCCCATGTTCTATTTCTAAAACACATTCCACTGACCTGCAGCCCTGGAGACTCAACAGGAACTGTAGTGGCTTAACCACCCACACAATTCTAGAGCCTCATTAGGATACACTGGTTCTGTTAGGAAGGGACGCTAACCCGGGCTCAGGGGGGTGATCGGGTCCCCTTTTCCACTCTACAATTGGGTCTACAATTCCCACAATACTTGCCTGCAGACATCTTTTCAGCTGGCGTAATTTATTGACTTGTCCTGATCCCGGTCAGGTTCTTGGATCGGTGGGGTCCACCGGATGCCCAAGGGGGGTCATCTGCCCCCTTCCAGAGAAACTCTCTGTGGGCACCCGAAGGTTGGGCAAGATGCCTCAATTGGGCACCGGTCAGTCCGTTCCATCCTCAGCGAAATATCGCTCTAAGTCCCATCCATGGTCGCCAGAATTGTTGCAGAAAATGACAGACGCCTCGAGATCAAGGAGAAGTTTATTGGCAGCCAGGTTCAGAAAACTAGTCAAAGGCTAGTATGTAACTTCTGAACAACCCTTATCATCAAAGCACGCATTCTTATACATTCTCAAAAGCAGCGTAACACGGAAACACTTAACTCATTTCTTATTGGTTATCTTGAGAAAAGGTGCCTTATAAGTAAATATTGTCTTAATTCTTTTGTCTTGGGCCACAGGTACTGACTACGTGTCTCTGTACGAACTTTAGCTGAACACTGTGGTTTTGGGCTTTTGGCATTTTCCTTTTTTTGTACATGTCACACAAGCAGACTTTTATCTCTCCCTTCTGCCATGTCTCACTTTTATATTTTAATTCACATATTATCCTGCTTTAAGCTGACAGCAGACAAAATGGTTGACAAAAGGAAAATCTGCCAGAGAGTAAATATGGATGGAGGGCACATTTCAAAATCTGGACAATTTGGCCCAATTCCAGATGGTTGGTCTTCCTATCTTCTATGTTCTATAAAATTCAAATATCTAAAACGTCAAGGATATCCTGACTTGTTGATCAGAGGGATCTGAGTATTTGCTCATACCATGTCATAATGTTGTCTTTTTTGATCTTTTCAAAAATTTACTGCATACACACTTATTTGTGTTCTTACAATTCTATATAACCAATTCATATACAGCAATCACAAAAGGAAATCATAAACATGGAAATAAAAAATCAGCGTCGTAAAATAAATTTTATAGCAAATTGTACATATCCATACTCTTATGAAGTTGTTATATATCAGAGAGTGCTTTTATATATTAGAAAGTGCACAGTCCCCTAATTTAGATCAGCAGGTGTTTTCTTTCACACTGCCTTACCTCTAATGCAATATGGTAAACATAATAAAATACTGTTAGGTTGAATATAAATTCATAGCACTTATATGAAGTTTTCTACACTCTAGAATAGTAATTGGGTCAAACTCGCTGTAACTTATTTTTACAAGGTTCTATTGTAAACATTTGGAAGATATATGGCTCTTTCTAGTTTACATGTCACCTGCCAATTTATATTAATGCATCTTTATCTATTGTGCTCTATTTCATACTGCTCCCATGATTTCATATGACAACATACATCCCACTATAGTAGAAAATTGCCTTGAAATTCAACTACTGTTTTCCTCTTGTCCAACAGACCCTGAAATACCAAATAAAATTTTATGTGAAGATGGAAATAATAACAAATAATTGATTTTTCCAACTAGAGAAGTTCATGAACTAAAAGGATGTTTGGTTGGGTGGATTAATAATATATATCAAGACTTTTAAGAGAAAATTTCCAAACTAGAAAACAACTTGGGAGAATGTATGAGTGAGAATATATATGGTACATATGAAAATTATATGTTCTGTTAAATGTATTCTCTTCCAGTGTTGACCTATTAAGTTTTTAATCCAAATCATGTTGATTTCTTAGAATATTTCACTCATTATTAGATGTTGTAACTAACTAGCATTTATTCACATTTAGGTTGTAAAGTGGTCTCTGCTCCTTTTAATAATTTGTCAGCAATGTTCCCCATATTTTTTTTAATACATTTTAGAGGATTTTCATGAAGAAGTATTTGTGTTAGGTATTTCTCCCGTTTAATTTTGCTCTTAGTTTTCCTTGACACATCTGGAATGGTATATGAAATGATAAGCTTCACAAAGTAGACAACATGCTGGAAAAAAGTCAATAGAAAGACAATCAGTTTCATACAATGAACAAGTATTATTGGAGTGGAAAAACAGCAAAATTGATAGGCTCCAGTTTGTAATTAGCTGATTAATGTGAAATATGTATAATGCTGTTTCTTATCATTCATTGTGATGGAGAGATCTGATCTCCAGAAACAAAATGTATCCCATAGAGCAATTGTCTCAGCTCAACTGAAAAGTGAAATATTTCTTTATGCAGTGTTGCAGGATGGTTAAAAAAAGAGGTTAATTAGTTGGCAATTTCTGTTCCATTAATTCAGCACTTGATTACTAGTCAACTACTGGCATTGTGGCCATTATTGTATATATAGGGTGTGGGAGCATAGCATTCTAATACCGTCTCCTTAACATTAAAATTAGATTTGTTTTTTCCTATCTCAGTCATTACAAAAGTAATGAAAAGGCAGCATCCATATATGCATTATTTGGAAATTAATCTTATCCTCCATCCTAAAAAATTATACGGAAGAACCATTGCCATTTTTGTTAGGATAATATAACATAGGAAAGATTTTTTTAAGATACAAATTTTATCCTCATTGAACATTTTTTCAACAAAGTGCATATATCATATATCTTTAAGAACGGTGAAGTTAAAATTAAATTGATTTAAAGTCTTTTCATTTAAATAAAAACAATCTTTAAATTTTTAGTATTCATTTTTAACTAAAGAAAGAACATAAAATTGATGCTGTGTTTTCCCCAAAACAAGACAGGGTCTTATTTTCCTTTGACCCCTGAAATAAGCACTTGGCCTTATTTTCAGGGAGGTCTTATTATTTTTGAGGTGCAGGAGGCAGTGAGCATGGTCACCTCATGGCTGCTGCTGTGTTGAAATATTTTTGGGGAGGGCTTATTTTCAGGGGAGGACTTATTTGAGTGCATGTGCTCAAAAGCCCAATTGGGCTTATTATCCACGGAGGTCTTATTTTCGGGGAAACAGGGTAGTGAGAATCAAAAAAGTATGGATGGAGTGATCTGGCTAAAAAATGCTAGTAAACCAGGATGAAGAGTTAATGATATCAGAGATAATGCTTAAAGTATAGAATTGAATTTAGCACCAAAGTACAAGAGAATATTTCCATACATACATTCATGTCTGTTATGAACTGATATTTGAGAGTTGACATATTTAATCCTACTTGCCAGCTTTTATAATTACATAAAATAGAATCTGTATATCAGTAAGTATGGGTAACAAATTATTTGGAGACACCTTAATAGCAAGATTGTGTAGTGTTCCCTTAAATAACATGCTCTTATTAATAATTTTCAGATTGTATATGGTAATCTATGATGGCAGGCAGAATGAATCGGCTGGGAAACAAGGATAGAGAAAGTGAAACTGGATAGTTATAGGAAATATAAAACAGATACTGACAGGGCTTTTAATATCAAATATTGGGGTGGTGGTTAAGATTTACAAATAAATATACTCACCTCCATCACAAGGATGAATGCTAACTTGGCTGCAATAACATGCCAGTAATAAATATTATGTTCATATTGATGTTTATGTCCAGGAGGGTTTCGAAAATCTCGATATCTAACATAGTTAAAGAAAAATCATTCAAACAATTATTTCAAATCTCTCTGCAATAATGTACAAAGACCAGAAGGGGGAACAAAAGATACCTATTGCTCTGGTTTTAATCTAACACATTATATAAGTAAATGTAATCAGAATAAATTGCAACCAAATAAACAACCATATCAGAGTTGCAGAATTATATCATGCTACTTTTATATTATTATGTAAGATAATAAAAATAGTTGCACAGAACTAAAAGACCTTGATTTTCCTTCTAGCAATTTTAATTTCCATTATTTTACACAGCCTAACATCAAAGGCATACTGATTTTATTCCTATCTAGTTATTTTAATCAGGATATAGACTTGCCTGCATATTGTTAAATTGGCAAATATGGGAAGAACATGTGGCTTGCTTTCATTTCGGAAATCTGATACAGCAAAAATAGAAAGAGTATTGTTTATATATCCCTTCATGGTAAAGCTACTGTGATCTCCATAGGGTGGGACTGAAAATGACCAGAAGTAAACCAGGCGTGGAATCATATCCGATGTAAAAGCAATTATCATTGCCTATATTGAAAACAGGAATAAGAACATTCGCTTGCTGAGATGGTTAGCTAAATAAATCAAATAAATCAAATGAAAACAGATGGTATAAATCTTCCTAAACAGAGATATACATAGATAAACATTGTACAAATTGTTTGTGTTCTTGGTAGTAGGGTAGAGTACAAATATAGAACTCTAATTTATTATTTCTACTGTCACAATAATACACAACAAATGCACAGTAATTGCTTTCAGGAAAATCTGTTATAACATATCCCTTCTTTCTCTATGATTGTACCTCCTTCTTTATGTCTCACCACTTTAAATTATTACAATGTATTAACAGCATTTTCTATTTATTATTATTAATAATCTAACTGATTACTAATAATTTAATAATCTAAGAATAAATCTAATTTTTTCTTTCTATAAAGCTTGCACTAACAATTTAGCTGTATGCTAAATGCTAATATTCCTCACTGATGTCAGAATATGCAGTTCCAAGCATTATCCCAAAGGGGTTTATTCTGGAGGACTTCTTGTTTTTTCTTTGAAGACATTTCACTTCTCATCCAGGAAGCTTCTTCAGTTCTGAGAGGATAGTGGGGAATGGAAGGATTTATATTATATAATATAGTATTTAATAATATTATATTTTTATTTATTTAATAATATATAATAATATATAATATTCTTGGATGAGAAGTGAAATGTCTTCAAAGAAAAAACAAGAAGCCCAGTTGCCTTCCAGAATAAACCCCTTTGGGATAATGCTTGGAACTTTGCATATTTGGGACAGCCATGACCTGGATGACTGGTAATCTCTACAAATTTAGAGAGTATTATTTTAGCCTGGTGCAGTTTGTTTCAAAGCTGGTTCCTTCAGGAATTAACTACTTTAAATTACATGTCAGATTGTGACAATTAGGTAGAGGCCTATCATTTATATTAGTTTATATAATTTACAGAGAGCAATACAAGAAACTAAATTTGAGTTAAATAACACAAGGATCTGAATTTTCTCTCCTTGTGTTTATCCCAAACATTTTTGAAAGATGGTGTTTGAATCTTGGTAAATCATTTAAAGAAGAAAATGTTTAAAAGACTATAATCTCTCTTAAAAATATAGATTATTTATATAGTTACTTTCATGACATAAACTTTCAATGTCCTAATATCTATTCAAATCGGTATAATGAACCTGAGAACGTATCTTAGATAGAAGCTTTTATACCACTGATCTATATCAATTTGAATTTTTTTGCAACAAGAATTAGTAGCTTCTCTGATTGATTGAATTTAAAAAAAAAGATGATTTAACCGTTTCTTTAATTTTAAGATGTATAAGTCTGCCCAACTCAGTCAGTGTGAATCTGAGGGTACAGGGTACAAGATAAACACAATAAATCAAGAAGAAACAAACTAATATAATAATTAGCTGACAGTATATAAATACAAAATCTAAATTGGTGGCAAAGTGCACAATAAACTGTCATTAAAGGTGGGGGGACACCATTCAACTGGCCTTTAATGGGTGAGGGAACTACCAGGCTTTAACTGCTTTTCTAAAAGTAGGAAGACTTAAGAGTTGTTGTATATTAGAGGCAGGGCCGGATTTAGATGAAAAGAGGCCCTAGTCTATTCCACTTATGGGGCCCTTTCACTTCCCATTTTTAAGTTTGTAAATTACATGAGAGATAATAAAATACATCATTACTGTGATATATATCAATATATTAAATGAAACATGTTGTAATTGGTACTAACCTTTATAAAAAATGTGGCACAGATAATAAATAAAAATAAAAGGCCCCTCTTGATCTTGAGGCCCTAGGCTGAAGCCTAGTTAGCCTATAGGAAAATCCGGCCCTGATTAGAGGGATATATATAGAGATCATATTTTATGTTCTTATTATTGCTTTATCCAATGGTGGGATACAGCTGGTTCACTCCAGTTTGGCAGAACTGATACCTAATTTTTTGTTGAGTTCGGCGAACGGGTTATGATAAATCTGTGTTTTCCGGAACACATCTGGTTTTCATTCAACTTCCTTCCGGGGGGGGGGGAATCTTCTCAAAAGCCCAAGAGAGGAGCGATGGAAATGAAACAGAGACACGGCATCTTTAATCACATCACTCAGGCGAAAACTACTGTGTTTCGGGGGATGTCTTACTTTACAGTAGGCAGTGGGGGTGGCGTGGTATCTGCGCAGCAGCCCATAGCCAAAGCGCTGGTAGGGGGAGTACTGGAGGAGGACTCAGGGGAGTACTGGAATGTATACAGGCTTGGTACAAAACAGCTGTCACCTTGGACCTAGAACTCCACCCCAACAGGATGCCAGCTGTGGACAACCCAATGAGAAGGCCACTAGGGTGCTGAGCCCAAGTGAAAAAAGCCAAAGCGCAGCCTCCCACACCATCCGGGACTGTCAAATGCTATCAGTGTGGCCAGCACAGACACTGGGCTTCTGAATGCTTGACCCCATCCCCAGTTCCCCAAGCCCGGCCTTCAGTCAGGGTTCCAAATAATACCCCCAACAAAAGAAAACTCCAAGGCTTGAGTTTCCTCAAAGTTCCATTTTATTAGAGATGTCAAACTGGCACATCTTGGAAAACCTGAATCTGAAAGCTTCCAGGTTTTCCCACTCAGTTGAAAGTGCAAGACCCTGCCCAAAGACCCACAAGTCTATCACATGGTCCAATAATTCATTACCACAAAGGAAGATTCCTCCCATCCACATCATCCAGGTGCAGGGACAAAGCAATTTTGACTTTCTGAGAAAGAATGTTATTTTTTTTTAAACAAAATTTTATTTTTGGCAGTTACAGTATGCAGGAAGTGCCCCCCCATTCTCATACTTTTCATTTATTAATACATTAGATTATTACTAGTTAGTGATATTTTGTCAGCATATAAACTTTTATCTTCAAATAATTTCAATCATTTTACATCAAACAGATTTTCTTGTTCATTTTTGTGATCTGAGTTTTCTCGATGTTGCCCCTTCTCCCCCCTCCAGCAGAGCTCCGGCACCTCCCGTGTCCTGTATGTCCTGTGCAGTGTCATAAAATTTATCTAAGAGGACTTTATTTTTTTCCATGAAGGCCTGAGCCTCTGTGGTTGTATTGATTGTAACTCTCGTGTCCTCCCAGAATATTAGCATACCTTCTGGCATCAGCCATCGAAACCACACCCCTTTCTGGTATAATTTCTTCGCTAATAGCGAATAATTTTTTCTTTTATCTCTCACTTTCTTAGGGATCTGTTTCAGAATGGCTATTTCTCTATCTTGGTATTTTAGTACTTGCCCCCTTTGTGCACTCAGAATCTCATCTCTTGTGGTCTTTCTGAGAAATTTAATATGTACCTCCCTTGGAACATTGTGTGTTCTGGCATATGCTGAGTTTACTCTATAAACCAGCTCCATGTCCCACCCCATCTGTTGTTTGTCTTTTTTAATGTATTCAGCCAATAAGTTTGTCATAATGTCCCTTAGATCTTCATCATCAGCCTCAACCACATTTTGAAATCTAAGGAAAAAGGACATTCTTTCAAATTTTGTTTTTATCTGGTGGTTCTCAAGCTCTTGGTTCCCTTTCTGCACTCCCCTCACCTCCCCCCTCATCTCAGCCGTCCCCTCCTGCAAAAGATCCAGTCTCTGTGAGTTTTAATCGCCCGGTCTTGGTTCTCTCTAAGCTGCTCATTCATCTCCTTTAGTTGGTTTTTAAAATCTTTCTGCCCCTTTAAGAGTTGTTGGAACATCTGCTGAAAGTCCACCTCAGAAGGCTTGGGCTGGAGCAAAGAAGTTAAAGTCTGTTGTCCATTGGGGCTGGACGCTGAAGATGTTGGGGTGGAGACAGCAAATCCCGGCTTCCCCGGGGGTGGTCTTTTGGGTGGCATTGTAATAAGCAAAGAGATAACAATGTCAGTACAGAGAGGAAACAATTAGGGAGGAAAACCGCCAAGAGAGGTTACGAGGCAAGGAGTCCAAGCAGATAGGAACCTTTTCTGGATTCAGCTCCTGGCAATAAAGCAATAAAGTCCTTTGTTCCAAGCAGAGTAAAATGTAGCAAGAGATTTATCTGAGTGTCACGGAGACAAAGACACGATGCCTGAAGCTTCTATGGGTGGAGTCAAGTTAAAGTGTCTATGAAGACGAAGGAAGTGTGCCATCTTGCCCTGCCAGCTCTGGGATCAGAAGGCAAAGACCAAAAGTTTTCAAAGTTTTCAGATCATCACCTCATTTACACAATTGCAGTCCAAAATCTTCCTTTGCTATGAGCGTGATTTCGTTGCATGGCTCCCCCACTCCTCCTCTTGGGGCAGAGAGTAAAACCGTTTGAAGCCGCTTGTCCAAGGGGGGGGGGAATCCCCCTCCCTCCAATCACACTTCTCCAAATCAAGTTGAAAGTTAATTCTAAAAAGCTGGCAATTTTTTTTCCTTCAGTCGAACAAGGGAACGGGGGGAAGTTTCCACCTCACCGCACAGCAGCTGCGTCCTTCAAATCTTGCTTTCTTCCAGCTGCCTCATCGCGAAGATGCCGCGGCGCCTCCCCTCTTGCCTCCCAGTGCCTAGGGCGATGCGGGGAGCCCCCCCGGCCGCCGCCGACACAGGGGGTCCTCCGCTATGCCGCCCCCTCGGCAGGAGCCCCTCCAGGGCGTCCTGTGCCCCCCGGATCACTGGGGAGCCCACCAGGAGTGCACGGGGCGAGCAAAGCTTGCCCGTCGCGATCCGCAGCCGGAACCGGAAGAATGTTATTATGGCTATATATCACCCATACTCTACATCCCCCCTCCCATTTTCCCATAGTAGAAAACGTGGTAGGTCTGAAATCCAAAAGGTAAAAGATGGCTTCCAAGTCTGACACACAGCTGGGATGAGAAGAACCACACAGAAGCAGCCCAATAAAGGACAACTTGCCAAGCAGGCTGCATATGTTCCTCTCCTTTCCAAAGAAGTTGAGGGAACTCCAGCCAGTGAAACCCCTGCAATGCTCATGGGGACAGCAGTGGTGAAGATGACCCAATGGTAAGTGCAGCCATCCACCCCTTTACTATCAAAACTAAGATAATAGTAACAGAAATGGGGGTCTAACAGGAAAAAGAGGCTGTCATAGACATGGGCTGCACTTGATGCCTAATCAGCCTCCTCATAGTTGAACATATGCACAAGGCATACGCACAAAACCCCTTAGCACGCCCCATCTGCTTTGAGCAGGTTGATGGGACTCTAATCAGCAGGGCCAATTAGAGTTATTCACCAAGCTCGTCAGAATGGAGATGGGCAGGACGTCACAGGCTCAAGCTCAATCCCTCCAAGACTGAGTGGCTGTGGTTTCTGTCATCCCGATTTGTACATCTTGTTCCATCTTTGACAATAGGGGGAGAAATTTTAGCCCCCTCAGAGAAGACTCGCAATCTGGGAGTCCTCCTGGATACACGGCTTAGTTTAGAAGAACACCTGACAGCCGTGACCAGGGGGGCCTTTTACCAGGTTCGCCTGGTACGTCAGTTGCGCCCCTTCCTGGATCGGGATGCTCTGTGCACAGTCACTCATGCCCTCGTCCTTTCTCACCTGGACTACTGCAATGCTCTCTACATTGGACTGCCCTTGAAGAGCACCCGGAGGCTTCAGCTGGTCCAGAATGTGGCCGCGCGGGTTGTCATGGGGGTACCTAGGTGCTCCCATGTTACACCCCTTTTAAGCGGCCTGCACTGGTTGCAGGTTGTTTTCCGGGTGCGATTCAAGGTATTAATTATGACCTTTAAAGTACTCCATGGCTTAGGCCCAGGGTATCTGCGAGACCACCTACTGCCACCAGTAGCCTCCCACCGTCCAGTACGATCCCACAGAGTTGGCCTCCTCAGGGTGCCGTCAGCCAGGCAGTGTCGGCTGGTGACCCCCAGGGGGGGAGCCTTCTCTGTGGGAGCGCCTTCCCTCTGGAATGAGCTACCCCCGGAGCTTCGCATAATCCCTGACCTCCGGTCCTTCCGACATGCCCTAAAAAGTTGGCTTTTCCAGCAAGCTGGCCTGGCCTGTTAATTTTAATTTTAACTTATTTTAAATGTATTGTTTTTTTTAAAATTCGGTTTGTTTTTTTGGATATGGATTTAATCCTTTTTAACTTTTGGGATGTGTGTTTTTTAATGTTGTACGCCGCCCTGAGTCCTTTTGGAGAAGGGCGGCATATAAATCCAAATAAACCAAACCAAACCAAACTTCCGGGATCGGACGATGACGGACGTGTTTGTCCGCTGCTCGTCTCCCCGGTGGGTCCCTTAGGGGACACAGGAGCCCTTGTAGGGGGGTCCTGCCAAAGGGCGGCCGGCCGAGGCACCCCGCATGTGGTGGCAGCCAGCTGGGGTGCTTTTCGGCTTCGCCTAGGAGCTGGGGAGCGGGGGGGAGAGACAGCCCCCCGCTGCCCGCCCTCTCATCGGATAGCTCTGGAGGTTAAAAGAAGAGTCGGAAAAGTGCAGCTGGAGACTGAAGGTGGGAATCCTGACCGGCGCTCTTGGAGGATTTAGGAGAAAAGCAACAGTCACTTTGTGAGCTTTGAAAATGGACCCTTGGGAAGAGAGAGGTTAAAAGACTGATTTGTTTGACTTTTAATTGAAAATGACTTTCACAATTGCTGGAAACGACTCTCAACTGTTGTTTTAAAATAAAAAACTTTCGGCAACTTCTTTTCCTGCGAAGGGGAGGGCCAAGATGGCGCTTGCCCCTCTTTCTTTGTCTGTATGCAAATGAAGTCTGTCCTTTGAAGCTACTCCCAAAGAGAGAATAAAGAAAAGTGGATTGTTTGTTTACTCTCCCAAAGGAAAACTGGGACCTCCTCCTGTGTATGGATCTTCTGATCTTTGGTTGACTTTTCTTTTCATTCATCTTGGTGTATTTTACTCTTGGAACTGCAAATTGGGTGCCTTTGTGATTGTTTTCCTTTGGAGACCAGCGTAGCTGCCAAACCCTCTGACACCACTTTTCTTGGCAAGGATTTGCATCTCTGAACTTAAAGAAATGGCGGCAAGGAAACCCCAGACTGGCAAGGTGCACTCAGCCCCCTCATCGGCTGCCCCAAGCCCCACGATGCAACAGTCCAAGATATCGTCAATGTTGCAGAAAGCAGTGGTTGGGGAGGATCCTAAGGAATTATCTGTTACGGAAATATTTAAAGAACTTATGAAGGAACAGAATGAAATGAGAGCTGAGATCAAAGAAGAACTCAGAGTGGTTAAAGAACATATAGCTGGAAATACACAGCGAATTTTGGTGTTAGAGGACGGAATGGTGGGGCTGGGGGAAGAAGTGAAAGCAATGTGCAAGGGAAACATAGATATGGAAAATTTTCAGACAAAAGTAGAATTTGAAAGAATGTCCTTTTTTCTTAGACTCCAGAACTTACCAGAAACAGAGAATGAAAACCTTAAAGATATTATGAGTACAATTTTAGCAGATTATCTCAAGAGAGATAAAAAACAAGTATGGTGGGATATGGATCTAGTATATAGGATAAATTCAGCATATGCTAGAAGACACAATGTTCCGAGGGAGATACATGTTAAGTTTGTCAGGAGATCCACAAGGGACGAGGTACTTGCGACCCAAAGGGAGGGACCATTGAAATACAAGGGTGAAGAGATCACCATTCTCAAACAGATCCCGAAAAAAGTAAGAGATAGAAGGAGGAAATTTTCCTCCCTAGCAAAAAAATTATATGAAAAAGGGTTTAAATGGCTGATTCCGGAGGGGATGTTAATCTTCTGGGAGGGAAATAGGATCAGAATCAATACAGTCCAGGAGGCGGAGGCCTTCATTAAAAAGAATTTTCCACTCTCAGAGGAGGAATTGAGTGGGAGTAGTGAAAGAGACAGTAAAACACAAAATAGTAAGATCCAAGATAGGAAGGAGGGGGGCACTGAGGCCCTCTCTGGCGACAGGGAGGAAGAAGCAATATCGAAAAGGCTCAGATCTCAAAAATAAAACTATTTGGAACAATAGAAGTTAGTGATATATTAGAAAATGACAAAGAGAAACATGTAGGAACACAAGACTAACAATATAGAGTAAGATTTGGTTTACTATTTTCTTCTATAAATTTGTTGTACAATGTTATATAAGTGAGTATCGTGCTGGGATCTCTACCAGCAGTATGAAAGCTGCCAAAAAAAATTGTAAAAAAAAAAAAAAGAATGGAGATGGGCTGTCACAAACAACTCATCCAGTTTGTCATAGCCCCAAAATGACTGAATCAATTATATTAGGGCTCGCATGGCTGGACAAGGGGGACCAACAGTCACCTGGGAGGATAGGAATAGAAAAATAAACATCGGCATTGGGCTGCTGCCACCTATAAAAACGGACCATTACCAAGAAGCCACAACCCCTAGCGGTGCCAGTGGATCCAAAGCCACAGACCCTGCTACTGACAGACTACCCAGTAGCCAACAAGCACCAAAAGAATACCAAGACTTATTGGGTTATTTTTAGTGAAGAAGACTGCAATTTCCTCCCCCCTCACCATGCAACGGACTGCATGATCGAGTTTGAACCAGGGGCTAAACTACCCAAACCTAAAATGTACTCCATGATTCCTAAAGAAATGGAGGAATTGAGAAAATACATCAACGTCAACCTAGTGGGGGCTTCATCCAGTCCAAAGTAGCAGCCCCGGTACTCTTCAAAGAGAAGAAAGATGGGAGGACAAGGCTTTGCATTGATTTTCATGGAATTAATGCTGTATGCATGAAGAACACCTAACCCCTACCCCTCATGAAGGACATGCTAAACCACTTATCCAAGGGCAGGGTGTTCACCAAATTAGCCTTAAAAGAAGCCTACTACCACATAGGAATTAGGGCGGGAGATGATTGAAAAACTGCCTTCAACTGCCCGCTCTGTAGCTTCCAATGTAAAGTCATGCCATTTGGCCTCCAAGGAGCCCCCACAGTATTCATGCAGCTGATCAATGAAGTGCTGCATTAGCACCTATACAAAGTGTTCCTCATTTACTTAGATGACTTTCTCATATTCAGTGAAATTGTAGATGAGCATGTAAAGCTAGTACAGCATGTACTGAAAAAACTCCTCACTGCCAAGCTTTACACGAAGCTCTCAGTGAAGCTCCACAAAACTTCACAGATGCTACTGGATATACAGCAGAGGGATAGAAATGGACCTAGGAAAAGTAAAAGCTTTGCTCGACTGGCAACCCCCCATGTACTCGCAAACAACTGCAAAGCTTGCTGGGTTTTACCAATGTTTACAGGCAATTTATTTCAGCATTTGTGGAGGTTGCCCTGCCCCTAACAGAACTGTTGAAGACAGGTCTCCTCCAATGACACAAAAGCCAAACCAGCCACCTGCTTGGACAATGGACTGTCAAAAAGCCTTCGAAAACTTAAATAGGCTATTTGCTCAGGAGCCAATCCTTTAGCAACCCGATCCAAAACAACAGTTCATTATCCAAGCAGATGCCAGTGATGTAGCCGTGCTAGCAGTGCTTCTGCAATAAGACCCAAAAGGACAATTTCTGCCTTGTGCCTACGTGTCCAAAAAATTCACCAAGAGGAGGTGGGCAATTTGGGAGAAAGAAGCCCACCCAGTCCAGTGGGCCCTCCTCTCATAGAGACATTTCCTAGGGGGGGGGAGTACCTTTTGAGGTATGGATGAAGCACAAGAACCTCAAAGCTCTAAAATTGTCTCCTAAAATAGTCCGCTGGGTGCAGTACTTCAGGAGATTCAAATTCAAACTGAAGTACGTCTCAGCAGGAAAAAAGCCTGTTAGCAGATGCCTTGCCAAGAAAATGGCAATTTAACAGCCACCGGGAAGAAGTAGTCCATGCCATCATTTCTCCTGTACAACCAGCAGTACAAGTAACTACCAGAAGCCAAATCAAGTGGCCACCTGACCTTAGCCAGGACAAACTGACAACTGCATTAAAAACCACTGTACCAGCCAACCCCTGGCTCACTGACAATAAAGACATCTTGACCATGAGGTATGGACTAGTATGGAAAGGATCCAAACTGTATGTCCCTGCGAGCTTGAGACGGGAGATGTTACAGTGCAGCCATGACTCAAAGCCAGCTGGACATTTTCGATTTCTGAAAACCCTTCACCACACTAGGAGGCAATTCTGGTGGCCAAAGATGAAAGCAGATGTAGAAGATTATGTAAAGAGCTGTGTCACCTGTGCTGCCATGAAAATGAGACCAGGAAAGCCCCCTGGACTCCTTCAGCAAGTGGCAAACCCTAGCAGACCTTGGGAAGAAATTGCAATGGATTTTATAGTTGAACTCCCAGAAAGTGGGGGAAACACAATAATCTGGACAGTAATTGATTTGTTTTCCCAGCAAGCCCACTTTAAAGCTTGCTTCAGACTTTGGCGAAGAAGCTAGCTAAACTGTTCATCAAACATATCTACTGACTGCATGGAATACCCCAAATCATCTCAGATCGAGGAGTCCAGTTTATGGCCAAGTTCTGGAGGGAGTTCTTGAGATCCATCAGATTCACACAAGGACTTGTGTCCACAAGGACAAGGCTTGGCTTTTCATCCAACTATGAATGGCATGGTGGAACGAGCGAATGTAATGGTGGAATATAAGATACTATGTGGACTACCAACAAGAGAACTGGGCAGACCTATTAACATTTGCAGAAGTGGCTTACAATAACGCCATACATAGCAACACCTGATTGACTCTTTTCCAAGTTACCAGCAGCATGGAATTTGTCCCCCTCTTCAATGACTTTGACAGAGTGGATGGAGTCCCCGAGGAAAGGGTGGGAGAATACATAGAAAGCGCTGGCAGATGCTGCTGAAAAATACAAAAAATAGGCGGACAAACACTGTTCTCTTCAACCCCCCTTCTAAGTGGGAGACAAATACCTATGATTCAGACTGCCTAGTAAAAAACTGGGACCTAAATTTTTAGGTCCATTTCCAATAGTAAAAGTAATCAACCCAATGACAGTTCAGCTTAGCCTCCCCCGTATACTAGGGAAAGTGCATTCTGTGTTTCAATGTAGCCTACTGAAACCAGCCCTTCGCTCTAGGTTAAGACCTCAGATCCAGCCACCTCTCCACCTAGTGCAAGGAGAAACCCATTATGAAGTGAAGAAAATCTTAGACTCTAGGTTATATAGGGGTCAATTACAATATTTAGTTCATTGGAAATGAACCATTTTGTCTGAAGCTACTTGGGTCAAAAGTTGGGATGTAAAGGCAGATAGTCTGGTTAAGCAATTCCATGATAAGTATCCAGATAAGCCAAAGGGTCCCACTGGGGGAGGGGAGAGGTGGTTAGGTGTATGATTTTAACCCCCTGTGTTACTCTCGTTACAGGACATGCTTTTTTGCTGGGGGGGGGGGGAGGAAGCCTGTCAGACCTGGAAGGCATCTTTTACATTGGGTCTTCAGGCCTGCCAATTTTCTACTGTGGGAAAATAGGAGGGGGGGATTAAATGAAGCATGGGTGATATATAGTCAAAATAACATTTCCTTCTCAAAGAGTCAAGGACACCTTGCCCTGCAGCTGTGATGAGGTGCCTGGGAGACATCTCCAGTTTTGGATGGTGCCTAATCAGATCATGTGATGAACATGTGAGTGCTGGGCAGGGACTTGAACTTTTATTTGGGTGGGGAAAACCTGAAAATTTTCAGATTTGGGTTTTCCCAGATGTGTCAATATGACTGTCAGGGTTCCGAGTAACACCCCCAACAAAAGAAAACTCCAAGGTTTGAGTTTCCTCAAAGTTCCATTTTATCAGAGATGTCATATTGGCACATCTGGGAAAACCCAAATCTGAAAGCTTCCAAGTTTTTCCACCCAATTGAAAGTTCAAGACCCTGCCCCAACACCCACAAGTCTATTACATGGTCCAATCATTCATTGCCATGAAGGAAGATTCCTCCCATCCACATCGGTCCAGGTGCAGGCACAAAGAGACCTTGACTTTCTGAGAAAGAATGTTATTATGGCTACACATCACTCATACACTATATAAATCCCCCTCCCATTTTCCCACAGTAGAAAATATGGCAGTCCTGAAATCCAAAAAGGTAAAATATGACTTCCAGGTCTAATAAAATGGAACTTTGAGGAAACTTCTTTTGTTGGGGGTGTTACTTAGAACCCTGACACCATGTTTAAGTGCCGGTAGATGCTTTGGTAGGCTTGGGAAGTTGCTGGAGAGAGGAGAGGGGCCTTTTTCAACACCTGGCACCCAGATGCCCTCACTTCCCTCAAGCATATCTTTGCTAACCTGATTTACAGTTCCATCATCTTTCTCCATTGTGTTTGTCACCATCATGTGCAGGGAAATAAGTTTGTGGGACTAAAAAAAAGTTTAATCAAACAATTCCAACTTGTTGTGGAAAAAAAAGATCTCACAAAGTTGGAATTGATTGAACTTTTATTTTAGTCCCACAAACTTTGGTTTCCCAGTACACAATGGTGAGAAATGCAACGGAGAAACATGACGGAGCTGGAAATCAGGTTAGCAAAGAAATGCTTGGGGGCAGCGAGGGCATCTGGGGTGTCGCCAAGCCAAGCGGGGATCTCTCTTAACTGAGCAAGCAGGGCAGGAAGCCAGGCCGTCTGCTGGAGGGAAATGCTGCCTTCTGGTCAGAGTCCAGGCCAAACATTTTATCTTCACAGCAGAGCCCTGATCATTCTTTCCCCTGCCAGTACAAGGGGAGGGCCATACTTTAAAGCCCTGGACTTCGCGTGGCTTGGTGGCCTGGCCTGTTTTCTGGCCCAGTACCTCTCTGGAAGTGGGGAAATCCAGGCTCCACACTCCTTTGCCAGCCTTGTTCCTGCACACGCGTCCTGGCCCAGCTGTGATGATTTAACACCCACCTCATCTAGTTGTGATCAGTCTTTCCTCTGCCTGCTAACTCTTTTCTGAGCTGATGATACTCAGCTGTACATTTCCACCCCAAACCACCCCAACGAGGCTGTCGAAATGATGTCCCGGTGTTTGGAAGCCATCGGGGTCTGGATGGGGGACAACAGACTCAAGCTCAACCCCTCCAAGACTGAGTGGCTGTGGTTACCGGCACCTCGGTTCAACCAGTTGACACCATCACTGGCCATAGGGGGCGAGCAATTGCCCCCTGTGGAACGGGCACGCAATTTGGGCGTCCTCCTAGATGCCCGGCTGTCGATGGACGACCATGTGGCAGCCATGGCAAGGGGGGCGTTCCACCAGGTTCGCCTGGTGCGCCAATTGCACCCCCTACTGGACCGGGATGCCCTACGCACGGTCACTCATGCGCTGGTGACGTCTCATCTGGACTACTGCAATGCCCTCTACATGGGGCTTCCCCTGGGACGCGCCCGAAGACTACAGCTAGTTCAGAATGCAGCCGCGCGGGCCATCACAGGGAGTACCAGGTACTCCCACATAACACCTCTCCTGCGCGAGCTGCACTGGCTGCCTGTGGTTTTTCGGGTGCGTTTCAAGGTGTTGATCACCATCTTTAAAGCGCTCCATGGCACAGGACCTAGCTACCTGCGGGATCGCATCCTACCGCACATCCCTGCGACCAATTCGCTCTCACAGGGAGGGACTCCTCCGGGTGCCGTCCACCAAGCAATGCCAACAGGCGGCGCCTAGGAGTAGAGCCTTCTCTGTGATGGGCCCAACCCTCTGGAATGACCTTCCCCCGACATCAGAACTACCACCGACTTCCGCTCCTTCCGACAAAAACTAAAGACTCACCTGTTTCGATTAGCCGGCCTGGCCCACTCATAGTTTTATCTTACCTCCTGGCAGATATTTTAATTGGGGAATTTCATGGGTAATTATTTTAAATTCAATTTTTTTGGGGTATTTTTAGGGGTTGTTTTTAAATACTGCTTTTAATGCTTTACTTGAAGGTACAGTTTTATATAGCCTCCTCCATTTATGTATTTATGTATTTATGTATTTATTTATATGCATCCTATTTGTGTTTTAGCCTGACTGTACACCGCCCCGAGTCCCTTTTGGGAGAGGGGGCAGTCTAGAAATACGAAATAAAGTAAAGTAAAGTAAAGCAGATAGAGGAAGACAGGGGGCAGCTGGCACACACCGCTCATTTGCTGCATCTCCCGGGAAGCCTCTCTGCCTGCCCCATGCCCGGCTGGTCACGGCCCATTTGCAAATGAGATGGGCGAACCTGATAAAGAGCCAGTTCAGCTTTCCGATCCTGGGACCCTTCCCCCAAGATTTGAAGAGCTGTTCTTCAAACTCCCACCCTCCCTGGGCCTGCAAAGTGGCCAGGTGCCTGCCAGGTGTTGGAAGAGGAATGCTGAGGAGAGGGCAAGCGGAAGGGGCTCTGGCCCTGTCTGCACAAGCCCACATCTCCTGAGGGGATCCACTGGTGGGGACTCCTCGAGGGACCCTTTCTGGCAGAATTCACCTAGTTTCCTCTCCCTCCTTGCTCCCATGAGAACTGGTTGTTAAATTATTTGAATCCCACCATTGGCTCTAGCTCTGTATAAATATTTTAGGAAAGCAGCAGGATATTCATATAACTAAGTCATGATAGATGTATTTATTTATTTAATAAAATTATATGCCACCCATCTCACCTAGAAGTGACTTTAGGAGGCTTAAAGGTAAAGGTAAATGTTCCCCTTGTACATATGTGTTAGTTGTTCCTGACTCTAGGGAGCCATGCTCATCTCCATTTCAAAGCCAAAGAGCCAGCACTGCCCAAAGACATCTCCATAGTTGTATGGCCAGCATGACTAAATGCCAAAGGTGCACTGAATGCCTTCCCATCAAAGGTTGTAACAACCTTCCCACAAAATGTGGTTCCTATTTTTTTTACTTTCATTTTTACATGCTTTCAAACTGCTAGGTTGGCAGAAGCTGGGACAAGTAACAGGAGTTCACTTCGCTATGGATTCGAACTGCCGAACTGCCAACCTTTCTGATCGACAAGCTCAGCATCTTAGCCACTGAGCCACCACATCCCTTTACCTTTTAGGAGGCTTACAAATAGATAAAAAGTCTTTCACAAATTTTGCCCATCTAAGCGTAAAAAAATATTTCATTATTTGAGGAAACTTAATCTGGATATAATCTGTCTTCAAGAAATACATATTAAGAAACAAGACAAAAAATATTTGATAAATAAATGATTAGGAGAAGAATTTATATTAGCTAGTATAAAAAGATTAATGGAGTTTTTTATATATAAAATCCCAATTCACACCTAAGCTACTTACAGCAGATGAGTATGGTGGATTTGTAGCAGTGGAAACAGAACTTAATGGGATAAAATCAATAGTGGTGGACATATACAGGCCAAATGATGATAGAAGCAGTTTTTTGGATCATTTAATGGATCAGTTACTGTCTTTCTTGTATGGAAACTGGCTTATGTTGGGGGATTGGAATAGAATGACTACACCAGCTTTGGATAGACATCCAACAAAAGGGGTTAAACCCTCACAGGGTAAATTATCTACTGCATTTTTCGGACTATAAGATGTACTGGTGTATAAGATGCAACAAGATTTCAAAGAGGTAAATAAGAAAAAGAAGTTTTTGCCTTTCCTTGGCCCACAGCAGCCCTCTGCAGACTTCAGTAGGGCTGGGGCAAGGCAAAAAAGCCTCAGTTTTTGTGAAAAACTTCCAGTTTTTCGCAAAAACAGGGGCATTTTTGTCTTGCTCCAGTCCTGCTGAAGTCTGCAGAGGGCTGCTGGGGGCAGAGGGAAGGCAAAAAAGCCTTTGTTCTTGCAAAAAATGAGCCATTTTTCACAAAAATGGGGTGCCGGGGTGGGGCTTCGGAAGGCCCAAAATGGCTATATTTGGTGTATAAGACGCACCAACATTTCCATGCTCTTTTAGGAGGGGAAGGTGCATCTTATACTCCGAAAAATACGGTAAGACTTTCTTTTAGATGATGGATAATCTAGCGCTAATAGATTCATGGAGATATAAAAATGGAGATGCCAGAGAATATATTTTCTTCTCTGAAAGACATAAATCTTTTTCAAGGATTGACAATATATGGATATCTAAAAACGTCGCAAATAAAATTCTGAAAGTTGACATTCTGCCCAAATCTTTCTCTGATCATAATCCTATGCTTTTGGTTTTAAGAGGAAAGAGCTCGAATTTCAGATGGAGATTAAATGAAGCGATTCTACGAAAGGAATTGATTGCAAAAGACTGTAAAAAGAAACTGCAGGAATACTTTGAGAATAATTTTGGAAAAGGGACAAGCTTAATGACAGTATGGGATGCCAGTAAAGTGGTTATGAGGGGCTATTTTATACAGTATAATCGCTTAGAGAAAAAATATCCCAGGAAAAGATGCAAAGGATATTGGATGAAATTAGACAGAAAGAAATTCAGTTGTAAAAAGTCTTTCACAAATGTATTAACCAATCATCAAATTTTTGTTTGTAATGGATATACTAAGTATGTTGGTGTTTTTATCCTGTGTGATATTTCAGGCAAACGTTTTAAATATGAATAAAAGATATAAGGAGCTATCCTTGGATTTCAGTAGTTTTAAAATCTTGGTATATTACATACTTTATGTGGATTTTCTTCTCCTTTTCTTCCATTTATCACATCCAATTCTCAGAGACTCCCTCCAGTTTTCTTGACAAGATTTTTCAGAGGTCTTTGGCCATTGCCTTTTTCCTTGGGCTGGGAATGAGTGACTGGCCTAAGGCGTCTTTGTGTCTAAGACTGGAGCAGAATTCTAGACTGATGTCATAACTGTCAGCGTTAACCACAGGTGGTAAAAATTAACCACCTCTTCTCCACCCAGGGGGATCCTTTGACTTATCAGGAAACTTCTCATGGAATTGCTTTACTAACTTCTCCACTTTTAGGTTCCCACTGTTCACCCAAGTAGCTTCAGACAAAGGGTAACCCTTCTAGTGCACTAAGTACTGCAAGCGACCCCTATTCAGCCTGAAATCTACGATTTTTTCCACCTCAGATTGTGTCTCCCCTTCTATCACTACAGGAGGAGATTGGGCTTGGGTGGATGCTCTTATGTTAGACCCAATTACTGCTTTCAAAAAGCTACAATGAAATTCTGGTTCATTTTCTCTAGACTTCTGGGTAGACTCAGTTGAACTGTAACTGGGGTAATTATCTTCACTATTGGGAATGGACCTAGAAATTTTGGACCAAATTCCTTGCTAGGCATTCCTAATCTTATGTATTTGGTAGATACAAAAACTTTGTCCCCCAAAAGGAAGGGGTTTTGGAGTGAGCGATGTTGATCAGCTTGCTTCTTGTAGGCTTCTGCCGCAACTGCTAGAGCCTTCTTCATATTGTCCCATCCGTTCTTTAGCATGTCCATCCATTCATTCAAAGACATGAAGGAAGGAGGTTCTCTAGGCAACTCAGGCATGGCAACAAATTCCATGCCACTGGTAATCTGGAAAGGAGTTAATTCCGTGCTGCTGTGGACCGCGTCGTTGTACGCTACTTCGCCGAAGGGTAACAAGTCCAACCAGTTGTCTTGCTGATAGTCCACAAAACACTGGATGTATTGTTCCACCACCGCATTGGCTCTCTCTGCTGCGCAGTTCATGCTGGGATGAACCTCTGAGCTCCGTTCTTGTGTGGACCCAATGGATCTCAGGACCTCTCTCCAGAACTTGGATGTGAACTGGACTCCGCGGTCTGAAATGATCCTCTTGGGTACTCCGTGCAGGCGATAAATGTGTTTCACAAACATTTTTGCTAATTCATTTGCGGATGGCAATCCTGAGCAAACAATGAAGTGTGCCTGCTTAGAAACCAAATCAATAACTGTCCAAATTACTCTGTTCCCATTGCTTTCTGGGAGTTCCACGATGAAGTCCATTGTGACCTCTTCCCATGGTTCGTTAGGGCTCTCTGCTGCAGGTGCTGCAGGTTCTGGGCTCTTGGATTCAATCATCCCTGGCTGGCCCCTTTCCTCCTCCGAGGCCTCCCCCTTGGTAGGACTCTTTGTCACCTTAAGTTGGGGATCCTCCTCCGGAGATTGTTTGCCCTTTTCCTCCTCTGAGGCCTCCCCCTTGGTAGGACACTTCATCACCTTAAGTTGGGGATCCTCTTCCAGGGGTTGTTGGCCCAGATGACTCTTCTGTGGTGGCATCTGGGGCCCTCTCTTTACCACCGTGGCAATTGGTACACACGTTTGTTCTTCGGCAACTCCCTCCTCCGAGGCCTCCCCCTTGGTAGGACTTTTTGTCACCTTAAGTTGGGGGTCCTCTTCCAGAGGTCGTTTGGGCTCTTCTCCCTCCGAGGCCTCCCCCTTGGTAGGACTCTTTGTCACCTTAAGTTGGGGATCCTCCTCCGGAGATTGTTGCCTTTTTCCTCCTCCGAGGCCTCCCCCTTGGTAGGACACTTCGACACCTTAAGTTGGGGGTCCTCTTCCAGTGGTTGGTGGCCCAGATGACTCTTTTCTGGTGGCATCTGGGGCCTTCTTCTTACTGCTGTGGCAGTTGGTGCGGACATTTGTGGCATTGGGGCTGGAGCCAAGCACTCTGACGCTCTGTGGCCAAGTTGACAGCAATGGTGGCATTTTATTGTCCTCCCCCCAAGGAAGGAACCTAGTTTCATCTCTAAACTTCGGAACCTCCTCATCACATTGGACTGCTCTCCATCTTGCAGCTTCCCCCTTGGTAAACCCTTCTTCCATGGTGGAGATTGCTTCTCTGTAGGAAGGTGGGGTAAGAACCTGTTGGGGCATTGCAGATGCACCTTGTCCCGCTTCCCATCCTGCAGGCCTCCTTTCAGTAATCCCTTCTTCCCTTTTGGAGATTGCTTCTCTGTAGGAAGGTGGGGTAAGAACCTTTTGGGGCATTGCAGGGGAGACTGGAACCGGTGGGGAGGTCAGTCTCTCAGTTGGCCATTGCCCAGTTTTCTGCCATGGTGCTATCTGCTGAGGGAGGGCAGGTGCCCTCTGGCATTCCTCCCATCCATGACCTGGGGTTAAGACCCATCCCGGGGTTGCCTGATTCACAGGTTGCAGCTCAACCAACGATGGCTGGCTAGGGGGGTTTATGTGCCAAGGACCCTCCTGCTGGCTTGGAGGAGTTATGGGCCAAATAGGTGCCCTCTGCTGGCTTGGAGCATTTTCTCATGTTGATGGCAAAGGAGGTGCCCAGTGGCATCTTCCCCATCTATACTCTGGGAAGAAAACCCACTCTGGTGGTGCTTCACTCACAATCTGCAGCCCAATTTGTGGTTGCTGGCAAGTGAAAGATGCTGGCCAAATTCCTTCTTGCTGGCTGGGTTGGAATTCCGATTTTGATAGGGAATCTGTCTCCCGCTCAGTTGCTGGGTAATAAGTCATTTCATTTATCGCTGTCTGGAAGGAGTCAAAATCTCCACTCCAGGTTTTTTTCCAAGCCTTGCTTCCAAGTTGGGGGGAAGGAGGGGCAGCATACACTCACGTTTAGTTGTCCGAGCTGGTCCAGGAAGCCCATCAGAGATGATTGTGTGGGGATGGCTTGGATCTCCATTCCTTTCATCTTCTAACCGGGTGTAGAAAAAGTATTTTCCAGCCCCCTCCGTCCTCTTGCCAGATGCAATAAATCTTGAAGCAGATTCCTTTGCGTTTGAAGATAGCAAGAAGCGTCGGCTCTCAGCTTCTTATCACCAAAAGCTTACTCATAATTGTTCGCTGATATTTTACGCTGTCCCGGTCAGTGTTGGGAATTCAGCACCCCCTCATCAGCCCCCCCCTGGGAGGGGGGGTACTAGTGATTTATTTTAAAGAGAGAGTTGGAATAATGTCAGCGTTCTAAATACCATGCATGAAATCAATCAGAGACCAAGGCAGAATCATCCTTAAAGTTCCAATTTAATCATACAGGCATGTTAGCACTATGCTATGGAATTCCAACTCTGATCTTCTTCCTGGAATTCCATCCAGTTGAAAGTTCATGATCTTATCCCCACACCCACGAATCCATCACATGTTCCAATCATCATCTTCCATGCTGGCATCTACACCCCTCTGCTTCCGGTCAGGTATCGAGGTGCAGAGGTAAAAAGATGACCTTGAGCTTCTAGAAAGAATGACAACAATACATTCCACAATCCTACTCCTTTCTATTCCCCCCTCCCAACTACTACACTAATGAAACAGCATAAGAAATTAATAGAAAATGTGGCAGGCCAAAGATCCTAAAAGAAACATAACTACAGGCCTGACAATAACCACTACACCAAATTGGCTCTTATTTCTGTGGAATGCCTATAGGTACAGGTGAAACTCAAAAAATTAGAATATCGTGCAAAAGTTCATTTATTTCAGTAATGCAACTTAAAAGATGAAACTAATATATGAGATAGACTCATTACATGCAAAGCAAGATAGTTTAAGCCATGATTTGTCATAATTGTGATGATTATGGCGTATAGCTCATGAAAACCCCAAATCCACCATCTCAGAAAAATAGAATATTACATGCAATCAATAAAACAAGGATTGTACATAGAACACTATTGGACCTCTGAAAATTATAAGCATGCATATATACTCAGTACTTGGTTTGGGCCCCTTTTGCAGCAATTACTGCCTCAATGTGGCGTGGCATGGAAGCTATCAGCCTGTGGCATTGCTGAGGTGTTATGGAAGACCAGGATGCTTCAATAGCAGCCTTGAGCTCTTCTGCATTGTTCGGTCTCATGTCTCTCATCTTTCTCTTGGCAATGTCCCATATATTCTCTATGGGGTTCAGGTCAGATAGGCTTTCTGGCCAATCAAGCACAGTAATCCCACAGTCATTGAACCAGGTTTTGGTGCTTTTGGCAGTGTGGGCAGCTGGAAAATGAAGTCAGCATCCCCGTAAAGCTCGTCTGCGGAAGAAAGCACGAAGTGCTCCCAAATCTCCTGGTAGACAGCTGCATTGACCCTGGTCTTAATAAAGCACAGTGGTCCAAAGTCCTGTTGCTCAGTGGTCCAAAGTCCTCTTTTCTGATGAGAGCAACTTTTGCCAAACAGCATTAAAAACTGGTTCAATGACCATGGGATTACTGTGCTTGATTGGCCTCTCCATTCTTCCTCCATACTCTGGGCCCTTGGTTTCCAAATGAGATGTAAAAGATGAGAGACATGAGACCGAACAATGCAGAAGAGCTGAAGGCTGCTATTGAAGTATCCTGGTCTTCCATAATACCTCAGCAATGCCACAGGCTGATAGCTTCCATGCCACGCCGCATTGAGGCAGTAATTGCTGCAAAAGGGGCCCAAACCAAGTACTGAGTACATATGCATGCTTATACTTTTCAGAGGTCCGATAGTGTTCTATGTGCAATCATTGTTTTATTGATTGCATATAATATTCTAATTTTCTGAGATGGTGGATTTGGGGTTTTCATGAGCTGTACGCCATAATCATCACAATTATGATAAATCATGGCTTGAACTATCTTGCTTTGCATGTAATGAGTCTTATCTCATATATTAGTTTCACCTTTTAAGTTGCATTACTGAAATAAATGAACTTTTGCACGATATTCTAATTTTTTGACCTGTATATCTACAAAGTATTTTAAATATATAATACAATTCTTATTAATTTTATAAAAGAATCTTTAGTTCACTATTAAAGTAGGGAAATTTGAGTTTTGAACTCTTGAATCTATAGCTTACATCCTATGACAATATCTTTAACCCTCTCATCTGTTTATCTGTCCTTGGCAGGGATGGGTTGTTGCCAGTGTTACTGCCGGTTTGCTGCTCGCTTCACTCTTGTGCGTGCCTGATGTGCACTGCGTGCGCAGTTGCTTGTAAAATTTTCTGTGCATGTGCAGAACATTAAAAAAGGACAAAAATCCATGCCGGCAATGCCAGCAGCATGGCCAGCCTGGGTTGCTGTCGATTCTGTGACCCAGGCCAACAAACCACTACCAGTTTGCCTGAACTAGTGCAAACCAGTAGCAACTTACCTCTGGTCCTCAGACTCAATAGGGGGACAAATATGCCAAAACCGGTCTAAATATCTGGCTGTCTCTGCGACCAACTATTATAATCTGCCAATACATTCAGAAAGACCTGCTTGAAGCAGTTATTTAGCAGGACAAATAGATCTCCAAATTTCTGGTCTGAAACCAGAGTGAAATGAATCTTGATAATTTGCTTTCTCTCAGCCAATACCCTTCCAAGCACTTTGCACTCAAGTGGCATATCTCAAATATCTCTGTGCCCAGGAAATTATTTAGGAGAGCTTCTAGTATGTCTCTTTCAAGGCATCCAGATGGTTTCTTGACATAATAGGTATCCAATAACTTTTTTCTGCTAGCTGCAATCATTCCTGGTCACAGTATTTCATGCTTTGGTAGCTTCCTGTCTAGATAAATTCAATATGCTGCATATGGAGTTGCATTTGAGCATGATAAAAGTTTACAGACAACTGTCAGGAATAGTTATTAAACTACCATTTCTAACAAATTTGGGCAGTGAAAAGAACTGAACAAGAATTTAACAGAGGAGATTGATGGTTTTTAATAATGGGATTATTTTTCACTCTCTTACACCAATAATAATATAATAGATAAAGGTAGTTTGGGGTTTTGATTTTAAATGTTTGGCTAAATAAGTACCCTCGGATTCTAATGCAAAGTTAGTGATTGGGGTGCCTACTGAAACCTGTTTGTAGTGCGCTCAGTTTTTACATTTGTGATAAGTCAAATATTACAAAGACACTTTGTTAGATATTTGCATAAACTGCTGTAGTCTTCACTCAGGTCCGCCGCTAGGGCGGGAACAAGGGGTTGTTCTGATTGGACGGGAGGTCTGCCAGATCCCCATAAAAGGGGAGCTGCACGACCCCGTACTCAGCTGAATCACTTCTACCTAACTAATAAAGAGCTGTTGTCACAATCGTCTGGAGTCTGTCCTCTCGTTGCCCGAATCTAACACTGGCGACGAAGGTGGGATCGAGAGGCAGATAGGACAAAGATCTACTAGCAAGAATCCACGGATTCAATCCAGCCCCGGATTTCGGCGGAAATCCCGGCAGCCATCTCAGCGCGGCAAATTCAAACGCAAGACAAGATGGCGATGCACGCTCCACCAACCCCGTACAACCCAGTAGCCGAACATTGGGAATCCTACATGTTGAGATTCGAATGCTTCCTCGAGGCAAATGATCTCATGGGAGTACCAGACTCCCGGAAAAAGAATATGTTCCTGAGCTACTGCGGTCGAGAGGTCTTCGAGACGGCCAGGGATCTATCGGAGCCAACCCCCATCCAGGCGGTAACATGGACGGCGCTACAACAAACACTACAGACGCATTACGCGCCAAAAACTTCCCGCCACGTTCGCCGCCACGAATTCAACATGAGGAACCAGAAGGCGGACGAGTCAATCAACCAATACGTTGCAGCACTCAGAAAAGCAGCAACGTATTGCGAATTCAGGGATCTGGATGAGCACATTCTAGCACGCCTCATATGCAGAGTACGGGACAATGCCTTGCAGAAACGGTTGTTGGCCAAACCCAACTTAAACCTACAAATCGCACTTGATGAGGCAAGAGCTTCGGAATCAGCGGACAGATCAACAGAAACGCTGCAACGCGGGTACAGCGCACCCCAATCCGGAACCAGACAGACCCGGATGCATCACGAGGCCACCGTTCAGGAGACCGAGGACAGCGGGTGCGAAGACAGCCATCGCATGCGCAGTAGCCACACAAAACCGGCATGAAAATTCGAATCCCGTTTGCCCCCCTGCGCGAGCTGCGGAGGGAATCACCCCCGGTCTACCTGCCGTTTTAGAGACGTTGTTTGCCAGCGTTGCGACAAGGTCGGACACATCGCAAAGGTGTGTCGGAGCGAAGTCCCTGCTATAACATGGCAATCACCATCTTATCCCCGACAGAAGCCCACCCCAGGGGCTTGGCGGAAAAACAAAGGGCGCCCAGAGAGAGAACAAAGGGAGTCAGCCAAGAGAGAGTATTCCCAGAGAGAACCACTAAGAACCTATTTCACAACGATAGGACAGGTCCGCACAAAGCGACCTAAAAAGCTGAAACTCACTGTCCTCCTGGAGGACTCTCCATGCGAGTTTGAAGTCGACACGGGATCATCACTGATGATCATATCGTGGTCAGCGATGAAGAAGGCGATCCCCAACCTAAAGAAGCACCAACTGCGGACACCAGACATCCTGCTTCGCGATTACCAGGGGAACAGGGTCCCCATCGTGGGTCAAGGCACGTTCCGAGTACAGTTCAAAGACATCACGACCCAACTGCCCGTAACCGTAGCCAGCGCGCCACTGCAGAGCCTCCTGGGACTAGATTGGTTCGAAGCCCTGGGGCTGGAAGTCACCGGCATCAACGCCGTGGGTAACAGCAGTGCCGAGGGAATTTTTAAGGAGTTCGAGGATGTGTTCAGCCCCGGCCTTGGTAAGTATGTGGGGACACCAATCTCATTCAATCTGGATCCAAATGTGGCGCCTATCAGACTCAAGCCCAGGAGAGTGCCTTTTGTGCTCCGACCCAAAATTGATAAAGAAATTGATAAGCTGGTAGAACAAGGGATCCTCGAACCAGTGGACCACGCTCGCTAGGAAACCCCAATCGTGACCCCGGTTAAGCCAGACAGGTCAGTCCGCATCTGCGTGGACTATAAATGCACAATTAATGTCGCCCTCCAACAGAGCGCTTATCCGGTGCCCGTAGTACAGCACCTATTGCACTCGTTGGGGCCAGGAAAAATCTTTGCAAAACTAGACATGGCACAAGCTTATCAGCAGCTGCCAGTGGATAGCACCACGGCGGAGGCCCAAACCATAGTGACGCACAGGGGTGCTTTTAAATGCAACCGTTTACAATTCGGCGTAAGCATTGCTCCGGGATTGTTCCAAAGCGTCATGGAATGGCTTTTGCAGGGCATACCAGGAGTCGTCCTTTATTTCGACGACACCTTAGTATCAGCTGCAAATGAGGAGCAACTATTAAAGCGTGTTAGGATTGTTTTGGCCAGAATTCGAGAAAAGGGTTTCCGCCTAAAAAAGGAAAAATGCCAAATTAACGTGCCCAGTGTAGAATTCCTGGGTTACAGGATCGATGGACTGGGAATACACCCAACATCGAAAAAAATTAAGGCAATTCAGGACGCCCCCACACCACGGAATCAGACCGAGTTGCAGGCCTTCCTCGGACTTCTTAACTTCTACAGCGTCTTTCTCAGACAGAAAGCTACCGTTGCTGAACCATTGCACCGACTTCTAGCGAAGAATGCTAAATGGACCTGGGGACACTCTGAGGCAACCGCCTTCACTGCAGTCAAGCGCCTGCTGATGGCCGACTCCCTGCTAATCCAGTACAGCCAAACCCTACCGCTGGTGTTAACTTGTGATGCCTCACCTTTCGGCGTCAGCGCAGCACTCAGCCACAGGATGCCAAACGGAAACGAAGCCCCCATCTCATTCTACTCAAGGACATTATCTTCGGTGGAACGCAACTACAGCCAACTGTACAGAGAGGCGTTAGCCACTGTGGCAGGAGTCAAGCGTTTTCACGAATATCTCTACGGCCGCGATTTCGAACTTGTAACGGACCACAAACCATTGCTGGGTCTACTGGCGGGAAACCGACCCACACCGGTCTCCCTCTCCCCGCGCATGACCAGGTGGACTGTTTTCCTGGCTGCGTACTCCTACAAACTGGTACACCGACCGGGTTCTATGTTGGGACACGGAGACGCGCTCAGCCGCTGCCCGTTACCGGAACTGTTGGCCGACCCCACTCCAGAAATGCCAGTCCTTTTGATTGACTGTTTGGACACAGGACCAGTATCTTCTGTGGACGTTGCTAGGTTTTCTGCTAAGGACAACGTAATCAGACAAGTGCAAACTTGGGTATGGAGGGGGTGGCCCAAAGGGATTGTGGGACCCGAATTCAAACTGTTTTGGTCTAAGCGGGATGAGCTGTCGGTTTTGAAAGGTTGTTTATTGTGGGGGGATCGAGTTGTTGTACCGCACAAACTGCGGAAGAATGTATTAGAAGCCTTGCATGTAGGGCCTCCAGGGATCACAAGGATGAAAGCATTAGCAAGGAGCTACGTTTGGTGGCCTAACATGGACAAGGAGATAGAGGAATGGGTGGCCACTTGCAATCCGTGCCAAGAATCCAGACCAGCCCCCCCTGAAGCGCCCGCTACGGAGTGGGACAAACCGCAGGCACCCTGGTCGCGAATACACATAGATTTCGCAGGGCCAGTTCAGGGACAGACGTTCTTAATAGTTGTGGACGCATACTCCAAATGGTTAGAGGTAGTCCTGATGACCTCGATCACAGCAGAGGCGGTCATCAAGGTACTACGGCGACTTTTCGCCACGCACGGCCTGCCCGATCTTCTAGTATCCGACAACGGGCCCCAGTTCACGGCCATGCAATTCGAATCCTATTTAGCAAGTCAGGGAATTCGGCATGCTCTCGTCGCACCATTCCATCCGACATCCAATGGTCAGGCGGAAAGGATGGTGCGAGCTGCAAAAGAGGCCCTCGCTAGGATGGGCCCGGGTGATTGGCAAACACGGGTTGACCATTATCTACTAATTCAACATATTACCCCTAGCGCCACGACGGGAAGGAGTCCCGCTGAACTCCTCATGGGTCACCGACTAAGGTCTCACCTAGACCGGCTACACCCAAATTACTCTGCCACATCGCCCCCAGACTCCACAAGCAAAATTCGGAATTTTAGCATAGGGGATTCAGTATACGCCCACAACTATGCAGGGGGAACACTGTGGATTCCGGCAAAGGTAATAGGCATCACTGGGCCTTGTTCCTACTTGTTAGAATTGGAAGACGGTAGGAACTGGAAAAGACACATCGACCAACTCGCCCGACACACTCCAACCTAAGATCACCTAACGAAGAGCTTATACCATCGGAGAGATTGCCGACACAACAACCCGACACACCCATTGCAGACGACTACGGCACAGCGGAACCAAGGGTGGAACCAGAGGCCGGCGTAAGAACGGAGCAGTCCCCGAGTAAAGGGAATCAACAATCCCCAACCAGGACGGAGGAACAAAAAGAATACTCTGATCGAGCACCCGTTCAGGCGCAACCGGAATTACGCAGGTCCACCCGAGCAAGGCAGAAACCCGCGTACTTACAGGACTTTGTAACTAACAGGAACACTCCATCTAAGAGGGGAGGGGTGTTAGATATTTGCATAAACTGCTGTAGTCTTCACTCAGGTCTGCCGCTAGGGCGGGAACAAGGGGTTGTTCTGATTGGACGGGAGGTCTGCCAGATCCCCATAAAAGGGGAGCTGCACGACCCCGTACTCAGCTGAATCACTTCTACCTAACTAATAAAGAGCTGTTGTCACAATCGTCTGGAGTCTGTCCTCTCGTTGCCTGAATCTAACACAGTTTAAGTCTCTCATGGTTCTTAATCAAAAGGACAACACATGAATGTATTTGATCCAGACTACTTGTCTAGAATTTGGGGAAGGATGACTGAAAATTCTGTTCGTTGCATATGATGTCTTTTGAATGAGGATCTATTAACTGAAGTCCTGAATTATTTGTTAGATTTAAATCCCATATTTTTTCTACTGGTAAGATCTCTTTAATTTTATTTCTAGGGTCTACTTCATTTTATTACTACAAAAAATATATCTGTGGAATGGATTGGAGAGAGAGAAAGAGAGAGGGGGGAGGGAGGGAGGGAGATACTGGATGACTGAGGGCCAAGTTATGCCATGAGTTTTGGTGGCTGAGGGTGAACATGAATCTGAGTCTCTCCAGTCCAACTATTGTTTAATCATGGTTTGATTTTTTATAATATCTAACAACTGAATTATTAAGAAGTACAAATCGTTGTAATGTTTATAAGCAGGTAATGATTGTTGTAAAATGTACTTACATTTGTTATCACAGCCAGAATGGCCATTCCTTGCATGATAGGTTGCCATGCCCCGATGTGTTGGGCTTTTTGGGAAACCATGCGCCTATACTGTGTGGTAATCTTCCAAGCATCCACATGAATTTCCAATAAATTGTTAATAAGGGCCAGAAGGGGTGCCAATGGAAATGATGTCACAAATAATGTTACGAATCCAAATTGTATAACTGGAAATAATGAATATATTATTATATTGTTGATGAAACAGTAGTGCTTTATCTGTTTTCAAATATTGTATCACCCAAAACTATAGCTACTCAAGATCAGCCAAAACCCATCGGTTCCCAATAAATGTGAACCAATTGAACCCAACAATCTGGTATGCTTATTTAGATACATTTATTAACAATTTGTATTATCAAGAATCAAGGCAACAATTAAAAGATTCTTATTGCTAATTTTAAAAAAAGTTTTTGAGTTGAGCTTAACTTTCAGTAATGAAAGTTCATGCAATACATTACGTTTCTGGCTAGCTTGAGGGATGGAGGTGCCAAGTCTTTTATGGAATGTTCTGACATCTTTCCAGTCCAGCAAAAGTCCTAGATTGTGTTTATTAACCAGAATTGACTACCAGAAGTAATCTAAATGCCACCAGCGGTTCAATTATGTTATTAATTAGGATGTTTTCTTTTAAAAAAATACTGCTGAATTATTTTATTGCTATATACTTCTCTCTTGCGAAACCAAAACATACAGGAAATATTCACAACATGATGCATATCGTTCCAGGTTTATTCAATCATTTCCAGTATTTTATTCAATAAATTTCCAACATGTTATTCAATATTTCAACAAAATAATATTTACATTATTAATGTGATGATTGTCTGTCTGTCTGTCTGTCTGTCTGTCTATCTATCTATCTATCTATCTATCATCTATCTATCTATCTATCTATCTATCATTACATAAACAGTGCATTCAGAAAGTATTCAGACCCCCTTCACTTTTGTCATTTTGTTATGCTACAGCCTGATTCTACAGTTGTTGAAATTCACTTTTTTCATTAATCTACCCTCAGTATCCCATAATGACAAATTAAAAACAGAATTTTAGAAATGTCTGTAAATTTATTAAAAAGAAAAAAACCTGAAATGTTTGCAGCAACACTTGAAATTTAGCTCAAGTGCTTCCCATTTCTCTTGCTAGTTGCTGACATGTTTCTATGCCTTGATTGGAGTCCACCTATGGTAAATTAAGTTGATTGGACATGATTTGGAAAGGCACACACCTCTCTATAGAAAGCCTCACAGTTGAAAATGCATACTATAGCACAGCAAAAGCCACAAGGTCAAAGGAACTGCCTGCAGAGTTCAGAGAAAGGACTATTGCAAGGCACAGGTCTGGGGAAGGCTACAATAAAATTTCTCCTGCACAGAAAGTTCCTAAGAGCACAGTGGCCTCCATAATTCTCAAATGGAAAAAGTTTGGCACAACCAGGACTCTTCCAAGAGCTGGTCACCAGTCAAACAGAGCAATTAAAGGAGAAGGACCTTAGGAAGAAAGGTGACCAGGAATCCAATGGTCACTCTGACTGAGCTCCAGAGATCCTATGTGGAGATGGGACAGAGTTCCAGAAGGACAACCATCACTGCAGCCCTCCACTGATCTGAGCTTTATGGCAGAGTGGCTAGGCCGAAGCCTCTCCTCATTGCAAAACACACGAAAGCCTGCTTGGAGTTTGCAAAAAAAGCACCTAAAGGACTCTCAACAGAGGTGGGTTAATACTGGTTTGGACCAGTTCAGTTGAATAGGTAGTAAGTTGGCCGGACACATGACCAGTTCTATCCTGGGGACCATCATCTTTATTTTCTGTTCTGCACATGCGTAGAACAATCTTCATTGAAAAAATGTAATCCCCGCCCCTTTTTAAATGGTGTGCGCAAGCCAATCCCAGAGAGGTCCCAGAGATGGGTCAGTTTTAGCAAAAACAGAGGCAATTTGCATTTCCCCAATCTCCAGAAGCACTCTGCAGGCTTCAGCAGTGCTGGGGGAAAGGGAAAAATGCCCCCAATTTTGCAAAAAATGAGCAAAAAATGGACCATTTTTCACAAAAATTGAGGCATTTTTGCCTTTCCCCAGCCTCCAGAAGCACCCTACAGGCTTCAGCAGGGCTAGAAAAAGGCAAAATGCCTCACTTTTTGTGAAAAACAAAATTTTTGCCTTCTTCCAGCCCTGTTGAAGCCTGCAGTGTGTTCCTGGGGGCTGGGGATAACAAAAACTTTTTTTCTTACTGGGTAGTGTGCACGTGCTCCCTTAGCTCCAGCGAGGCTGGAGCCCCACCGCCCCCCATCAAAACTTTTCACCACCATTTGAGTGGGCATGGCTTGGTGAGGGGGTCATGTGACTGAGTGTGCATGAGTGACATCAAGTTGGCCATGCCCACTCAGTCACTTGCCCCCCCATCTAGCCACCCCCACCAAACCAGTAGTAATTTTTTTTGAAACCCACTCCTGACTCTCAGACTGTGAGGAACAAGATTCTCTGATCCGATGAAACCAAGATTGAACTGTTTAGCCTCAATTCTAAACATTATGTTTGTAGGAAACCAGGCACCTTTCATCACCTGCCCAATATTGTTCCAACAGCGAAGCATGGTGGTGGCATGTAGCAGGGATTGGGAGATTGGTCAGGGTTGAGGGAAAGCTGAATGGAGTAAAGTAGAGGGTTATCCTCAATGAAAACCTGTTCCATAGTGCTCAGGACCTCAGATTCAGAAGGTTCACTTTCCAACATGATAACGATCCTTAGCACATAGCCAAGAGAACACAGGAGTGGCTTAGGGATAACTCTGAATGACTTGAACCCTATTGAACATCTTTGGAGGAACCTGAAAATGGCTGTCCACAGATGGTCGTCATCCAACCTGACTGAGCTTAAAAGGATTTGCAAGAAAGAATGGCAGGAAATCCTCCAATCCAGGTGTGCAAAGTGTCAGTGTTCCAAATAACATCCAAAATTAAATCAGAGTCCAAGGAAAAGTATTGCTCTAAGTTCCAATTTATTAAGAGAGTCATGTTGGCACATCTGGGAAAATCCGAATCTGAGCTTCCTGGGTTTTCCCCACCCAGTTGAGAGTTCATGATATTGCCACCACACCCACAAGCCCATCACATGGTCCAATCTTCCACTGCCATGCTGGCAGTTCCACCCATCCAGTTCCGATCAGGTGCAGAGGTGTAGAGACAAAGGCTGACCTTGGATTCTAGAAAGGAATTTTATTTTGACAACATCACATTCTACTCCTTACTATTCCTCCTCCCAATTCCTCACTAATGAAACAGCATAGTAGAATAGAATATTAGTGTGGCAGGCCAAAGATCACAAAAGGAACTGGCTGCAGGCCTGACACGTGGCCTCTCCTCAGAAGAAAACATTTCCTGAAAAGAGAATAATGTAGGAATTAACAGAATTAACCACCTTTTCCACCCCTCCCACAGGGGGCCCTTTGGCTTATCGGAAAAATTTTTCATGGAATTGTTTTACTAACTTATCTGCTTTTAGGTTCCAGCTTTTCACCCAAGTAGCTTCAGAGATAGGGTACCCCTTCCAATGTACTAAATATTGTAGGCGACCCCTATACAGCCTGGAGTCTAATATTTTTTTCACCTCATAATGTGTTTCCCCTTCTATCACCACAGGAGGAAATGAGGGGGATGCTGCAGGATGGATAGTGGACCATCATGACGAGGCGGCTCCTAAATTTAGAGATGCAACTGGGTTCCTTCCCTTGTGGGGGGCAATAAAATGCCACTGTTGTTGTCAACCTGGCCACAGAGCATCAGAGTGCCTAGCTCCAGCCCCAATCTCACAAACGCATGCACCACCGCCAGCGTGGTAAAGAGAAGGCCCCGGAAGCCACCAGAAAAGAGTCATCTGGGTCAACAACCTCAGAAAACTGACCCCCAATCTATGGTGATGAAAAGTCCAACCAATGGGGAAATCTCGGAGGAAGTGAATAGTGTAGACGACCCGATGGTGAGTGAACCCGTCCATCCCTTCACCATCCAAGCGAAGCTCCAAATACCCGAAATGGGGGTGGAAAAGGAAGTTGAAGCAGTCGTGGACACCAGCTGCACCTGATGCTTAATCAGCATGTCGATTGTAAAGCAACTAGGCATATGCACAAGACCTCTAGCTCATCCCATTCGGTTTGAGCAGGTAGATGGAAAGCTAATTGGGGAGACCCTGCCACCCTAATGACTGAACTGGTAAAGTTACAAATAGGCCACCACGATGAGCTCCTCAGATTCATTGTGGCCCCAAAGATGCCGGAATGAATTATCTTGGGGCTTGCATGGCTGGACAAGTGGACACCTGTGATAAAGTGGGAAGATGGCATTAGGAAATTGATTATCGGATTTGGGCCACTACCACTGGTGGAGCCAAAGGGCCACCCAGGGACGATTGAACCCAAGAGCCCAGAACCTGCAGCAGAGACAAAAAAACCCAGGGATCCAACAAGTACCAAAAGACTACTGGGACTTGGTGGAGGTGTTCAGTGAGGAAGATGGCAACTATCTTCCCCCTCACTGGCCCACAGATTGGCAATAGACTTCAAACCTGGGACTATACTACCAAAGCCGAAAATGTACTCCATGACTCCCAAGGAGATGGTTGAATTGAGGAAGTACATCAACACCAATTTGAAGCGGGGTTTTATTGAACCAGCAAAATCGAAAGTAACGGCCCCAGTGCTCTTCAGAGAAAAGAAAGATGGTGGTGTTCATCTCTGTATTGATCTACAAGCCTTGTATGCATGAAGAACACCTGTCCCTTCCCCCTCATGAAAGATATGCTGAACTACTAGGCTAAAGGCAAGGTCTTCACCAAACTGGGCTCTGATTTAATTTTGGATGTTATTTGGAACCCTGACACAAAGTTTGTCATGTCCAAAAAGACTCAAGGCTCTAATTGCTGCTAAAGGTGCTTCAACAAAGTACTGAGTGAAGGTTATGCCAATATGATATTTCTATTTTTTTCTCCTTAATAAATTTACAGACATTTCTAAAATTCTGTTTTCACTTTATCATTTGTGGTACTGAGTGTAGATCAATTAAAAAAATGAATTTCAACAACTGAATCAGCTTGACAAAATTGAAGGGGGGTTGAATACTTTCTGAATGCAGTATGTATGTGTGTGTCAGTGATGTACAGTCAAGTGAGGCAAGTGAGGCACAGCCTCACTGCTCTCATCATGAAAAGAAAAAGAATGTAAAAGGAAAAAGCTGAGCTAGTTGCTGCCTCACCGTGGATGACTCTGCTTAACTGTTAAAATTAGGCCTCTAAAAAAGCGCCCTCTACTATGAGGCAGGAGAACTGCATGCCTCATCTAGTCTGACTTTAGGCATTTTATGATCACTTGAGCAGAGTTAAGCAAGGGTTAAAAGCCTAAAAATTCCTGATGTAGGGGAGACACGCAGTTCTCCTGCCTCATAGTAGAGGGCGCTTTTTTAGAGGATTTCTTTAAACAGTTAAGCAGAGTCATCCACGGAAGCCAGGCAAAGAGCCATGCTGTAGCACACACACTTTCCCCCAGCCTCTTTCTTTTGGAAGGCTCGGATTGGCTCCCCTCCGGCTTCTCTGCGTCTCCTCTCACCCCAGCCTGCCAGCAGGAGGTGAGTGGGTGGGCTTTATTGTGTTCCAGGTATTTCCCACCTAGACAGCAGGCTGCATTTGCAATGGTGGAAGTGTTTGGGGAAGGCAGCAGGGGAATGGGGGGGGGGATGGCAGAGGAGCTGCTTTCAAGCCACTGGAAAAGATATCCAATCCAACTTTTGTGTGTGTGTGTGTGTGTGTGTGTGTTTGAGAGTGAGTGAGAGAGGGAAGTGGGTAGGAGAGATAGTCCAATCCAACTTCTGTGTGTGTGTTTGAGAAAGGGGGAGGAAGGAGGGGAAGGGAGAAGAAAAAGAAAATGAAAAAAGAACCTTATTTCGCAAAGGAGAAAAACAAATGCTGTCATTTTAAATCGGAACTGAGCATGCCTGGCTGTGGAATTCTGGGAGTTGAAGTCCACAAGTCTAAAAATATTTGAAACCCATCACTGTCAGTGCCTCACCAGCCATAAACCTCACCGCACGTCACTGGTGTGTGTGTATACAGACAGCCAGACACAGACACAGACACACACACACACACACACACACACACACACACACACTTCATTCAGGTGGAGTGGTGGAGTGGTTAGAATGCAGTACTGCAGGATACTTCAGCTGACTCCCAGCTGCCTGCAATTTGGCAGTTCAAATCTCACCAGGCTCAAGGTTGACTCAGCCTTCTATCCTTCCAAGGTGGGTAAAATGAGGGGCCAGATTGTTGGGGGCAAGAGGCTGACTCAGTAAACCACTTTGAGAGAGCTATAAAGCACCATAAAGCAGTCTAAATGCTATTGATTTTATTTATATATAAAAACACATCTCTCTATGTAGAGGAGGGTTGATTAAAGATATTGGAAGAACTGAAATGTACACATATTATGTTTATCAGAAAATGGGCATTAGTATCTCCTTATAGAAATGAATATACTTTTGGGCTAAATATGGACTTCTGCCCTCACGAAGGTTTTAAAAAAACTGTAGGTGATACCCAGGATGGTCTTCCCATTTTACAGTATATTAAAGTCCTTTGCATAGCCAAAATTAAGAAAAATTGGTGTACTAAAGTTGAATTAGAAAGTTTGAACATCTGTTCAGAGAGAGATAAGCATGAATGGACTGTGTATTCAAGACATATACAGAAGTTTTTTTTTAATACTGAAGTTTATGACAACCAAAATTCCAGCATAAATTTACACATTCATTTTACATATTTCAAGCATAGCTCTTTGCATTAGGTCTCCATATGTGTAGGCATGCACACATGTACATGAGGTACACACGTATTTTCTTCCTTTTCTTTTCCTCTATTCTGTATTAATTGTTTAACAGAATCTGTGAAGCAAACTTTGATCCAATATATAACATGACAACAAGAAATAAAATGGTTGCTTGGCTTACCCATTTCAAGGTATTCATAAAACAATCCAAGCTTTCCAATGGGCTGCAAATGGTAGTCCTGCTCCCAGCGAGGAATAATAGTTTCTGATCGTGTAGCTGAGCGGCATCTTCCAATCAGATTTTTAAGCCACCTGTACATTTGGAGAATCAGCAAGATTTATTCTATCTGCTAGAGTAGAGGTGTAACATTTGAACTCTATTAGCATTTCTTTATAGCTTCCAAAGTTCCTCAAAACAGTAGAGCTAAACATTTCAATTTTCCCCCACACTGGGAGGATTTAATCCATCTATTTCAAATTGAAAAGCAATTCATTTATAATTTCTATGTTCAACAACATCCCAAATCACCCCAAATTAGCTATCCACCCTGAGTTGCAAAAATTCAGATGACCACAAAATGATAACAATAGCTTATGGTTTTTTGTATCTCTTTTTGTTGCCATCTAGATTACCTGGATTGAGTTATATATTTAGTTGACTTCAAGGTAAGTACAAGATATAGAACTACTACTAATTTCTTAAAAATACTTTAATTCTCTTTATTTCTTTTCTGAATATTTCCTTGATCTTCACTGTTTTTCTGAGCATTTGACAATTAAATATATTTTACTGATAAAGCTCTCTTTTTTAATTCCCGGATTGCTTTTTGGTCAATGCAAATCAGTTCTTTGAGTTTCTTTCAACTTCTGCTATCAATACTATTTACTTACGGAAAAAGCACTTCTTGAATATTATTCCAGATGGCTTTACCTCCCATTATTATTGCCAGCTGCGTTGTCAGCTCAAGAAGACATCCACCTGGATCACACTAAGTGTGAAAAAAATGGGGGGAGGGGAGAAATAAAGCATGTTATAACTTGCTCCCTGCAAAAAATGAAGTTTATAATAGTTTTTTCAACTAAACTATGCTAAATTTATGAAAATGTTTTATACTAAACTCTGCTTATTTGTATTTAGTCAATTTTATCCAACTATTCAGACAATAATTTCTGTTCAACATAGCATATTAAACTGAGCACTAAAGAATGCTAGAAATCTATTTCTTCAGTTTTAATGTTCAGTAATGAGATTAGCTGGCCTGAAATTACATATCCCAAGTCAGAATATAAAAAGAGACATATTAATCCACTGTCTTGTTTACACAAGCCCTAGAAGCTTCTTGGATGAGAAGTGAAACATCTTCAAGGAAAAACAAAGACTAGTTGTCTTTTGAAAAAGCATATTTGGGATAAACATGACCTGGATGACTGAGAATCATCATAGACATATAGTTGTGTTGTTGCTTCCCAAAGGTGATAATTCAATAATATATTGCTTGCTTGTCCTATCTAGTTCTAATTAATGACAGATATTTTTATTCAATCTCTTTTCTAAAAGATATAATAACAAAGCTCATCACTTGTCCTTCAAATTAATTCAGATTAATGAATTTTGCAAGCAAAATAATGAGCTTAGTTCTTTGTCCTCGGTGTACTGCCCAGTAAAGAGGTAGGTTTTTATCTATCCAGGTGTTAAAGTAGAACCACAATGCCTATGGCTGGTGGTTGAGCATTTCAGGAAGATGACTAAAGCATTTTTAGTGTTTTGTTTTATAGCTTCATGATATTACATTTTTATATATCTCTATATACATATATACATATACATACATAGATACACACACACACACACACAAAACCATATTGTGCAACTTTCTGATACACACAAACAACCTGCTTTAATATTCTAGAGATTAGGTTACATTTAATCTAAGCAGAATTCCTCATATCCAGTTATTCCTTCAATGTTGTGTGAACAGTTTATTAGAGAGTTAGTTCACTCTCTTAACCCCATGTTTAAGACAATATCCTCAGGATCAGGAGAATTCTGGTCATTGACATTGAATCTTTATTGATTAGCCATTGAGCCATATCAAAGTGCAAAGTTTCAAACACAAATTATTACTTAAATTTGATAAAAGCTATATAAAATGGAATTTGATAAAATACAAATTAAAATGGAATTGGAATAAAATACAGTCTAAAATGAAATTGGAATAGAATATAATACAATAATTTAAGATATAGATAAAATATAAAATTATACTTCGGGGTCACCCCTGCAATCTACCCCAATCAGTTCCACATATGCAGATCTCAACCAAACCATTTTGTTTAAGTACTGTGGTGTGTTAAATGTTATTTTCCGGTTCTGGCCACATATAAGGTAAGTTGTTTTGATGTAAGGATCCCAATGGGTCATTTGTTTGGTATATAGACCAAGGTATCTGTCTCTCACTCCCTTATACAAGCAACAATCAAATAGGTCTTCTACCTCTGCTGCTCCGCAAATGCAGAGACGCTCATTGTAGGGTATAGAGTGGAATCTCCCATATCTGACCATTGTGTCAAGCTGTTCGAATCTTGCTCGCGTAAATATCTCCCTAAGATGTTTTGGCAGTTGTAACTTCAAATACTGTCTACTTGAAAAGTACATTTGTATTTACTCAGCCATTTCAAGTTACCCACCTTACTAAGGATAGCTATATCATTTTGTGCTTCTATATCCTTAATTCTTTGAGCAGCTCTTTTTTGTGTTGTTCTCCTGTTACACAAGAGACAGGAAGGCCAGCTTCTTACAAAATTTATTAATTTGGTGATCCAGGAGATTTGTGATTGTAATTTTATTTGCTCTAGTAGACACAACTTGGGGAGTCTATCAGTCTCCATTTCATTGACTTTGCACCAGAAGTTATATGCTCTAATTTTGAATAGTGCATGAATTGTATGGGTTCCAAATTCAGCTCGAATTGCTGCAACAGATGTTTTTGGAACTACACCCAAAATACATCTCAAGTGCTGGGACTGTTTGTTCTAGGACTGTAATTGAGTATAGACCCAAACCTCTGCTCCATACAAGAGCATAGGGGTAACCTTAGCTTTATAAACCTTAATTAATGGGGCTAGGGAGCCTGGGTAACTATGGTTCTTTAGTTTAAGCAGCAAATTCAAATGGGCTTTTGTTCTAAATGTACTCTGTTGATGATGGCAAGGTCAAGATCCAGTCTTGGAAAAAGTTATGCCTAAATATACAAAGGTGTTAATCTGTTCAATTGGTTCACCATCTAATTGCTACTTATTCCTCTGATGCTGTTTTCCAAACACCATTATTTTTTATTTAGATTTACTGATGATTAGGAAGTTATCCTGGTAATAAGAGCTGAATCTTCTTAATAGCCTACTAAACCCTACTAGTGTATATGATAGTAAAATCATATCATCAGCATAAAACAAGCTGTTGCAGTAAGTATTTAGGATCATTGGTATGTGTATCATGGGATCCTTCATTAACCCTGGCAAGTTGTTGATATATAAACAAAATAATAATGGGGCCAGAATACACCCTTGCCCTACCCCCTTTATTTGTGTGAATCCTGTTAGTCAGAGCCCCATTAATCCCATACCGAACCCTCAAACAGGTACTTGTGTAAAGGCCAGGAGTCTAGGTTCTATTTTAAGAGATATCAATTTACTCCATAATACTTTTCTGTTTACCATATCAAATGCTGCTGTAAGGTCTATGAAAGCAGAAAACAGGGGTCTCCTCATGTGCATATTTGGCAATTAGATGGTTCAAGACAAAGCAGTTATCAATAGTAGATCAGCTTTGTCTAAAACGTGCTTGTTTTTTCTGTGAGGATATTGTTTTCCTCTACCCAGATTTTAATTCTATTCAAAAGGTACCTACCATATATTTTGCTGCAATGTCAATTAGGCTAATGGGCCTATAATTACTAGGATCCTTTTTTGACTTTTTTAATATATGGGAACAATTATTGCCATCTTCCACCCATCTGGCATATGACAGGTGTTATTTATGTGTGTAAAAAGACTTGCCAATGCTGAATCCCACCAACTGGGAAATTTCTTGAATAATTCTGCTGGTAAAAAAATCCTCACATGGGGCTTTATTGCTCTTTAATTTTTTAATGATGAATAGTATCTCCTTTTCCGAGACTGGTGGCCAAGGAGAGGGGAGTTCTAGGGTTTGTTAGATCATTGCTTAAAGGTAATTTTTCTACAGGTTCTGTGGAAGCAAACACTGATAATAATTCTCCCAGTCCTCAGCAGAGATTGGTATGTCAAGCGCAAATCTCTGTTCCTTCAGGACATCTGCTACAGAATGCCAAAATATTACTGAGTTATGATTTCTGGCAGCCAACTCAAGTTCTGACTAGATTGAAATGGCAAAACTTTTTTTCTTTAATGTTATATATATATATTTTATATTCCCTTCTTGTGTGCAACATCTCAATGTGTATATGAGCAGTAGGAGTCCTCTGGGCAAACCTCATGGCTGTCTTCAATTTCTTTTTCAGTCACTGGCATTCAGGATGAAACCAATGGGGTCTACCCACTTGGGCTCTTTTTGTAGCAGGTTTCATTGTTAGGTGTTCCTTCAGGATATTACAAATATCAGAGAATGTATTGAAGGCTGATAGCCAGTCAGTAGTAGATGAATGGCTTGTTCTAGCCCACTTAGTAGCATTCTCTGTTTTACGGCAATCTAATATTGCCTTAAGGAATGCAGTGGCTCAGTGGCTAAGAGACTGAGCTTGTCAATCAGAAAGGTTAGCAGTTCAATGGTTCGAATCCCCAGCGCCACATAACAGAGTGAACTCCTGTTACCGATCTGAGGCCCTGCTGAACTATGGTTTATTTTTACTCAAGGGTAGACCTGATTTTATTGCGGGAGTCCCCCCTCTCGCAAATATGGCCCTCTGCCCTTTCAAGGGCCCACCTTAATGACGGATGCATCAATCCAGAGAGGTGGAGGAAGAGGAGGCTCCGGGGGTTTTTGTGCAAATGTCTTTTAAGTGTTTTAAGGGGATCCAGGGGGGGGGCTTAGCCAGATCAGGAATGGGAGCAGAGCCAGGCAAACAGGTGGGACTGAGGAGGAAGAGAGCGGAGTGGAGGAGGGGAGTCAGTATGACGTTCCTTTAGAGGGTTCCTATATCCCAACGGTCGCAGGAAGGGGTGGATGCGAGGACAGAAGAAGATTCTGCAGTCGGTTAGGAGACCGCAGGCGCTGGATACGCCCGGTCGTTTGTATCAACCCCCGCACTCTAGGTGGTCAGGGTTTACAGAGCCGGGGCATGAGGCTGATGTTGTGTAACGCAAGGTCCGTTGTTAATAAGGCCCCCCTCATCCATGATCTGGTTTCTGAGGGGGAGCCAGACCTTGCAGGGATCACGGAAACCTGGTTGGGCCACGAAGGGGGTTTGCCCCTCGTGGAAATGTGCCCACCAGGATACCGTGTATTCCATCAGCCTCGTGCCCGGGGTAGGGGTGGTGGGGTAGCGGTCATTATACGGGAAGTCCTGGCACTGAGAGAATTCACCGTACCTCAGATATCCGGATGTGAGACTCTAGGTGTGAGATGGGGCCCAGGGAGTCAGTTGGGCCTGCTGATTGCATACTTGGCTCCTCGCTATGCATCAGCGGCCCTGCCAGAGCTCCTCGAGGTGATTGCGGAGGTGGCGGTTGAGACCCCAAGACTATTAGTTATGGGGGACTTCAACCTGCCATCGATGGGTGAATCATCCGAGGTAGCTCGGGAGTTCATGGCTTCCATGACAGCCTTGGACCTGACCCAAATAATTCAGGGCCCCACACACGAGGGAGGCCACATGCTGGACCTTGTTTTTATCTCTGGTCGATGGAAGAGTGATCTGGGAATAGGGGATCTGGTTATTACTCCCCTGTCATGGTCAGATCACTCGCTTCTCCGACTTGACTTCCCTGACGCTACCCCCCATCGCAGGGAGGCGGAACCAGAAGATCTTAGATGGTTCCACCCCATGCGACTGATGGAACCAGACAGGTTCCAGACGGAGCTTGGGCCACTTCCTGTAGCCCTGACCTGCTCCCGGGCGGAGGACCTGGTGGCTGCATGGAATAGTGCAGCGGCCGGGGCCTTGGACCGGGTGGCGCCCTTGCGGCCTCTCCGGTGGCAGCGAACCACCCTGGCCCCTTGGTTCACCGAGGAGCTGAGGGTGATGAAGCGCCACAAGAGACGCCTAGAGAGCAGATGGAGATCCTCTCGCGCCGAATCTGACCGAACACAGGTAAGAGCCCATTTACGGACCTACCTTGTGGCACTAAGGGTGGCTAAACGTCGATATTACGCCACCCTTATTGCGTCCGCAGAAAACTGCCCTGCCACCCTGTTTTGGGTGACCCGCTCCCTCCTTTCACAGAGGCCACGGGAAGCCCCTTTGCAGGGTAGGGCAGAGGAATTTGGGGAATATCTGCAGGACAAAATCGCTCAGATCCGGAGTGAATGGGTCCCCCTCAGTGATCCTGGGGAGATACCGGAGGCGAGTCTTGAGGTACCACTCTGGGAGGAGTTTGACTCTGTTGCCGCCGAGGATATGGACAGGCTACGTGGGCGACTGCGGACCACCACATGTTTATTGGACCCATGTCCCTCCTGGCTTGTACTGGCAGCCTGGGAGGTTACACGAGACTGGCTCCTGGGACTGGTGAACACCTCGCTGAGGGAGGGGTTCCTACCAGCCGCCTTGAAAGAGGCGGTGGTGAGGCCCCTACTTAAGAGGCCTTCTCTGGACCCAGTAGAGTTAGCCAATTATCGTCCTGTCTCCAACATTCCCTTCTTAGCGAAGGTTGTTGAGAGTGTGGTGGCGCAACAGTTCCCTCGACACCTGGAGGAAATTACTTATCTAGACCCGCGCCAGTCCGGTTTTCGGCCTGGCCACAGCACTGAGACGGCTTTGGTCGCGTTGGTGGATGATCTCTGGAGGGCGAAGGATGGGGGTTGTTCCTCCATCCTAATCCTGTTAGATCTCTCAGAGGCTTTCGATACCATCGACCATGGTATCCTACTGCGTCGGCTGGAGGGGATGGGGGTGAGGGGCACCGTTTTGCGGTGGTTCTCCTCCTTCCTCTCCGGTCGGACGCAATGTGTGTTGGCTGGGGACCAGAGGTCGACCCTGAGGCCGCTCACGTGCGGAGTGCCACAGGGGTCGGTCCTCTCACCTCTCCTGTTCAACACATACATGAAACTGCTGGGCGAGATCATTCGAGGATTCGGGGTTGAGTGCCATCTGTATGCAGATGACACTCAGCTATATATCTCTACCCCGAACCACCCCAACGAAGCCGTCGAGGTGATGTCCCGGTGTCTGGAAGCCGTGCGGGTCTGGATGGGTGACAACAGACTCAAGCTCAACCCTTCCAAGACGGAGTGGCTGTGGCTACTGGCGCCCCGCTTTAGCCAGTGTGTTCCATCTCTGGCCATCGGGGGGGAACAACTGCCCCCGGTGGATAGGGCATGCAATTTGGGCATCCTCCTAGATTCCCGGCTGGCGCTAGATGATCATGTGACAGCCGTGGCTAGGGGGGTGTTCCACCAGGTTTGCCTGGTGCGCCAATTGCGCCCCCTACTAGAGCGGGACGCCCTTCGCACAGTCACTCAGGCCCTGGTGACTTCCCGTCTTGATTACTGCAATGCTCTCTACATGGGGCTCCCCTTGAGATGCACCCGAAGGCTCCAGCTGGTTCAGAATGCAGCCGCGCGGGCTATTATGGGGAGTACTAGGTACTCCCATGTAACACCTTTCCTGCGCGAGCTGCACTGGCTGCCTGTGGCTTTTTGGGTGCGTTTCAAGGTGCTGATTGTCATCTTTAAAGTGCTCCATGGCTCGGGACCTAGTTACCTGCGGGATCGCATTCTACCCCACACATCCCTGCGACCAATCCGCTCTCACAGAGAGGGACTCCTCCGGGTACCTTCCGCTAAGCAGTGCGGGCGGGCGGTGCCTAGGAGTAGGGCCTTCTCTGTGATGGGCCCAACCCTCTGGAACGACCTCCCCCCCGATATTAGAACCACCTTGGACCTCCGCTCCTTCCGCAAGAAACTCAAGACCCACCTGTTTCGACTAGCCGGCCTGGCCTAATTGTAATTGTAATTGTATTTACAGGTAACACTCACTACTGACCTTCCTGGATGGCTTTTTAAATTTTAAATTTTGGGGTTTTAAATTGGTTTTAGAATTGTTTTAATTATTTAATTAGTTTGGGTTGTATATACAGACGGTATGTTTGCGTTGTTCTGTCTGGTGTTTTATGTTATGTTTTGTTATTTTATACACGAACGGTCTGTACACCGCCCCGAGTCCCTACGGGGAGAGGGGGCGGTCTATAAATTTAATAAAACCTAAACCTAAACTTTTCCCAGCTTCTGCCAACCTAGCAGTTCGAAAGCATGTAAAAATGCAAGTAGAAAAATAGGGACCACTTTGGTGGGAAGGTAACAGCGTTTCATGTGCCTTCGGTGTTTAGTCATGCCAGCCACAGGACCACGGAGAAGGCTTCTGACATCACTGGCTCTTCGGCTTTGAAACGGAGATGAGCACTGCCCCCTAGAGCACATATGTGCAAAGGGAACCTTTACCTTTACCTTTTAATATTGCCTTAGTATCAACTTTGGCCCAAATTAACCTTTTATTTTGGGTTACCTCTACCTTTTTGGTGAGCCGTCAACCATGTTATATGGTCTTAAATCTGAGTGGCCTCGCAATGTCACACTTACAGGCTGATTGTTAGATACTCCCCCCCTGGTGTTGCAGCAAGACAATAGTAGTTTCCACTCAGGTCCTCTCTTTTCCGGTGGGAACAGAGAGGCCCCTGATTGGCTGGAGTGCTGGACAGCTCCCCTTTAAAAAAGGGGCTGTATGACCATGCATTCAGTGGATGCCTGCACGTATACTAATAAAGAGCTGTTGTTATCGCTAGACTTTTGTGTCTTTCTTTATCCGATCTAACACTGGCGACAAAGGTGGGATCGGAAAGCAATTAGGTGGAAAAAGAGTGAAGCTTCACTGAAAAAGAGTTGGGTCACACGGCAGCATTCCATCCGGAGTGAAGGAAAGGCAATCAGCAAGGCCATTACGAACCCAGAGAGAATCAGGATGGCCACCTACGTCTAACCACCTCCGTTCTACCCAGCCACGGATGATTGGGACGCATATCTACTGCGTTTTGAGGTCTTCCTGAAGGCGAATGATCTCGGCGGCGACCTGGAGGCCCGGAAAAAGGACCTATTCCTAGGTTACTACGGCCCTGAAGTTTTGGAGACTGCCAAGAACCTCTCCGAACCGATGCCGCTGCACGCCATCCCCTGGTCCGTGTTGCAACAAACGTTGAAGATCCACTATGCCCCGAAGCCATCCAAGTATGTTCGGCAATACCATTTCAACATGTGGAACCAGATGGAAGGTGAGTCGATAAATGAGTACATAGCAGCACTCCAGAAAGCCGCACCCCATTGCGAATTCCATGAGCTGGACTATGTTCTCTTAGACTGAATAATAACCGGGCTCTACAGGTGAGGCTGCTTGCGAGATCCAACCTCTACCTCCAGATCGCTCTCGACGAGGCAAGGGCAGCCGAGTCAGCGAACAAGTCCATGGACACCCTCCTTCTTGGTGCAATACAGCCAGACCCTGCCCCTGGTGCTGAACTGCGACGCCTCTCCCTTCGGCGTCGGCGCAGTACGGAGCCACCAGATGCCGAATGGCACAGAAGCCCCCATCACATTTTACTCGAGGACGTTTTCCCCCTGCCGAATGAAACTACAGCCAGTTGGACCGTGAAGCCCTGGCTGCAGTGACGGGAGTCAAGCGTTTCCACGAGTACTTATATGGCAGGGATTTCAAATTGGTGACCGACCACAAGCCCCTGTTGGGACTATTGGCTGGGGACTGCCCCACACCAGTATCACTTTCCCCCTGCATGACCTGATGGACTATCTTCCTGGCGGCCTATTCCTACCGGCTCATCCGCCGTTCAGGCACCACACTGGGACACGCTGACGCGCTAAGCCGATGCCCCTACCAGATCTGCTCGCCGATCCCACCCCCGAGGCCATGGTTCTCCTGCTCGACTGCCTAGACTCGGGCCCCATCTCCTCCAGTGACGTCACACGCCACTCCTCAAAGGACCCCATCATCAAACAAACTCTGAACTGGGTGTGGAGGGGGTGGCCCAAGGGGCCGGTTGGAGCTGAATTCAAACCGTATTTTGCAAAGCGGGGTGAACTGTCAGCCATCAGGGGTTGTCTGCTGTGGGGGGACCGGGTAGTCATTCCCAAGCAACTATGAGTAGCCATGTTAGAGGCTCTGCACATGGGTCACCTGGGAATAGTGAGGATGAAAGCATTGGCCAGGAGTTATGTGTGGTGGCCCAATTTGGACAGTGACATACAGGAGTGGGTAGCCACATGCACACCCTGCCAGGAGTCCAGGCCAGCTCCCCCAGAGGCACCCACAAAAGAATGGGAGTGACCCCAAGCACCGTGGTCCAGGGTCCACATAGATTTCGCTGGGCCAGTTCACGGTCAGACATTCTTCATAACCATGGACGCTTTCTCAAAGTGGCTGGAGGTAGTCCTGATGACATCCACCACCATGGATGCAGTTATCAAGACGCTACGCAGGCTATTCGTGACCCACGGATTTCCCGATGTGCTAGTATCAGATAACGGCCCACAATTCACAGCCAAATCATTTGAAGAATTCTTAGCAGCACAGGGAATCCAACACGCCCTAGTCGCTCCATTCCACCCAGCGTCAAATGGCCAGGCGGAACGGATGGTAAGGTCTACCAAGGAAGCCCTAAACAGAATGGGCCCGGGCGACTGGCAAACGCGAATAGACCACTACCTGCTTATAAAGCACATCAAACCCAGTGCCACCATCGGCAGAAGCCCGGCCGAACTCCTCATGGGACGCCGGCTCAGGTCGCACCTAGACTGGCTACACCCCAACTACTCCTCAGAAATGCCCCCTGATTCCACAAGCAAAATTCAGACTTTTAACATAGGCGACCTGGTCTACGCTCACAATTACACAGGGGAAACCCTGTGGATGCCTGCAACCATCATCGGGGTTTCAGGCCCGTGGTCCTACTCCATCCGGCTTGAGGACGGACGACATTGGAGGAGGCACATCGACCAACTCCGGGGACGAGTGGCAAACTCCCCACTCCAGCAAATGCCAACGACACCACTGCAAGCCGAGCCACACCAGCCCCAGACCGATCTGGAAATGTCAGGGGACTTATCTGATTCCAACGGGGCCCGGGAAGATCCACCCCCGGAAGTTCCAGCCAACGGCTCCAAAAGTTTCCAGAGGGTTCCATCAGATGGGTTCGGAGAGGCAGCAGGTCCGACCGACCTGCGCGAGGGAAACCAACCAACTGAACTGCGCAGGTCCAGCAGGACGACACAAAGATCCACCTACCTGCGTGACTACGTCACCCGTTAGAATGTTCCATCCTAGAGGGGAGGGGTGTTAGATACTCCCCCCTGGTGTTGCAGCAAGAGAATAGTAGTTTCCACTCAGGTCCTCTCTTTTCCGGCAGGAACAGAGATGCCCCTGATTGATTGGAGTGCTGGACAGCTCCTCTTTAAAAAGGGAGCTGTCCGACCATGCATTTAGTGGATCCCTGCACGTATACCAATAAAGAGCTGCTGTTATCGTTAGCCTTTTGTGTCTTCCTTTACTCGATCTAACACTGATGATAGCTATTGTTACTAAGATGTACTGTGACCTCCGAAAAGAGGTAGATTTTATCTCTAGATATACAAAAAAGATCCAGTACACTGCTTGAATTGACTGAGTGGTATGTGTAAGGATATGTGTAATTTTTAGCCTTACCTCCCAGAATTTGGAGATTACCCTTAAAAATTAAGGAGACTAGCAGCAGGCCAGCAGCATTACTTTTGCAGTCTCTATCAAGCCACTGAGGATGGTTATCAAAAAACTCCCCTGGGACTCCCTTCTTCTGGGCAAGCTCATACAAAGAGGACCCAACCTAGCGTTCACATCTCCTAGTAATACTATTGTGGACTGAGGGTACAATGCAGATATATCATCTAGAATAACTTCCAAGTCAATCCAGTATTCAGAGTTATAATACCAGGATGTGTTTGGAGGGATGTACACATTTACCAGTATTAACTCGAACTTTTCATATTCAAATTTGACAGCTAGGAAATATGAATACTTATCTTCGTTATATAGTTTCTTCCCCTGCCATTGCAACTCTTGCTTTATAAGAATGCATAGCCCACCCTTTGTTTTTTGTCTTTTGGGCTGGGGAGGTCCATCCCTGAAAGCCAGATGTACTGGTTCATCCACTTTGGTTAACCAGATTTCTTGTAAGGCTAGGGAGAAAGCTCATTAGTCTTCTATCAACAATCCCTTTCCAGCCAGCTATGTTCAGGTCATCATCTGTATGGGGTTCCTGGAGGCAAGGTGGTCTGGCTTTATTGGTTGACGAGTTGGTAAAAATTCTGGATGTGAATTTGATGTTGGAGCTAGGTCGATATCATCTATGCTTCCCATATAAACACAGTTGTTGTGAGCTTCGGTATTTCTCCTCATGGTTGCAGAACTTGTTGTTGCTCCTCTATATCTTGATTGCCAGTGTGCCTCTGCCCTTGCTCCAAGAATGATTTTTTTAAATGGCCAGGTACTCTGGCTTATATCTATAAATGTAGATTTATGCCCATTTTTGGAGGGACGTAGCTGAGGATTCATCTTGTGAGAAGATGTTGTGGGAACTTCTAAGTCAAATGAGAATGGAAGCTGGATTGTATTCTTAGAGTTTGTCGACATCACTATGTGATGAAGCCCTTTGTCTTTCAGCTGTTTCTCAGAGTCTGGGTCAGTCAGTGCAGTTACCCCACTGTCAGCCTGTGTGACACTACCTTTGTTTACTATTGAGCTAAAGGCAAATTGTTAGTTAAATATATTTTCACAAGATTGAGTGATTAGTGGAGTCAAATTAAATACTGGCTTTGCTGTAAATTGAGTTGTTATCAGAGCCTCTTTTAGATCATTCAATCTTTGAATAATATTAACTTGCTCAGGTTCCGGCAATGCACTGAATAGGTTAATCAGCATTTCTTCTGGCACATCCTCAGCACTTTCTACAGCTGTGGGTAACATAGTTTGTATCACCCCCTTGCCTTCTCAGGGTCAATTCAGCTGTTGCAGCCTCAGGCTTAGCTGTGTGAGGGCTGTTGGAGCCTGGATTTAAAGCTGGCAGCCACTCTGCATCACTATCAGAGCGAATCCACAGCGGAGCAGCTGGCTCAGGGACAGCCTAACAGCTCCGGTCTTACTCCAACACCCTCTATTCACTCTGTTGTTGTGTATTTGCAAAGTAACCTGGTTAGTCTGCAGACTGTAGTTATACTGGTCATCTCTTAGGCCTTTGATTGATTGAGTGTTTTCTTTATGAGTGTTCACATTTTTGGAAAGAAGACAAAGGCCCTTCTCTAGTTTCATTTTCTGAATTAGACATCCCATATCTATCCTTAATTATCCTCCCAAGTCCTTCTGTAGTATTTGGGTGGCTCCTAACAAACTTTGCAAAAGATTATTTCAGGCAGTCAACTTTATTTATGATAGTTGATAAAAGTTCGTAGATTGAGTTTACAGTTTGAGATATATATTCAAATAAATATTATTTATTTATCAGTACAAATACAACACAAATATAAAAAGGCAACATTAAAAATAAAAATATGGTTTTCTGCCTGCATGGTCTTCTGTGACCAAGCTTGATGTTGCGTAGGAAAGTTGCAAACATTTAAAATAAAATAGCAGAGGAATAATTAATTCCTTTCTTTCTGCTCAAAATTGGTTGCTGACGTAATTTTCACTTTCAGGTCTACAAATTTATGTTTTAGGGAGAAATAGCAATAGCACTTAGACCTATATACCACTTCAAAGTGCTTTACAGCCCTCTCTAAGTGGTTTATAGAGTCAGCATATTGCCCCCAACAATACAACTGCGGAACTTCTGGTAATTGGCAGCCAGCAGAATTAGCCTGCAATGCTGCATTCTAACCATTGCGCCACCACACCTCTTATATGTAATGTCACCAAAGGGGAAAAAAATCCTTGACACCAGCCCTCCTCTGCCCCCTCAAAAAAGAAAGAACAGCTGGGAACAAGTTTAAAAAATCCACAACCTCCTGTTTGAAAAAACCACAACCTACTACTTGATAAGATAGAAAAATGTGGCTTAGACAGCATCACCAGCAGATGGATTCCTAACTGCCTGACCAACTGCACTCATGTAGTTTTTAATGGAACTGCATCTAAATGGAGAGAAATGGGGTATCTCAAGGCTCTGTCTTAGGCCCAGTACTCTTCAATATCTTCATAAATGATTCAGACAAAGGGATAGAAGGGAAACTCATCAAATCTGCCGCTGACACCTACGTAGCTGGCAGGAATAGCCAACACTCCAGAAAATAGACTCACGATACATAAGAATCTTGACAGGCTTGAACATTGGGCCCTACCTAACAAAATAAACTTCAGTGGTGAGAAAAGTAAGGTTCTATATTTAGGCAAGACAAACCAAATGCAGAGATACAGAATAGGTTGTACCTGGCTCAATAGTAGTAACTGTGAGAGGGAGCTTGGCAGTGGTGGGATTCAGCTGGTTTGCACCAGTTCAGTAGAACTGGTAGCTAATTTTTTGTGAGTTCAGCAAACCAGCTGAATAGTGTCCATTTCAATTCCTCTAGCCCATGGGGCCTTGGCCTGGTTTTCAGGGCCTATGCATAAGGTGGCAACCCAAGCCCAAAGTGCTAGTGGGGTGCCAGAGGGTCCGGGAGGGTGCTGACATGAGGGGATGTCCTGCCTGCAGTGCCCATGTCAGCTTCCCTTTCCTGGCCAGAGTTGGAATGCCACCATATTTAAGTGCCAGTATATGCTGGTTTTCCCTGTGGTGGGCCTGGGCAACTGATGGAGAGGGACAGGCCCATTTCATTGCCAGGCACCCAGATGCCCTCACTTCCCCCAAGCATTTCTTTGCCTACCTGATTTCCAACTCTGTCGCATTTCTCTGTCATGTTTCTCGCCATCATGTGCAGAGAAACAAAAGTTTGTGGGACTAAAAAAAAGTTCAATCAATCAATTCCAACTTCACAAGATCTATGTTTTTCTGCAAGAAGTTGGAATTGATTGATTGAACTTTTTTTTTAGTCTCAGAAACTTGTTTCCCTGCACATGACGGTGAGAAACACGATGGAGAAACATGACAGAGCTGGAAATCAAGTAGGCAAAGAAATGCTTGGGGGAAACAAAGGCATCTGGGTGGTGGTGGGTGGGGCAAGCTCCGCAGCATGGCGCTGTGCTGCAATAGAGAAACAGGCAACAGAGTGGCTGGCACGAGGGAAGGAGGCTGCTTTCCCTCTTTCTTTTCCCTGCTCCTCCTCCTTCACTTGAGCCAACCGCTCCATTTCCCATTTCTCCATTGCAGTGCAGCACCCATGATCCACTTTGATAGTAGGGTGGGGGGTAATTTAACAACCGGTTCACCCAGGGTCATATTGACCTTCGCAGGAGGCTCATCCCACATGTGCAGTGGAGCTGGAGGATGGAGATGAGCCACCCCTCCCACAATGGCCAACCTCTTTCTGGGCGAACCGATTGTTAAATTATTTGAATCCCATCACTGGATCTTGCAGAACTAGTGGAAAATCACTTAAATACCAGCCAGCAGTGTGGTGCAGCTGCCAAAAATGCAGTCCTAAGCTGCATTAACAATGGGATAGACTCAAGATCATGTGAAATGTTATTACCACTTTATAATGCCTTGGTAACACCACACTTGAAATATTGCATCCAGTTTTGGTCACCACAGTATAAAAAAGTTGTTGAGACTCTGAAAAGAGTGCAGAGAGGAGAAATAAAGATAATAGGGGGCTTCATAAAACATATGAAAAATGGTTGCAGGGTACATCTATCCCAAAGGTGCTTTTCTTCCATCATGACCTGGGTGATTGAGAATGTCAATAGACTTTCAGGGTATGTCTAGTTTAATGAAATGATAGCAGTGTTCCAATTTCTAATGGGCTGTCACAAAGAAGGGGGTCAGCCTATTCCTCAAAGCACCCGAAGGCAGAACAAGAAGAATGGATGGAAACTAATGAAGGAGAGAGCCAACCTAGAACTAATGAGAAATTTCCTGACATTTAGAACAATTACTTAGTGGAATGACATACATCTAGAAGTCTACAAAAGTAGAGGTTTTTAAGAAGAAATTGTACAACCACTTGTCTCAAATGGTATAAGGTTTGATGCTTGAGCAAGGGGTTGGACTAGAAGACATCCAAGGTCTCTTCCAACTCTGTTATTCTGTTATTTTGTTAATTTCTTCCATGCAATGCCGAGTCCTCCCACCTTATCCACCTACAGTTGCCAAATCCACCTGAACGCAGAGATTTCTCCCTTCTCAATAAATGTATGTATAGAATGCCATAGTCCATAAAGGTGAAGAGGAAAAAAAGTGCAATCAACTTAATAGTTGTCAGTTGAAATAGACCTATAAAACAAGATTAATTCATTCATACCTCCTCATTTCTGTATTTTCCCAACCAATAAACTGGGTCACCAGGGAAACCTATAAATTTACCCTTAAAGAATGCAATGTAGAAACATGAAGAATAATAGTTGACAAATTGAAATAAAAACATCTTCGTAGTTAGGCTATTTTCATAATTAGTCTGCGTCCTTGGTAATTCTGCAGTTTACAAGCAAAGAAGAGAGAAATTGTTAATCCAAGAGCAATTTTTTGGCAAAAATATTGTGTTATAGCTTAAATAACATTATTTGGGCTATTCAAATATGTAACTGTTACTATTACTGTTACATAGTGACTATATTGTTACTATGTTACTATCTTTTCTTCTTTTACCAGGTAATCAACTGATACTATACATGTGTGTTCTGGCTTGCATCATTTAGCATAGGCATTCTGCCAAGAGCCACGATGGCCCAGTAGGTTAGAATGCAATACTGCAAGCTAACTCTACCCACAGTCAGGAGTTTGATCCTGACTGGCTGAGAGTGACTCAACCTTCATCCTCCTGGGAGTGGAAAAATGAAGACTCAGATTATTGGGAGCAATATGCTGACTCTGTAAACCACTTAGAGCAGGGGTCCTCAAACTTTTTAAACTGGGGGCCAATTCACGGTCCCTCAGACTGTTGGGGGGGCTGGGTGTGTGTGGCTAGGTGGTCATGTGACTGTGTGGATGTGGCTAGGTGGGCATGGGCAATTTAGCAGTCCAGTAAACAATACACACAAATTAAGCTTTAATTTGTAATGCTCCTGGGGGAGAAAAGCAGGTTAGTGAAGGGATGTGGCTGCCTTGGAGTGGGTGTGCATCTTCCTCCCTCCATCCTTCCCTCCCCCCCCTTGGCTTCCAGAACCACTCTGCCACCCAAAACCGGCCCATTTTTGGCCTCCTGAGGCCTCAGTGCGTCCCAGTTTTGGCCTCTTCAGCCTCCAAAAGGTGGTTGGGTCTGGTGGATAGGTGGGGCAATCTGGTTGGGGCAGCCTTGTGGTCCCTCGCAGGCCATATTAATGGCTTCGGCAAGCTATATCTGGCCCTCGGGCCGTAGTTTGAGGACCCCTGACTTAGAGAGTGCTATAAATCACTATGAAGTGGTATATAAGTCTAAGTGCTATTGCTATTGCTAACTGTGCACACTTCAAAAATTGATACTGAAAAAGAGTTTTAGACCAGGCATAAAGATGAAGACAGCCCAGTAAGATATTCACAAAAACAACTCAATCTTTTTTAGATTCCTTACCTGCCTGCAAAATATTGCTGCTGCTTTAAGGAATTTACTTTTTAACATTGGAAGCTATTTTTCGCAGGTTACTGGTAGTACTTAATACATTTTACTCCCAATATTGTATAGAATGTTATGATAACCTTACCAAAGTCAGTAATCATGATTGCTACTTTCTCATAGATAATGTTCAGAATCATAATAATGATGAAGTTGAGCACTGAAGCTGATACTGAAGTTGCTAATTGTGGAGTCAGGTACTTTTGTATTGTGTCTGTTCCATTGATATGCCTTGGTAGTGTTGCAGAAAATACCAGGAAAACAGAAAGTCTGTAAACAATTATACCAACAACAGATGCAAGAATGAGCAGAATCTAAAAGGAAAAGGCAAAAGATACATTCTTATTTTCTTACATACTTTCCTAAACATAACAACTACCTTCATAAGCTACCATTTTAAAAAAATCATTAAGAGACTCCCAATTAAATCCTAGGAGAAATTATATTTCTTTCTAGAATTCATCTCCTAAACTGCAAGAAAAAAAAAAACATTTTAGCACCCTGAACCTATTGCTTTTAGTTTAGTGAGAACTGTATTATAGAAACACAAAATTATTCGCCACCCATTGAAAACCACGAGACATTGGTGTAAGTGGCATCATGTCACTCACCACAGACTTATTCAAATCTATTCAACCATAGCCAAAAGTTACCACAGGAAATGACAACCTGAAACATAACTATAATTACATTGTACATGCTCTATTCTCTGTGCTCCAAAATTTGTGCTCCTACACTCAGAGGTTTGGGGTGCTCCAACACTGAAGATTTTTAAGAAGAGATTAAGAAGAGCTTAGATAACTATTTGTCTGAAATGATATAAGGTTTCTCCTCGAGCAGGGGGTTGGATTAGAAGACCTCCAAGGTTCCTTACAACTTTGTTATTCTATTATTCTGTTATGTTGTTACTCTTTTTTCTAATGTTTTTCCATTTTGAAAGTATTTTTCAATTTAGATCCCACTCACCCCCCCCCCCCACTCCCCAAACGCACATTTGAAGCTATTCTCTTGGGTATTCCACGATATTTTTCATAGTCAGCTTACATTCTCTTAACTTTTAATTGAAGCAGAAATATGGAAGATTAAAAATTATCTAACTGAAATGAAGAAGCACTTGTTATCATCCATAACAAGATACTCTGTGTGCCTTCAAGTCAGTGATTCCTGCCAACTGTCTGGAAAGGTCTCTGAAGTTTTTTTCTTTTTGAAAGTGGGTTGCCCTTGCCTGTTTCCTAGGACTGAGAAGATATGACTGGCCCAAAGTCACCCATCTGGATTTGTGCCTAAAGTGGCTCTAGAACTCATGTTTTCACAATATCTAGCATCATGCCTTAATTACTATACCAAACTGGCTATCAGAACAAGGATATTTTTTTCCTAAATATGCTTGGAAAAAGACAATTTCTCAAATCTATTTGGGAAAAGTTTCGCATTTTTGATACTGAACCACACAAATTGAGCAACAAATAAATAAGAGACAGAAATAGAGAAAAAAGGAGTATGATTTATCTTTAAAATCACCCACTTTGCATTCACTGCATGCAATAATGAGCTTAATAAAACATTTAAAAATATTTAAGAAAACACTACACTAAAATTTAAAACAGAGACTTCTAAGTACAACATTTTTCCTGAGAACAAATTGGAAGAGCAAATAGCTATTTTGCAAAGCATAACATCTGTTCATTCACTTACAAACACACAAACACAACTAAATCAGCTAATGCAAAGATTGCTGTACTGTGTTTCTAAAGAATCAATTGTATGATGCAGTTGCAATAAACTTTCCTTTTTCTGTTATAAGGTGAAAACTGAGCATTTTGTACAGAAAGCATAGAATTATATCTAATTCCAGGTCCTTGTATTATGGAAATAGCAGAACCCCCTTTATTGTACATATGTGATATGTTTAACTGCATAAAACCTTTACTGTTATGTATCTTATGGTCCATGTAATGCATGAAATTAACTGTAGTGTATATTAGAGGTGGGGACCCTTTGAGAGCTGCATGCAACAAAATTTTATTTTCACGTTTGTCAATTAGTGTACATTCAAAGTGACAATAAAGTTGTCAATAAGTCTCAGTATATCAAGAGAAATAAAGAAATGGTCTGAAATTGAGATATCAAACTGAAAAAACAAGACAAAACCCTAGAAACAATCATGAGTAGTCTAGCAATAAAAAAAATGTAGGTGTGCACATGTAGGTATATTCAGGTAGTCCTCAACCTACTATTGTTCATTTAATGACCATTCGAAGTTACAATGGCCCTAAAAAAACCCACTTATGACTATTGAATGAATGAATAAAATTTGGATGCTTGGCAACTGACTCATATTTATGACGGTTGCAGTGTCCTAGGGTCATATGATCTCCTTTTGTGAACTTCTGACAAGCAAAGACAATTGGGAAACCAGATTCACTTAACAACTATGTTACTAATTTAACAACTGTGGCAAGAAAAGTTGTAAAATGCGGCAAAACTCACTTAACAAATTTCTCATTTAACAATATAAATTTTAGCCTCAATTGTCATAAGTTGAGGACTACGTGTGTATGTGTGTGTGCGTGTATGTGTGTGTACTGTGTGTGTACATACACAGACATATATGTATACATATACACGCATACTAGTTTGTTTATGTTGGCCTTCTACATGGAGTGCTGTATTCCAAAGCAAACCTCCTATTTCAATCTGTAAAAAGAAACAATTATGCTATTACAGTAATTTTCATTTTAATAGTGATCACATAATTTTGCTCTTTCAAGGAGCTATGATAGCAGAAATCAATGCTTTCTAAATAGTATGAAGTGAACCAACAAATTTTACCCAGAATAAGACAGCACTTGCACAGAAGATGATCCGTACATACTTTCCACAGGTTGTATAAGGAACATACTCTTCTTGCTGAATAAACAAAGTTAATTGAAACAGGATTATTAGGACAAGTATATAACATGCAATTTTTCTTACATTCTAATTAATTTCTAAACTAGAAACTTTAAACCTGTCTAGTTGTTTCTTCTTTGTATCTCATTAATTGATGGAAATTAGTTTTTTTATTAACAGCAAGTTTTTTATTTCCAAACATTTATTTCATTTCTACATTAATTTATTAATTTTATTTATTACATTATAACAAAAATATGTTTTGGAATAATTATTTTTTATATGCAAATCTAGCAATCAAACAATAAGAAAAATGCAATGTGCTTTATTTTAGCACAGACCATCATTAGCAAAATGAAATTGAGTATAGTAATAATTTGCATATGACAGATACCCAAAATAATCTTTGTGTTCAGTATATTCTTGCTATAATGAAGCAATTAAGAAAAACAAAGGGTTTTTATAGCTTTAACAGAGAAAGAGAGAAAAAAAGAGAAGAAAAAGGAGAAATTGGGTTTATACATTTTTTTCACAGCAGTTTTACTTAAGTTTTTAAATATGGAGATTAAAATACAGGTAGTTCTTATTTAGCAACTGCCACATTGAGCAACCATTTGCAGTTACCATTAACCATTGATGGTAATAAACAATAGTAAAAATATCATTTTATGGCCAATACACTTATACCCAAGTTTTTGCACCTGACAACCACACCAGAATGAAAGTAAACTGGCATTGCTGCATGAGAGATATTAATCTAAATGAGATAGCAGCAATTAGAGATCTACACAGTCTCTCTGTCTCTTTCCCTCATATGTGATTTGCTTAGCAAAAGTCAGAAGAGCCCATTTTTAACTTCAAATATCATCACCACTACTGTGTATTCTGTGGTCAAAACAGGATACCATATCCATACCAGCAGTGTTACCATGGGAACTCTGCCACCAAAGAGCCTATGATCCAAGAAAACCCCAAACTTGGCATCTGAAAGAAGTTTATTGCTATGTAACATTGCATATCCAGGTGCCACTTTAACTCATATAAATAAAAAAATGTAAATGGCACATAGTTCACACAAGAAGCAAGTGGCCAACACTTTCTGTTCTACTGCTGATTTCCCATGTAATTTTAAAGGCAAGATCTGATCATTTTAGACACTGATCTAAAGGTCACACACCTGCTGCCCCCTTAATTGACACTTTTACAATGCAGATCAAGAGGCAAGGAGATGCTGCTTCTATCACTGCCATTTACCTTTCTACATAGTTAAAAGAGAAAAAATATAGTGTACTAAACTAGACTGTGGTAGAAGAAGTCAAGAGAAGAGGTTTTTTCTAAGAAGCTGCCTTTTGCTCAGTATTATTGAAACTTAATAATCCCTCTGTTGCAACATGTTTGTATATTGTACAACTATACACATGCAGCCCTGGTAATTAGAAAAGAAGAATTGAGTGAATTCATTCAAACTCTCTTTTTTAATTAATATGTTTAAAACTGTAAATACAAGTACCTGTGTAATTTCATTCACTATTATATGGTGGCATTTTGCCTCATACTCTGGACGTATTTGTTCCTCTTGCTCTAAAAACTCAACCGTGTCCCATTCATATTCTAATTCAGCCTGGCGTCGTTTCCAAAACTCCAAAAACAAACTGACTAGTCAAAGAATAAGTCAAGAAAAACAATCAATACATATTGTATGAGTGAAAGTCAAATTGTTGCCACCTGCAACAATTCCATGCCATTTTATGTACTTTTTCCCACTCTTTAAAAAAAAGATTTTTCAAAACATGTTCACTTACATCTTCCCTAGCTTGTAAACTCAATTTCCTGTAGCTTATTTTTTGAGGAGAGAAAGATGAACTAGCAATTTGATTGCAACAAGGCTTTTTCTATCAAGGATATATTGTATGTGGATTGAAGCAATTCCAGAATGGAATAGCTGGGGAATTCTGGGAGTTGAAATCTTAACAAGGTTGGACACCTTGTTCTAGGCATTTTTCATAGGAAGAGTTGCAAGTACAGGGGAAAGATTGTTACAGGATTCAGATCTGTTTTCTTCTCTCTCTTTTTAGGAGTGGCATGGAGAGCTAACCAGGGAAATTGAGAAGAGTAGATAATGTGTGTACCTTGTTAAAAAATGAAAATTATCAGTACTTTTGATCAGTGATGTCATCAAAGTAAACACACCCATGTGCTGATTACATCACCAGATCATGCCCCTAAGCAGAAGTGATGTGCGCAGCTCCCAACCTCTGGATATGACGTGCATAGCCCTCCTCCCCGGATGTGATGTGCATAATAGACCCCACGTGGTGCAGGATTCACAAGGTCATAACCCTAACTGAATATGTTGTATTGGCCTAAGCCCATCATGATAAGCATGAGTAGCCCTAACAGATAAGGGGTGGTGCAAGATCCTAGCCCTATTTTTTCAGATAAGACGTGTTGAACCGAACCCCATCAAGAAAGATGCCAAGCCTCTGGAGGTAGAAAGAACATCTGGAGAAGCGTGGCTGGAGACTGGAGGTGGGGATCCTGTCCTGAGCTCTTTGATCGTTTAAAAGAAAAGCAGCAGACTTCTGTAAGTCTTTGTGTTCTGGCTATTTGAATGGAGATTAGAGGGGGGTGTTTTTTTCTACTTCCCCCCCCCCTCGGACTAAGCGGCATTTAAATGAACTCTCTTGAAGAGAGAGAATAAAGGTTGACTCGTCACTTGAGACAGTTAATGGAGAAAGATTCTTATCACAACTGCCAGAAATGATTTCTGAGCCGCTTTTTTTAAAAAAAAACTTTTCATGACTTTTAATTCCTTTCTCCCTGCGGAAAGGGGGGCCAAGATGGTGCCCGCCCTCCTTCCTTTGTCTACTTATAAATGAAGTCTGCCGTTTGAAACTACTCTCAAAGAAAAAACCAAAAAAGGAAAAAAAATCCCTTTTGGAGTGGCTGTCTAACTCTCTCGGAGGGAAGCCGAGACTTCTTCCTGTACGTGGCTCTTCTGAACTTTGGCTATTTGATTTCTTCTTTTGGATTACCTCTGCTTTGGAACTGTGTACCTGGAGCCTTTGGTTTTGTTTGCCTTTTGAGATCAGCGCAGTTGCGAAATCCACGGACACCATCTTCTCGGGAAAAGATTTACATTTCTGAACTTAAACAAATGGCTTCAAGGAAACCGCCGACGGAGACTTCCGGTTCCGGTTGTTTTGTCCACCCTGCGCGCTCTTGGTGGGCTCCCCTCGGCTGGGGGGGGGCACAGGGTGCCTTGAAGGGGCACCCTGCGTAGGGGCGGCTAGCTGGGGGTCCCCTGCATTGGCGGCGGCCACGAGGGGGCTCCTTGCATTGCCCTAGGAGCCGGGAGGTGAAAGGGGGTGCGCGATGGAGCTTTTATGCTCCCGTGCGCTTTCGCATCGAGACGGCTGGACAATCCTGACAATTTGAAGACTACAGCTGCATTGTGGTGAGATGGGAACTCTCCCCGATTCCCTTTTTGACATTTAAATGAAGGATTGTCAGCTTTCTGGAGGATTTTTGATCCCTTCCTGGGAAGTGTGATTGGAGGGAGGGGGATTTCCTCCCCCCTCGGAAAAGCGGCTTTGGACTGCTCTCCACTCTCAGAGGAAAGAGGGAGAGTTTTAAAATGAAATCACACTCATTATAGGCAAGTAGATGAATGCCTTGCTGCAATTGTGAGAGATAAGTGATGATCTGACCCTTTTAAAGAAAACTTTGAAAACTTTTGGTTTGTTGCTTTCTGATCCCGGTGCTGGCGAAGCAAGATGGCACACTTTCGTTGTCTCTATGCACTTTGAAATTTGACTCCACCTATGGAAATTGCTGTCTTTGTGTCTTTGCCTCCGTGACACTCAGAAATATCTCTTGTTACACTGTATCCTGGACTTGGAACAACTGATTTTATTGTCTGGATTTGAACTATAGAAAAGGTCTCCATTTCTGTCTGGACTGTCTGCCTCGTGTTCTCTCTTGGCTATCCCCTTTTATAGCTGCCATTTTATTGTATGGACATAGACACCTCTGAGTTCTCTTTATTAAAATGGCTCCGAAGAGACCACCACCTGGGAAACCTGGTTTTGCTGGGTCTGCTCCAACATCTTCAACATCCAGCCCAAGCGGACAACAGACATTAACATCGCTATTACAACCTAAAGCTCCCGAGGAGGAGTTAACTCATCAGTTGCTCCAAAAGCTCTTAAAGGGGCAGGAGGATTTGAAAAATCAATTGAAAGAAATGAATGAACAGCTCAGAGAGAATCAAAACCAAACGGCTCAAAATAAACAGAGACTGGAAGTCTTGGAGGAGGGGACGGCTGAGATGAGGGGGGAGGTGAGGGGGGTCCAGAGAGGAAACCTAGAACTTGAGAACCACATGATAAAAATGGAATTTGAAAGGATGTCTTTTTTCCTTAGATTTCAAAACGTAATTGAGACTGATAATGAAGATCTGAGGGAGATCATGACAAAAATGTTGGCTGAATATATTAAAAAAGACAGACAGCAGTTAGGATGGGATATTGACCTGGTCTATAGAGTTAATTCAGTTTATGCTAGAACACACAATGTTCCAAGAGAGGTTCACATTAAATTTCTTAGAAAGGCTACAAGAGATGAGATTCTGGGTGCACAAAGGGGGCAAATGTTAAAATACAAGGATAGAGAGATAGCCATCCTGAAACAAATCCCAAAGAAAGTAAGAGATAAAAGAAAAAAATATGCGCTATTAGCGAAAAAAATATTTGAAAAAGGATTTTGGTTTCGGTGGCTTTTGCCAGAAGGTATGCTGATATTCTGGGAGGGCGGTAGAGTTAGAATTAATACAACTATGGAGGCGGAGGCCTTCATGGAAAAAAACAAAGCTCTCCTAGATAAAGCTGACGATACTACACAAGACACGGGAGGTGCCAAGGCTTTGCTGGCAGGCGCGGGGGGAGGAGGCAACATTGAGAAAACTCAGATCACAGAAGTGAGTTAGAAAAATAATACAATTGCTGATATAGGGAATCTTTTCTGTTCGATACAAAATAGATTGAAATTATTGAAAGATACAAGGTAAAAATAAGCTGTCAAAATTTAGCTAAGCAATAATAATTTTGTTTATTAATATGTAAAAGTTATGAGAATTGGGGGGAGTACCATTTCCTGCATAATGTAGCTGTCAAAATTTGTAACCATATCCATTACCCTTTTCCTCAAAATTTTGTAAAACTAATAAAAAACTTTATTACAAAAAAAAAGGAAAGGGGGCAAAGTGAGTTGAGAAAAGAAATGTCAGAGGTTAAAGAGGAACTCAGAGAGGTTAAACAACACACTGCTGGAAATAAACAGAGAATTTTGGTGTTAAAAGAGGGAGAAGCAGGGCTAGGGGAAGAAGTTAAAACAATACGAAAGGGAAATATAGACATGGAAAATTTTCTGACAAAAATAGAATTTGAAAGAATGTCCTTTTTTCTTAGATTTCAGAACCTACCAGAGACAGAAACTGAAGATGTTAAGGATATTATGAGTACAATCCTAGCAGATTACATTAAGAGAGATAAAAAACAATTATGGTGAGACATGGATCTAGTATATAGGATAAATTCAGCATATGCTAGAAGTCACAACGTTCCAAGGGAGGTACATGTTAAATTTCTCAGGAGAACCACAAGAGATGAAGTGCTTGGGACCCAAATTGAAATATAAAGAGGAAGAAATCACCATTCTTAAGCAGATTCCAAAAAAATAAGAGAGAGAAGGAGGAAGTATTCCTCCTTATCAAAAAAAAAATTATATAATAAAGGAGTCTGGTTTAGATGGTTGTTACCAGAGGGAATGTTGGTCTTCTGGGAGGGAAACAGGATCAGAATTAATACAGTTCAGGAGGCAGAAGCCTTCATTAAAAAGAATCTTTCCTTCCCAGAGGAGGAATACAGCGAGAGTAGCGAAAAGGACAGTAAAGAAGGAGGGGGCGCTGAGGCTTCTCCTGGGGGCAGGGAAGAAGGAGCAATATCGAAAAGGCTCACAAAAATAAAAGTATTTGAAATAATAGCAATTGGTGATATTCCAGAAAGTGACAAAGAAAAATGAATGAACACATGGTTGACAATATAGAATGAGATCTTATCTAGTGCTTTCTTTTATATTCTGTTTTTAAGATTGTTAAATCTGTGAGTTTCTTGGAGGGATTTCTACCATTAGTGTGGAAGCTGCCCAAAAAAATTGTATATCCCCTTACCTTTTCCCATATATTCATAAAAACCAATAAAACTTTGTTTAAAAAAAAAGAAAGAAAGATGCCAAGCCTCTGGGTACATGATTAGCTTAACCCAAGACTAATTCTATGGACATTCAAGGGAGAAGGGGTGTTGTGAAATCAAAAAAATGTTTTTTATTTCTAATTATTCTAGCCTAATGATTAATTTTAAAATTAAAATTAGTTTTAATTTTTGTGGAGTTTTAAAATCAATGCCTATGGTTTTAATTTTTGTGGAGTTTTAAAATCAATGCCTCAAAAGCTGTGGGGAAAAAGGAGCACCTAGGGCCTGCATTTAACCCCACTTTTTTTCTGAAAGCTATTTATTTCTAGGCAATGATGGTTTTAATTTTTGTGGAGACAGGGCCTGCATTTAACCCCACTTTTTTTTCTAAAAGGTATTTATTTCCAGGCAGTTTTAAAAACATTTCCTTGAAGGTAGGAGAAAAAACACAGCCCCTTTAAAACCCCGCAGCTGTTTTTTACCTTTGTAAAATTTAAAGACACATATTTTGCGAATTGCACCCTCAAATCCTCATGTAACCATTTGAAGCCCACCTACAGGAAAAGACAATGAATATTAACAGGAATTAAAATATTCACAAGAGGCAAGCAGCCAGGCAGCATGGAGGGGTTAAGCCTTGTTCAGGCATGCCTGGGACATGCCCAGGCATGTCATACCCACCCATCCACCCCCTGTCATTCTGGGCATGCGCAAGAGGCATGTCAGGGACATGCCTGGGCATGTCATCCCACCACCACCACCATGATTCTGGGCATGCACAAGGCTCAAGGACTTGTCATTACAAGAGCTGGGTAGTTTGTGCAGGTAGTCCTTAATTCCAGCAGTCTCTTGAAGATGGCAACCTCAGATGGATATTTGTTTGATGTAAATTTGACCCCCAAACCTCCCAAGTGTGCGCATAGAATAAGAAAAAAACCTGAGCTACATGGCTACATTGAAGAGAAGGAACTTACAAAGCCTTGTTATTGCAGCTTCTGAAAAATATCAAATGGTAAGTAATATAAAAATTAAGAAAACAGTATTTGATTAGTTGAAACAGCCAATCGAATTCTACCTTATTTCCTGGTTTAGAAACAGTGGAGCCTCAAAATGTCAGCATGCCACAGGTTCTGAAAGCGTGTGTTATTAAAATATTACACCATTGTTTAATGGGCTGTTTAAAATCAGAAGATAATGTGGACAGTAACAGTGAAACAGAGCTTATTAACAATTTATGTATTAGACTTTCTATGCCGCATGTTCTCTGGATCATCATCAGTATTTCTGACAAAGTGAATACATTATATTTGTATTGGATTCCCTTGGTGAGCTCAAGACATTCATACAGTGTATCAAGAAGAGCAGCAAACCAATTTGTACCCATATCCATTACCCTTATCCTTAAAATTTTATAAAACCAATAAAACTTTTTTTCAACAAAAAAAAAGAAGAGCAGTAAACCACTGTCATTAATGTCAAAAATTGAAGATGAATTGCTATCGTCTCTGAAGAGGTTCATATGCCAGAATGTAACAGAAATTAATAGCAAGAAACTGTTAAAGCTATGAAATTTATAATAAAATGTGCTTTACAAATCACATGAAAGATGTATTATGGTTTTTTTTTCTTTTGCTGACTCTCCTGTTTAACCTTGTCAGATGTTAAACACAGAGATACAGTTTAATCAAAGCTCATGTGATATTATTCATTTGGGATTTCCTGATGCTGGGGGGGGGGGGCTGGCCAGTGTTTGCAAAAGTTGTGAAGAACTCACCAACTCTGATGTGATTAATTTGTGACATTATCTACTATTCAAATGCATCTTCCTGGGTAGGCAAGGTGGACAGTTTTGCAAAAGGTGTGAAGAACTCCCCGTTTCGGATGTGATTAATTTGTGATGTCACCAACATGTATAAAAGTCAGGTCCATACTTGTCCAGTCATGTTTGCTGGTTTCTGGCATATCCATACCTCTGGAGCCATTTGATCTGCTCAGAAGACTCCTATTCAGAATGGAAGCTACTATTGTAAGTAATTTTATGCCTAATTTTGAAACACTTAGATGCAAAATGGTTTTTATAGTATTCTTGTCTGCTTGCTTGCTTGCTTGTTTGTTTGATTATTTTCTTTCACTATAATGAATTGACAGACTCAGAATGTTTCAGGGGAACTACAATTGTAAGTAGTTTTATGGCTATTTTTTTTGAAACACTGACCCCTCTTAGATGTAAAATGTGTTTATAACATTCTTGTTTGCTTGCTTGCTTGTTTAACTGTTTTTTTTCCCACTAGACTGAATTGAAAGACTCAGAATGTTTGAGGGAATATGAAGTGGCCTAACCGTATCTTTAATTTCCAACACTTCTGGCCGGTATTTTAATCCCTGGGGATAGATTTTTTAGATTGCTTTTAATTTTTGTTTTAGAACGGTTTTATATTGTTTTGTTTTATGGGTATCCGATATTGTATTTTGTATGTGGTTTTTAGCGGTGTGTTGTACATCGCCCCGAGTCACTTTGGGGAGAGGGAGCGGTTTATAAATGTAATAAATAATAATAATAATAAAGTATTTGTATTTCATACTTTCATACATTTAGATTCTTATAAACATTTCTGCAACAATTCTGGCCATTGGGGTTTTTCTTTTCCTTCAGAATTGGAGAATGACCAGCCATTCGTGGATCTCACTATTCCCGCAGAGCACCAGGGGCCCCAGCATGACATGACCCCTCAGCCTTCCACAAGCCACACAACACAAATGATGTCTAGCATTTTATCCAACTACAAAACTATTAATATTATTTTTTAGAAACTAAAGGTGTGTGTGTGTGTGTGTGTGTGTGTGTGTGTTGGTATTACTTTATTAGGAATGTTGGTGATAATTTTTTGTTTGTTTCTTTATTTGTTTAACCAAAGTCAGCCTGCAAAAAAGCAAAAAATGCATGGCGATGAAGTTCCTGCATCCCCAGCAGACAGTGTTAGTTGTGATTCTATGATTGTCTCTCATAGACAATCATAGAAGATATATGTCATTCTATGCCCCAGTTACAAGCCCGTAGCTCTGCAAACTCAGAATATGAACGATGTTTCTCTGGATATGGTGCCAATGTGGGAGAACCCTATCTGAAATTTCAGAGCTATGGAATACTATCATCGATATAGATTTGTTAATCTTGACTAAATTCAGTCTTTTGTCATTGCTATAGAGGTTATTCATAATGTGTTACAGATTCTTTTGAATAATGTTGCTATGAACATAGGCCCAAATGATTTTGTTCAATTCCATTTGGATGCAGAGGAGTTAAATCATCCTCTCTTTTCTCTTAGGAGGCATGTGGATGATATAAATGCTGATGATTTTCTGACCAGTGTTGAAAAGCTGCTTGAAAGTAAGGCAGAGATATTGTGTGTGTGGGGGGGGGGGGGAGGGTAATTTACAATTAGTGGTTACCATCATGAAGAACAAGGAGGGGGGAGGGCTTAGGAAGTAATTATTATATCTCAACCTTAATTTGACTATAATTGTTTTTACATCCTTTTATATATAATATTCAAAATCTAGAATAGGATTATATGATAACATTCTATTAAATCATCCTAAAATCATCCAATCACAATACATCTTTATAACATATTCTAGATAAAGCTTTTAAACCTCCTCTCATAATCTCCATGTGTTGTTTATATAAAATTTCATATTATCAAACTAATATATCTATATGTATTGTTATCATTATTAATCATTATTTAATTATAGCTATTGTCGCTTCATTTTATACATACTACTAGTAAACTAAATTTAGCTTAGTTTTTATTATACATTTTCATTGCATCAACCTGTATCTTTCCAGTAATAGTACGGTCTTATATCTCTTGCCATTTGTAGCATTAATGATCTAGTTACTTTCTTAATAAATCTTGTATAAACTTCTCTTGGCAACTTGTTGTTCCTTTCGTATCTCATAAAAGCTTGAAACCCAACATCTGTTTTTTCCATCAGTTTATCTTTGGTTATCGCTAGTGCTTCTGTCAAGATCTCTCTCCTTATCTCTGTCAATTTTTCTCTCTTTTCTTCTTCTGTGCTTTGAAGTCTGGGGTAGAGTTCCAATCCATCTATCGCCCCTTTCCATATTCCGCTGTTGCCATTACCAACCACACTCACTTTGTTGTCAGTATCTACAGTTTTCTTATCTCTTTGCTCATTTTTTTCTTCCATCTTTTGAACTCCATTTTCTTCATTTGGTAAACATCCTCAGTTTCTCCATCAGATTTTTCTGTTTTGTATTCCATATTCTCCAATCTCTTTTCAATTCTCTCTGTCACAACTAATAGATTTTGAATTTAAAACATAATCATTTGCAATGTTAGTTTCTTTTTCCTGCTGAGCCATTCTTTCAATTTTGCAGACACTGCCACTATAGGGTTCAAGGCTATTTTAATAAACTTCAAACAGGTTAATTTATTATCTTTCAAGTCAAAATGTTGTCTTCCCTCCAATAGCTAATGATAGAACTCCCAAAAGGCACCTGTATAAACAACTTGTGCTCTTCCTACTATCATTGTCAGTAAACAAACTGAAAGAACCTTGAAACTCAAGTGATCAAAGAGAAAGAAGAAAAAACAATGTATCCAGCCTCCAGCCTCTAAGTGGCAGTGTAACTGCTTTTCCTCCTGTTGTTACAACCCTCTTTATAATCCTTCTTATTATCATCTTTATATTCCAAGCTTAATAAAGAAAAAAAAACCCTTAAATGGAGATAAAAAAGAATCCAATCAAGTATTATAAAAAAGGAGAATTTTAATCCATAGGTGTAAGCAAAAGTGAAAAAGAAGAAAGAATTAATACATTCAGTTTAAAAAAATAGGGAGTCTTTGCAAAAGTTCCATCCGTGAAAGAAAAAAAATTAGAAACAGGATAACACACTAAGTTCAATGCAGATCAATCTCGCCACTTACAGTCTTCTGTCTTCAATCTTAACAACTTAATTTTTTTGGGGGGGGGGTAGTCTCTTCCTCTAATAATCAAATTTCCTCACCAATTTTGACACACTTTCTCTTTCTGCTTTCTTCCCATTCCAGAACTGTCCCAACTTCAGCAGCTTCATTAGCTGCACTTCTGTCGCTGGAAAAAAAGGTTATTCCTGGATCTTTCAGGGACTTTGTGGTGTCCCTGAGATCAGCAGGAGGTGCCCTTCTCAATCACTCTCTCTACGGGACAGTTTAGGTCCAAATGGACCGTCCAGCGGCAGAAATATCGACTGTGATCTCGGAGCACCAAGATCGCACATTGTGCCATCGCGACATCAGCTCTCTTCCCCTATGTGGGATTTGTTACGGTGTTAGATGCCAGGAGCAGTTTGTAAATAAATTTATAAATCATAAGTTTAAAGGATGTATTTTTATAGCTCACAGCACCAAAGTTTATGATGGGTACCTAGTACTGAGACAGCTGATCCGTGAAAAGGTTAGGGTTCAATTTATAAGTCGGGGGGGGGGGGACTTCTGTGTATTACCCTTCCAGATTATAAGATTCGGTTTATTGATAGCCTCTCATTTTTACCCCTTAAATTCAGCAAGTTACCCAAAGCTATGGGGTTTCAAGGCAGTAAAGGATATTTCCCCCACTTGTTCAATACAATGGTCAATCAAGACTACGTGGGACCACTCCCTGAAACCAAGTATTACAGCCCAGAAACCATGATGCCCGGGAGAGAAAAGAATTCCTGAAATGGCACGCTGCTAATAGAGGTACTGTGTTTAAACTAAAGAAGGCTCTGGCTTACTATTGCAGACAGGATGTAGATATATTAAGAGATGCCTTATTCGATTTAGGGATCAGGTGATGAAAATGAACGTGAGTGCCACAGCGGGGTCGGGGGCGGATATTGTTGAGGAGATTCAATGCATTGACCCCTTCCAATATATCACATTGGCATCTGTCTGCATGGCACAGTACCTGTTCATGTATTTGAAAAGCAATACCATTGCTTTAGATCCTTTGGACAGTTATCACAAGACACAGAAAAGGTATTCAGCTCCAGCGATTCAATGGATGTTGCATATAGAACACACTGAGAATCTCAATATTCAGCATGCTCTGAAGGGCAGCAGAAAGCAAGTAGGCAAATATTTTGGGGTGGTTTTGCTGTCATAAGTGGAACCCCCACAGCTTTTGAATTTCACGTTTGTTTTTTTCATGGGTGCCCTGTCTGCTACTCTGAAAAAGGCTTCAACAAATTACTTGATTCAACATATGGTAGCCTGCACAACTATACTAGAATTAAAGAAGAGTACCTCAGGGCACAGGGTTATGCTGTGCGCTGCATCTGGGAACATGAATGGCGGGCCATGGTGGAGGATGACACCTCTTTGAAGCAGTTTCTAGTTGAGAATAAGCTCCCAACTCCTTTGAATCCTCGAGATGCTATTTTTGGTGGTAGAACAAATGCTACATGCCTGTACTACAAACCAAAACCTGGTGAACAAATCTTATACTACGATTTTACCAGTTTGTACCCTTTTGTGAATAAGACCAAGGAGTACCCAATTGGGCACCCACAAATCATCTATCAAAACTTTGGGGACATAAAGCAATATTTTGGGTTAGCCAAAGTCAAAGTGTACCCGCCAAGGAATCTCTATTTCCCAGTCCTACCTCACAAATCAGGGGGGAAATTAATGTTTAGTTTGTGAACAACCTGCACAGAAAAACTGCAAACCTCCCTTTGTAAACACAGTGATGAGGAAAGAGCTCTGACTGGGACATGGTGTACTGTTGAATTGAATGTAGCCTTAGAAAAAGGTTACAGAATTGTTGAAATCTACGAGATCTGGCATTTTGAAAGAACGTCAAATGAGCTATTTTCAGGATATATGAACACGCATCTCAGACAGAAACAGGAGGCCAGGGGTTACCCTGACTGGTGCAAAACACATCAGGATAAAGAGCAATATATTCAGGATTATGAAAAGATGGAAGGCGTCCGCTTACAACATGACCACATTGAAGTAAATCTTGCTGAAAGACAAATTGCCAAACTCTTTTTAAATTTGCTGTGGGGCAAGTTTGGCCAGAGCACCAATCACCTGACCACATCCATGGTGGCAAACCCTGAGGATTTATTCAAATATCTTTTTGTACCCTTTTATGATGTTTCCTCATGTGAGTTTGTGAATACAGAGACAGCCATCATGATGTGGAAAACAGCCAAGAACCAACCCACCAAATCCACATGCACTAATGTATTCATTGCCAGCTTTACAACAGCTTATGCATGGCTGGAATTATACAGCCTACTGGAGGGGCTGGGTCATAGATGTCTGTACCATGACACCAATTCAGTCATCTTTGTAAGTAGAGGGGGGGCATGGATGCCCCCTTTGGGTGATTATTTAGGACAACTGACAAGTGAAATTCCACCAAACACTATGATAACAGAGTTCGTTGCGGCCGGCCCCAAAACTTATGCTTATGCTTTGTCCAATGGTGAAGCGGTGGTAAAGGTGAAGGGAATCATGGTAAATTGTGGTAATAGCAGTAAAGTTAATTTTGACAACTTGAAAGATTTGGTAGATGATTATTGTCTGATGCAGAGAGAAAAAAAGAGATCAGGGTAGAACAGTTGGGGATTGTCAGGGTTAAGAAACAGTGGATCCTAGAAACGCGGGTCCTCCGAAAAACTCTAAAAGTACTGTATAATAAAAGGTTATTAAAGAGTGAGTATTACTGTACACTGCCTTATGGTTATTAAGGATTATGGAAAATATTGCACAATTTGTACATTCTTTCTCCTGTATTATAAGTGGACCATCCAGTTCTGGCAAATCTTTTTTTTATCAAACAAATGTTAGAACACGGCGATGTGGCATTGTCTCAAAGGCCTCAAAATATTGTATGGTTTATAGCTGTTGGAAACCTCTGTACAAAGAACTGCTTAATAAATTCCCTTATATTAAGTTTATGGAAGGTCTTCCGTCTTCTTTTGAAGATGCTGATTTGTTTCCATCAAATCAAATCACTCTAGCAGTGATAGATGATCTCATGGCATTTGCTGGTAACAGCGACCAAATAGAGAAGGCTTTTACACAGTACGTTCATCACAGAAACCTGAGCATTATTCTCATACTACAAAACCTGTTTTTCAAGGTAAGAAAATGAGAGCAATAGCTCTGAATTCCAAATATTTGGTTTCATTCAGGAGGGAGGCGCGGGAGCGGGAACAGAACAGCCACTCAAGCAACCCTCTTCTCCACCTGTACAGAGCGCCATTCACTGGCATTTCAAAGGCCCCAAGCCGTGGGAGCCGGACGGCAGCAAACAGGCATTCATGCAGCTTGGCGATACCCCTAGGTCAGTGAATGGCACTCTGCACGGCTGGAAAGGGGGTTTGCCAAGTGGCTGTTGTGGCCAGCTCTTTGGGAGCTCACTCGCAAGAGAGCAGTCGCCCGGCAACCCCCCTCTTCAGCTGGGCACAGTGCTGCTCACCAACCTAGCGGTATCTGAAAGCCACCAAGCAACGTGATCACATTTCCCCCTCCCCCCGGTTCCCGCGGCTTGGTATCTTAAGGATACCGCTAGGTTGGTGAGTGGTGCTCTGCCTGGTCGGAGGTGGGGGGGTTGTCCAGGGGGCTTATTTGTGGGGGAGAGCTTATATTTTTGCCCAACATTAAAATGTGGCATGACCTTATTATCAGGACATGTCATATTTTCAGGGAAACATGGTAATAATGACCTGGTAGGGGCAATAGCAGAAATAGCACTGAACACCCTAAAAGAAAACTTTCCTCTGAAACCTTCACAATTCCAGTCTCTAAAAAGAAGGAAAGGTGTCATTAAAAAGTTGAGTGATAGAAAGGTTTCACTCAAAAAGAAGAAGCAGATCATACTTCAGTCAGGGGGTTTTATTACTAGGGAGAACTATTCCGCTGTTGACTAGCTGGATAAACCATGGACCATGCCAAGAAAATGTATCTGGTGTTGCATCATCAGATGGAGCAGCTACAGGGCAGGACGCCTACTATTAAGCTCTACAATTATGCACTGCAGAGGTATCTAAGACTGATCATGCAAAATTAGTCTGAAAAGGACAAACTGAATCTCATTTATCCGCCGGGAGAACTTGGCCACTTCCAACATTACCAGAACAGCCACCACAGCCATCTCCGCGGGACACAGCGATGGATGAGATCCTAAGTGGTGTGAGCGCCCGTTACAGGAAAAATGCAGAACTTGCTGAACAAAATGAAACAGCACCAGGACATCTCAACCCGGGCTGATTGCGGTACCTTTTTATACAAAGGTGTCCTTATTCCTGATACTAATATTTTAGACTTGGTGAAAGGTGCCTCACAACACCGAGCCCCTACTGAGAAGTGGAAACCCAAAGGACGACATAATTTTATGAATGCTATGGCTGAGGTGAATGTTCCAACTTCTATATTGGGGTCTACAGCCGTTAAAGAGCAAATAGAAAAGTTGAAAGGTTTAGGTTTATTTGGATTTATATGCCGCCCTTCTCCAAAAGGACTCAGGGCGGCGTACAACATTAAAAACACATCACAAAAGTTAAAAAAAGATTAAACCCATTTCCAAAAAGACCAAACCATTTTTTTTTAAAAAGAAACAATACATTTAAAATAAATTAACATTAACAGGCCAGGCCGGCTTGCTGGAAAAGCCAACTTTTTAGGGCGCGTCGGAAGGACCGGAGGTCAGGGATTATGCTGAGCTCCGGGGGCAGCTCATTCCAGAGGGAAGTCGCTCCCACAGAGAAGGCTCTCCCCCTGGGGGTCACCAGCCGACACTGCTTGGCCGACGGCACCCTGAGGAGGCCAACTCTGTGGGATCGTACTGGACAGTGGGAGGCTACTGGTGGCAGTAGGTGGTCTCGCAGGTACCCTGGGCCTAAGCCATGGAGCGCTTTAAAGGTCATAATTAATACCTTGAATCGCACCCGGAAAACAACCAGCAACCAGTGCAGGCCATCTAAAAGGGGTGTGACATGGGAGCACCTAGGTACCCCCATGACAACCCACGCGGCCGCATTCTGGACCAGCTGAAGCCTCCGGGTGCTCTTCAAGGGCAGCCCCATGTAGAGAGCATTGCAGTAGTCCAGGCGAGAAAGGACGAGGGCATGAGTGACTGTGCACAGAGCATCCCGATCCAGGAAGGGGCGCAACTGGCGTACCAGGCGAACCTGATAAAAGGCCCCCCTGGTCACGGCCATCAGGTGTTCTTCTAAACTAAGCCGCGTATCCAGGAGGACTCCCAGATTGCGAGCCTTCTCTGAGGGGGCTAAAATTTCTCCCCCTATCATCAAAGATGGAACAAGATGTACAAATCGGGATGACGGGAACCACAGCCACTCAGTCTTGGAGGGATTGAGCTTGAGTCTTTTCCTCCCCATCCAGATCCGCACAGCCTCCAGGCATCGGGACATCACGTTGAGGGCATCGTTTGGGTGGTTTGGGGTAGAGATGAAAAGTTGGGTATCATCAGCATATTGATGATACCGTACCCCAAAACCACGGATGATCTCGCCCAGCGGTTTCATGTATATGTTGAACAGGAGGGGTGAGAGAACCGATCCCTGGGGCACCCCACAAGTGACGCGCCTGGGGGTCGATCTCTGCCCTCCAGTCAACACAAACTGCAACCGATCCGACAGGTAGGAGGAGAACCAACGTAAAACGGTGCCCCCCACTCCCAACCCCCCGAGTTGTTGCAGTAGGATACCATGGTTGATGGTATCGAAAGCCGCCGAGAGGACCAGGACAGAGGAACAGCCCCTGTCCCGGGCCCGCCAGAGATCATTGACCAACGCGACCAATGTCGTCTCCGTGCTGTACCCGGGCCTGAAACCCGACTGAAACGGATCCAGGTAGACAGCTTCATCCAGGTACTGGGGAAGCTGACGTGCTACCACACTCTCGACAACCTTCGCTACAAAGCGAAGGTTGGAGACCGGACGATAGTTGGCTAAAGAAGCTGGGTCCAGGGAAGGCTTCTTGAGGAGGGGCCTCACCACCGCCTCCTTCAAGGCGGTGGGAAAGAACCCCTCTCTCAATGAAGCGTTGCTAATCGCCTGGAGCCAGCCTCGTGTCACCTCCCGGGAAGCTGAAACTAACCAAGAGGGACACGGGTCCAGCACACAAGTGGCAGCACTGAGTCTCCCCATAATCCTGTCCATGCCTTCGGGGGTCACAGGGTCAAACCCATCCCAGATAGTCTCCTCAAGATTCATCCCCGTCAGCTCACCCGAATCTACCCAGTCAGAGTCCAAGCCTGTCCGGATCTGAGCGATTTTATCCTGCAGATACTGAACAAATTCTTCAGCCCTACCCTGCAAGGGGTCTTCCCCAGTTCCTTGGTTAAGTAAGGAGCAGGTGACCCTAAACAGAGCGGTTGGGCGGTTATCTGCGGACGTGATAAGAGCGGAAAAATATTGCCGTTTTGCCGCTTCTATCGCCACTAAGTAGGATTTAATATAAATTCTTACTAGTAAGAAAGATACTCTGGCTGTTAAGGCTGAAACTGCTGCTAGCCCTGTCTCTGTTATGACAGCACCTTTTGGGGCTCAGAAGCCTATGTTTACAGGCACCCCCTCTAGCCCTTGGACATTAAATCCTAGAAGTAGGCTCAGGTGTGGTGACTGGCTCAATTTGTAAAATGAATAAAAACACAGTGATACAAGTAAAAATGTTTAAGTCTTTTTCTTTATTTTACAGTAGGGCAAGCATGCCTGCAATGCACTGGTGACAGTTACAGGTTCCAAGCCCCATCCTCACCTTTATAGGTTTTACAAACAGCTTTACCATTTGATCATTTTTAATATCGGCATTGGAGTACATCTTTAAAATATTTTCATAGGTCACTCCTTTAGTACGTTTCAGTAGAAAAAACACACAGTGTTGTCCGCAGGTCACAGCACTGGGGTGTTGCAGTTGCCATTGGTGAAATGTGTACTTCTCAGTTTGCTGCTCTAAAAATTTCACTATGGAGCCAGGAAAGTCAAGGCTATCCGGAGGTCTTCCATAAGAATTAAAAAATTCATCATATCCGAGAGATGGGAAGTAGAGGGCCAGCCAGTATTCACCAGGAAGAGTGTGAGGATAAATATTTACGATTAATCCAAAAGGTATTTTGAAGATTTGTCTCTGGGGTAATAGGTCACAAGGGTAGACCCCTAGAAAGGCAGTATTTCCAGAGAGCAAGTGGAGGAGTTGCTGTGTGCCCATACTCACATATAATAAAAAAGTACATTCCTTGTGTGACTTATTTCAGTAAGTTTTTCAAAGATTGCATAGAGAATCATGTTGATGGTGTTGGGGAGGGGCTGTGCAAATCTAATTTCGGCTCTGAGGTTACCATTCCTGATGAAAGAATAGTGCTCAGAGCACCCCTGATCAGGACTCAAGTCAAAACAATACAAAGTATACCCTCGGTTAAACTCTTCCCGGCTGATCGACATCAGCCTGTCTTTCATGCCTTTGCCTGTTGCTTGCACCATCTGCATGTACTCTCTCACAAAAGGACCATGCTCATAATCAAACTGAAGAGGCTTTGAAAGGATCTGTTCGCCATCACAATGAAGGGCGCAAAAATTGACATTGCAGTGTTGAAAATGGAACGGGTTTCTTTCATAATCCCCACTAAAAGTTGCATTGTCCACAAACCCAATCAATAATTGTTTAAGCAACTGCCTCAGAAATAGATTTTCCTTATTATACAAAAGACTACCTGCAGGAATGCTGTAAACCTTCATCCCCACTCGATCAATGGGATATTTGGCATTGGAGATAAGCAAAGCTTCTGCATGGCCAAGACGCACTCCCGTTTTACAAAGAGAGAAGCCGCCAGGAGTTGCACTTTGTAATTCTCATTGCCATCCTTCATCATGCAAAATTCATTTCTGCTTCTTGTGAGTTTGACTTTTACATCAACGCCATTAATTAGCATTCTGTCTTGAAAAACAGATCACTATGCAGAGGCCCAAGCAGGTCCCATTTACGACTACCGGCCGTGTGTCTTGCTCTCGCTTTGAAACCAGAGTTCCCAGCTGCTGTCAGTAGGGTACTCTCCATGAGGTCCGAGTCATCTTTGTAAAAAACCACAGAAGTAAATTGGGTACACAGCGCATCACCACCAAAGTTGAGAATCAGTTCAATTACGGCCCGATTAGAATAGCAATGATGACTCTGTGTAATGAGCCGATCTCCCAAGGTAACATCCAGCTGGTTAAACAGTGATGCTATGGGATAGTTGGTCAGGGCCACCCTTGCCCCATCATCAATATCTGACTCATCAGCCTTTACAATCTTGTAACTCACATACAGCAGGGTGTTGTTTAAATCTGTGTAATACTCACCATGCCCCATGATGAAAAATTCCAGGGGGACATTGGACATTAATGCTGATAAAGGAGGGATCTTGACATAGGTACTGTTTTCAATACTGGTCTGTGTAGGTGCCAGTTGAAAAAGATCTGGTTCAGATTTAACACATTCCTCTGAAGCAGGATGAATAAATGACATACTGTATTAGAATATGTTTCCTCTTCTGCGCACGTCTCCTCTTGGTATGATGGGGCTTTTTCACAAGTCTTCTCTTTTTAAACGGAATAGGCAGGCCCAATACATAATTCTTCCTGGCTATGACCAGCCCTGGTCCATCCTGCCCACTCTCAACAGCATGGCATACAAGATGCCCCGCAACATTTCTGGCAATGTTTTTGGCAGCAGACTTCACATGTGGCTTAATGATTTCTAATCCTCGCCTCAAAAAAGTTTTCATTGCTTTTCAAAAAAGTCCATGGAACAACCCACCTAAACCAATCCCGTACATAATGGGAGCTCCTCAGAAGCCTGGAAGGCCTCCCCCAGCTTGTGCCCTGTAATAAGCCATGTAGTCTTGAGGTCTCCCATGCTCCTTGATTACAACCATCCTTCACTTTTCCTAGGCCTAAAATGAAGCTTGACAATCACCTTCCCGTGATAAAAATGCACATTTTTGTTCTGGTCGGTTTTGATTTCTATAGTAACAGTATCGATGTGATGTTTGTTGACTGGCACATAATGTGGACAGTCATAGGTCATTGTTACGAAATCATTGTCTTGCCCCCACACAGGCACACAGTGTAGTAATGGCACATAGAAGTCACCTACTATCTGGAGCTCTACAATGTCTGTGTAAACATATAAGGTGCTGAATCCAGGGAACATACCTAACAGATGTCCAAGTTCTCCGCTAACTAGAATGGTATGAGGTTCATCTCCTTTAAGATTAATTTTTTGACCCACTGAATCATAATGTAGGGTTGTCTTAGGTCCGTCCTTGACATTTGATATAAGCTTGTTCATATTTTCTAACAGTTGTTGGATGCTATTATAGTACCCACTTCTCAAAGAAAAATGCCATTTCTTTCTCTTGTTAGCAATTTCAAAAATCCAGGAGAAGTTAACGTGTGCCAACTATGCGGGTATTGTATCTCTGCTAGCCCTACTTCCCATGACCCTGGAAGATCCAACGATCTCGCTAATTGAATAGTAAAATTAGAAATTTTGTTTTGGGCAAAAATTGCTCCTGATACATTGCTGGGAAGGGTGATGTAAAACTCCGCCATATCAAAGATGTTGTACTTCAGTAGCCTTAGCCCAACTGTTGTACTTCTCTTGCCACCCAGTCCATTTAACTAGAAACTCCCTATGTCTCCCCTGCCCTCTTTTTTGGGATAATTTTCTCTATTCTGTATATGTGCTGTTGGTCAGCAGGAACCTTTTGGAGATCCTCAAAGTAAAAAGCCCCCTTTACAGGGTCATCTGCGTAATCATTTAATTTATACATCACTCTTTCCCCCCTTGTCCCCAGTTCTTTGATAATGAATATCTCATCCATATAGGTTTGCTGATAGCCCTTTTCAAACTTACCCTTCAGTCTGGAGACCCTGACATGTTCTCCCACCTTAAGACATTTTTCCTTTCTTTTACTTTTTAAACCTACTCCATAAAGCCTCATCCACACATCCCTTTTGTTAGACAAATTTATGGTGGTAGGAGCAGTCCCGATGCTATGATGGTAAGTGTTATTGTATCCCTGAAGAGTATTTGCCAAAATGTCCACATACTGATGGGTATTTCTAGCTGTGAAATATCTCCAGAGTTTGTTTTATGGGTTCTATTAAACCTCTCTATAACGGTTGCTTTAGTTTCACTATGAGTGACAAAATGATGAATGCCATAACGTGTTAAAAGTTTCTTCAGCAGGGTATTCAAGAACTCTTTACCAGCATCTATCTGTATTTTTTGGGGTGCACGTCCTATTTCAAAGATATTCTGGAAGGCGGATGTAACTTCCCTCCCTGATTTATCCGATAAATGGGAGGTCCAGGCATATTTATATAACACATCGATAACTGCTAAGATGTACTTTTTTCCATGGTTCTCCTTAGAAAATTTGGAGACATCTATGAGGTCGGCCTGCCATTGATGATCTAAACCAGACACTACTGTTTTACCTCTGGGAAAATTAATTCTTGCAGTCTTATGAAGCACATAAGCATCTTGCCCTGACAGCCACGTCTTGACTTGCTTCATGGTCAGGTTTTTATCATATTTTCTAGCTTCCTGAAAAAGGATATTTATATCTCCATAACTCCCTACACATCCTGGTGCATAATAAATACGGCTTAGAAGCTTTTCATGCATCATTATACTGAAAGAACACTGACAAATGGGTCAAGCGTTGACATTAACACAATCTTTTATTGGTTATACAGAGTTCAGAGGGGCAATTCGTTGACTCGTCTGTATTCTACAAATCATGTCTGCAGCCACAAGCAAACCAGTCTTTACACAAATTGCAGCTCCTTAGCTCGCTGGGTAGATAGTGTGGTCTCTGGGATAGCTCAGAATCCCACTTATAGTCTAGATCAGAAAAATCTGTAGAAGCTTTGTGATCATGGCAATTACCACAGGAATATAAAATCAGGATGTCTTGAAGTGTTTGCTGTCTAGGTGTTATTATTTTGGAGTCTGCAAAATATAAAGCGCATTTTGTTAGTGAGCTATCCATTCCAGTGTCATTTACAATATCATAAATAAAAAACATATTTACTTACCATTGCTGGGAGATAATGAAGCATCATTCGCTGTTTCACATACTGTCCGGTAAGCACTCTGCACCTCATTATTAAAATTACAGCACACCATGCTGCAGCCCTGCAAAATGGGTCTGAATAAAAAAAATTCTTTATCATAACCCTTGCAACAGAGTTTGTTGCATTCTGATGGCTGGCGTCTTGTGTCAGAGCATGCGATGCTGGCTTTTCCTGTTGTTTTAAAAACATTTTGGAGTCAGATGTTGCCATCTTCAAAAGACTGCTGGAATTAAGGACTACCTGCACAAACTACCCAGCTGTTGTAATGACAAGTCCTTGAGCTTTGTGCATGCCAAGAATCCAAGGGGGGGGGAGATGACATGCCTGGGCATGTCCCATACATGCCTCTTGCACATGCCCAGAATGACAGGGGGTGGGTGGGTGGGTATGACATGCCCAGGCATGTCCCCGGCATGCCTGAATAAGGCTTAACCCCTACATGCCACCTGGCTGCTTGCCTCTTATGAACATTTTAATTCCTTGTCTTTTCCTGTAGGTGAGCTTCAAACGGTTACATTTGAGGATGCAATTGGCAAAATATGTGTCTTTAGATTTTACAAAGGTAAAAACCAGCTACGGGGTTTAAAAGGGGCTGTGTTTTTTCCCCTGCCTTTGAGGAAATGTTTTTAAAACTGCGTGGAAATAAATACCTTTTAGGAAAAAAGTGGGGTTAAATGCAGGCCCTAGGTGCTTCCCCCCTCCCCCCCAGCTTTTGAGGAATTGATTTTAAAACTCCACAAAAATTAAAACCATCATTAGGCTACAATGATTAGAAATAAAAACATTTTTTTGATTTCACAACACCCCCTCCCCCTTGAATGTCCACAGAATTAGTCTTGGATTAAGCTAATCATGTACCCAGAGGCTTGGCATTTTTCTTGATGGGGTTAGGTTCAACATGTCTTATCTGAAAAAATGGGGCTAAGATCTTGCACTACCCTATATCTGTTAGAGCTACTGATGAAAGAAATATCCTTCTGGGTTCAGCTCCAAGTGGGGAAAAAGACACTGGAGACATGGAGGCTGCTTGGAAAGATGGTTTTAATGGTGGACAGGACCACATGGCTTGAATCCTGAACAGAAAAGGTGATCACATGCTTCAATGTTGGGGAGAAGAAGAGAAGGGCGATGGAGGGGCTTGCTAGGCTTTTTATAACCTGTTCAGTCCCACCTCTCTGTTTCCTGTTCCTGTGTAAGAAATGTATTCTGATTGGTTGTCAGACTCACATGGTCCCATGCAGGAGCAACTCTCTAGGCTGAGTCCAGGTTTGGTTGAATTCTCAGAGTTCTCAGATGCCATGTGGTCAGTTGAGTAAAGGCTTATATTATCATGCCTTCATTCCCAACCCCCTGGAGTTGAAGGGGAGAACTCTTTATTATGTAAAGGGACTGGCTTGGCCTTCTTAATGGCCCATTGACAAAGTGGGTGGAGGCAGGAAGCTACAGGGAGCTATTCTCAATTTAAAACATGTTTCTTCCTTTTCACATCCAGGGAAATATAATATTCTGCCTTTTCAATATTTCCTAGGATATTTCATTTTTCTGGGAGAGGGCTGGGTGATAACTTCCTACAATCCCTCCTTTTTTTCCCCCAAAACTTGTGAGTGGAACACACATGTTCTTGACAAAAGATAAAAATTGGTCAGATCAGGGAGGCTTAATTTTTCTAATGGAAAGGCATTGAGAGAGACAGCAGAAGGATCCCTTCGGTGGCTCCCAGAAAGCTTTCAACCATGAAGGTCTAGCAACCAGGGCACAATTGCTGGAAAGAAATTTACAATATCCAATTTACCATGCCAATTATTTTCAGATGTTTGATATCACTTTCTGTGAGCTTCCAGACAGATTACAAGCAAGCAGAAGTCCCAAAATTCTTCACAGCCATGCATTTCCTTTAAGTTACATGCTGCTCATTTCAAAGGGATGGTTCTTGAACCTGCCCTAGCTCTTATTTTAGTGAGGCCAAATTGAGTTTAGCTAGTGTGCAATGCAAGCTATTTAGTATTTTTTTAAAATTACACACAATGAGCCCAGGGACTCCTATCAGAGACCACCAGTGCAACATGTTCTGCTTTACTGAGCAACTGGGCAGCATCATTTTTTTGAGTCACAGTCAGGGTTTGAGTTTTGAAGATCATTTCTGCTACACTTCAAGTGGGGGAATCGCCCTCCCCCATATATCAGGTGAACAGCTGAGATATCACTGCTTAGGCTTTGTGCAAGGGCAAAAATCAACCTAGGAAAAGCTTTGTGGAGTTAAGTAAAGGACATAGTTTCAATCTAATTCTGAATGGGGCCTGTGTGTGTGTGTGTGTGTGTGTGTGCGCGCGCGCGCGCAGCTGCTTCTACAATACAGAAAATACAGACATTTTGGACAAACTTTCTCTCTCACTAGACAGAAATCTAAGGTGTTCAGAACTTGCTGTGCTAGCATTCTCAAATACAATTCTCACATGAATACATTAAACTGATTACAATATAAATGAGACAAAAAAGGAAAGCTTACAATGAGGCAAAGAAAGAAAACTTTACAATCAATTTTCACCCTCCCCCATAGTCTTTACAGCTGTCTTCTAGGAATTGAAGAGTCTTTTGGTCTTTACTTCATCTCAGGGTCCTTTTTCATGTCTGCTGGATGGCATTAGGTTTAGCTTGCTGGTAAGAGTGGCCAGTCAGTCTTGGTAGTCTGTCCCAGGCTTGGCTAAGTTTTTTCCTCATGTCAGGTTTTATCAGGAGGCAATCACCAGCAGCAAATTGGAGAGTTATGGTTTGAGCTAGCAGTCCTTTGTTTCTGAGGTAAAAAAAAAGAGGCCAAGAATACAGTTCTTTACAGACATATCTTTAGTCTCATGTTGTGGAATCTCACCCATTCTGTCCAAGTGTGGAAATCCAAACATTATTTCAGAAGGCAGACGATGTAAATTTCATGGAACATGACATTCCCACTGCCTGTATGATTGAAACACTTTTGCAATGATGAGTAAATTTCCAAGAGGGACAAAAACTTGTGTTGCAAACAAACAAATAAAATATCATAGGGTAGAGCACCTTGACTCGTAAGCATTTAAAAATGCACTCAGGCATAAAAGAGAGAAGGAAGAACAGTTTTTTTTAAAAAAATATTGCAATTTAAAAAAAGAGGTACTTTGAGTCAACACTCAAAAATATCAAATTCCATTCAGATGGAAGCAAATTTTCATTAAGTATGTTAAAACATTTACAAATGTAAGCAAAATATCTCAAAATCATTTCTTTTTATAGGTTTAATTAAGCATTTTAAACCTCAAAAATTTCCAGAAGAAAAAAAATCAAAATTGTATTCAGAGCAGACAAAGAAATGTAACTGCATAACATTTATATGCAGATGAAATATCACAACAGTGAAAGATAAAGGTGCAGGAGCAGATCACCCATTTACTCCAAATTTCTCAGAAGAGAGAGGGGAAAAAAGTGGTTAAAGTGAGCAGAAAAACTTCAGCCGCCTTTAATGACCCAAAAGGAAGGAGGAAAAGAAGGAGGGGGGATGCCCAGAGGCATTCACAGGTATCACTGGGGGCATTTCATACACACACTCATGTAAAAATGAGCAGACACTCATTCTCCCTGCCTTTCCTGCTTCCCTCCAAAGAATGACCCAGAAGGAAGGGGGGGGGATTCACGCAGGCAATCACGGGTCTCTGGATCCCTTCACTTATCACTCCCTGGGGCATCGGGGACACATACTCACATTCATACTGCAATCAGACCTTCATGCTTGCTCATGCCAACCAATCATAAGTATTTCAGGAAGCTTTTTTTTCACAAGCCACCAAGCTTCATTTTCTTTTATTAGAGGATCTCACCCTCCCTTCAGGTTTGGAAATGATAACACACATGCATACACACACATACCATTAAACAACCTTGCAACTTACTGTTTCTTTATATGAAAGGGAATCAAACTACATTCATACCAACTTTTACCATCAACATACTCACATTTGCACTGCAATCATTAATTTCACATACAAAAATCCCATTTTTGCAGTTATTACAATTATTTCAGGGGGCTGTACATAAGCCAATGAGCTCCATTTTCTATTATTAAAGGATCTCAACTTCCCTCCAGGTCTGGAAATGATCACACACACACACACACACACACACACACATACATGCACAAATACCATGGAACAACACTTTCAGGCCTGGGGGAGGTCCTATCCCTTTAACTCTTCAATTTCCTTTCCTTGGGGAACATGTGCCTCATTCTCCAAGCATGGGAAAACTCAGAGAGCAGCTTAAATCATAACTACCCTCCCCTTCCCTACAGCTTCAAGCCCAAACTTACTTATTTTGCCAGCTGGTCAAACGTATCACAATCAATTCAATGTCATCCAATTCAACATGTTATTAGTATAGATGCACACCTAAGAATTTTTTTTAACAGACATTACATCAAATTAAGTCCAATTACCTAGGTCTTCCCATTCAGACAGGCTTTACCTTTTTATTACCTGCTAAATTTCTTACTTTTGCTCAAAATGCCCCCCCCCCCCCCGTTCTATCTCCTTAAGCACTAGATTGTTAATACCTGTCTCTGCCCTGGGGTGTTAGTTTCTAATTTGGATCTGCCAGCGGCACTGGCTAATTTTTAAAGATCCATATTCTTCTATCTTAATCTCCCAGCAAGTGCGGGCATATTTTTAAAGATCAAGATGTATAGAGACAATGTAGAGAGATGTTTGTCCACACATTGTTTGCATTCGGCCAGGGTTCTAGGTTGAACCTCCCAGCACGCGCTAGAATATTTTTAAAGGTCCAGCTATATGGAGACTTTCATTAACACATCATTTGCATCTGCGTGGGGTTCTTGATTCATCAGATGGTGGCCAGAAATCAGCAATTTTGTTGACAAAATCTAAATCAAAACTGCCTTCTGGAAGCCAGGTTTCTACTTTAGGACCAATAGAGTAGGTTGGCCAGATAAATGTGCAGAGGGTTTTTTACTCAGGTTGAAGGCAAACCTTTAGTAGGAATTTCCTTCATTTCATACATGCACACACAAGGCAACACTCTCCTCCTCCCCCCAAAGGAAAAAAAAATCTATACTCACCTGAAGAGTACAATCTAGGGCTGAAAGACATGAGAACAAAGTTCCCTCCCCCACAGAAAAGGCATTGTTGGAGGATTAGAGGTAAGGGAGGGGCATGGGGGGGTAGATAGCTTGCAGGTAGAGTTTGAAAAATAAAACCATCAGTTACTAAATAGATAAACATTATGGGGATATTACAGATGAGAAATGGGGTCTGGATTCACATGCTTCAGGAAAGAAATGAACAGGTAAAATCATTTAAATACACAATAAATGCAAGGATGAAACTTTTCTTGCAAATGAACTTAAAACATTTCCTGGGTTGTTATTTAAGGTATAGGGAAGGAAGGAAGGAAAAAAAAAACTTCTCTGTACTCTGTTTCTGCTGGCCAAACAGACGCAAAGTAAAGACTTCTCTCCACCTTCACTTAGTTTTCTGGGCCCAACAAACTGAGCGAAGCAATTTCTGCCAGTTTATTCCTTTCTTTCTTTGAACACTTTAAAATTCTTGTCTTTTGGATTGGAAACATCTTAGTTACAATTACCTTGAGGGTGCACGAAGACTTAGACACACATTTACACAAGGGCAAGGAGAAAATAAGAGGGGGGAGGAAAGAACTCTCAGGTTTAGCATCCTAGTCATTCCCAGCACAAATCTGTTAAATTAGGGAAGGCACAAATCTTAACAAACAAACCAGGTGGTTGCATAGAAGACAGAGAAAGAGACAGACAAGAGAAAAAAGAAACCCCAACATTTTCCCTTTTCTTTTAAGTACCTTGATCCAAATTAGTTTTCCTGTATCATCTTTCAGCAAAGCCCATTTCTCAAACAATTTCCTTGCTCTCAGCCAAAATCTTGGTATCTAAAGAAATCTCTGAGGGCACTTCTGGCCACCCATGAGCTAACGCTTCCCATGACCCTTTACATGCAGGGCTCACTTTGGCCTAGCCGGGTGCCACCCACCGTAAGTTTTCAGAAAAAAAAGATTCTGGGAAGGACTTCGATTCCCCCACGAAGTATTTGGCTCATTCTCTCAGGGAATCACCTTTTTTGAGGATCAAAAAAGTAATCCTTGAGGACCTCTGCCCCTCTGCAATTAGTACCAGGCACCTCTACTCTTTTCCATACACCATGGGCCTTTGCTTTTTTTTGCTTTCACAGGACAAAAGCAACAACAACAACAAATTTCATTCACTTTTCCATCCATTTTCACACACACTCTCCTTTCCCTAACAGAAGGTCCTGTGCTCTGGCCTGATCCTAATACTTTCCAGGCTCTCTTGGTAAAACACACAGAGGAACCAAGATCCAGCTGTGATTGGGAGAAAGATTTCATCACTCACACACATGCAGGCATATACACATATCCCATGCTTTGCCATGCTTTAAAATTAAATTTAGAGAATTAAAATTTAGAGGTACTCACCTTCTTTCCAGGCAGCCTTTGAGCTCAAACTCAAAACCCCTTTAAAACCTAGATCCAAATGGCTAAGGCCAAGATAAAATCCACCCACAGACTGAATGGGGTCTGTGCCGGCATGGGAGGCTTACCTTGGACATATCCATTAGTTAGGCTAGCTTGGAGTCCCATCCGGGTCGCCAATTAATGAAAGAAATGTCCTTCTAGGTTCGGCTCCAAGTGGGGAAAAAGACACTGGAGACATGGAGGCTGCTTGGAAAGATGGTTTTAATGGTGGACAGGACCACATGGCTTGAGTCCTGAACCGAAAAAGTGATCACATGCTTCAATGTTAGGGAGAAGAAGAGAAGGGCGATGGAGGGGTTTGCTAGGCTTTTTATAACCTGTTCAGTCCTACCTCTCTGTTTCCTGTTCCTGTGTAAGAAATGTATTCTTTTTTTAATTAACAAGTTTTATTGGTTTTTACAAACTTTTTCGAGGAAAAAGGGTTAAAAAGGGTATAAAATTTTTTGACAGCTACATCGTGCGGGGGAAAGCAGTCCCCCCAAATCTCACAACTTTTACAGAGAAAAATAGAAAAACATCAACATTTGAATAGATATTAGCAGTTTTGGGTTTAACACTAAGTCATCAATATATTTCAATCATTTTTTTTGTATCACTTCCATAAAGGTACATTATAACAACAATTGCAATAATGTTTCAAATCACTTTTGTGACCTGAGTCTTCTGGATGTTGCATCCTCCCCCCCCCCGTCTACTGGCAGAGCCTCAGCCCCTCCCTCCTTCATCTCTTGTGTACCATCCCCTACTTCATCTAGAAGAGCATTGTGTTTTTTAGTGAAAGCCTCCGCCTCCACAACTGTGTTAATTCTAATTCTGCTGCCCTCCCAGAAACTCAGCATGCCTTCTGGCAATAACCACCTGAACCAGACCCCTTTGTTATATAATTTTTTTGCTAGAGAGGAATATTTCTTCCTCTTATCTCTTACTTTCTTTGGAATCTGTTTAAGAATGGTTATTTCTTTATCTTTATATTTTAATGGTCCCACCCTTTGAGCTCGTAGAACCTCATCTCTTGTGGTCTTTCTAAGAAATTTAACATGGACTTCCCTTGGAACATTTTGTGTTCTAGCGTATGCTGAGTTGATCCTGTAAATCAGGTCAATATCCCACCAGAGCTGCTGTTTATCTCTTTTAATGTATTCAGCTAGAATTGTAGTCATAATCTCCTTAAGATCTTCATTCTCAGTTTCTGGCAAGTTTTGAAATCTAAGGAAAAAAGACATCCTTTCAAATTCCATCTTTATCATATGGTTTTCAAATTCTGTATTGCCCCTCTGGATTGTCTTATCCTCCTCCCTCCTCCAGTACATCTATTCTCTGTTTATTTTGTGTGGTTTGTTGTTGTGTTTCTCTGAGCTGATCGTTTAGGTCTGTCAGTTGTTTTTTTCAATTCGTCCTGTCCCTTTAAGAGAGATTGAAGCATTTGGTGAACAGATAAATCCTTTGTGCTCTGTTCAGGCACTTTGAGTTGTAGGAATGACACCAATGGTGTCTGTTGCGTAATTGGGCTGGATGTGGAAGATGTCGGGGCCGAAGAGGCCTTGCCAGGCGGTAGTTTTTTAGGACCCATCATGAACCTCAGAGAGAATTATGTGTCTGTGCAAAGAAATGGCGTCTGTGAAGAAGCACAGCCGGGAGAGATCACAAGGCAGGCAAATCCAGAAGAGAATAAATCTTCTAATGCAGCTCCAGATCAAATAGATGAATCAAAATATTCCAAGTCCAAGGGAAAAGCGTATTTAGAGAGGCTCCTGGAGATCTCTGGGGTGGAAACTAGTTCAGAGCCATAAAATCTTCCAAGAGAGGAATCTCATTCATAAAGACAAAGAAGAAGGAGGAAGTTGGCAATCTTGGCTCAGCCTTTAAAGGAGTTCAGGAAACAACAAGTCCAAAGTTCCCATACATAGTTTAGAGAAGAGTCAGTTCAACCATCCTTTCTCTCACAATTGTGGTAAAAAGTCATTCTCCCATTGTTTAGAGGAAGTGAAAGTAATAATAATAATACTTTATTTACAGTCACAGACCAAAACACGAACAGTACAAAAGAGACACAGCAGCCAGTCACCAAAAGCCCAACTAAGCTTTCTCCCCTAATGGTCACAGCTCTCAAGAAAAACCTGGAAACCTGAGAGGTGATGTACGAGGAGACATCCCCAAGGCAATGCACAAACAAATCACAGCCATCAGGACCGGAAGGGATGATTTCAGGAAGAGACAGTAACCTAGATCTGTCCGCGCTATACATAGGACAAAATAGAAGGACATGCTCTGCTGTCTCAACCTCAGCTCTGTCACAAAAGCACAGCCGCTTATTAATCGGGAACCTCTTGTAATGACCATCCAGAAGTGCTGAGGGCAAGACATTGAAGCGAGCTAGGGAAAAAGCTCTTCTATACTTGGGAATGGTTAGGGTATAAAAATAGGAAGCCATCCTCAATCCATAGTTATTAACTTGGTTGAGAGTCAGGGGGGAGCAAGTTTTATTGGCTCTGGCTCGTAGATATTGTAAATCAATGTCCACGAGCCGTTGGACTATCCTAAATTGGGCATCCTTGAGGTCGTAGTTTCCCAAGGCATCCTCCGTGAAACCTAGCAGATGAAGTTTCTTCAGCAGCTCTTTCTCCCAGCAAGAAATATGGGAGTCCGTGAACACCAGGGAGAGGTAGCTGCCAGGAACTGCCAGAAAGAGCACCTGAAACCACCATTTAAAGATGTTTATCCAGGCCATACATTCCACCGATCAAATGCCTAGTTCCAGGTATATCGGGGCAAAACCAACACAAGGGGGAAGACCCAGAAATTTTCTAAGAAAAGCAGCCTGGGTTCTTTCAATGCAATCCTTGAAGCCCCGCATCCATATGGGAATGCCGTAAAGAGTTTGGGCCAGCGTTTTGGCTTTGTAAATACGTAGGGCAGAGGGAATGAACTGGCAACCCTGGGTATAAAAGAATCTTAAAATCTGCTGGTGACTACAGGAGGCCGAGTTCAGCACCTGGGTGTGATGTCTAGTCCAGGCACCAGTGTTCTGAAATTGAATACCTAGATACTTAAAATGGAAAACCTGCTTAACAGCATTGCCACTGATATCCCAGTTATACAATTTCCGGGCTCTAGTAAACACTAGTACTTTTGATTTATCATAGTTAATAGCCAAATGGTTTTCAGCACAGTAGGACCCAAATGCAGAAAGTAATCTTTTCAGTCCTGAAAGGAGAACCGCATCGTCAGCGTAAAGAAGAAGCGGGATCTTTGTAGTTGTCAGCTTCGGGGCATGGTACTCAATATGTCCGATGTAACCAGCCAAGTGAGATAAAAATATATTAAATAGAAGAGGAGCCAGAACACATCCCTGCCTTACTCCATTCTTGAAAGTAAGTTTTTAACTCTCTCTCTCTCTCCTATGAGAGGGAGAGATTTTGCAAGTGCCGCTTTTCCGAGGGGGGTGGAAATCCCCCCGTCCAATCTTAACTCTTCCAAGGATTGAAACAAAGTTCTAAGAAAACTGCAGTTCATCAATTGAATAGATTAGTAAAAGACTTGGGGAGACTTCTCACCTCACCGCATTTCAGCTGTATTCTTCAAATTGATTGTTTCCTTCCAGGCTCCGCTTGGCTAAGATTTGGCAACACTGCCGCGCACCCCCCACGCTTCCCAGCTCCTGGGGCGAAGCTGGAGACCCCCCTGCAGCCGCTGCTGATCCAGGGGGTCCCAGCAAGCTGCCCTACGGCAGGGCGCACCTCCAAGGCACCCTGTGCTCCCAAAAGGAGCCCACCGAAAAGACGAGCAGCGGACATGCACGTCCGTCACCTTCGGGGACCGGAAGTCATCTCTGTAAGAAATGTATTCTGATTGGTTGTCAGACTCACATGGTCCCATGCAGGGGCAACTCTCTAGGCTGAGTCCAGGTTTGGTTGAATTCTCAGAGTTCTCAGATGCCATGTGGTCAGTTGAGTAAAGGCTTATATTATCATGCCTTCATTCCCAACCCCCTGGAGTTGAAGGGGAGAACTCTTTATTATGTAAAGGACTGGCTTGGCCTTCTTAATGGCCCATTGACAAAGTGGGTGGAGGCAGGAAGCAACAGGGAGCTGTTCTCAATTTAAAACATGTTTCTTCCTTTTCACATCCAGGGAAATATAATATTCTGCCTTTTCAATATTTCCTAGGATATTTCATTTTTCTGGGAGAGGGCTGGGTGATAACTTCCTACACTACTCATGCTTATCATGATGGGTTTAGGCCAATACACCATATCCGGTTTGGATTATGACCTTGTGAGTCCTGCACCATGTGGGGTCAATTATGCACATCACATCCGGAGAGGAGGGCTATGCACATCATATTTGGAGGGTGGGGACTGCACACGTCACTTCCGCGTAGGGGCATGATCTGGTGACGTAATCAGCACATGGGTTTGTTTACTTTGATGACATCACTGATCAAAAGTACTGATAATTTTCATCAAAAAAAGGTATACACTATATCTACTGAGAAGCTTTTTAGGCTGATTAATTTCTATGTACACAGCTGTGCAGGAGAAACTGATGGTATATGCCCCCACTTTTCCTTTTGCATGTTAAATCCTTAGGCTTGTTTGTCTATTGTTGTAAAAATTCAAATATCATTCAAATTCTGCAATAACAACTGAGGTGTCTCATAAATATAAATGACACCTTGTCCCATTTTATTGAACTAATCACCTCAGTATGCAAAACAAAGAAGTTAGCTTACCCCAAATCCCCATAAACACTGCAAACACTAATGTTCCAAAGCTGTCAAATATACAGAGTTTCTGAAAAACATGAAGGGAAAATGGCTTAACATATGTTGGAAGAAATGTCCTTCTGGGTTCGGCTCCATATGGGGAAAAAGATACTGGAGACATGGAGGCTGCTTGGAAGGATGATTTTAATGGTGGACAGGACCACATGGCTTGAGTCCTGAACAGAAAAGGTGATCACATGCTTCAATGTTGGTGGAGAAGAAGAGAAGGGAAGAGAAGAGAGTGAAGAAGGGCTTGCAGGGCTTTTTATAATCTGTTCGGCCCCACCTATCTGTTTCCTGTTCCTGTGTAAGAAATGTATTCTGATTGGTTGTCAGACTCACATGGTCCCATGCAAGGGCAACCCTCTAGGCTGAGTTTTGAATCCAGGTTTGGTTGAGTTCAGATGCTATATGGTCAGTTGAGTAAAGTGCCAATATTATCATGCCTTAATCCCATCCCCCTGGAGCTGATGGGGAGAACTCTTTATTATGTAAAGTGGACTAGCTTGGCCTTCTTAATGGCCCATTGACAAAGTGGGGATGGGCAGGAAGCTGCAGGAATTTACTTTGTGTTTAAAATGTGTTTCTCCCTTTTTCACATCCAGGAAAATATAATATTCTGCCTTTTCAATATTTCCTAGGATATTTCATTTTTCTGGGAGAGGGCTGGGTGATAACTTCCTACACATATAATACAGTATTCTTTTGTACAGTTCTTTTAATTGCATTTTAACCTCCTCCATGCCAACTGTACATATTTAACTTTTTTATTGTATTTTGTTATATTCTGTATGGACTGTACACCGCCCCGAGTCCCTTTTGGGAGAGGGGGCGGTCTAGAAGCATCAAATATAAATAAATAAAATAAATAAACTCTAGCTCTTCTTTTGTCATTGTAGATTTTATCATTTGGTTGTCATGTGCTTATATTCTTTTATTATATTATGCACCTAAACATCTGCATTCAATCCTTGCTTCACTGCACTATATGCACAGTGACCGACAACATTCCTTCTTCATTATGGAAATGGTTGAATCTTCTCCTGGGGTCCCAGCTTATAGCTGACAGCCATCTGCTTGCTTGAGGAAAATATGTATGCCAGGTAGCCTAAAAGGGTGTGCTGTTTGTTGCTGTATATAGAATTCTATCAAAAGATAACATGAATTCATAAAAATAATGCCGCAGATTAGCTTTTTTAACTGTTGCATTCTTATCATGCAAACAGATAGTCTTCTAGTAGAACACCAATTATATAATAAAGTTATCATATGGAAACAGGTTTTTTGTGGATCTCATTATTTTAATCATGCTAATTTCTGGTGTAATTTTTTCATATGATAAAATCATAATGTAATATGACCCTTTAAAAAAAGAAAATATATTCTTTGAGAATAAATGTTCCTTGAGAACAGACCTACAATATAGGTCAACTGTATTGTGAGTAGATATGTACAGTTTCCAAATTGGAAAATCCAACCTTCCTTAGATACCAGTATCCACTCAACCCTGGAACCATTAATTGATTGACACCAATCACTTTCTCACATCAAATAACTTTTCAGGATTGATGTGAGGATAAAATGGGAAGATCCCCAACTCAGTTTCTTGGAGGGAAAATGAAACCCAAATAATCTCTTTATAACTTCAATCAGATTTATATATTTGAGCAAATGGCACAAAAAGGAAATGTGCTAAAGAAATATGATTTACGAAATATATAGCACTAGTACTTAGACATATATGCTTTACAGTGCTTTACAGCCATCTCTAAGCAGGGTCAGCACATTGCCCCCAACAATTTGGGTCCTCATTTTACCCACCTCGGAAGGATGGAAGGCTGAGTCAACCTTGAGCCTGGTGAGATTTGAGCTGCCAAATTGCAGGCAGCCGGCAGTCAGCAGAAGTAGCCTGCAGTACTGCACTACGCCACTGCAGCTCATATATGTTATGAAGATGCACTAAAATATATCTAGTCAAGAAAAATACATGTCAAATATTAAAATCTTATACTATTTCCTATACATTTTAAAATTGCAAACTTATGTTCAATGCCTACAGCAAATTTAGGATTGGGAAATTGAATGAAATTAACTTGACATTTCCCTTAATCCCTAGTCATGTTCACTATACTATGGTATTGTTTTTGATCTTTGCACATAGAATAAATCCTTACAAGAAATGAAATGAAATGAAATGAAATGAAATTTAATTTGTTAGCCGCACCCTCTCCAAAAGGACTCGGGGCGGCGTACAATAAAACACATACAATATACATATATATATACAATACATATACAAATACAAATAAACACATACACGTACATGTACATGGAGGAGGTAACACTCATAAAATATATATAAAATAGAATTAAAATAACTATTTAAAACACCCTCAGTTAAAATTACAAAATTTAAAAAACCCATCAGGAGCAATAGGATAAAATTATGGTTGAGCCAGGCCAATTGGAAGAGGTGGGTCTTGAGCTTTACACAGAAGGAGCGGAGATCAGAGGTAATCCTGATATCAGGGGGGAGGTCATTCCACAGGGTTTACTTTATTAAGACAATTTCATGAAGCCCAATCTGTTCAGCTGTATACTGTGTACAGTACACTTGTACATTTAAAGGCCTACATAATCTCTCAGGTGGTTATGATTTTTACTTGGATTTGTTTTGTTTAAAACTATGTGCTAAGGGTTGTACTAATCAGTTACACTTCTTATGTTTATTATTAATCATATATTCTTCCTTCTCCACATATTATCAGTTTATTTCAAAACAGAATTTTATGTCACAGTAATATTTTTTTAATGCTAAAGGAAAAATACCTTGGAAGAGTCACATGTGATGTTGAGATTCCAGTATGTGCATTCTTGATCACATTGTGGACACATAATAATCTTACCTCCTATGTTTGGATCACATACTTCTTGACTGAAAGAATGAATAAATCCATCTTACATATTATGAAACACAATGAATGGGCTAAGTACATAGTTTTTCATTGGTCACTACTGTCCTGATCATCTTCCACTTAATAAGTAATGTGGTTCTACCAGTGTACCCTGGCCCCTTTTTTGATATGCAAAACACAAGCAAAATATGTGATAAGTGAGTACCATTGATGATGAGGTCTTTCCCCACTCATAATTCTCTTTTTGTGAATAATGTCTTCAAGAAGTCTCTTCCAATTCAGTTCAATGATGGTTGGCCATGAAATGTACACTGGAAACAATATAATTTCTGTAGCTCTTACACTGCTGTCGTAGGACCTCTTGCCAAAAATAATTCTATTTATTTTGATGTTCCCTGATATTATTTTATTCTGTTTTGTTATCTTCCTGATATTATTTAGTTTTATTTATTTTTAATCACATGGTTTATTCATTCACAGCAGAATGCTTTATAATTTTAATTAGGAGTTGATATTTCTGCATATTCATCTGGCAATGATATTAATGATATACTTGAGATATTAAGATAAAATGCTTAATATCTCAAAATAATATTGACATAAGGACACAACAGCTTTTGAGGAATACAGAAGTTTAGTACATTTGTCATAGATGGTATTTCCCCCCAGAATGTATATCATTAAGTGAAGAGTCCGCATTCTCAGCATATTTTAGTAGTTTTTCACTGAATAGCTAATAGTAAAAAGATACCACATACCTTTAAATTTTTCAAAGAATACATAAAACTGAAATAATAAATTGACATTAAACTAGCATAAATATTGAGTGATGCACTCTTATGCATGGCTAAGGCACAACCAATAAAAATCTGGTTGTCCAGATCATCTAGCTAAATGTGGATGTCAGCCTCTGCTATGCTTGCTTACTATCGGCTGGCAAAAAACCAGGGAGGGTAGGGGCATGGTATTGGGGAAGGGAATTATATTGTACTGGAGGAGTCTTGTTCTCACCGTCTTCTGCCCATGCTGGTGGCTGATGGTTGGACTTGGTCAAGGCCAACCGTCTCACATACCAACTTGAAGAGGCTGTTTGAAGATGCACCCCACATGACACTTTAGGGAGTTGCAGATTGGACACTGGGTTGGTGAATTGGGGGGAGGGTGCTGGGTAAACGTTTGATATGTACATGTTCCCACCTTTCTGGCTCAGACCTTGCTTTCCTTTTTGCTGCTTTCACTTCATAGCTAGTAAAAGTACTTTATCTCTATTAAAATGGAGTTGAGATTTTTCTTTCTTGGATATTGAAGGAGGCATGCCTGACAGTGATTAGAATAGGATTAACAAACCTATCTGTGGATATGAAGGAAGGTGTAGTTTTGTTGAAAGTCTATAGTGATGTCCCTGATATGTTGGCCAAAATTCTACAAGTCTCTTCCCTGTCTCTGCTGAGATTATTTCTACAAAAGGGGAATTCCAGTGGCAAAGGAAGGGCAGGGGGGGTACAAATGGCCCTCCGAGTTCTTTTTTTGTTGGCAGAGAGCTGCAGGAAACCATTGTGGCCAAAAACAGAGCCTGGGAGGGGCATGTGTGGTCTCCCCTGCTTCCGCTTTTGTTGGCAGAGGGCTACGGGAGGCCATCACAGCCGAAAACAGAACCTTGATGAGTGACATTGAGCTGGCCACACCCATCCTGGCCACGCCCCAACCTCCTGAGGTCAAACACATAATACAGCCCTCAATGAAATTAAGTTTGACACTCCTTTGGAAATCAATTCCAAGATCCACCAAAGAAGAAAAGAGAACATGCTTCTGCTGCATCCTTACTGTTTTGCCCATAGAATTCAGTATGTATTTATTATTCTCTGAGAAGTATGTACAGAATTTGCAAGTTATGTGAACTAACAAGAATAAATTATTACATGACAATGGTCAGGTGTCAACCCTGGAGGCCATCTTTTTCTTTGGATCTTCAGGGCTGGCACACTTGGTGGATGGGCATGGTGTGGGAAATGGGAGGGGGGTTGGATGACGATGGGTGAGATGTATAGCCATAACAATATTCTTTCCCTGAGAGTCAAGGACGTTCAGCCTTCACTTGGAGAGGTATGATTGGGAAACAACTCCAGTTAGGATGGTGACCTGATTGGACCATGTGAAGGGCATGTGGGTGCAGAGAAAGGTACTTTCCTTTGGGTGAGGAAAACCTGCGAGATTTTCAGATTTGGGTTTTCCCAGATGTGCCAATAAAATAATCTCTAATAAAATGCAATTTTGAGGAAATGCCTGCCTCGGAGCTTTACTTCTGTTGGGGGTGTTACATGGAACCCTGACATCATAATTAGGAGATAAGATCTTTATGCATGACTATAAATAACACGAAAAGCATGAATTATAAGGTTACCTCCAAGTGCAGTTATCCTTTGTGAAATATCCATATAAAAAACATCCAACACCAACTATTGCTGCCAGAAGTAACATCCGGGTGTAGAATCCCAGCCAGGCAAAATAGATTCCAATTTTCTCACCATAATATTTCCTATGGACACAACAATATTCCTTGAATATATAGATGTGTATTTCCTTTATTAATAAAATCAGTTTCTCATATATTCAAGAAGAAAACATAATGCACTGTGCTATCCTGATTTTTGTGTTTAAGAATGATTCCAGGATCACTAAAAAGTAATTAAGGTTATTTTTTGTAAATAGCAAAACCTTAATTATTCAATGATACAATAACTAAATAGGATATTAAAAAATATTAAAAGAGAATGGATCAATCTCTGCAAGGACACATTGAAGGAAATGATGATTTCCAGAAAGTTATAGAGAGGTTTAATGAATGATGCTGTTGAAAACGAAAGTTTATATTGCCTTTCCTTTCACTTACCTTGTGCCTTAACTTCTTTTGCTTACTGCTTCTTTTTCCATGCTATGCATCAAATGTAGCCCTCCCCCCATGGGAATAGCATAATGGATTGTATGCATGTATGCATTCTCATTACACAGATGTTAAAGTAATAGAAACTTGCTCAAAAGGAACAGTATCCTGTTTTCTGTTTTCTATCTTGCAACTCTTCTGAATTCAGTTAAGCTGTTTCAAAATTGATCCTGGGGGTGTGACTATTGTCTTATTCAAAGTGGGAGATAAACGTGCCTTTCTTCCTCCATGTCAGGGTTCCCCAACCCTTAGGATGAGGCCCACCTTTGGGTCTTGAGCCATTTGGAACCGGGCCATGGCAGTGGCAGGTGAGTGCACAAATGTGCATACACATCCCCATTTGCATGAATGGAGCTATGTGCACATGCTTGCTCATTGCTTGTGTGGAACCATCCCCTTCCCCCTCCCCGCCACTGGTCCGCAAAATCAAAAAGATTGGGGAACTCTATACTCTATGCCATGGGAGAAAGAAAAAAAATCCTGATATGGAATCTAAGAGGAAAGAAAGACAAATCCATCTTTACTGCATGCCTTGTTCAAAGTTGAATTCATGAGCAACATCAATGCTTTCTGTCAGCCTCTGCTTTGCTTTCAGCTGCCATTGAAACGGGGAGGGGGGATGACATGGTATTTGGGAAGGGAAGTTTTTAGCACAGGAGTGAATGAAGAAGGGAGTGTTTTTCTCACCATCTACTGTGCATGCTGCAGATAGTGGAATTGCCAAGGCCAACTGTCCAGCATACCAACCTGATGATGTTTTTTGAAGATGCAACCCACATGACACCTGTGGGGTATGCGGATTGGACTGGGGGATGGGGTCACCAGGGGGAGGGAGTTGGGTCACATATTGATATCTATAATTACGGGCGCTTTTGCCTCAGATCTTGCTTTGCTAGCTGCTATCTATTCATAACCAGTAAAAGTACTCTTAATTCTGAAAAATGGAGTTGAGTGGTTTCTTTCTTGGTTACTGATGGAGGCTGCCGTGACATTAAGCAAGATCTTAGTTTCGCATTCAACCCGGAGTTAACACCTTCCGAGGGGAGTGCAAAAAAATCCCAAACTTCAAAAGAATGCAACTCACATGACACCTGTGGGGTGTGTGGATTGGATTGGGGGATGGGGTTACCAGGGGGAGGGAGTTGGGTCACATATTGATATCTATGATTACGTGTGCTTTTGCCTCAGATTTTGCTTTGCCTAGCTGCTATCTACTCATAAACAGTAAAAGTACTCTTAATTCTGAAAAATGGAGTTGAGTGGTTTCTTTCTTGGTTACTGATGGAGGCTGCCCTGACACTTTCCTTTTTTGTCTGCTTCCAGTCTGTTTTATGAATATTTGGGGTCTTTTCAAGTGACATTGTGGCATTGAGAACGGCCAAACGTAGATATTGTGCCACTCTCATTGTGTCTGCGGATAACCGCCTTGCCGCCCTGTTTAGGGTGACCCGCTCTCTCCTGTCGCAGGAGACGCGGGAGGCACCCTTGCAGGGAAGAGCAGAGGAGTTTGGGGAATATCTGCAGGACAAAGTCGCTCAGATCCGGAGCGGATGGGCCCCCCCCAGTGGACCGGACGAGCCGTCATCAGTGAGTCTTGTGAGCCCACTCTGGGAGGAGTTTGACTCTGTTGCCCCCGAGGATTTAGATGGGTTGCGTGGACGGCTGCGACCCACCACATGTTCAATGGACCCGTGCCCCTCCTGGTTGGTACTGGCATCCTGGGAGGTGACGCGAGGCTGGCTTCTAGGCCTGGTGAACGCCTCATTGAGCGAGGGTTCCTTACCGACTACCTTGAAAGAGGCGGTGGTGAGGCCCCTGCTCAAGAGGCCTTCACTTGACCCAACGGAGCTAGCTAACTACCGTCCAGTCTCCAACCTCCCCTTTTTAGCGAAGGTTGTTGAGAATGTGGTGGCGCAGCAATTTCCACGTCGCCTCGACGAATCCGTATATCTAGACCCACGCCAGTCCGGCTTCCGACCCGGGCACAGCACCGAGACAGCCTTGGTCGCGTTGGTGGATGATCTCTGGAGGGCCAGAGATAGAGGTTGCTCCTCTATCCTGGTCCTATTAGACCTCTCAGCGGCTTTTGATACCATTGACCATGGTATCCTACTGCGCCGGCTGGAGGGGATGGGAGTCGGAGGCACCGTTTTACGGTGGTTCGGCTCCTACCTCTCCGGCCGGATGCAATATGTGTTGACTGGGGGGCAGAGGTCGACCCCGAGGCCACTCTCTTGTGGGGTGCCGCAGGGGTCGGTCCTCTCGCCCCTTTTGTTCAACGCATATGTGAAGCCGCTGGGTGAGGTCATCCGTGGTTTTGGGGTTGAGTACCATCTGTACGCTGATGATACTCAGTTGTACATCTCAACCCCAAGCCACCCCAACGAGGCTGTCGAAGTGATGTCCCGGTGTTTGGAAGCCGTCGGGGTCTGGATGGGGGACAACAGACTCAAACTCAACCCCTCCAAGACTGAGTGGCTGTGGCTACCGGCACCTCGGTTCAGCCAGCTGATTCCATCACTGGCCATAGGGGGCGAACAATTGCCCCCTGTGGAACGGGCGCGCAATTTGGGCGTCCTCCTAGATGCCCGGCTGTCAATGGATGACCATGTGGCAGCCGTGGCAAGGGGGGCGTTCCACCAGGTTCGCCTGGTGCGCCAATTGCACCCCCTTCTGGACCGTGATGCCCTACGCACAGTCACTCATGCACTGGTGACGTCTCGCCTGGACTACTGTAACGCTCTCTACATGGGGCTTCCCTTGGGACGCGCCCGAAGACTGCAGCTAATCCAGAACGCAGCCGCGCGGGTAGTCATGGGGAGTACTAGGTACTCCCACGTAACACCTCTCCTTCGCGAGCTGCACTGGCTGCCTGTAGTCTTTCGGGTGCGTTTCAAGGTTCTGATCACCATCTTTAAAGCGCTCCATGGCATAGGGCCTAGTTACCTGCGGGATCGCATCCTCCCACATACATCCCTGCGGCCAATTCGCTCTCACAGGGAGGGCCTTCTCCTGGTGCCGTCCACGAGGCAATGCCAACGGGCGACACCGAGGAGTAGGGCCTTCTCTGTGATGGGCCCAACCCTCTGGAATGACCTCCCCCCCGACATTAGAACCACTACTGACCTCCGCTCCTTCCGACAGAAACTGAAGACACACCTGTTCCGTCTGGCTGGTCTGGCATAATTTATAATGTCTACCTCCTGGCATACACATTCTTACTGGCTTTTAGAGGGATAGTGTTTTAAATTCAACCTGATATGACATTGGGATTTTAAACTTTTGTATCGATTTATTTATTTAGCTGTACAGTTTGGCATATTTTATCCTCCTCTCATACATGTATTTATGTAGTTATTACTATGTTTTAATTTGTTGTATTTTGATACGGACTGTACACCGCCCCGAGTCCCTTTCGGGAGAGGGGGCGGTATATAAACGCTAATAATAAAAATAAATAAATAAATAAATAAATAAAAGTGCTTGGCTATAGCAATAGCACTTAGACTTATATACCACTTCGGTGTTTTACAGCACTCTTTGAGCAGTTTATGTCAGCATATTACCCCTAACAGTCTGGCACTCATTTTTCTGACCTCGGGAAGATGGAAGGCTGAGTCCCCTTGAGCCAGTCACGATCAAATTCCTGGCTGTGGGCAGAGTTAGCCTACAATATTGCCTTCTAACCACTGTGCCACCAGAGCTATAGGCTCTACTTTAACTTAGTTGGAAAACTGCGTGGCTTCCATTTCTTTCCATTCAGTCACTTGGAAAAGCAATTCTCTATTTAATAAACTGTGATACACAGGAATTACTTGAAATAATAATGCTCATATTTTTTTATCACTAGGATGATCTTTTCACATCACATACTGTGAATTTCAGTCTGGAAGTTCTATAAGAGTCTCATAATAGCAGTTCCACTTGTGAATAATCAGGCACTGTATCCACCACTATGAACTTTATTTTTGCAAGAACTTTTCAAGAATCCAACATTCTGTATTTATGAAGATATAATATGATTCAAATGTTTTTTTCTGAAGCTTATGTTCTATAATCATAGGCAGTCCTTGCTTAACAACTATTCTGTTCATGTTATGAGTGCTAAAATATAACTTTAGGACTGCTTCTTGTATTTAGAACTTTTGCAGCATTCTACAGTCCTGCCATTTTCATGTTTCACAGACAGAGTCAATGGAGAATTTGGCAATACAATCACAAATTGTGATGAAATGATGTCTCTCTTAATCACAGGTCACTTAACAACCTCAGGAGAAGTGAGGTCATAAGTGCTTCACAGTCATATGAAATCTTACTTAACAACCATCTCTTAGCAATGGGATTGCTGGGCCACTTGTAGTCATTACCACTGAACTTTAAAAAATATTATTTTAAGAATAGTTCTACTCAGTATATTATTAAAAGTAATCATACAAATATAAATTAATGGAAAATATGCTTAGACCATTTGGGGCTTGGATGGCTCATACTCTGATGACATTCAGGAAACAATTAAAAAGCTGGTAATTCTCCCAGGCTTTGGGACAAAGTACAGCTTAACTGGCCAGAGTCATTGGCAGTTCGATAGCCTACATACTGATTAAATTTTGTAAAGAAACACATTTTTGCTTTTTCTCACATTTGCCTAATGCAACATTATAAATGCTTGTTTTCTGTTAAATGATTATTATTCATAGAAAAATAAAATACTCATAAGGAATGGTATAACACTCCTTAATACTTACCTGACAAGATCTAAGGGTTGCAGTTTGAAAATATTTTGAGGATAGGCCCATTCTCTGTAAAGCAGGTGTCGTTCATTTGGGCACTTAGGATCCTGTGATTGGTAATTGAATCTTGACTATAAACAAAATATTTTCTCATTAATTGATGATTCAAGGGCACAAAATTGTGTTTATTTTAATCACATTTAGTCCTACAACCAAGCATGAATAATTACTCTGAAAGTTTCTGAAATTACTACCACCTACTGTATATGCCAGCTCAATATATATTTTATCATTATTATGGAGGAAACTAGAATCTCCTATATTATTTTTGAAATGCTGCTCAAGAGGCAATGGTGGTCATAATTGCTTTATTTTGTTCCAGTAGCAGATTGAGCTAAGATTTATTCACACAAATCAGTTTAAGGATCAGAAGTGGCACCTTTTGGAGTGAAGAAATTTTCTCTGACAGTTGTTTGTGTCTCTTTGAATAAAGAAATGTTTTATTTTTCTGTATAATGTGCAATCTTTTCCAAGCTTCTCTAACTTCCAAACCCATTTTAACTTATCTCAATGATATTTTAAGGAAATATCCCCCCCTATTTTTATCCATCGTCTCTCATCCATTTTAAAATTTTGATTTTCCATTTCTTAGCTTGTCTCCCATATTCTTCTCTTGGATCTATTGTACTGTATTTGCTTGCACTGCTTGGCCAATCCTCTTAAATATTTCTCCCTTCTCTACCCTATTCCATTGTCTAAGTTTCAAATGATCTACTCTTACCCCTGTTTCTCTCCCAAGAAATTTTTCCTGTATTTCCATTTCCTGTTTAATTTCCCTTAAAATACTCTCCCCTTGGTTTATTTCATCAATCATTCTTATTTTATTTTTTTCTTCTTTTTGTCTTGTCTTCTTGCTTGTTGTTTCCTCTGTTCAATTTTTTCAGCTGCTCTTTCAGTTGACTCCTCCTCTTCCTGAGTGTCCTGGTTTCTCCTTGTCTTTTGTACTATAATTTCCAGCTTTTCTTTTTAAAATACTCTGCATTTTATTCAAAATCTCCTCATATTCTCTTGTCAAGGTGCCTTTAAAATCCAGAATTAACAATGCAATTTCTTACCGGATTTCACTCATTTTTGTTTTTTATTTTATTTTTTTATTTTTCTCTAACAGTCCAACAATCTAATTTCCAAACCTAAAGCCACTTCTCAAGTGGTTCGATATCCACTGTCCAAGAGATTTTGTATCCCAAAGTTAAATTAATCAGTCTGTTCCTCTAATTAGTCCAAAAATAAAATCTTCATAAACCCCTCTGCCAATTCAGTCTTATTTTGAAGTTTGAAGCTTTTTAATAATTAGGTTTTCTTAATCTCACACTTAAATTTCCACAACCAAGTCTTTAGGATTTTGGGGGTATGTTGTACCTTCCTTTGTCAACTGTTGGCAGTCTTAAATCAGCTTTCAAATCAGCTTTCTTCTTTATACAAATTTACTATAATACTGCAAAATTTAAATGTGGTATTAGCTTTTATATAAATAGTTCCAGCATTTTAAAAATGCCTTTCCAACGCCCAACTCCTGTCCAATTTAAAAATCCAATCTTCTGTATTTTAGTAAAGTAGAATAAAATATGGATTAAAATATAAGAATGAAGACGTGGCATAAAAGGGACAGTTAGAAGCTTGCTTAAAGGGACAGGGAAATGTCATCAGCCTTCAACCACAACATGTTCAAGCAAACGTCCCTATGTCAAAAATCCAAAACCACAAGGTTCAATTAAAGTTTGCATAGAGACACGTAGTCAGTACCTATGACCCAAGACAAAAGGAGAAGTAAGACAATATCTACTTATAAGGCTTTTTCCTCAAGATAATCAATAAGAAATGAGTTAAGTGTTTCCGTGTTACGCTGTCTTTAAGAATGTATAAGAATGTGTGCTTCGATAATGAAGGTTGTTCAGAATTTGCAATGTGCTTTCTGAACCTGGCTGCCAAATAAACTCTTCCTGCATCCTGAGTGTCACTGCATTTTTTTGCTTGCCAGCTGTGCTTAGACTCTAAGACATACGGTAGACTGATCTGACTCTTATCACTAAACTCACTGCGCATGTCCACACATTCTTCCACATTCCTTCATCATTATTATTTCACTTCTTTGTCTTTTGTTTGCCTGCCAAGGTGGTAGGCAGGAACTCTGCCAAAATGTAATCATTAGCTAGTAAGTTTTTGTTTTCATTTTCTTTACAATAAAATGTGTTTCTTAGAATATATCTCAAGCTTATTTTGCTTAATTATCAAGTATACTTCAAGGAGAAGCCATGGTTCATCCCTCATTAAATACAGAGCTGAATTTACACCCTGACAAGTGGTAGCAGAGGATGGTTCGGATTTATGGCTATTTTGTATTGATTTATGGTTTTTCCTTGCTTGTTACTTTGATGATAAGCGTCTAGGCTAATTAGGCAGATGATTAATTTTGCGACTGCAGAACGCTGATTTTAATCACTTCTACAATGCCTAAAAAGAAAAAGAAACTAAGAAAACGTCCTGCACAAGATATAGACGTCTCTGATCTCTCTGATGAAGAAGCGAAAAGCATTTTACACAGGTTTACCCTTCAAATGCCGCTTGCTTCAGCAACCAGACTGGATGAAGAATCTGCCATGGGAGAACAAAAGGAGGAAATGCTCTTACACAGGTCTCAAGAAGAAGAAGAATACAGAAAAGCTGCTCTTGAAGGCGACGTGCTAAGACCAAGGTCAGTGACGCCTCCTTCTAATTATGTATGCTTCCAAGCAATTCTCCGAGAACCTTTAGATTTTGAAACGCTTGGGGCAAGGCCAAAGGTTTCACAATCGGAAAAGCATTTATACTCTCCCACACAGAGAGAAACCTATCATTCTCCTCGAAGCTCTAAGCAAGCTATAAAAGCCTATTGTGATCAAATAGAATTTTTTGAACATAAGCTATCCCAGGCAAAAATGGCCTTATCTATGCTCGAGCCGGATAAGAGGAACTCTCCTGTTTTTCAGATTTCTGAGAACGCCATCTCGGCTCCTTCTCCAAAACCTAAGACACACCCCCTGGAGGATATTGTGTCAGTCAAATCAGAACAGAGAGCTGTGTACACATCACAATTGCCACAAGACGTTTTTTCTTCTCAAGTTACAAATGCCATGCAGGCAGAAAGATTAATTGAGAAGCCTAAAACTGAAATTGCAGCTCCATCTACTGGCAGAAGTAATTTACTAGAGAAAGCCGACATGCATAGTAAATTCCAGGAACAATTACAGATATTATACCAGGCTTTATTAAACATGTCCTTAACTCACTCAGATATTCAGGCTGCAATGCAACAAGTATCTCCAAAGGCTCAATCTTCAGCACCCCCTGGTGCTGCTGATGTCTTCTTAGATGAAGCACAACAATACTTAATGCAGCAAAGGCAAATGGCTGCGTCTCCAGCAGGCCATGTTAATATTGCAGCTCAAGCACCGGCCGCAGCTTTAGCACAGCAACCACAGGTGCGACTACAACAAGTATATTTACCTGCATAGCCAGCATTTCAACTGCACATTCCTCAACAGGCATTTTCTGTTGCTCCATTGACTGGTGAGTCAAAATTAAAAATGTCAGGACAGAATTATAAGGCCTGGGTCAGTGAGGTTGCACTTTTGCTTTGCAGAGAAGGTACCCATTGTATGGTATTTAATCCTCCTGTCCAGCCATGGACTCCTGCAATAAGAGACTTAGAGACTAAGGCTTGCACAACATTATTGATGTCCATGGCTACTGAATTGCAGGTTACTTTTCCGCCTAATGCAACAGCCCAACAAATTTGGGTCCAATTGGAAAATTGCTACAGGCCTGTTTCAATTGAATCTTCATGTTTGCTCATGTCTGAGTTCCATGGTTCGAGATTTAAACCTGGTGAACAAGTTGGAGGACATTTAACCAAACTGACAGGAATGAGAAAAGAATTGAGAGAAAGAGGCCATTTTATTGATGATATTCAAATGATCAGCATTATCATTAACTCATTGAATTATGAATGGAAAGATGCCATTGCAAAGATTAACCAAGTGCCTATTCCTCAATGCACAGTGGACAATGTTTACAGACTTTTACTTGAAGAAGAGGCACTTATGTTAGCCACACCACATTTGTGACAACCGCCCGCATCAAGAGCTCCAACTAGGCGTCCCTTCCGAGGAAGAGCCTACGTTCCAAGGATGCCAAGATGCTACATCTTTAACTGTGTGGGACATGCCATCCAGGATTGTCTCCAATGAGTTCCAGCTCCCGTCACATACCAGCCCAGAGGAACAGATTCCGGAGGCACAGGCAGAAGACAAGGTCGACGTGGTCCAAGGCGTAATCCACAAGCTCCACTCGTCACATTGGCCTTAACCAACAATCCACAACCTCATCCAGAGTACGACAGACGGCTTTTGTGGACTTTGGACAGTGGCACAGTGTTGCATGTTACCTACAGAAAGGAAATTTTCACAGAGATGCACGAGCCTGAACCTGAACTACATGAACTTTATTCTTTCTCCAATCATCCCTGTAAGATCATGGGGAAAGGAACTGTTTATGTTGAAGAGCTCAATGCATTTATCCCTGATGTTTATTGCATACCTACAGCAACTAGTAATTTGCTTAGTCAGAGTCACTTGTTTAGAGTGTTAAAGTTCCAGGTTCACCACCTCGAAAAAGCAAGTTACATAGTTAAAAATGGAGATATTGTTGCTGAAACCATGTTAATTGGTGGTGTTTATTACATAAAACCAAAGCCTAAACTGCAAACACTGGCAAGTATACAAACTCCAAAAGAGGAGAGCACAGGCCCAGAGAGAGATGTTCCAGTGAGAGATGCTGTAGCTACTCCAAAGGCTCCTAAAGCCAACAAACAGAAAATAAGGAAACAGGTTGCTCAGAGCAAGCCTGAGGTTCCTCACAAAACTGTTAATGTTGAAAATTCACTGATTGGTAAACCTTTGCATTCCAGGTGTATCCACAAGTGGCATGCCAGTTTCCGTGTTCTTAGGAAAATGCCGGAGTTCGCAAAAGGTTTGGATCTAAAGGGGTGTGAGGTGTTTTCGGATTGTGCTGTATGCAAGAAGGCCAAATCCAAAGCAGCAGCAGTTCTCAAACGTGCTACATGCCTGTCACCATGCATTTTTGATTTGGTACACACTGACATAGTGGGTCCTTTTCCGCCAACACTTGATGGTAAAAAATATTTTCTAACAATTGTTGATAATTACTATAGATATGTATATGTATATCCTATGAAAGAGAAATCTGAGACTTTTCAGATCTTTAAAGACTTTGCAGCTCTTGTTTCTACCCAACACCAAGTTCACATCGCCAGAATCCAGAGTGACCGTGGTGCCGAATTCATGTCTCAGCATTTCCAGGACTGGATTTGTAAGAATGGAATTCTTCACCAGACATCAGCTCCGTACACACCGGCTCATAATGGAGTCGCAGAACGAAGACAAGGGGTCCTATAAACCATGATGCGTTGTCTCCTAGAAGACGCCAATCTCAGTAACCCATACTGGGGTGAAACTATCAAATATGCAACTTACATTGTCAACCATACTTGGAGAAGTGTAATAAATCAGACTTCTTTCTTCATGATGTATGGATACAAGCCCGATCTCAAGAACCTTCATATTTTTGGTTCATACGCTATGGTGAACATTCCCTTAGTTCAAAGAAGAAAAGGAGGTCCAGCACCAAAGAGACTGAGATTTATGGGTATTGATGATAATTCAAAATAGAGTAAATTTATTGACCCTAAACATGTAATTGTGATTTCCCAATCTGCTAATTTTGAGGAAGATGTTGATTGGACCAGGATTCATTCCAATGATCCTGGAGTTTATTTTCCTAGAGATGATGTTGTAGATGCCACGCAGCCCGATGACCAAGATTCACGGTCAGATATTCCATCCACAAGTTCTTCTCAACCTGATGTTCCGTCTTCGTGAGCCGCGGATGCTGATGCTGATGCTAGCACCGAATGTGAGGACGAGGATGAAGAAGAAGAAGAATGGACTGTTGTTCTGAGACGTTCCAAGAGGGTCACAAAGGGAATCCCTCCACAGCGATATTCGTGGCAATTGACAAAAACATCCTTGCCTTTGATTTGCAATGTTACACTTCCTCCTGATACGTTCACACAAATCAAGCATCTTCCTGATTTAGAACAAAGAAGTGGTATGAGGCAATGCAGAATGAAATGGACAGTCTAAAGAAACTTAAGGTATTTACACCTGCAAAACCTCCAGCAAACAAAAATGTTATTGGCACTCGATGGGTCTATAGAATCAAAAAGAAGCCAAATGGTGAGTCATTGTACAAGACCAGACTGGTAGCTCAGGGTTTCGTTCAACGTTATCCTGAGGACTACACAAACACCTACTCACCGACAGTCAGAACTGAGAGTGTAAAAATTGCTTTAGCCACTGCAACTATCCTTGGTTTAGAGGTTTTTCAGTTCGATGTTGACACGGCTTATCTGACCTAGATGAAGAGATCTACGTGAGAGGTCCTCCAGGATTCCGACAAGAAGGGGATACCTGGTTTCTAAACAAAAGTCTTTATGGTCTGAAACAGTCTGGTTTAATGTGGTACTTATGTCTTACTGACAAACTAAAGTCAATGGGCTTTATTAAGTCTGAAACTGATGAGTGTGTGTTCACAAAGAGATCTCATAATACATATGAGATAGTTCTTGTTTATGTTGATGATATCGTTTATATTGGTCCAAATAAGAAAATGAGAGAGATTTTTGCTAAAGCTTTGCAGAGATACTTCACATTGAAATCTTTAGGTCACATTAGCACTTACTTAGGTGTTCAGATTGACAAAACACAGAAGGGGTTCAGTCTTTCACAAGAGGATAAAATTGAACACATTTTGCATCATTGCAATATGAAGGATGCTAACACAACAAAGACACCCAATGCAAAAAGATTTTCACAACTTAACACATGAACCAAGTCCTGAGTTCGAGGAGCAAATACTTTATCATTCAGTCATTGGGTCACTACATTAGTAGTTGGACCAGACCCCACATTGCACTTAGTGTTAATCTCATCTCGACACGTAGGTAAGGCAAAACAGTTTCATTGGACATGCATTAAGAAGTTATTGAAATACCTAAAACACACTAAACATATGAAGTTATTGTTAGAACCAACACATACTGATTATGCAGAATTATGTTGTTATGCAGATTCTGATTGGGCAAGTGATAAGAAATCACGTAAAAGTACTTCAGGTTATATGATGTTCCTCAATGGATGTCCTGTTTACTGGCAAGTGAGAAAACAGAATTTTGTTTCTTGTTCATCTACTGAAGCTGAATATGCTTGTGTTTCAGATGCATGTAATTCTCTAACATGGTTTGATGCTTTGATCACAGATATCTGGACATGTCGGAGTCAACAAATAACTGTGATGGAAGATAATGAATCAGTGGTTTATATTTCTGAGTCATATTTCACAGGTTCTAGGACCAGACACATTGGCATCCATTATCAAAACATAAAGCAATTAGTTAAACACGGTTTTGTTAAATTGCAATATGTATCTACACATGATCAAATTGCTGACATGCTCAACAAACCGCTTCCAGCAGCTCAACACGAGCATCTGCGTAAGAAGGTGTGCCTTATTTGATGATGTACTCGATGTCCGCTCAACTGGCAAAAGAAGGGGTGTCACTGCGTTTTTTGTTTGCCAGCTGTGTTTAGACTCTAAGACATACGGTAGACTGATCTGACTCTTATCATTAAACTCACTGCCCATGTCCATACATTCTTCCACATTTCTTTATCATTATTATTTCACTTCTTTGTCTTTTATTCGCCTGCCAAGGTGGTAGGCAGGAACTCTGCCAAAATGTAATCATTAGCTGGTAAGTTTTTGTTTTCATTTTCTTTATAATAAAATGTGTTTCTTAGAATATATCTCAGGTTTATTTTGCTTAATTATCAAGTATACTTCAAGGAGAAGCCACGGTTCATCCCTCATTAAATACAGGGCTGAATTTATACCCTGACACTGAGAAGTCTAAAGCCTGTCATATTCTGCAACAATTCTGGCGACCGTGGGCAGGACTTAGAGCGATATTTCGCTGAGGACGGAACGGACCGACCGGTGCCCCATCGAGGCCGTCTCGCTTGTCTTCAGGCATCATGGAGATCTTTCTGTGGAAGGGGGCTGACGACCTCTCTTGGGCATCCGGAGGACACCACCGATCTAAGAATATGACCAGGATCAGGACAAGTTAATAAAAATTATGCCAGCTGAGAAAGAAGACGCCTGCAGGCAAGTATCAAAAGAATTGTAGACCCACTCGGTTAGGAGTGGAAGAGGGGGCCTGATTACCCCCCCTGAGCCCGGGGTAGCATCCCATCCCATACTCCGGCACCCCAGGTCGGTGACAGTGTGTTAGAAATTGAACATGGGGAGGGGGGAGCGTTCCTCAAACGCCCCTCCAATGCATGTTGAAAAAAAAGAAAGAACAAATGGTCCCATTTGGTGGGGCCAGGAGGAAGAAAACCAAAAAGGTTATCGAAGGGACAGATCAAGTGGACCACAAACCTGGTCCAAGGGAGCAGTTGAGATAAAAACTCAAATTGCCCCTAAGGGAAATTTATTGCCAGAAGCTGAGGGGGAGCTATGTAAGGTGTGGATATATGCTCCATTCTCAATGGCTGATTTATATAATTGGAAAAATCATATTCCTGCTTATAGAGAAAATCCAGATGAGATGCATGTCCTTTTTGCATCCATTTTTCTGAACTCACTAGTCTGCTTGGCCTGACATACAAAGTCTGATGGAAATTTTATTAACCCCAGAGAAAAGAAGGCTGGTGAAGGTAACCATAAATACGCTTTTGCAGAAGGATCATGCAAAGGATCCAGACTGGACATGGTTACTGAAGGAACCAGATTGGAAACCTAGTACATTCAGCTGCAAAATTATTGGGGTCTGCTAGCAATTCAGTTTTGAGTCTCGTGGTTAGCTCGCTTGCGGGTTGCTCTTGCCGGTCACGGCGTTGCCGCCTGGGGGTTACTTGGGCAGCTGTTTGAGTAGAGGGAATGATGGTGACTACTACGTGCTCCCGTTTGCATTTGTACTGAGGCATGTGGGAGAGGGCATCAACTAGAAAGTTCCTCCCGCCTGGAATGTGCTTTAAGGCAAAATCAAAACGGTTGAAGTATTGAGCCCATCGGACTTGTTTGGGTGATAGTTTCGTGGGGTCCTAAGCACCTCCAGATTTTTCTGGTTGGTCCAGACTTCGAACGGTTTCTGGCTCCCATCCAACAGGTGTCTCCAGGTTAGCAGTGCCCATCTCACTGTGAAAGCCTCCTTTTCCCATGCGGCCCATCGTCTCTGTGTCTGTGAGCTTGCGGGAGGTGTAGGCATTGGGTTGTAAGTTTCCTTGGTTGTTTCTTTGGAGTAGCACCGCTCCCACTGCCACATCGCTGGCGTCTGCCTGGATCAAGAAAGGTTTCTCGGGGTCAGGATGCTTCAGCACTGGCTCCTTTGCAAACATTTCTTTTAGTGTCTCGAATACCTCTTGGCAGGTTAGGTCCCATGGTAGGTGTTGTCCTGGATGAGGATTCGTTCTTGGGCTTCCTGTCTTCAGGAGGTCTGTCAGGAGTTTGGCAATCTTCGCAAAGGAGGGGATGAATTGCCTGTAGAAGTTTGCAAACCCTAGGAAGCTTTGTAGCTGTCTGCGGGTGCGAGGGGGATCCCAGCTTATCCCAGGTGTGAATCTTGGCATCCCATGTAGCATACTTTTGAAATAAGCAAAAATAAACCCGAAGCAAGATGTAATAAAAAACATTTTTAATATAAAAGAAAATAAAAATACAAAACTTGCTAACTGAATTAATTACATCTTGGCAAAGCTATGTGCCTGCCTCCTTCGGCAGGTGAACAGAAGATCAGAAGAGAAAGTTAAGAAGGAATGTGAAGGAGCATGCGCACTAAATCATTTGCAGATAAGAACTGTGACCTGCGCAGTAAATTTTCAGCGCAGCTAGCAAACCAATTAACACAGTGACACCCCTTCTTTTGCTAGTTGAGCTGATGTCATCAAATCATCAAATAAGGCAAATCCTCTTTCGCAGATACTCATGTTGAGCTGCTGGAAGCGGTTTTATTGCAATTTAACAAAATCTTGTTTAGCTAATTGCTTTGTGTTTTGATAACGAATGTCAATGTGTCTGGACCTAGAACCTGTGAAATATGACTCAGAAATATAAACCACCAATTCATTATCTTCCATCACTGTGATTGGTCGAATCTGACGTGTCCAGATATCTGCGATCAAAGTATCAAACCATGTTAGAGAATTACATGCATTTGAAACACAAGCATATTCAGCTTCAGTAGATGAACAAGAAACAAAATACTGTTTTCTCACTTGCCAGTAAACAGGACAACCATTCAGGAACATCATGTAACCTGAAGTACTTTTGCATGATTTCTTATCACTTCCCCAATCAGAATCTGCATAACAACATAATTCTGCATAATCAGTATGTGTTGGTTCTAGCAATAACTTCATGTGTTTAGTGTGTTTCAGGTATTTCAATAACTTCTTAATGCATGTCCAATGAAATTGTTTTGCCTTACCTACGTGTCGTGATAAGAGATTAACACTAAGTGCAATGTTGGGTCTGGTCCAACTACTAATGCACAACAGTGACCCAATGACTGAAGGAAATAGTGTTTGGTCCTCGAATTCAGGACGTGGTTCATGTGTTAAGTTGTGAAAATCTGTTTGCATGGGTATCTTTGTTGTGTTAGCATCTTTCATGTTGCAATGATGCAAAATGTGGTCAATTTTCTCCTCTTGTGAAAGACTAAACCCCTTCTGTATTTTTTTCAATCTGAACACCTAAATAATAATAATAATAATAATAATAAATTTAGATTTATTAGCCGCTCCCTTTCCAAGTAGGACTCGGGGCGGCGTACAATGGAGCATATAACATGAAACATATATAACAACACCAAACGTACATACATACACAACACACATACATACACGGAGGAGGAAGCAAAGTACATCAATAGACAGTTAAAAATCTGCTTTAAAATACCCCAATTGTAAAAACCCAATAAAATTAATATTTAAGAACAATTTAAAAAACAGTTTGGAGGAATGGGAAAATTACGATTGCGATTGAGCCAGGCCGGATAATTGAAAGAGGTGGGTCTTCAGCTGTACACGGAAGGAGCGGAGATCGGAAATCATCCTGATGTCACGGGGGAGGTCATTCCATAGGGCTGGGCCCATCACAGAGAAGGCTCTGCTCCTGGGTGTCGCCCCCCGGCACTGTTTGGCGGACGGCACCCGGAGAAGTCCCTCTCTGTGTGAGCGAATTGGTCGTAGGGATGTGTGGGGCAGGATGCGATCCTGCATATAACTAGGCCCTGTGCCATGGAGCGCTTTAAAGATCATAATCAAAACCTTGAAACGCACTCGGTAGACCACAGGCAGCCAGTGCAGCTCGCGCAGGAGAGGTGTTACAGGGGAGTATCTAGTCCTCCCCATAATCACCCGCGCGGCCGCGTTCTGGACCAATTGTAGTCTCCGAGTGCATCTCAAGGGAAGCCCCATGTAGAGAGCATTGCAGTAATCCAGGCGAGACGTCACTAGCGCATGGGTGACTGTGCGTAGGGCATCCCGGTCCAATAAGGGGCGCAATTGGCGCATCAGGCGAACCTGATGGAACGCCCCCCTTGCCACGGCTGTTACATGGTTATCCATGGACAGCCGGGTATCCAGGAGGACGCCCAAATTGCGCACCTGTTCCATGGGGGCTAGTTGGACGCCCCCGATGGCCAGAGATGGAAACACCTGGTTGAACCGGGAGGCCGGAAGCCACAGCCACTCCGTCTTGGAAGGGTTGAGTTTTAGTCGGTTGCCATCCATCCAGACCCGTACGGCTTCCAGACACCGGGACATCATTTCGACGGCCTCATTGGGGTGGTTCGGAGTGGAAATGTATAGCTGAGTATCATCAGCATACAGATGATATCCCACTCCGAAACCACGGATGATCTCGCCCAGCGGTTTCATATATGTGTTGAACAGGAGAGGCGAGAGCACCGATCCCTGTGGCACTCCACATGTGAGTGGCCTCCGGGTCGAACTCTGCTCCCCTGTCAACACACGTTGCGTCCGACCAGAGAGGTAGGAGCCAAACCACCGTAAAACGGTGCCCCTGACTCCCAGCCCCTCTAGCCGGTGCAACAGGATACCATGGTCGATGGTATCGAACGCCGCCGAGAGATCTAATAGGACCAGGATAGAGGAACAACCCCTATCTCTGGCCCTCCAGAGATCATCAACCAATGCGACCAAGGCCGTCTCCGTGCTGTGCCCGGGTCGGAAGCCGGACTGGCGCGGGTCTAGATAATCATTTTCCTCCAGGTGACGTGGGAACTGCTGTGCTACCACACTCTCTACAACCTTCGCTAAAAAAGGAAGGTTGGAGACTGGACGATAATTGACTAGGTCCGTTGGGTCCAGGGAAGGCTTCTTGAGCAGGGGCCTCACCACCGCCTCTTTCAAGGCGGCCGGTAGAGACCCCTCACCCAGCGAGGCGTTCACCAGGCCCAGGAGCCAGTCACGCGTGACCTCCCAGGATGCCAGTACAAGCCAGGAGGGACACGGGTCCAATAAACATGTGGTGGGTCGCAGACGTCCACGCAACCTGTCCAAATCCTCGATGGCAACCGAGTCAAACTCCTCCCAAAGCGGTCCCTCAAGACTCGCAACGGGCGTCTCTACTGAACCACTGAAAGGGGTCCATCCCATCCGGATTTGAGCGACTTTGTCCTGTAGATAATTCCCAAACTCCTCTGCTCTACCCTGTAAAGGGGCTTCCCGTGGTCTCTCGAACAAGAGGGAACGGGTCACCCGAAACAGGGCGGCAGGGCGGTTATCTGCAGACGCAATAAGAGCAGCGCAATGTTGACGTTTGGCCGCTCTTAGTGCCACAAGGTACGTCTTCAAATATGCTCGTGCCTGTGCTCGGTCAAATTCGGAACGGGAGGATCTCCAACGACTCTCTAGGCGTCTCTTGTGGCGTTTCATCACCCTTAGCTCCTCGGTAAACCAAGGTGCCAGGGTGGTTCTTCGCCGCAGGAGAGGCCGCAAAGGCGCCACCCGGTCTAGGGCCCCGGTAGCCGCACTATTCCATGCGACTACCAGGTCCTCTACTCGGGGGCGGGTCAGGTCCACAGGAGGTGGCCCAAGTTCCGTCTGGAACCTATCCGGTTCCATCAGGCGCTTGGGGCGGAACCATCTAATACCTTCCAGTTCCGCCTCCTCGCGGCGGGGGGTAGCACCAGGGAAGTCCAGCCGGAGAAGTGAGTGATCCGACCATGACAGGGGAATAATGTCTAGATCCCCTATTCCCAGATCACTCGTCCACTGGCCGGAGACAAAAACAAGGTCCAGGGTGTGGCCTCCCTCGTGAGTAGGGCCCTGAATTAACTGGGTCAGGTCCATGGCTGTCATGGAAGCCATGAACTCCCGAACCCCCTCAGACGCTTCTCCCATCGACGGCAGATTAAAATCCCCCATCACTAAAAGTTTTGGGGTCTCGACCGCCACCGATGAGATCAGCTCAAGGAGTTCGGGCAGGGCCGCTGAAGTATAGCGAGGAGCCAGGTATACTATCAGCAGGCCCAACTGCCTCCCTGGGCCCCATCTCACGACGAGGGACTCACACCCGGATGTCTGCGGCACAGTGAACTCTCTCGGCTCTAAGTCTTCCCGGATAATCACTGCTACCCCACCGCCCCTTCCCTGGGCCCGAGGCTGGTGAAATGCTCGATAACCTGGAGGGCACATTTCCACAAGGGGTAGACCTCCCTCGTGGCCCAACCAGGTCTCGGTTATTCCGGCGAGGTCCGGGTCCCCCTCCAAAATTAGATCGTGGATGAGGGGGGCCTTATTAGCAACGGACCTCGCATTGCATAACAGCAGTCTCAGGCCTTGGGTCTGTAGATCCTGACCACCTAGTATGCAGGGATTGGTACAAACGACCGGGAATGACCAAAAACCCCGGTCTCCCAACCGACTACGTGCTCTTAAACTGTCCTCGCACCTGCCCCTCCCTACGACCGTTGGTATTAAGGTGCCCTGCATAGGAATGCTATCTTCCCTCTCCTCCCCCACTCCGCCCCCTCCTCTTTCGACCACACCTAAGTGCCTGGCTCTTCCATCCCTCCTAACCAGTTCCCCCCCCCATCCCTACAACCCCTCCCCCCCCCATCCTTATAACCCCTTACAACTTTTAAAAAACATTTAATTAAAAAACCCCTTAACGTGCGCTTCCTCCACCTCTCTGGGTTAATGAACCCGTCCTCAAGGTGGGCCCTCGAGAGGGCTGGAGGCCAGACCTGCGAGAGAGGGGACTCCCGCAGCTGCAGTAAATCCGACTTCGTGTACATAAAGATCATATAGAAAAAAAAATCATAGGGGCAAAGTTAGTTAGTTACAGATGCTGAAGATGTATCCTGGTTTGTCGTAGATATTGTCCTAACCCTAGATGGAAAGGGTAAGTTAGTGGGCTAGTCGATGGTAAAATAGATTAATGAGGTTTGAAGCTGTGGCAAGAGAATCAGTACTCGATAAAGGCAGGAAGGAAAAGGTCACACCTTCAGCAACTGTCCACCTATCCCCCTGGTGTCTCTCCTCCATGACCAGGCCCAGGAAAAGATGGACACTTGCCTTCTTGGGACCCCTGCTGCTCATCTTCGCAGGGGCTATTGTTAGATGTTAGACATGTTAGATGTTAAACATGTTAAATTCCACAACCTTAGATTTCAAGCTTTCCATTCCAGTTGTCTTTGCTCTGATGTGGTTCACTCAGCTCCCCCTCCACCAGCCGCTTCGTTTAGCTCTCCTCTCTTCTCCTCTCCTCAACTCCATCCACACAACGAAGCGGTCTTCCGGCTTTCCGACCAGCACCCCGTGCTAATGTGCTAATGTGACCTAAAGATTTCAATGTGAAGAATCTCTGCAAACTTTTAGCAAAAATCTCACTGGACCAATATAAACAATATCATCAACATAAACAAGAATTATCTCATAAGCATTGTTAGATCTTTTTGTGAACACGCATTCATCAGTTTCGGACTTAATAAAGCCCATTGAATTTAGTTTGTCAGTAAGACATAAGTACCACATTAAACCTGACTGTTTCAGACCATAAAGACTTTTGTTCAGGAACCAGGTATCCCCTTCTTGCTGTCAGAATCCTGGAGGTCCTCTCACATAGATCTCTTCATCTAGGTCTGCATGTAGATAAGCCGTGTCCACATCAAACTGGAAAACTTCTAAACCAAGAATAGTTGCAGTGGTTAAAGCAATTTTTAAACTCTCAGTTCTGACTGTTGGTGAGTAAGTGTTTGTGTAGTCCTCAGGATAACATTGAGCGAAACCCTGAGCTACAAGTCTGGCTTTGTACAATGACTCACCATTCGGTTTCTTCTTGATTCTATAGACCCATCGAGTGCCAATGACATTTTGTTTGCTGGAGGTTTGGCAGGTGTAAATACATTAAGTTTCTTTAAACTGTCCATTTCATCCTACATTGCTTCATACCATTTATTGTGCTATGAATCAGGAAGCTGCTTGATTTGTGTGAATGTATCAGGAGGAAGTGTAACATTGCAAATCAAAGGCAAGGGTGTTTTTGTCAGTTGCCACGAATATCATTGTGGAGGGATTCCTTTTATGACCCTCTTGGAATGTCTCGGAACAACAGTCCATTCTTCTTCTTCATCCTTGTCCTCACATTCGTCGCTAGCATCAGCATCTGTGGCTTGAGAAGATGGAGCATCAGGTTGTGAAGAACTGGTAGAAGGAATATCTGCCTGTGAATCTTGGTCATCAGGCTGCGTGGCATCTGCAACATCATCTCTAGGAAAATAAACTCCAGGATCATTGGAATGAATCCTGGACCAGTCAATGTCTTCCTCAAAATTAGCAGATTGTGAAATCACAATTACATGTTTAGGGTCAATAAATTTGCTCCATTTTGAATTTTCATCAATACCCATAAATCTCAGTCTCTTTGCTGCTGGACCTCCTTTTCTTCTTTGAGCTAAGGGAATGTTCACCATAGCGTATGAACCAAAAATGTGGAGGTTCTTGAGATCTGGCTTGTAGCCATACATCATGAAGAAAGGAGTTTGATTTATTACACTGCTCCAAGTACGGTTGACAATGTAATTTGCATATTTGATAGCTTCACCCCAGTATATGTTACTGAGATTGGCATCTTCTAGGAGACAACGCATCATGGTTTGTAGAACCCCTTGTCTCCTTTCTGCGACTCCGTTATGAGCTGGTGTGTAGGGAGCGGATGTCTGATGAAGAATTCCATTCTTATGCATCCAGTCCTGGAAATGCTGAGACATGAATTCTGCACCACGGTCACTCTGGATTCTGGCAATGCGAACTTGATATTGGGTAGAAACAAATGCTGCAAAGTCTTTAAAGATCTGAAAAGTCTCAGATTTCTCTTTCATAGGATATACAAATCCATATCTAGAATGATTATCAACAATTGTTAGAAAATACTTTCTATCACCAATTGTTGGTGGAAAAGGATCCACTATGTCAGTATGTACCAAATCAAAAATGCGTGTTGTCAGGCGTGTAGCGTGTTTGGGAACAGCAACTGCTTTGGATTTAGCTTTCCTGCAAACTGCACAATCCAAAAAAAACCTTACACCCCTTTAGATCCAAACCTTTTGCGAACTCCGGCATTTTTCTAAGAACACGGAAACTGCTGTGCCCCAATCTTCTATGCCACTTGTGGATACACCTGGAATGCAAAGGTTTACCAGTTAGTGAATTTTCAACATTAACAGTTTCATGAGGAACCTCAGGCTTGCTCTGAGCAACCTGTTTCCTTATTTTCTGTTTGTTGGCTTTAGGAGCCTTTGGAGTAGCAACAGGATCTCTCTCTGAAGCAACTCTCTCTGGGCCTGTGCTCTTCCTTTTTGGAGTTTGTATACTTTCATGTGCTTGCGGTTTAGGCTTTGGCTTTAAGTAATAAACACCACCAATTAGCATGGTTTCAGCAACAATATCTCCATCTTTAACTATGTAACTTGCTTTCTCGAGGTGGTGAACCTGGAACTTTAACACTCTAGACAAATGACCCTGACTAAGCAAATTACTGGTTGCTGAATGTATGTAATAAACATCAGGGATGAATGTATCGAGCTCTTCAACGTAAACAGTTCCTTTTCCCATGACCTTAAAAGGGTGGTTGGAGAAGGAATACAGTTCCTGTAGATCAGGTTCAGGCTCGTGCATCTCTGTGAAAAGTTCCTTTCTGTAAGTGACGTGCAAAGCTGCGCCACTGTCCAAAGTCCACAAAAGATGTCTGTCGTACTCTGGATGAGGTTGTGGATCGTTGGTTAAGGCCAATGTGGTGAGTGGAGCTTGCGGATCATGCCCTGGAACATGACGACCTTGTTTTCTGCCTCTATCTCTGCCTCTGGAGTCTGTTCCTCTGGGCTGGTATGTGACGGGAGCTGGAACTCGTTGGGGACAATCCCGGGTGTCATGTCCCATACGGTTACAGATGTAGCATCTTGGCATCCTTGGAGTGTAGACACTTCCTCGGAAGGGACGTCTAGCTGGAGGTCTCGACGCTGGTGGCCCTCGTAAATGCGGTGTGGCTAACATAAGTGATCCTTCTTCAATTAAAAGTCTGCGAACATTATTGACTGTTCGTTGAGCAATAGGCACATGGTTAATCTTTGCAATGGCAAATCTTTCCATTCATAATTCAATGAGTTAATGATAATGCTGATCATTTGAACATCATCAATAAAATGGCCTCTTTCTCTCAATTCTTTTCTCATTCCTTTCAGTTTGGTCAAATGTCCACCAATTTGTTCACCAGGTTTTAACTTCGAACCATGGAACTCAGACATGGGCAAACATGAAGATTCGATTGAAACAAGCCTGTAGCAATCTTCCAGATGGGCCCAAATTTTGTTGGGGTGTTGCATTAGGCGAAAAAATAACCTGCAGTTCAGTTTCCATGGACATTAATAATGTTGTGTAAGCCTTAGTGTCTAAGTCTCTTATTGCAGGAGTCCATGGTTGGGCAGGAGGATTAAACACCATACAATGGGTACCTTCTCTGTGAAGCAAAATTGAAATCTCACTGACCCAGGCTTTATAATTTTGCCCTGACATCTTTGACGCACTCGTCAATGGAGGAGCAAAGAATGCTTGGTGAAGGATGTGCATTTGAAAAGCTTGCTGCTGTTGCACCTGTGGTTGCTGTAACCTAACCTGTGGCTGTTGTGTTGTAGCTGGAGCTGGTGTTTGGGCAGCAAAATTAACAAGGCTTGCTTGGGTGGCAGGTATCAGCCTTTGCTGCATTAAGTATTGTTGTGTTCCATCTGAGAAAGCACGTGCACCATCAGGAGGTTTCTGAAAATTGGGCCTTTGGAGACATTTGTTGCATTGCTGCCTGAATATATGAGTAATCTGCTCTCTATAGTAAATTATTTCTGCCAGGAGATGGTGCTGTGGTTACATCTTTTGGCTGTAACATTTCTGCCTGCATGGCATATGGAATTGGAGAACAAAGAAGATCAGGTGGCAATTGTGACGTGTGCACATCTCTCTGTTCTGATTTGCCTGACACAATATCCTCCAGGGAGTGTATCTTAGGTTTTGGACAATAAGGCAAAATGGCGTTTGCAGAAATTTGAAAAGTATGGGAATTCCTATTCTCTGACTTGAGCATGGAATAAGCCCTTTTTGCTTGAAACAGCTCATTTTCAAAGAATTCTATTTGATTACGATAACTTTCCATATCTTGCTCAGAGGTATGGAGAGAATCATACACTTTTCCTTGGGTATGGGAGTGAAATTCCTGCGGCCGCGAGAGCTTTGGCCTTGCACCCAGCGTTTCAAAATCTCTAAGATTTCGGGAGCATGCATAATCTGAAAGATACTCTACTAACCTCGGTTGTAGATTGGCATCTCCCGGAGCAGTCCCATTTTGTTGAGATCATTCTCCCATAGCTGGTTTTTCATCCAGCCCAGTTGCTGAAGATATTGGCGTTTGAAAGCTTGGAAGCCAGCGTAAAATGCTTTTCCCTTCTCCATCAGAGGGGAGGGAGCCATCGGAATGTGCTCCTGTTTTCTTTTTCTTCGGCATGTTAGGAGTGATCTAAACATTCCTCAGTCATTATAAATCATCCTGTCTAATTAGCCTATTACGCTTATCTTTTGGAAGTAACTAAGAAGGAAAAAGCCATAAATCAACCATCCTCTACTACCATTTGTTAGGGTGTGAATTCTGCCCTGAATTAAGGAGGTGTGAATCTTGGCATCCCTTGTAGCATACTTTTGAAATAAGCGAAAATAAACCCAAAGCAAGATCTAATAAAAACATTTTTAATATAAAAGAAAATAAAAATACAAAACTTGCTAACTGAATTAATTACATCTTGGCAAAGCTATGTCCCTGTGTCCTTCAGCAGGCGAACAGAAGATCAGAAGAGAAAGTTAAGAAGGAATGTGAAGGAGCATGCACACTAAATCATTTGCAGATAAGAACTGTGACCTGTGCAGTAAATTTTCAGCGCAGCTAGCAAACCAATTAACGCAGTGACATTCATGAAGGGGAGGGGGTATAGGTCAGTGATGGCGAACCTATGGCACGCATGCCACAGGTGGCACGCGGAGCCATTTGTCAGGGCACACGAGGCGCTGCCCTGTCAGCTGGCCAGCGTGCATGCGCGCGCTGGCCAGCTGAGTTCACCTTTTTAAAAGCCATTTTCCACCCTCCCCAGTCTCCAGAGGCTTTATAGGAGCCTGGGGAGGGCGAAAAGAGCCTCCCCGCCCTCCAAGAGGGCCTCCGGAGGCTTCAGGGACCATCCGGAGGCTTCCCTGATGCCTTCGGAACGCTTAAAACCACCCTCCGAGCAAACCGGAAGTCACTTCCAGTTTGCTCGGAGGATCCTTTTGAGCGCTCCGAAGGCTTCAGGGAAGCCTCTGGACGGTCCCTGAAGCCTCTGGAGGGCCTCCAGGGGGCGGGGGAGGCTCTTTTCGCCCTCCCCAGGCTCCTATAAAGCCTCTGGAGCCTGGGGAGGGCGAAAAAACATGTAAAAGGGGGGGCGTTGTGTGCGCATGCACACTGGGGGGTCGCGCATTGCATTATGGGTGCGGCACGCCCACACACGACCCCCCTGCGCTCCTCCCACTTGTAGCACGCGAGCCAAAAAAGGTTCGCCATCGCTGGTATAGGTTGTGTACGCACACCCCATTTATCCTTCGAAAGTCCACATACAATCTCATGGTTCCATCTTTTTTTTCTTTGAAGAGGACTGGTGCCACGACCCGTGGCTTGGCTGGCTCAATGAACCCCCTTGCTAGGTTTTTGTCTATGTATTTGCGAATCTCTTGCATTTCCCGGGGCATCATGGTGTACAGTTTGGGCTTGGGTAGTTTTGCCCCGGGGATGATTTTGATGGCACAGTCTGTCTCCATGTGGGGAGGCAGAACATCGCACTTGGCCCCGCTGAATACTTCTGTAAGGTCCTGATATTCTATCGGAATCAGTTTGGCCTCTGGGTTTTGTCAGATGTGGTTGCCAGTTGTTCTTGTGGGCTCTCTTGGGGGGTTTCCAGCGTGGGTGGTGCTTCTGCTTGTTGGTTTGGGAGGGGTTGGGGGCCCCTTGATATCCTAAGTCTGCAGGTACCCCCTTGCCACCAGATAGTTGGTCCCCACTTGTCTAGCCAGGAAAGTCCCAGTATGAATGCGTCTGTCATTTTGGGGGCTATTATGAATCAAATTACTTCCCAGTGATCCTCTAGCTCTAGCCTCACTGGTTCAGTCAGGTGGGTGGCATAGGCTCCTCCCATTAGGGACCCATCGACCGGCTTGAACCAGATTGGGTGGGCCAGTCTTTTAGCTCTGATTCCCAATTTCAGGACTGTGGTTAGGTTGATCAAGCACCTTGTGCAGCCTGAGTCTATTAGGGCTCGAAAATCCCCCTGATTTCCTGTTTTTGTGGCTGTGAGGCGTATTGGAAAAAGGAAAGGGTGAATTGATTCACTCACCATTGGGTCATTTTCTCCCTCGTCCTCGCTGTCATATGATTTGGGCAGCTGGTTGTCATTGCCTGGGGTTCCACCACTTTTTCCTGAGGGTGAAGAGGCCTTTGCAGCCTGGAGGGCTTTCCTGGATGTGTTGGTGGTCCGTTTGGGCCCTTGTTCTGGTTGTGCCCTGGGCAGTGGGTCTGGCCTTGGTTTTGGGGCTGGGGTTGGGCATGCAGCTGCCATGTGGCCCATTCCCGCATCTGTAGTATTTCAGAGGACTTCGTAGGAGGGCTGGTCTCAGAGCCTGCTGTGGTGCTGTGGTCCCCCATCGGCTGGGTGGTTTCAGGTTGGGTTGACCTCTCTCTTGTATGTCCGGTTGCTTTGTCATGTCATTGGTGCGCAGCCCACTGTCGACTTTTCTTGCTCCTCAGAACCACTCAGAGAGTTGATTTGGGATGTCGCAGTATGCAGTTACCAGCACCAGCAGCCGTTCTGGTAAAGGGGGTAGCCTTCCTATGACCCTCCTAAATTCACTGATGTGCTCTTTGATGGGGCGGCCCCTCTGCTTTCGGTTGCTGAGTTCCTGTTCTGCATATGGGTCCTCCTCCATCTCCTCAAATCTGGCCTCTAGCAGTTGCAGGAAGTCATCTATGTCTTACAGTTGGGGGGGCTCTCCTCTTGTGGAGGGCGGCTACCCATTCCCTTGTTTCTCCCTCTAGACTCTGTGCGATGGTATTTACCATGGCTTTGGGGGATGGGTAGAGGTGCCCATAGCGTTCTAGGTGGATATCAGCTGAATCAAGGAATAGGGCTAGCTGGTCTGAGTCTCCATCATACTTTCTCCTGAATTGGGGTGGGTCATTCAGCCCTAATCCTCCAGCCTCCTGTCGGCCTTGATATGCTTGCACCTAATATGGCTGGTCATCTTCTTCACCCCTAGTTCGGAGAGAGGGAGGGGGTTGCCTGCTCCTGGCAGCCTGCCTGCTGTATGGGAGAGGCACTGGTTACCGTTTTGGGCTCCTTCTTCTATTGGGAGGGGGAGGGGGGCTGGTCTCCAGTCTGCATCTCCTCCCTTCAACAGGATTAAATGTCCATCCCCTCTCTTTTGGGCAGCATGATGGCCCCTCATCATGAAGGGTGGCTCGGTAAAAATCCTCCCTCTGTTGCTCTTTTGCACTCCCTCGGGATTCCATCTGGGGCTTTGGGAGCCTGACTTGTTTCCAGTCCCACCTTCAGTCCACCCTTGTCAGCTTGCTTGTGACCCTTCCCTGTATCTGGGGACTAGGGCAAGGGAATTTCGACCAGTACTTATCTTCTCTTGCTTCTGCTTCTGAGAAAGGCATCGCTGCATACCTCCAGCTGCAATCAATCTCCTGTTGCCTGATTTTCCCTCCAAGCAGCCCAAACATTGGGGGAGTGCTTGGAGAGTCCAGGCTTCAGGAAACCCAGATTTTTTTTTTAAAGTCAGTTTTGGCTCTCTGTGAAGTTCCCAGAAGATGACCTAATTAATTTATGAGCCTCAAGACAAAGTTCAAAAGAAATCCAATCATATATTAGGATCAACATTCTGGCGTGGACTCCTGTGGAGCCAAAACTACTTTCGCTTAATTGCATTTGAACTTTACCCCTGTATCCCTTCCCTTCTGTCCTGCGTCATAACTCATATTCTCCAACTAGGCTGTAGCAATGAGATCCGACTCCGGCCGAAGGCATGCATGGAATTTCCCCTTCCATGCCAGCCTGATAATAGTCATGGCAATGCTTTAGAAGTTGACATGGTCACATGTTCTCCACTTGCAGTTAAAGTGTTGGAATCCAAGTTCTGGATTCACTGGACTCGAGTTAAGCCAGCTGCTGGTGAGTATTGGGAGGCAGACCAGGATGAAGCTCGTCCTCTAGTGATATGCTTAAAGAAACGCCCCCTAAAAACTGCCCTACCGGCAACGGGCAGAATATACGGGGCAGAAGAGGCCCTACTAAAGTCACCCCCTGGAAGCTGACTTTTCGACATACAGCTGAAGATTTGGAGGAGGGAGATAACGTTCCATTTATTAGATATAAGATGTATTAGAAAGTTTGAGCACCTGTCCGGAAATGGCAAGCCAAGTATTCATAGTCATAACTGCACTCTCGCTTTAGTGAATGTACTTATTTGTTGTATTGCATATTCATCCCTCAGGAATTGTCCCCTCCAGAGGAAGACAGGTGCTGAGACTAAAATCATTGACTGTGACAAAGAGGAATGCAAATTTTCTGATGACACTTATGTTTGAGGAACCATGGGAATGGATTCTTTTCAGTATAATAGGAGTTTTTGGATTGTGGGTGATATGTTTAGCAAATAAGATTTGGTTTTGTGGATTGCCCAAAGCTGATATTGCCATTCCTCAAACTGTATATAACCCCTGCCTTCTCCCTGACATGGTGAAACAACTTGTTATGAGGTCTGTAAAAGAAATACAGGCTGAAAAGGAGTTAATGGAAAGCCTAATCCCACATACCCTCAAGGAAGATGAAGTTTCAGATACTAGCTCCTATATTCAAATTGCACTCTTAGAAGTAGAGAAAGTGATTTTGGTAGATAAGCCCTAAGATGTGTATTCTTGTATCATTGCTTTTTTGCTATTCTGTATTCTGCATGCTTATATTGTTAATCTAAAAGCTAGACTCAATTGTGGGTATTAATAGAGTCTAGAAGGGGGGGATAAAGTAGAATAAAATATGGATTAAAATATAAGAATGAAGACGTGGCATAAAAGGGACAGTTAGAAGCTTGCTTAAAGGGACAGGGAAATATCATCAGCCTTCAATCACAACATGTTCCAGCAAACATCCCTATGTCAAAAGTCCAAAACCACAAGGTTCAATTAAAGTTCGCATACAGGCAGGTAGTCAGTACCCATGACCCAAGACAAAAGGAGAAGTAAGACTCTATCTACTTATAAGGCTTTTTCCTCAAGGTAACCAATAAGAAATGAGTTAAGTGTTTCCGTGTTACGCTGTCTTTGAGAATGTATAAGAATGCATGCTTCGATAATGAAGGTTGATCAGAATTTGCAATGTTAGCCATGTGCTAGCTTTCTGAACCTGGCTGCCAAATAAACGCTTCCTGTATCCTGAGAAGTCTAAAGCTTGTCATTTTCTGCAACATTAGCAAGTCTTTTATTTTCTTCCTTTAATTCTTTTCTCTTCCATTTCAAAGTTTTAAGATTTTACTCAAAAATAGCTTAGTCGCCGCCACTTTAAAAGTAATTATGAGTCTCTCTTTCCTGAATATTCTTTTGGGGTTACACTTTGAAATACAAAGGATTCTTCTCACCCAGTTCCAAACACTGCTCCAGCACTGTGCTTGGGTGTTAAACTGCCTCCAGCCTTGTGACAGCCATCTTAGGCTGTCTCTTCTCTTGATATGGCATAGAAGAAAAATGCCCTGGGGCTCTGCAGGAGTGTTGCGATCTCCCCTGGAACCTCACAGGATGCTCTTCCTTAGCTTCAACCCCCCTCCAAGGGTTTTTTGGCTTTTTAACAAAGCCCATGAAGAAGCAGAAGCCAAAGCATGATACGGAGAGCTCCGTTCCTGCAACTGCTAGACGCCGGGATGTCACTTCCTCCCTCCTAAACACAGCTTTTAAAAAGATGCATGACAGAGACATAATCATTTCAATACAATTTAGTATGTAAAATTTATACATTCCTTTGTTGTTGTCCATTGTGAACAGCTCTAGGAAATATATTTCCTAAGGCTCCTGACTTCCAAAGCATAGGTGTCCACATTGTGAAGGTTTTTAGTTGAGCTTGCATAACAGAGTGAATTTGGTACATCTTAGAAAAAGATTACAAGATTAACATTTTATATCAGTATAAGAAAAAGGTAATTCTTTATAAATTAGACTCACATCATGGAGTGGAAAAGCAGCCTTGTAGATTCCAGAGTCCAGAAGTTTATTGATACCAAACTTTTTCACATTATCTTTCATAGCATACTCTCCTCGACAAAGAATAAAGTAAACCTGAAATACCCCCCCACACCCAAATTTCTTCATTAGCAGGGAATGAACTCAAAAAGTGGGAAAATATTTATGAGACAATACTTATGAGTACATATAGTTACTAGGCAAAATATCTTCCTGCTGTAATTTTCTCTTGGTATTTACTAGTGTTCTTTTTAAATACTTTTCCCCAGTTGGAACTAATTATGGCATAAACAAACCTTGGCAACAGCTTTTGTTTGCTATATCTCCATAATGTTGCCTTCATCTTCTCTCCAGTCTATGAATGAAACAGGCATAAGTCATCCTTAATTGTTAAAATAGTATTTTCCCATGTATTATGACACTGTCCAAAGGCAGCTTCAAACAGTGCAAAAATTAGATATTGTTATCTTGGGTGAAAATCAGGTGATAGCAGTGATTTCTAATAGTGGCAAACAGCATTTACCTTTTAAAAATCTCTATGATGGTAAATCATAGAGCTCAGCAATAAGGAAAGGTTTTAGTCAGGGGTTAGTAGCTGAATACATGTTCTCCATAGCGCTGCTTGGAGAGTCCAAGGATGGGTTAACACAGCCTGTTTGCCCATGGACTGAGTAGATTCTTCCCCTCTGGCCATGCCTCCTTTGCCTCTTCTGGCTCAGTTTTAAAAACTCAGTCCGCCCGATAGGACGAGTTTTGGGGAACACTCAGCTTTGAGCAAATAGGCTGGGTTCTCCAATAGTAATTTTAGAGTATTTTATGTGTTGGTATTTAGTTGTTATTAGGATTTTTCCCCAGGTTTTATTATTTTGACTTTTTATTTTCCTTTTTTCTATTTTTTACCAAGAAGAGGATTTACTAAAGCAAGGCTGAGGCAGCGATCGGTTCCACAGCTGCTTAGTCGCAGCTGGGGGAACAAGCGAGGCCGCTTGTCCGGCGTCTGCTGGCGAGCGCAGGGAAGGATGGCAATCCCTGTGTTTCCCTGGTCGTTTTGGAGGAGAGGCCTTTTAAAAAAGCCCTTGCTTCTCCAAACGGCATCTTTTGCCGATCGGGAGAGCGGCGGCCATTTTGAAAAGCGCTGCTTTGGCCCGCTTTTCGGCTGCAGCCAATGGGAAGCGCCTGGCCCTTAAGTGAGGCTTTTGGCGCGCAGAAGAACCGGCGGCCATTTTTTTGAGACTTTTTTACTGTCCGGAAGCAGCAGCAAGCAGCAGAGCTCTCTGCCTCAAGCAGACAGCCGCAGAGGATTGTGAGGGCTTGCCTGGGTCTCCAGCAAGCTTGAAGTTCCCCAGCCAACTAAGGGGAAGTGGCAAGGAGTGTCCTGGTGCCTGATCCAGCCTCCCAACTGAATCTGCAGACGCTTCTGGAGCCGTCGGGCCAGCGTCCACTGCCCTTCCCACAGCAGCGACCTCTTCGACTCAAGATCAACCAAGGATGGCTGATGAAGGTTTGGAGCGAAGGGAGGAGCTGGCAGGGCCATCTGCAAAGCGCAGTAGGCCAGATCCCTCAGGCCAGGGGAGAAAGGGAAACAAGGGCGCTGGGGGGAAAGCTTCCCACTCTTCAGCTGGGAGCAAGGCCCCCAAAATTCAAGGGGACAAGGGGCAGGACTCCCTAAAGGACAAGTCTGCTAGGCCCCAGGTTCCCTCTGCACCCTTACCAAGTGAGGCTGGGCCAGTTCCTTCCCCACCCATCCAGAGGGAGATAGAGCAGGGGGAGGAAATGGGGGATAGATCCCCATCCTTCTGTGATAGGGATTCCATGTCAGGATCCCCTGCAGCCTCTCTGGGTTACCCAGGTTCTCCTAGCTCTTCAGTCAGGGAGGATATCCCCTCCTTTCAATGCTGTTTTCATGCAGAGGATCAGAGAGATCCTCCTAGGGCTGCCAGGGGACAGGCCTATGACCAATCCAGGCCTGTAGAGGACAAGGGCCCAGCTATGTCAGCAGAAATGAGGGATCTCATCACGCAGGCTATTTCCCAGGGTGTGGTAGAAGCCATGAGGCTACAGGAAGGCAGGGGTGGCAAGGCCTCTAGGCCTGCTCGCCCCCTGGGGGAAAAGAGGACCAGAGTACTCGATTCCCCGGGCACTTCTATCACCACAGAGGTGTCTACATGGGAGGAGGAGACTGCTGAGGACTTTGCTCTCTCGGAGGATGAGGATATGCCTCCAGACAAGCCCTCCTTCACTGGTCTCTTTAAGCCATCCTTATTCAAGTCCATCTTACACAAGGCCAGAGCCTCTACTGAGCTTGGTGCCAAACCTAAGGACAAGGAAGTCCCCTCTACTTCCCAGGACCTCATGGCAGGGCTGTTCAGCGAAACAACCCCTGACCCAGAACTGATACCAGTCCCTGACATGTTCATGGAGGTTATCCAGTGCCAATGGGCACAGCCAGGTACCCTGGCCAACCCCAGTGGCGCAGACAAATCACTGTATCCCTTAGAACCTAGGCTGGAGGATGTATTGAAGCCTCCAGAAGTGGATGCCCCTGTGGTCTCTCTGACCTCTAATTCTAATCTCCCGGCCGAGTTATTAGAAGGGTTAAAGGCAGAGGATAAGAGGGCAGAAAAGGCTTGTCTCAAAACGCACCAGGCGGCTGCCTGGGCGATCAAAACCTCCACTTCTGCCTCGTTCTTTACGAGGGCATCCCTATTATGGCTGCGCCAACTCAGATCTCAGCCCCCATCTGAAGCATCTCGTTGGCGACATGATCTTAACAAGATCATTACGGCTGTGGAATATGCCTCTGATGCATCTCTGCATGCAGCGAAATTCGCCTCCAGGGCACTAGCGTCCAACATCACTTCTCGCCGCCTGCTTTGGCTTCGGCACTGGCAGGCGGACATGAAGGCTAAGTGGAAGCTGGCTTCAGCTCCATTCAAGGGAGAGAATCTCTTTGGGGATTCCCTAGAGAAATTCCTAATTGAGACAAAGGATAAGAGGAAGGTCCTTCCTTCCACCTTCAGGAAGCATGACAGGAAAGGTCAGGGCTCATTCAGGAAACAGGCCTTTCGGGCACAGGAAGGCGCCCAGGCCTCCTCCTCTTCATATTCCTCCCAAAGACAGTTTAACCAGTCCTCTGACAGGTCCCAGGAACGAAACAACTTTTCTTCCAGGGGCAGACAATCCAATCAGGGGTCCTTTCGGAAGCCCTTTCGTGGGGGATCCCACAACCGTCAGTTTAGACGTGGGAAGTGACCGTCTGGGGTCTCCTCCCATTGGGGGCCGACTGCAATTCTATGCAGACCGTTGGGAGGAAACAACCTCGGACAAGTGGGTCTTAAATACCATCAGGAGGGGTCTAACCTTGGAGTTTCTATCCTCTCCTCCGCGGACCTTTGTTCGCTGCCCACTATCCAAGAACCCTGTAAAGAGGGCTCTCATGCAGGTAGAGATAGATCATCTTCTGCAGATCAACGCAATAGAGGCAGTTCCTCCAGAACAGGAAGGGAGGGGGTTCTATTCCATTCTCTTCCTGGTCCCCAAGAATTCAGGGGGGTGGAGGGCCATTTTAGATCTGAAGCGCCTGAACAGACATCTGGCCTACAAGCGCTTCAAAATGCAGTCTCTTCAGTCGATCCTAAGCTGCATGCGACAAGGGGATCTGCTCACATCCATCGATCTCAAGGAGGCGTACCTGCATGTGCCCATCCATCCTGCACACAGGAAGTTCCTGCGCTTGTGTTACAACGGAAAGCACTTCCAATACAGGGTGCTTCCGTTCGGACTTTCTTCTGCACCCAGAACGTTCACGAAGCTTCTTGCAGCTGTGGCGGCCTACCTGCGCAAGCTTCCAGTCCGCCTGGAGTGCTATCTGGACGACATCATCATCCACTCAAGGACTCAGCAGCAAGCGGTGAGAGATGTAAACGTCACAGTTCACACCTTACAGGACCACGGTTTTTCCGTAAACATGGAAAAAAGCAACCTGACTCCTGCCACACGCATACAACACCTGGGCGCCATAATAGACTCAGTATCTTGCCAGGTGTCCCTGTCTCCGGAAAGAATCCGCAACCTCAGGAGCAGGATCCGGTCGTGTCGCAAGAACAGGTCCTGGCAGGTAGTGCAGCTATCCCAACTGTTAGGGATCATGATTTCTTGCCTCAACATAGTTCCCTGGGCACGTCTTCATGCAAGGGAACTGCAATGGTTCTTGCTTCCAATGCAAAGAGCAAAGATCAGCAACTCCACCAGGAAAGTTCGCATCCCACCAAGAGTGACTCGGTCTCTGAGTTGGTGGCAGTCTCGAGCAGTGGAGAAGGGCTGCCTATTCAGAGAACCCGACAGGATCGTGGTAACGACCGACGCCAGTCTCTACGGTTGGGGGGCGCATTGCCAAGGTCAGCTGGCGCAAGGCAGGTGGTCCAGCGCGGAGGCAGCCCGGAGCATCAATTGGCTAGAACTCAGGGCAGCCCGGCTTGCGCTGAAGAGATTTGCAGAACAGCTGAAGGGGCACCACGTTCTGCTACTGACCGACAATGTGGCCACAAAGGCTCACGTGAACCGACAAGGAGGGACCCACTCCAAAAGACTCATGTCAGAGGCGGAGGCCATAGGACGATGGGCAGAGACCCACTTAGCGTCGCTGAGAGCGGATCACATCTCCGGAACCAGCAATGTGAGTGCGGATTGGTTGAGCCGTCAGACCATCGACAACTCGGAGTGGCAACTTCATCCGGACCTGTTCGCACAGGTGGTAAGGAGGTTTGGTCTCCCACAGGTTGACCTGTTTGCCTCGGCGGCAAACACACAGCTCCAGCGGTTCTTCTCCTGCTACAAGTCAGCACAAGCGGAGGGGACGGATGCCCTGAGGTCCAGCTGGCCTCCAGGGCTTCTATACGCGTTTCCGCCCCTCCCTCTGATCCCGCAGGTGATCTACAATCTGCTGAAGGAGGGGGCGGAGCTCATTCTGGTGGCTCCACATTGGCCCAGGAGATCCTGGTTCGCGGACCTGGTCGATCTGTCTGTGGAGCAACCGTGGAGAATTCCTCCAGACCAAGTATCCTTGCTTCAAGGGGCCATCAACCATCCAGAGCCCCAATGGTTGCAGTTAGCCGTCTGGCACTTGAGGGGCAGCTCCTGAAGGACCAGAGCCTCTCAGACAACGTCATTAAAACCATCCAAGCTTCCAGACGTCCGGCCACTACTCGCATTTATGACGCGACTTGGGCTGCCTTTTCTTCCTGGTGCAGCAAACGGGACATTGACAGTGTGGAAGCGTCCATCCCTCAGTTATTGGACTTCCTACAAGAGGGCTTGGACAAAGGACTGGCACCAGCCACTCTCAGGCGCCAGGTTGCTGCATTATCCACCATCTTAGCCAGACACCAACTTCAATCCCTGAGTCACCATCCTCAGGTCAAGAGCTTCTTGAAGGGGGCCTACAATATCCGACCCCAGGTGGTGCACAGGTACCCGACCTGGAACCTACCCTTTGTCCTGCAGGCATTGACAGCGGCTCCCTTCGAACCTTTGAGGAAAGTATCTCTTCGACATCTGACTCTTAAGACTGCCTTCCTCATAGCCATTACCTCAGCCAGAAGGGTATCTGAGATTGCGGCCTTCTCGGCCAAGGAAGAGCTGTGCATCATCCACCCAGACAGGGTCATCCTACGGTTAGACCCCGCCTTCATGCCGAAGGTGAATTCTCATTTTCACAGGTCTCAGGAGGTTATCCTCCCGAATTTCTGTCCCAGCCCTCAACACTCCAAGGAGCGCAGGTGGCACAAATTTGACGTGCGAAGGGCAGTCCGCATTTACCTGAAACGAACTAAGGACATCAGGCACTCCGAGGCCTTCTTTGTGTCTTTTCAACCAGGCTCGCTGGGGCGCAAGGTGTCATCTTCAACCATAGGTCGGTGGCTGCGAGCTTGCATTAAGATGACATATGACCTTCAGGGCAAGCTGGTTCCACCTCGTGTAACGGCACATTCCACCAGAAGTGCGGCCACGACCGCGGCCTGTGCGACTCAAGCATCTATTCTGGACATTTGCAGAGCGGCCACGTGGGCGTCTCCCACGGCTTTCATTAGAAACTACAAGATCGATTCCTTTGCCTCTGCCGAAGCCTCTTTTGGCCGTAGAGTATTACAGAAGGTTATTGAGGCTCTGGACAATGTCACTTCTTCCCGCCCTGGGACACAATAGCTTGGGCATGTCCCATCCTTGGACTCTCCAAGCAGCGCTATGGAGAATGACCGTTGTCTTACCTGAACGGTCGTTCTCATGGCACTGCGGAGAGTACAAGACCCACCCAGGGTGATTGTTTAGCTCCGAGATTGTATCTTTACACAGGTGTGAGCTGAGGACGTCTTCGTCGGACAAGACCTCGTTTTTAAAACTGAGCCAGAAGAGGCAAAGGAGGCGTGGCCAGAGGGGAAAAATCTACTCAGTCCATGGGCAAACAGGCTGTGTTAACCCATCCTTGTACTCTCCGCAGCGCCATGAGAACGACCGTTCAGGTAAGACAACAGTCATTTTTCTTTATTTGTGCCTTGAATGCTTCCACAGCCATGTGAACAAATGCTTGACTTTTCAAAAATATAGTTTTTAAAGCATATGGTCCTGGTTTCTTGTGGGCTACAACATCTATAATAACTCTTATGGCATGTTTTGCAGACCAAAAGTGTTTGTGAATTTATGATTTTCTGTTTTTTAAGAGTACTTTCACACAGAGCTTTGAAAATGAACTTTTCCATAATAAAATCTTTTGAACAATCATGGCCAACACATTATAATTTGCTGATGTTCATATGTTCATGTTCGTAATTTGGCAAAACAAATTATGGGAATAAAAATTGGTAGTACTGACGTCATATCTAAACCAGCCTTATGCAAATGCCCTTGGTACATATATTTCAATATTATCTATATTTGCTGACATCAGTTTATCCATCATTTTCAAAGAAGAGTCTTGCTCAGCTCCATCTGGAGATATTTTGGACTGAAACGAGAACCAATTTGATTCAAATTATTCATTCTACTTGTGAGTTGTACTCTGTCTGCCACTTAATTTTCCAACATTTGATATTTACTTAACATCTGATTATATGCTGCAATACATTTTTTAATATTGCTTTGATACTCAGAAGAACAAAATAAACATTAGTCTAATATTGCACTTAAAAATGCATGTTTTAATACTAAATTCTACAACTTACTATTCGGCTCCTAGTTGCTGAATTGAAGAAAGAGTCCTTGTCCTGAATATAAAAGTGTGAAATATGTTCATTTTCAAATGCAGCAGTAAAAAATTCCTGTTCTGGGTTGATGATATTTTCATCCACATTGAAGAATCTGCTAATCCACGAAAGTGCTGAGTCATGGGTTTTCGTATCATCAGGTTGCAAAGGCAATTTGATGTGCATAATTTCAGCATAGCTACACAGCACTTCCCAAGGAGCATGCACCTTTACAAAGATCAGCTTTTCATCCATGACCTGCAGTAAAAGGATATTGATTATAATATATTGAGATTTTAAAAATACCACATCTCGAGAATAATCTTAACATCTGTTTGGAACCATTGAAATATCCACAAGAGAATAATCATGGAAGCCATCGAAATAGAGAAACACCCCCACAGCATGAACAAACGTGATGATACCTCCCGCCTACCAAACATCTGGAAACCAGCCCTAGCCAACAAACGAACACCACCCACCACCCAAGCCGTTAAAATACAAAACAACAATGCACACACAACCTGCACCAATCAGCACCAATCTACCAATCATGATACAACCACACAACCAATCATTCCACTTACTGAAACAAAGCCAGCACCCCATCCCCTCCCACCAAGACTTACAGAAAGACGGCAGCTCCGATCACATTTTAAGCCCACAGCTTGAAGATGGCAGGTGTGATCCTGCAGAAACGTTGCAAAGATAATCTCAACCTTACACAGGAAAAGACCCGAATACAACAAAACCAGCATATATATATATATATATATATATATATATGTGTGTGTGTGTGTGTGTGTGTGTGTGTGTGTGTGTGTGTTTTGTAATTGTACTGATAAATAAATAAAGGGAGACTAGGATAGATCTATTTCAAGCTAATTAGTTCTCATCAGCTAGCCATACCCTTACTGGGATTAGAACCCGGGCTGTATATATCTTAGGCAGGAGTCTTAACCCAGTAAGGGTATGGCTAGCTGATGAGAGCTAATTAGCTCGAAATAGATCTATCCTAGTCTCCCTTTATTTATTTATCAGTACAAATACAACACAAATATAAAAAGGCAACATTAAAAATAAAAATATGGGTTTCTGTCTGGATGGTTTTCTGTGATGAGCCGAATGACAGAAAGAGGGAGTAGTGAGCTCCCTCCCATATTTGGGCATACCAGGGGTTGTAACACAAATACATACCTATTTCCCTGGCCTTGCTGATAAGGAAGAGAGCCTGTGGCTTAGTGGCAATTAAATCGGCCTAATATGCAATACAGCCCTGGTTCGAATCCCAGTAAGGGTATGGCTAGCTGATGAGAGCTAAATAGCTTGAAATGGATCATACTAGTCTCCCTTTATTTATTTATCAGCACAAATACAACATATATATATATATATATATATATATATATATATATATATATATATATATATATATATATATATATATATATATATATATATATATATATATATATATATATATATATATATATATATATATATATATATATATATATATATATATATATATATATATATATATATATATATACGAAATATGCCCTTGGGTTTATTATCAGGGAGGGCTTATTGTTTTGGGGCTGCCGGGCGGCTGCTCCCTTGTGAACTGGCTCCCGAAGAGCCGGGCACAGCCTCAGGGGCGAAGCAGCCATGAGGTAATCATGCCCACGAGCAGCCGCCCGGCAAATCCCCTCTCCAGCTGGGAAGAGCGCCATTCACGGACCTAGGGGGTAATCCCTAAGGTGCCAAGCCATGTGGCGCTCTGCCCATCCCCCAGCTCCTGCGGCTTGGCACATTCGGGATACCCCCTAGGTCAGTGCATGGAGCTCTGCCCGGCTGGAGAAGGGGGTTGCTCGAGCGCCTGTTCCGCTCGCAGCTTCACCAAGCCCTTGCCAGGCTCTCCCAGGCCACCGCCGCAGGCTGCTGCTGCCCGCCGCCGCCGCCGCCGCCCCGCTCCGCTCCGCGCAACTTCAAAACTCGGAGCCGAGTCTTTCAGCATCGGCCGCTCTAGGAGTGCTCTCTATGGTGGGCCGGCTGCTGGAAGACTCCCTGTCCGGCAGCCAGCCCACCATAGAGAGCACTCCTAGAGCAGCCGATGCTGAAAGACTCAGCCCCGAGTTTTGAAGTTGCGCGGAGCGGAGCGGGGCGGCGGCGGCGGCGGCGGGCAGCAGCAGCCTGCGGCGGTGGCCTGGGAGAGCCTGGCAAGGGCTTGGTGTAGCTGCGAGCGGAACAGGCGCTCGCGCAACCCCCTTCTCCAGCCGGGCAGAGCTCCATGCACTGACCTAGGGGGTATCCCGAATGTGCAAAGCCGCAGGAGCTGGGGAGCGGGCAGAGCGCCACATGGCTTGGCACCTTGGGGATTGCCCCCTGGGTCGGTGGGTGGCGCTCTTTCCGGCTGGGGAGGGGATTTGCCGGGCGGCTGCTCGTGGGCATGATTACCTCATGGCTGCTTCGGCCCTGAGGCTGTGCCCGGCTCTTCGGGAGCCAGTTCACAAGGGAGCAGCCGCCCGGCAACTCTCCCCTTCGGCCAGGCAGAACGCCACTCCCCAACTTAGCGGTATCCCGAAGGCAGCAAGCAACGTGAGCGCTCCCCCCCCGGCTCCTGCGACTTGGCACTTTCGGAATAACGCTAGGTCAGTGAGCGGTGCTCTGCCTGGCCGGAGGGGGGGTTTATTTTCGGGGGTGGGCTTATATTTTTGCCCACGCGAAAAATGTGGCATGGGTTTAGTTTCGGGACAGGTTGTACAGGTTGTATTTTCGGGGAAACACGGTATATATATATATATATATATATGTTTGCTTTCGTAGATTTTCACGGGTGTAGGTATGCTGGTTTTGTTGTATTCGGGTCTTTTCCCGTGTAAGGTTGAGATTATCTTTGCAACGTTTCTGCAGGATCACACCTGCCATCTTCAAGCTGTGGGCTTAAAATGTGATCGGAGCTGCCGTCTTTCTGTAAGTCTTGGTGGGAGGGGATGGGGTGCTGGCTTTGTTTCAGTAAGTGGAATGATTGGTTGTGTGGTTGTATCATGATTGGTAGATTGGTAGATTGGTGCTGATTGGTGCAGGTTGTGTGTGCATTGTTGTTTTGTATTTTAACGGCTTGGGTGGTGGGTGGTGTTCGTTTGTTGGCTAGGGCTGGTTTCCAGATGTTTGGTAGGCGGGAGGTATCATCACGTTTGTTCATGCTGTGGGGGTGTTTCTCTATTTCGATGGCTTCCATGATTATTCTCTTGTGGAGGTGTTCTGTTTTGGAGATTAACCTGGCTCCTTCAAAGTTGATTTCATGTCCTGTAGCTTTAAGGTGCTGGAAAAGGGAAGAAGTTTTTTTTTTCTTACTGCGTTCTTGTGTTCTGTGATGCGTGCATTTATCCTCCTGTTTGTTTGTCCTATGTATATTGCTGGGCAGATTTTGCATGGTATTTTGTAGACTCCTTGGTTTTCTAGCTGGATTTTGTCTTTGGGGTTTCTTAAGATGTTGGCTATTTTTTGGTCAGTGGTGAAGGCTGTCCTGATATTATGCTTGTGGAGAATTTTGCTGATTTTATCTGTGGTGCCTTTGATGTAAGGGAGGAGGGCGATGCCATTGTCCTGTTCTGTGTCTTGGTTTTTTGGGGGAGTCTCTTTTTGGATTAGGTTGGTGATTGTTTTTCTTTGGAATCCATTGGAGATTAATACATTTGTGAGTTTGTGTAATTCAGTTTTCAGGTGGTCTTTGTCGGCTAGGTGTTTGGTTCTGGAGATGAGGGTTTTGGCTACAGAGTTGATCTGTGCAGGGTGGTGATGGGATTGTGCATTTAAGTAGTGGTTGGTGTGTGTTTTTTTCTGGTAGATGGTGTGTCCTAGGGAGCCATTGGGTTTTTAGTAGATTAGGACATCCAGAAAGGGAAGTTGGTTGTTTGCTTCTATTTCCATGGTGAATTGTATTTTGGGGTGTAGGGTTAGGGTTATATATATATATATATATATATATATATATATATATATATATATATATATATATATATATATATATATATATATATATATATATATATATATATATATATATATATATATATATATATATATATATATATATATATATATATATATATATATATATATATATATATATATATGATGAATGGAAATAAATAAACAAGTAACTTGCAGCATTACTAAAGAAGTGACAATTGTTGAGAAAAGACATGTCAGATTTTGTAAAAATCGTTTTTTTCCTCAAATTTTAATTGAAATTCTAAAATTTAGTGATGAAACTCAAGTTGTGGAAATTCAGTTTAAAATCATGAATTTCAAAATAAGAACAATGGTCTTTCTGGTTCAACATATCATTCTCATAATAGCTACGTAATCAGATGTCTATGAGAAATCCTTAAGCATAACATGAGTTCAGTAATAATTTTTCAATCAGGCTTCCTAATAAGTGATAGTGAGAAGTTTTCAGTGTTCCTAATGTATAGGTTTAAAGCTAGTGTCACCCAGTGAAATTAAATAAAGTACATGCAGTCTTTTCTTTTCCTATTAAAAATCATTTTAATAAGCTCATTTTAATTGGCTGCCCCTTTTCAAATATACAATTTCCTTTATCAGATATGGTGATCAAGACTATGTTTAAGTTTTGATGATAAAGCAAAGAAATTTTGGAGTAAGGTTCATATTTTAATGCAGAAAATTCTTAAATGAAGATAAAGATAAAACCAGAAACTTTTCTTTTCATTTTAATGGAAAAAGACTTGGATAAAAAATTTGGAACTTTGATCTTATACATATTGATAGCAGCAACACTACTGTATGTACAAAAATGTAAGGACATTTCGATTCCCATCATGGATGAACGGCTGCAAAAGTTGATGGAGTTAGCAGAGATGGTTAAATTGACTACTTTGATAAGAGAAAAAATCATAAGTACTTTTGTTGCCACATGGAGACCACTTCTGAACTTTGTGCTTGAGGTAGAAAGAAATGAAACCTTGATTTTGGGCTTTACTGATTAGATTGATTTGTTTTTATAGAAATGGCTAATTTATATTAGTATGGAAAAGCAAAAAGTTGTGGTTTGATGTTAATGCTTTATGTTATTGCAATACAGGGAGTCAGAAGTCAATGCTTTTTTTCCCCTTTCCCCCGTCCCTCCTCACTTCTCTTTCCCCTTTTCCTCCCCACTGTGCCCTCCTATTTGCTTTTGTATTCTATATTTTACTCTATAATCTAATAAAATGTTTAAACAGAAAAAAAAACTATATCTAAGATTTGAAATGGAAATATGGCTTCAACCAGGGGTGGGTTTCAGCTGGTATGCACTGGTATGGGTGTACTGGATGGTGAAATTTATCATGCCTTCCTATACTGATCTTCTGGAAGCCCCGTACCAGAATGCTCCCTCCCCTGGTCTGCCCCTCTGCTTGCTCCCCCCGCCCACCTGCCCAGTTGCTCCTCACTCGCTCACCCTGCCTGTCCGCACCAGGCTTGCCCCACCCACCCACTTCCTTTCCCAGAGTGGAGGATTGGGAGAAGCCCAGGTGGTGAGAAGCCCATTGGAAATGAGGCAGCTGTCAAAGAGAAGGGAGCAGCTCGCGCCGCATGGGCTTGTCCAATAGCTGAAGAAGGAACAGGAGGCAAGGATTTGGCTGTTGGAGAAGCCCACATGGCGTGCACTCCCTTCTCTTTAGCAGCCACCTCATTTCCAATGGAATGGGGGGAATCCATGTGTTTTCCCTCCCTCTGTATGGATTCCCTCCCCCATTGGAAATGAAGTGGCTGTCAAAGAGAAGGGAGCACGTGCCACATGGGCTTTTCCAACAGCCGAACCCTCCCCTCCTGTTCCTTCTTCGGCTGTTGGAAAAGCCCACATGGCCTGCGCTTCCTTCTCTTTGACAGCTGCATGGTTAGAGAGGGAGGAAAAATGCATGGATTCCTTCCCTCCTTCCATTGGAAACGAGGCAGCTGTCGAAGAAAAGGGAGAAAGGACAGGCTGCATGAAAATCCACCCCCTTTTCCTGCCGATCATTCTGTACTTGAGATTGTAGCACCAGAAACACATCCCCAAAAGGCTCAATCCAAAGCCTTCAGCCTTACAATCCTGGGAGGGGCGTCTGCACTGTGATCCCGAAGAAAGAATGGTGTGTGTGTGTGTGTGTGTGTGTGTGTGTGTATGAGAGAGAGAGAGAGAGAGAGAGAGAGAGAGAGAGAGAGAGAGAGATCTGATCCAACCTTGGAGAGTTATCCAGGCTAGCAGCAATGTTCTCTCTGTCTCCCCCCCCTCACACACAAACACCCACAGGTCCCTCACCACCACCCCTTCCCAAGGCAGCCACATCCCTTCACTAACCTGCTTACCTGCTCCATTCTCAACTGCCATGTGCAGGGCAAGAAAAGTAGTCTCTGGGACTACTTCCAACTTCGCGAGACTTTTTTCTTTTTTGCGAGAAGTTGGAAGGTCTGAATTTCTGGTATTTTTTTTACCATGGTTGCACAGACTAATTTTCTTGTGCTGAACACGCAGTGGAGAACGGAGCTGGAAAGCAGGTTAGTGAAGGGATGTGGCTCCCCTGGGGGGGAGGGTTTGGCATGGATGGCCTGGCTGAAGGGCCTTCAGGTAAGCCGGTGTGTGGCCTTGGGGCAGCTCTGCAGCCCCTGCCTTGCTTGGTCCTCCATCCCCATCCCCCACTGCCTTGCTCTGTTCTTTGCAATGTGCAGCCTCTCACAGTAACAAGAATTGCAGGCAATTCCCACAACTGCCTGATTCTCAACCAGCCAGTTGCATGGTAGTAGGGAGCTTCCTGTCCACTTGAAAGAGAGGCCGGGTTGTGTAAAGGGGCTTCTCTCCCCCAAAATCCTCTCAAGCGCCAGGCTCCACCCCAGGGAGCCTAATTGGCAACCAACTGATTGAGGGGCCTCCTGCTGTTTTTGCAGCCTCAATTGGCTGCAAAAGCAGCTGCGATTCTTGCTGTCTCTTCTCCCCCCCTTGTTGGGCATGGTAGGGCTTCCTGCCCCTCGCACCCTTTATGGATGCAACTTGGGGGTGGCAGATGGGGCGGGGTGGGGCGTGGAAGAAGCAACGCATCTTGCCTGACTTCCAGCTCCGTTGCGTTTTTTGCCATTGATGGAGCTGGAAGTCAGGTAAAATGTGCGTCTCGCTTCTCCCCCTCCCCACCTGCCATCCCCAAGTTGCACCCCAAAATAATAAGACCTCCCCAAAAATAAGGCACAGTGCTTATTTCACGGTTCAAAAAAATATAAGACAGGGGGCGGGGTCGCGATGATACGATGTGCGATCTCAATGCTCTGAGATCGCAATCGACACTTTTGCCATGGGGTGGTGGTGGTCCAAACAGATCTAAACTGTCCCGTAGAGACAGTGATTTGGAAGAATACATCTTGCTGAACTCGGGGATATCGCAAAATCCCCGAAAGAAGCAAGAGAAATTTCTTCAAGCCGGTGACAAAAAATCCAGCCAAGGCTGATGAAGTCGGGGTGGCCCCAAAACAGAACGAATGGAAAGTGAAAGTGTTTCCAGCTGGTGAGGAATCTTTATGTTTTAAAAGAGAGATTGCCTATAAAAACTTATAAATTGATTTAAATTGAAGAATAGAAGATTCAAGCGGCGAAATTAATCTTGCAACGGTTCTGGACAGTGGCTATCTCATTTTCTTATATGCTATCTTCATGGATGAAACCTTTACAAACTTTTTAAAATGGACAGATTAAGTATTCTGTTTCTATTTTTTTCTGTGACTCTTGGTGATTTATAAACCAAAGCTTTCCTCTTTCATGCTGTGAGTATCATTATTTTTTAATTCATTTAAAGACTGGATCTCTTTTTCTAATTTGAAATACAAAACAGATATAAAAAAAGAAATATTTTAAAAGTGCTACGTGCCGGGAGGTTTAGTTGATTGGAGCTTTGTGTATTCAAGCGGAACTTTTCCCTTTCTTTGCGGTTTGTTTTGACGGCTCATTATAGAGCGATAGGGGTAAGCCAAATGTCCCTTTGAAGCATGTTTTCAACCAGAGAAGAGGGGGAAAAACGGCTTTTGTGAATCCATGTTTTAACTTAAAAAACTTCCAAGCGGGAGCTCTTTGTTTAAGATGGCAGAGTGTCAGGAAAATGGAGAGATTGTAACCCTGCAGACAATATTTTCAGAATTACTAAAATTAACAAATAAATATGAGAAGATTGAACAAAAACTGGGACTTTGGGAACAATTAACAGAAAGATGGGATTGAAAATTTGATGATGTTCACCAAATGCAAAATGAGGGGAATAAAATTCAAAGAATTGAAGTAGAAAAGGAATATAAAGCGATTAAACTTGCTGACATTTATGGTAATTGATTTGTTTTTGAAAATGCATAGAATGGAATACTGAAAGAGGAAATAAATGGAGAGGAAACCTATTTCAAAGTACAACACATAGAAGAAAAAGAAAAAAGTAAAGAATTTATGGACTATGAAACTTTATTAACGAAAATATGGATAACACTGCTGACAACTAAAGACAAGTGGAATAAAGAAGCAGAAAGAGGGCATAAGGATTATATGAGAGATCTTATAAGCAAGGAGTTGCTAGAGCCAGTCCATACCAAGCTGATTAAGAAGAAACCTAGAAGATTGATACCACAAATGGCAGAGGACATAAGATTGTTTTGTTATTGGAAAGATACAGGTTGATAAATGGAAGAGTACAATTTAAAACTACTAGCTAAACCTAGTGAAACTCTTGTGATAATAGGTATAGTTAAATAAAAAAAATGATAATGATAATACTGTATACAATGTGTAGTGTTATGATAAGCAACAATTGGATATGAATATTGAATGATACCCGAGATTATATATAAAGGTTAATAATAATAATAATAACAATAAAAAAGAGAACTAAATTAGATACAGTTAAGTTTTGATTATTAGGGGGGAAATGTTGTGACATAGAATATAGCCAAATAAAGAAAGGATAATAATAATAATAATAATAATAATAATAATAATAATAATAATAATAATAATAATAATAATAATAATAATAATAATAATAATAATATAATAATAATAATATTATATGTGTGTGTGTGTGTGTGTGTGTGTGTGTGTAATATAAGGAAATTGGATGTAAATTGTAAACAGCGATCTGGAAAGGAGGATTAGAAAACTCTATTATTAAATATTATGGATGTTCAGCTAGAATAGGATATAAGGATTTAATGTTAATGGAGGATTCTTTAAATAGGTAAATGAAATTCCAGTATAATAATAATACTTTACAGTTACAGACCAAAACACAACCACTACAAAAGAGACACAGCAGCCAGTCACCAAAAGCCCAACTAAGGGAGGTTACAGCTCTCTCCTCTAATGGTCACAGCTCTCAAGAAAAACCTGGAAACCTGAGAGGTGATGTACGAGGAGACATCCCCAAAGCAATGCACAAACAAATCACAGCCATCAGGTCCAGAAGGGACGATTTCAGGAAGAGACAGTAACCTAGATCTGTCCGTGCTATACATAGGGCAAAATAGAAGGACATGCTCCGCTGTCTCAACCTCAGCTCTGTCACAAGGGCACAGCCGCTCATTAATCGGGAGCCTCTTGAAACGACCATCCAGAAATGCTGAGGGCAAGACATTGAAGCGAGCTAGGGAAAAATCTCTTCTATACTTGGGAATGGTTAGGGTATAAAAATAGGAAGCCATCCTCAATCCATAGTTATTAACTTGGTTGAGAGTCAGGGGGGAGCAAGTTTTATTGGCTCTTGCTCGTAGATATTGTAAATCAATGTCCACGAGCCGTTGGACTATCCTAAATTGGGCATCCTTGAGGTCGTAGTTTCCCAAGGCATCCTCCGTGAAACCTAGCAGATGAAGTTTCTTCAGCAGCTCTTTCTCCCAGCGAGAAATATGGGAGTCCGTGAACACCAGGGAGAGGTAGCTGCCAGGAACTGCCAGAAAGAGCACCCGAAACCACCATTTAAAGGTGTTTATCCAGGTCATACATTCCACCGATCGAATGCCCAGTTCCAGGTATATAGGGGCAAAACCAACACAAGGGGGAAGACCCAGAAGTTTTCTAAGAAAAGCAGCCTGGGTTCTATCAATGCAATCCTTGAAGCCCCGTATCCATATGGGAATGCCGTAAAGAGTTTGGGCCAGCGTTTTGGCTTTGTAAATATGTAGGGCAGAAGGAATGAACTGGCCACCCTGGGTATAAAAGAATCTTAAAATCTGCTGGTGACTACAGGAGGCCGAGTTCAGCACCTGGGTTCGATGTCTAGTCCAGGCACCGGTGTTCTGAAATTGAATACCTAGATACTTAAAATGGAAAACCTGCTTAACAGCATTGCCACTGATATCCCAGTTATACAATTTCCGGGCTCTAGTAAACACTAGTACTTTTGATTTATCATAGTTAATAGCCAAATGGTTTTCAGCACAGTAAGACCAAAATGAAATTCCAGTATGTGGTTATGTATTGAATTTTGCTATATTTCATGATGAAGGACGTTTAAACAATTATAGTCAAATAAAAGAGGAGGTATGATGATGGTAATATGTATAAACATTTGAGTTAAGATACTAGAATTAATATGAATTATACTTGATGACGGTAGAAGAGATGCAAAAAAACCGTTTGTAACCAACTGATACACTTTCTACAGGATGTAAAGAAGGAGGATTTTTATGTTTGTTTTAAAAATTAAAAATAAATAAAAAGTTTTTGGCAAAAAATATATAAGAAAGAGGGTGGGGGAGAGAGAGAAAGAGAAAGTGAGAGAAAAAGGAAGGAAGGAAGAAAGGAAGGAAGGAAGAAAGTAGGAGAGATACATACAAGGAAAGAAGGAAGGAATAGAGGGAGAGTGAGAGAAAAAAAGAGAGAGACAAAGAAAGAGAAAGAAAGAGAAAGAAGGAAAAAGAAAGAAAGGAATGAAGAAAGAAAAAAGAAAGAAAAAGAAAGTGGGAGAGAGATAAAGAAAGAAAGAAAGAAAGAAAGAAAGAAAGAAAGAAAGAAAGAAAGAAAGAAAGAAAGAGGAGTGTCAGGCATACCTCCTTCAATTCTTTGACCTTCCTGAGGCTGGTGGTTGGAGCTGCTGGATATAAAGGGGGGGGGGATCAGAGAGACAAAAAGGACTAAGGTAGAGGCCTTTAACTCCATTTCATTTGAACCTTCCTGAGGCTGGTGATTGGAGCTGCTGGGTACAAGGGGGGAGTCAGAGAGACAAAAAGGACTAAGGTAAGGGCCCTTTAACTCCATTTCATTTGAACCTTCATTTGAATCATATATCTATAAACCAAAATAGCAATAATACATTCTGGATTAGTCCGTTTGAGATTGTGATTTTATTTTATTTCAAAATGTTAGTTCAATGTAATAGCTGTTTTGCACCTGTCTTTCATAGTACTCTTGTCAAATTTGGATACTGTCCCCTTTGTAAACAAATTACTAGTCTACATAGACAGATTACCTATCTAGAATCTCTAATCTGTGCTCTCCAAGCAGAAATTAGGTGTCCAATTCGGCCATTCCACTCTATGGAGATGCCACATTATCAGCCCCCTCTACCGCAAAGATCCTTCAGGAGAAGAGCAGTCTGGACAACCGTGGGCTCTGGCAGGGTGAGAGCGGTGCACCATAAACACAAAGCTTTGCTGTGACCCAGCATAACAGATATAGTGCCCTTGCTGACCTTAATGGGGACACTAAAGAAACAGGTCAAGGTAGTTGTGATAATGGTGACTCAAATAAGCAGGGGATCGTGGTCCAAAATGAAGAACTTTCTTCAGAAAGGCGAAATGGGGAACCAGGTATCACACATTAGTTGCAAAGAAGAGCAAGGTATGCAAAAAGAGAAGTCACCTTCTGGTTGGTGATTCAATCATAAGGGATGTAAATTTAGGAAAGAATATGGAGGTTTTAAAAGAGGTCAGGTGTCAGACAATAATCCAAGAAATTACATACACGAACACCGAAGCTGTGGGGGGAGCAAGACTGAAGGTGAAATCCCAGCAAGATTTCCAGGCAGCTCTTAGAAAGCTTCAGGGAGCTGAAGATGACAATTAAATTTCTAACCTGGAATGTTAATGGTTTAAATTCACCACAAAAAAGGGGAAAAAATATTTCACTACTCGAAACAATTAAAAATGATATAATTTGCTTGCAAGAAACTCATATTAGAATACAGGATCGGAAATGCTTGATGAACGCAAGATTGGGGTCATACTTTGTGGCATCTGCTCCAGAGAAGAAAAATGGTATAGTTATATACTTAAGAAAAGATTTAAAGGCTGAATTAATTGAAGCAGATCCTCAAGGAAGATATATTGCAATTGAATTATTAATAGAAGGAAAGAAAATACTCTTAACAGGAGTATATGCTCCCAACCAACAACAAGAAAAATTTTATAAGTTGCTTCATACTAAATTAATTCAATGGGATTATAGATCGTGTATACTATTGGGTGACTGGAACGGAGTAATACACAATCAAAGACAAGAAGAGACTATTGCAAAATACTCAAATGCGAATAAGACTACCTAAATCCTTTTTTGAGTTGATGGATGATATGGAACTGAGAGATATTTGGAGAGAACGGAATGTTAAAGAACGGGACTTCACATTTTTCTCCGATAGGCATCAATCCTTTTCCAGAATTGACTTTATATTAATTACAAATGATTTATTTTCTAGGGTGAAGAAGACGAAGATATGCTCGAGAACCCTAACAGATCATAATCCGGTTTGGATGGAATTGGAATATAGAGAGGGATCTAGGAGATCTTGGAGGTTAAATGAAAATTTATTTAGATTTGAGAGAAATGTTATAGAATGTAAAAAAACTATTGAAAGAATATTTTGCTTTTAACATGCATAAGGGACATCAATGGAAATGGTTTGGGATGAAAGCAAAGCTTACATGAGAGGTGTCTTAATAAATTTGAATAATTTATATAGGCGTAGACAGGGGGAAAAACAAAGGGAATTAGAAGAAGAAATAAAAAAGAAAGAGCAGGCGTTAATATCTAATCCAGACGATAAGAAGATAAGAGAAGCAATTACTTTACTGCGAGGACAGTTCAATATGTTGATGTCAGACCAGATAGCCACAAATCTGATATATGCTAAACATAATACTTTTTGTAATGCAAATAAACCAGGTAGATGGCTAGCATACATGTTAAGGAAAAAACAAAAATCTCGTACTATAGAGAAAGTAGAATACAAAGGTAAAGAAGTTTATCAACAGGATATGATTAAAAAGCCTTTCTCAGAATACTATACTAGATTGTACGCTGGTGATAAGATACAAGGTTTAGATATAGATAGATATTTGTAGAAAGAGAAAATACCTATAGTTACAGATGAGCAAAGGGGAAGATTGAATCAACTTGTAACTACAGAGGAAATTCTCCTGGCAATTAAGCAATTAAAAATTGGGAAGGCCCCAGATACAGATGGATTGACAGCAGTTTATTATAAAAAGTTACAATTAGAAATGGTAGATCCTCTTAAGGAATTATTTAACAAAATTCAAATGGAAGGAAGAGTACCGCCATCTTGGAGAACAGCCTTTATTTCCCTGATTCCAAAAGAACATCAGGACCACACTCAGCCAAAAAACTATAGACCTATTTCATTACTTAATACAGATTATAAAATTTTTGCTAAAATATTAGCAAATAGGTTGATGTCAATTATGCAACAAACGATTCATAATGATCAATCCGGTTTTATACAGGGGAGACAAATGAAAAGTAATGTAAGACAAATTGTTAATATATTGGAATATCTGGGGAAGAACAACCAAGTCCCTGCAGCGCTTTTATTCTTAGACGCGGAGAAAGCATTTGATCGAGTGAATTGGCAATTTCTAATAAAAATAATACAAAAAATGCATTTTGGAGAGTATTTTACACAATCTATCAAGGCAATATACCAGAAACAAACAGCACAAATTATAGTTAACGGTAGTTTAACAGAATCCTTCAAAATTGAAAAAGGAACAAGACAGGGGTGTCCCCTGTCTCCATTATTGTTTATCTTAACCTTGGAGTTACTGCTGAATAGAATACGTGGGTCAGATGATTTACAGGGAATTAAGATTAGGCATTATGAATATAGACTACGAGCATTCGCGGATGACTTGGTTGTAACTTTAACCCAACCTGGGAAATCAGCTAGAGGTTTAATGAACATAATTAATCAATATGGTCAAGTATCTGGGTTCAAAATAAATCTAGGAAAAACAAAGATGATAGTTAAAAATATGACCACAAATCAAAAAGAACTGCAAAGAGCAACAGGATGTGAGATAGTAGAAAAGGTTACATATTTAGGAGTCTACATTAAAACCTCAAATGGTAAATTATATAAGTATAATTATGAACCATTATGGCATAAAATACAGTTAGAGATGAATAAATGGAAAAAATTACAATTGTCATTGCTGGGAAGGATAGCAGCAGTAAAAATGAATGTTTTGCCTAAGTTTCTATTTCTCTTTCAAATGATACCAATACTTTAAAAAGATGCAAATTTGGAAGAATGGCAGAAAGATATTAATAACTTTGTCTGGGCGGTGAAGAAACCAAGAGTAAAACTTAAAATAATGCAAGATATACAGGAAAGAGGAGGTTTGAAAATGCCCAATTTAAAATTATACTATGAAGCAGTAGTTTTATCAACAATTAGTGATTGGATTAATCTAACAGAGGATAGAATATTGAATATTGAGGGATATGATTTGGTATATGGTTGGCATGCTTATTTAATATATGATAAGAAGGTGGATAAGATTTTTAAAAACCATATATTAAGGAATGCCCTATTGCGTGTCTGGAAAAAATACCAATATAGGTTAAATGATAAGATACCTATGTGGGTAGTACCCAGACACGGGATAGAGAATATAAGTATAGAACAAAAACAGGATGTAATTACATATAGAGAACTTCTTAATATAGAGAGAGGTGTATTACAGTTAAAGTCTTTGAACGTATTAAGAGAGGAAAGAGTAATTCAAACCTGGTTCCAGTATGGACAGTTACAAGCTAGATGGAAAAAAGATCAGACAATTGGTATCACGCAAAATGAGGAAAGTTTGGTAAAACAAATTAGGGACCAGAGTCAAATGGATATAAAAAGGTTGTATAATATACTGATAGAAATAGATTCTGAAACAGAGTTAGTTAAAGACTGTATAATAAAATGGGCACAAAATTTTGAAGAGCCAATAATGATGGAAACATGGGAAAAGATTTGGGTACGAAATGTAAAATTTACGCAAGCTCAGAATTTGAGAGATAATTTTTATAAGATGTTGTATAGATGGCATTTAGATCCCAAAAAATTATCTTGTATGTATCCAAATTTACAACCTAAATGTTGGAGATGTGATTGTGCTGATGCTACATATTACCATATATGGTGGACTTGCAAAAAAGTCAAAGCATTTTGGATAAAAATATGGTGGGTTATTCAAAATATACTTTAAAAAAGGATAAAGTTCACCCCCCCCCCCAGTTGTTTTTGTTAGGTATAATTACAGACTGTACAGTTATAGAGACTAATTTGATTTTGAACTTAACGACGGCAGCAAGATTGTTGATGGCGCAGTACTGGAAGAGGGAAGAATTGCCTACTATTCAAGAATGGATGCTAAAAGTAGTAAATCTAGCAGAGATGGCCAAAATTACAGCATATTTGAAGGAGCATTCGGATGAGAAATATAAGTTGGAATAGAGAAGATGGATTGACTATATTCAAAATAAATATCGGACTAGGAAATTTCAATTAGATTATGAGTGAAGGCACAAAGAATGTTACAATTTACCTAAAGTTAGCTTAACAAAAGGGGAATTAAAGCACAAGAGGAGGTAGGATGTCAAAATCAGTTAGCTTATGTTAACGTATGATTGTTAAATGTTTATACCCTGTATTTTGCTCTGGAAGGTTGGGGGGCAGGGAGGGTCAGAGGGTGGGAAGGGGTAATATTTGTAAAATTTGTTAAAATCTTTAATAATAATAATAAAAAAAGGTCAGGTGTCTGCCAGGTGCTACTGCCAGCAGAGACAAGAGGCCTATTCTTAAGATAGTCAAGAATGCAAGTAAGGACTGTGACGTTGGTGCTATTGTCCCCAAAAGATGTACTTTCTGTGAAGAATGATTTCCAGAGCTTGGGGTATGAACTTAGTACTATAGGTTGTAGGCTTATCTTTTCAGAGATTTTACCAGTATATAAAGAACAAAAAGGGAAGGGCCAGCGTGTAGTAGGCTTTGGTTTTATTAGTCATGATGTCTGCAGCTAGTCCAATGAAAAACTGTACAAAAGAGATGGTTTGCATCTATCAAAGAAAGGGACTGAGTTACTTGGCATTAAATTCACAGATTTTCTGGATAAACATTTAAACTGAACAGCGGGGACAGAGAATTAATTGATACAGAACATTTCTATCCCCAGCAATCTAAAATTCATAGGGTTATCAGTGCATGTAACATAGATGTTTATGCGGGTAAGATTATCACCCCTGCTGTCAAGCAAAACCAAGTATTTAATAGTGAATGCCATACCATGTGCATAAATCATACAAGTGGCAAAAAAATAGGGGCAGTCAGGCATAACACAGGTTATGTAGACAGTAAACACAGGGTCAATAAAAATGGACTCAAATGTCTATACAACAATGCACAGAGTATGAGGAATAAACAGGGTGAATTAGAAATTCAAGTAAATGAGGGCAGATATTAGTTGCCATTACAGAAACTTGATGGGATGAAACTCACAAATGGAACATATAGCTAGAAGGATTTACCGTATTTTTCGGAGTATAAGATGCACCGGAGTATAAGACGCACCAAGGTTTTGAAGAGGCATTTTTTTTAAAAAGTAGGTAGGTAGATAGTGGGATAGACAGGGAGAGAAAGAGAGAGAAATACAGTAGGTAGGTAGGAAGAAAGAGAGTAGATAGCTAGGTAGGTAGATAAAGGGATAGAGAGAGAGAGAGTAGATAAAGGGAAAGAGAGAGAGAGAAATAGAGAGAAATACAGTAGGTAGAGTTATAGAGAGAGAGAAATAGAGACAGAGAGAAATACAATAGATAGGTAGGTGTTTCTGCTGGCACAGCACTTGATCAATGTAATTCTCAGCAATCAGTTAAAGAGCTTTCCAAAAGGAAAAAAAAAAGTTTTTGCACTCTGCAAACCTCCCAAAAACTCCCCTAGTTTTTTTTCAAATAAAAGGCATGAATAGCCTTGGGGGGCTTGCATAGTGCTCCTGGGGGGGGGGGGTGAGCAAAAAACGGCCCGTTTTTCACTAAAACAAGCTTGTTTTTTTTTTAAAAAAAGCATGCATAGCCTTATTTATTTATTATTTTATTTTTCAGGATTTATAGACCTCCCCCTCTCCCCGAAGGGACTCGGGGCGGTGTACAGGCGTCTCATTAAAACAAATACAAAAGATAAATATCCTATACCCTTAAAAACGAATTAAACCTAAAGAGCTGTACAGAAAAGTAAAAATTAAAAACAACTAAAAAGCATACCCCTAAAAAACTTAAAAATGCAGGCTTGAGGGACTAAAATTGGGAATTAGGCCAGGCCTGCTAAATTGAATAGGTGGGTTTTTAGCTTCCTACGGAAGGAGCGGAGGTCGGTGATAGTCCTGATATCCGGGGGGAGGTCATTCCAGAGGGTCGGGCCCATCACAGAGAAGGCCCTACTCCTGGGCGTCGCCCGCTGGCATTGCCTAGTGGACGGCACCCGGAGGAGTCCCTCTCTGTGAGAGCGAATCAGCCGAAGGGATGTATGGGGCAGGATACGATCCCGCAGATAACTAGGTCCTGTGCCATGGAGCGCTTTAAAGATGATAACCAACACCTTGAAACGCACCCGGAAAGCCACAGGTAGCCAGTGCAGCCCGCGCAGTAAAGGTGTTACATGGGAGTATCTAGTGGCTCCCACAATTGTCCGCGCGGCCGCATTCTGAACCAGCTGCAGCCTTCGGGTGCATCTCAAGGGGAGCCCCATGTAGAGAGCATTACAGTAGTCCAGTCGAGACGTCACAAGCGCATGAGTGACTGGGCAGAGGGCGTTCCGGTCCAATAGGGGACGCAATTGGCGCACCAGGCAAACCTGGTTGAACGCCCCCCTTGCCATGGCTGTCACATGGTCATCCATTGACAGCCGGGCATCCAGGAGGACACCCAAATTGCGTACCCGATCCACGGGGGCCAGCTGTTCGCCCCCAATGGCCAGTGATGGACGTAACTGGTTGAACCGGGGTGCCAGTAGCCACAGCCACTCCGTCTTGGACGGGTTGAGTTTGAGTCTGTTACCTCCCATCCAGATCCGAACGGCTTCCAGACATCGGGACATCACTTCGACGGCATCGTTGGGGTGGTCCGGGGTAGAGATGTACAGCTGTGTGTCATCAGCGTACAGATGGTAATCTACCCAGAACCCACGAATGATCTCGCCCAGTGGCTTCATGTATGTGTTGAACAGGAGAGGCGAGAGGACCGACCCCTGCGGCACCCCACAAGTGAGCGGCCTTAGGCTCGACCTCTGCCCCCCTGTCAACACATATTGCGTTCGACCAGAGAGGTAGGAGGAGAACCACCGCAGAACGGTGCCCCTCACCCCCAGCCCCTCCAGGCGACGCAATAGGATACCATGGTCGATGGTATCGAAAGCCGCGAGAGATCTAACAGGACCAAGATGGAGGAGCAACCCCCATCTCTGGCCCTCCAGAGATCATCCACCAACGCAACCAAAGCCATCTCCGTGCTGTGACCGGGCCGGAAGCCGGACTGGCGCGGATCCAGATAATCAATTTCCTCCAGGTGCCGTGGGAACTGTTGCGCCACCACACTCTCTACAACCTTCGCCAAAAAGGAAAGGTTGGAGACGGGACGGTAATTAACTAAATTAGTTGGGTCCAGGGAAGGCTTCTTGAGTAGGTGCCTCACCACCGCCTCTTTCAAGACGGCCGGCAAGGACCCCTCTCTCAGTGAAGCATTCACTAGTTCCTGGAGCCAGCCTCGTGTGACCTTCCAGGATGCCAGTAGAAGCCAGGAGGGACACGGGTCCAGTAAACATGTGGTGGCTCGCAGTCGTCCACGTAACCCGTCCATATCGTCGGAAGTAACAGAGTCAAACTCCTCCCAGGATGGCACCTCAAGACCCACCCCCGACGTCTCTTCTAGACCGCTAACGGAGACCCATTCGCTGCGAATCTGAGCGATTTTGTCCTGCAGATATTCCCCAAATTCCTCTGCGAGTCCCTTTGGGGAGAGGGGGCGGTATAAAAGTCTAAATAAAAGTAAAGTAAAGTAAGTAATGCTCTACCCTGCAAGGGGGCTTCCCGTGGCCTCTGGGAAAGGAGGGAGCGGGTCACCCTAAACAGGGCGGCAGGGCGGTTATCTGCGGATGCAATAAGAGTGGCACAATGTTGTCGTTTGGCCACTCTTAATGCCACAAGGTAAGTCCGTAAATAGGCTCTTACCTGTGCTCGGTCAGACTCGGAGCGTGACGATCTCCATCTGCTCTCCAGGCGTCTCTTGCGACACTTCATCACCCCCAGCTCCTCGGTAAACCAAGGGGCCTGGGTGATTCGATGCCGCAAGAGAGGCCGCAAAGGCGCAACCCGGTCTAAGGCGCCAGCGGTCGCACTGTTCCATGTGGCCACTAGGTCCTCCGTCCGGGTGCGGGTCAGGGCTACAGGGAATGGCCCAAACTCCATCTGGAACCTAACAGGTTCCATCAAGCGCCTGGGGCGGAACCATCTAGAGCATTCCGGTTCCGCCTCCCCGTGATGGGGAGCAGCGGTTGGAAAGTCGAGCTGGAGAAGTGAGTGATCTGACCATGACAGGGGCGTGACAACTAAATCCTCTACTCCCAGATCACTCCTCCACTGGCCAGATACAAAAATAAGGTCCAGTGTGTGACCTCCCTCGTGTGTGGGGCCCTGAATTACCTGGGTCAGGTCCATGGCTGTCATGGAAGCCATGAACTCCCGAGCCACTTCGGATGTTTCCCCTACCGATGGCAGGTTAAAGTCCCCCATGACTAACAGCCTGGGGGTCTCAACCGCCATCTCGGCGATCACCTCGAGGAGCTCGGGCAGGGCCGCTGATGCATAGCAAGGAGCCAGGTATACAATCAGCAAGCCCAACTGTCTCCCTGGACCCCATTTCACACATAGGGACTCACAACCGGTTATCTGTGGCACAGTGGACTCTCTTAGCTCGAGGCCTTCCCTTACGATAACCGCTACCCCACCACCCCTACCCTGGGCCCGCGGCTGATGAAATGCACGATAGCCTGGCGGGCACATTTCCACGAGGGGGAGACCTCCCTCGTGGCCCAGCCAGGTCTCCGTTATCCCTGCCAGGTCCGGCTCCCCCTCCGAGATCAAATCATTAATGAGGGGGGCTTTGTTGGCAACGGACCTGGCGTTGCATAGCATCAGCCTCAGGCCCCGGCTCTATAGGTCCTGACCACCTAGCTTGCGGGGGTTGGGACAAATGACCGGCCATATCCAGCGGCCACGGTCTCCCAACCGGTTAAAAGATCTCGGCCTACCCTCGCACCTACCCCTCCCCTCGACCGTTAGAATGGGAAGACCTTCTTCTGGAATGTCACCACTCCCCCTTCTCTTAATCACTCCGCTCACTTCCTTGTTAAACCCACCTGTCTGCCTGGCACTATTCCCTCCCTCAGCCTGACTGAACCCACCCCCCACCCTGGAACCCCTTAAGAGACATATAAAAGATCTGATTAAAAAACCCCTAAGATTGCGCTTCGTCCACCTCTCTGGATTAATAAATCCCTCATCGAGGTGGGCCCTCGAGAGGGCGGGGGGGGGCATACTTGCGAGAGGGGGGACTCCCGCAGTAAAACCAGGGCTGCCCTCGAGTACATGGTAAGGTAACATTTCTGACAGGGCTACAGTTTGGTTAGGGATGTTTACAGATGGTAAAAATTCCTTTGTTCCAGTGGAGTAAACGGCCCAAATCTTGGATAGGGTGGAGAGATGATTAAATCAAATAGTCAGCGGGAAAAGTTAGTCCTGCACCAAGGAGCCTCCTATCTCCTGCCAGATCTCCAGCCCCACAGCGCTCTTCCACCAAAAGCTACCAGCCTCCAGCGCTCCTCCGATGTTCCCCCTGGAGTGGGAGGGCAGGCAATGAAGCTGGAGGAGGGCGAGCCGATGTTCTTGAAGACGTTCCTGCCCGGTCTCCTGCCGGCCACCAGCGCCGCCGGCCTGCCAATCTCCCGCCCTCGCAGCTGGCTCCACAGCCGACATCCAACATCGGCGCCCAGCATCCAAACTCGCAAGTCGACATCGGCTCTCTCTGCGTCTCCAGCTGACTCCAGCTGACTCACAGGCTCACAGGCTCTCCAGCCGACTCCAGCTGGCTCACCGGCTTCTCTCTCAGCGCCCTCGGCGTCCTGCAGCCTCTCTCTTGGCGCCTTCGGCATCTCGCAGCCTCCCCGGCCTCTCCAGCTGACTCCACCTCTCCGCCTCTCCAGTGCCTCTCGCCTCTCCAGCGCCTCTCCAGCACCCCCATCTTGGGAGGTGACCCGAGGCTGGCTTCTGGGCCTGGTGAATGCCTCATTGGGTGAGGGATCCTTACCAGCCACCTTGAAGGAGGCGGTGGTGAGACCCTTACTTAAGAGGCCTGCACTCGACCCAATGGAGCTAGCTAACTATCGTCCAGTCTCCAACCTTCCGTTTTTAGCGAAGGTTGTCGAGAATGTGGTGGCGCAGCAGTTTCCACAACACCTTGACGAATCCGAGTATCTAGACTCACGCCAGTCCGGCTTCCGACCCGGGCACAGCACAGAGACAGCCTTGGTCGCGTTGGTCGATGATCTCTGGAGGGCCAGAGATAGAGGTTGTTCCTCTATCCTGGTCCTATTAGACCTCTCGGCGGCTTTTGATACCATCGACCATGGTATCCTATTGCGCCGGTTGGAGGGGATAGGAGTCGGAGGTACCGTTCTGCGGTGGTTCGGCTCCTACCTCTCCGACCGGAAGCAATGTGTGTTGACAGGGGGACAGAGGTCGACCCCGAGGCCACTCACTTGTGGAGTGCCACAGGGGTCGGTCCTCTCGCCTCTCCTGTTCAACACATATGTGAAGCCGCTGGGTGAGATCATCCGTGGTTTTGGGGTTGAGTGTCACTTCTACGCTGATGATACCCAGCTGTATATTTCAACCCCAAACCACCCCAACGAGGCTGTCGAAGTGATGTCCCGGTGTTTGGAAGCCGTCGGGGTCTGGATGGGGGACAACAGACTTAAACTCAACCCCTCCAAGACTGAGTGGCTGTGGCTACCGGCACCTCGATTCAGCCAGCTGATTCCATCGCTGGCCATAGGGGGCGAACAATTGCCCCCTGTGGAACGGGCGCGCAATTTGGGCGTCCTCCTTGATGCCCGGCTGTCAATGGATGACCATGTGGCAGCCGTGGCGAGGGGGGCGTTCCACCAGGTTCACCTGGTGCGCCAATTGCGCCCCCTACTGGACCGGGATGCCCTACGCACGGTCACTCACGCGTTGGTGACGTCCCGCCTGGATTACTGCAACGCTCTCTACATGGGGCTGCCCTTGGGACGCGCCCGGAGACTGCAGTTAGTTCAGAACGCAGCCGCGCGGGCTGTGATGGGGAGTACGAGGTACTCCCACGTAACACCTCTCCTGCGCGAGCTGCACTGGCTACCTGTGGTTTTTCGGGTGCGTTTCAAGGTGCTGATTACCATCTTTAAAGCGTTCCATGGCACGGGACCTAGTTACTTGCGGGATCGCATCCTCCCACATACATCCCTGCGGCCAATTCGCTCACACAGAGAGGGACTTCTCCTGGTGCCGTCCACTAGGCAATGCCAACGGGCGACACCAAGGAGTAGGGCCTTCTCTGTGATGGGCCCAACCCTCTGGAATGACCTCCCCCCCGACATTAGAACCACTACTGACCTCCGCTCCTTCCGGCAAAAATTGAAGACTCACCTGTTCCGATTAGCAGGCCTGGCATAATTACAACTGTCCCTCCTGGCAAATGTATTAACTGGTTATTTTAGGGGTATTGTTTTTAACTTATTGTGTGTGTTTTAGGGGTTCAAAATCCTATATTTATATATATTGCTTTGTACAGTTCTTTTAATTCCATTTTTAACCTCCTCCATTCCAACTGTACATATTCAATTTTTATTGTATTTTGATATATTTTGCATGGACTGTACACCGCCCCGAGTCCCTTTTGGGAGAGGGGGCGGTCTAGAAGCATGAATAATAAATAAATAAATAAAATCGTTGTTTGCGACCGACAGACCACCCTGGAGACCAACTCAGGTCGCGATGGAAAGCCAGGGTGGTCGCCCACTGGTTCTGACCCTCAAAAACAGTGAAGAGGGTCAGGTAACACCCCCATCTCCAAAATGAGCCCCGCGGTCCATGCGTGACTCAAAGGCAGCCCGCCATTGCCCCCGGAAGCCGGAAAAATGGAGGCTTATAGAGTGCTGCTGGAGGGGGGGGGAACGGCCCATTTTTTGCTCATTTCTGTCCTCCCCAGCCCCCAGGAGCTCTCTGAAAGCCTCCATAAGGGTATGCACGGCCAGTTTGGTGAATGGGCAGGGCTTCGAGAGGCAAAAAATGCTGTATTCGGTGTATAAGATGCACCCAGATTTTCAGCCTCTTTTTTGAGGAAAAAAGGTGTGTCTTATACAGTAAATTATTTAAAAGAAATAGACCAAATAAAAGAGGAGGTGGAATTGCACTATATATAAGAATAACTACAGCTCTACAGAAATAGAGCACAACAATGATGAGAACTATCTTGAATGCATTTGGGTCAATATTAAAGGTGTGTGGGGGGGGGAATGACATTGCCATAGGTCTGTCAGGCCTGTAATTATATTCTTTTTAGGATCTTTGGCCTGCCACACTTTTTAATAATTCTCTATGCTGTTTCATTAGTGTAGTAGTTGGGAGGGGGGAATAGAAAGGAGTAGGATTGTAGAATGGATTGTTGACATTCTTTTGTAGAAGCCAAGGTCATCTTTTGTCTCCGCACATCGACACCTGGCCGGAAGAAGATGGGTGTACATGCCAGCGTGGAAGATGATGATTGGAACATGTGATGGATTTGTGGGTGTGGGGAGAGATCATGAACTTTCAATTAGGTGAACTTACAGGATGTAATTCAGAGTTGAAATTTCCATAGCCGTGCTAACATGCCTGCGGAATAAATTGCATCATTAAGGATGTTTTGCCTTGGACAATGATTTATTTCTGCATGGTATTTAGAACCCTAACATTATTTCAACTCTCTACTTTAAAAATATTTCACTAGCTCCCTCCCCCTATCAAAGGGGAAGGGCTGGTGATGGAAGATCTGGTGATGGGGTCTCGGCATTCCCAATGCTGACCGGGACAGCGTAAATATCAGCGAAGAATTAATGAGAAGCTTTTGGTGATAAGAAGCTGAGTGCGGAACTTCAAAGGCAATGGAATGCTGTTTCCAGTTTAATTGCATCTGGAGGAATGCAGGAGGAGACACGACAAGACGAAGGAAATCTCAGACGGACTTCTTCAGGAAAATTGTGAGTGCATGCTCCCCCTCCTTCCCCCCAGCTTGGAAACAAGGCTAAGGAAAAAAAAAAAAAAAACCTAGAGCAGAGGTTTGGGCACCTTCCAGACGGCAATAAATGAAATGGCTTGTCACCCTGCAATTAGCTGGGAGAAAGATTCCCTTTCAAAATGGGAATTTCAAAGGAGGCAGGAAGAAGGAATTTTTCCAGCATCTGTCACTTGCAAGCCACCACAAATGGGGCTGCAATCAGTAAATGAAGCAAATTGGGCAGTAAATTGGGCTTTCCTCCCAGGACTTGGATGGAAGAGATGCTACTTACCAACTCCTTTGCCATCAGCATGGGGAAATGCTCCAAGCCAGCAAAGGGCACCTACTTGGCCCATAACTCCTCCAAGCCAGCAGGAGGGTCCTTGGCACGTAAAACCCCCTAGCCAGCCATCATTGGTTGAGCTGCAACCTGTGAAGCAGGCAACCCCGGGATGGGTCTTAACCCCAGGTCATGGATGGGAGGGATGCCAGTGGGCACCTGCCCTCCCTCAGCAGATGGCACCATGGCAGAAAGCTGGGCAGTGGCCAACCGAGGGATTGACCTCCCCACCGGTTCCAGTCTCCCCTGCAAGGCCCAAAAAGGTTCTTACCAGACCTTCCTACAGAGAAGAATTCTCCATGGAAGAAGGGATTACCAGAGGCCTGCAGTGTGGATGGCGGGAGAATGTGCGCCTGCAAGGCCCCAAGTGGTTCTTACCCCACCTTCCTACAGAGTAGCAATCACCAACATGGAAGAAGGGATTACCAAAGCCAGGCCTGCAAGATGGGAAGCGGGACAAGGTGCATCTGCAATGCCCCAAAAGGTTCTTACTCCACCTTCCTACAGAGAAGCAATCTCCACCATGGAAGAAGGGTTTACCAAGGGGGCAGCTGCAAGTTGGAGAGCAAGGCAGTGTGATGAAACGGTTCCTGAGTTTAGAGATGTAACTAGGTTCCATTCTTCGTGGGGCCCAATTAAATGCCACCATTGTTGTCAACTTGGGCACAGAGCATCAGAGTGCTTGGCTCCAGCCCCAATGCCACAAACGTGCGCACCAACCACCACGGCGGTAAAGAGAGGGTCCCAGATGCCACCACAGAAGAGTCATCTGGGCCAACAACCTCTGGAAGAGGATCCCCAACTTAAGGTGAGGAAGTGTCCTACCAAGGGGGAGGCCTCGGAAGAGGAAAAGGGCAGACATTCTCCGGAGGAGGATCCCCAACTTAAGGTGACAAAGAGTCCAACTAAGGGGGAGGCCTCGGAGGGGAAAAAGCCTAAACGACCTCTGGAAGAGGATCCCCAACTTATGGTGATGAAGAGTCCTACCAAGGGGGAGGCCTCAGAGGAGGGAATTGCCGAAGAACAAACGTGTGTACCAATTGCCACGGTGGTTAAGAGAGGGCCCCAGATGCCCGCACAGAAAAGTCATCTGGGCCAACAGCCTCTGGAAGAGGATCCCCAACTTATGGTGACGAAGAGTCCTACCAAAGGGGAGGCCTCGGAGGAGGGAATTGCCGAAGAACAAATGTGTGTACAAGTCGCCATGGTGGTAAAGAGAGGGCCCCAGATACCAGCACAGAAAAGTCATCTGGGCCAACAACCTCTGGAAGAGGATCCCCAACTTAAGGTGAGGAAGTGTCCTACCAAGGGGGAGGCCTCGGAAGAGGAAAAGGGCAGACATTCTCCGGAGGAGGATCCCCAACTTAAGGTGACAAAGCGTCCAACTAAGGGGGAGGCCTCGGAGGGGGAAATGACCAACCGACCTCTGGAAGAGGACCCCCAACTTCAGGTGACGAAGAGTCCTACCAAGGGGGAGGCCTCGGAGGAGGAACAAGGCCAGCCGTGGATGACTGGATCCAAGAGCCCAGAACCTACAGCACCTGCAGCAGAGAGCCCGAAACGGCCATGGGAAGAGGTCGCAATGGACTTCATCATGGAACTCCCAGACAGCAGTGGGCATAAAGTAATTTGGACTGTTATTGATTTGGTTTCTAAGCAGGCACACTTCATTGCTTGCTCAGGATTGCCATCCGCAAATGAATTAGCGAAAATGTTTGTGAAACACATTTATCGCCTGCATGGAGTACCCAAGAGGATCATTTCAGACCGCGGAGTCCAGTTCACAGCCAAGTTCTGGAGAGAGGTCCTGAGATCTATTGGGTCCACACAAGAACTGAGCTCAGAGGTTCATCCCAGCATGAACGGTGCAGCAGAGGGAGCCAATGCAGTGGTGGAACAATACATCAGGTGTTTTGTGGACTATCAGCACGACAACTGGTCGGACTTGCTACCCGTCGCCGAAGTGGCGTAAAACGATGCGGTCCACAGCAGCAGAGGATTAGCGGGTTTCCAGATTACCAGTGGCATGGAAGTTGTTGCCATGCCTGAGTTGCCTAGAGAACCTCCTTCTTTCATGTCTTTGAGTGAATGGATGGACATGCTAAAGAAAGGATGGGAGAATACGAAGAAGGCTCTAGCAGTTGCGGCAGAAGCCTACCAGAAGCAAGATGATCAACGTCGCTCACTCCTAAACCCCTACCGTGTGGGGGACAATGTTTTTGTATCTACCAAATACATAAGATTAGAAATGCTTAGCAAGGAATTGGGTCCAAAATTTCTAGGTCCATTCCCAATAGTGAAGATAGTTAACTCAGTTACAGTTCAACTCGGTCTACCCAGAAGTCTAGGGGAAATTGACCCAGAATTTCATTGTAGCTTGTTGAAACCAGTAATTGGGTCTAACAGAAGAGCATCCACCCAAGCTCAATCTCCTCCTGTAGTGATGGAAGGGGAAACACAATCTGAGGTGGAAAAAATTGTAGATTTCAGGCTGAATAGGGGTTGCTTACAGTACTTAGTGCATTGGAAGGGTTACCCTTGGTCTGAAGCTAATTGGGTGAATAGTGGGAACCTAAAAGTGGAGAAGTTAGGAAAGCAATTCAATGGGAAGTTTCCCGAGAAGTCAAGGGGTTCCCCTGGGTGGAGAAAAGGTGGTTAATTTTGTTATGTTAACTTTTATGTTATTCTCTTTGCAGGAAACGTTTTTCTTTTGAGGAGAGGCCGCCTGTCAGGCCTGTAATTATATTCTTTTTAGGATCTTTGGCCTGCCACACTTTTTAATAATTCTCTATGCTGTTTCATTAGTGTAGTAGTTGGGAGGGGGGAATAGAAAGGAGTAGGATTGTAGAATGGATTGTTGACATTCTTTTGTAGAAGCCAAGGTCATCTTTTGTCTCAGCACCTCGACACCTGGCCGGAAGAAGATGGGTGTACATGCCAGCGTGGAAGATGATGATTGGAACATGTGATGGATTTGTGGGTGTGGGGAGAGATCATGAACTTTCAATTAGGTGAACTTACAGGATGTAATTCAGAGTTGAAATTTCCATAGCCGTGCCAACATGCCTGCGGAATAAATTGCATCATTAAGGATGTTTTGCCTTGTACAATGATTTATTTCTGCATGGTATTTAGAACCCTAACATGGTCTATATTACAGGCCACCCAACCAAGCAGAGGAAGTAGATGAACTTTTTGCTAGTCAGCTAACTAAGGTATGTAGGAAGCACACCACAATAGTAATGGGTGATTTTAACTACCCTGACATCAACTAGGAAACAAACTCTGCACCAAGTGGAAGATCCAACAGGTTCCTAACGAACCTAGCAGAGAACTTTGTTTCCCAAAAAGTAGAGAAGGGAACAAGAGGATCAGCCATATTGGTCTTAATTTTCACTAACAGAGAGGAAATGATAGGAGGTGTTGAAGCCACAGGAACCCTGGGGGCAAGTGACCATGCAATATTGGAATTCAACATTATGCAAACAAAAGTAGTAGAACAAAGTCAAATCAGAGTCTTGGAGTTTAAGAGGGCTAATTTCAATAAACTTAAAGAGAGCTTGGGAAGAATTCCATGGATGAGAATCCTCAAAGGGAAAGCAACTCAAGAAGCTTGGGAAATTTTGAAAAATGAGATTACAAAAGCCCAGTCTAGCACAACACCAATGAAGAAGAAAAATAACAGCTCCCAAAAGAAACCAGTATGGCTGCATAAAGAACTCTCTGACAAATTGAAAGACAAAAAAGATAAGTATAAAAAGTGGAAAGAGGGGGAACATAGCTAAGGCAGAATATCAGCAAATAGCCCGAACCTGTAAAGATGAAGTGAGGAAAGCTAAGGCTCACAATGAAGAAAGGCTTGCCACAAAAGTAAAAAATAACATAAAAAGCTTCTTCCAACATGTTAAAAACAAGAAAAAGGTTAAGGAAACAATTGGTCCATTGCTGGGAGAAAATGGCAAGAAGGTGACAAGCAACAGAGAGAAAGCAGAACTATTTAACTCATTTTTTTGTATCTGTCTTTACACAAAGGAATAAAACAGTCCAACCTATCAAAAACAGCACCACAAAAATGAGATTAGGAACACAAGTTGAAATAGGGAAGAAAATGGTAAGTGAGCACCTGTCTACCCTAGACGAGTTCAAATCACCAGGACCGGATGGATTACACCCCAGGGTTCTGAAGGAACTGGAAGACGAGATCTCAGAACCACTGAATTATATATTTCAGAGATCCTGGAACACCGGGGAACTGCCAGAGGACTGGAAAAGAGCTGATATGGTTCCCATCTTCAAAAAAGGAAAAAGAATAGATCCAGGAAACTATAGACCTATCAGCCTGACCTCAATACAGGGAAAGATTATGGAAAAGATAATCAAGCAACGAATTAGCGAATACCTAGAAGTAAACAAAGTAATAGGCAAAAGCCAACATGGGTTTGTCAAAAACAGATCATGCCAGACTAATCTTATTGCATTCTTTGACAAAGTGACAAAATTAGTGGACCAGAAGAATGCCGTCAATATAGTTTACTTGGACTTCAGTAAGGCATTTGATAAGGTAGATCATAACTTATTACTAGATAAAGTAGAAAAATGTGGGTTAGACAGCATCACCACCAGATGGATTTGTAACTGGCTGACCAACCGCACTCAACATGTAGTCCTCAATGGAACTGCATCTGCATGGAGGGAGGTATGCAGTGGAGTACCCCAAGGCTCTGTTTTAGGCCCAGTACTCTTCAACATCTTCATCAATGATTTGGATGAGGGAATAAATGGGGAACTCATCAAATTTGCAGATGACACCAAGCTGGCAGGAGTAGCCAACACTCCAGAGGCTTAATACACAGAAGGTGTTAGATATTAGCATATATCGCAGCAAGTCTCCTCTCTGGTCCGCCGCTACGGCGGGAAACAGGTATCGCTCTGATTGGTCGAGAGGCGTACCCGATTCCTATAAAAGGGGAACCCTCCGGCCACAGAGCAAGCTGGATCACTACTACTACTAATAAAGAGCTGATAAGTCCTCAAAAAGGAGAAATGCCAAATTAATGTGCCTAGCGTAGAATTCCTGGGATATAGAATTGATGGTCAGGGAATACACCCCACTTCAAAGAAAATTAAGGTGATCCAGGACGCCCCCACACCACGAAATCAGACCAAGTTGCAGGCCTTCCTCGGACTACTTAACTTCTACAGCATTTTTCTGAGACAGAAGGCGACCGTTGCTGAGCCATTACATCGACTACTCCAGAGGAACGCAACATGGAGATGGGGACAATCCGAAGCAGCAGCTTTTGCCGCAGTAAAGCGTTTGCTCACCACTGACTCGCTGCTAGTACAATACAGCCAGACGCTACCGCTGGTATTGACCTGCGACGCATCACCATTTGGAGTCGGCGCAGTCTTTAGCCACAGGATGCCAAACGGGAACGAAGCACCCATCGCTTTCTACTCCAGGACTCTTTCATCAGCCGAAAGGAATTACAGCCAGATGGACAGGGAGGTGTTAGCTGCTATAGCTGGAGTGAAACGTTTCCACGAATACCTCTACGGCCGAGATTTTGAACTGATTACAGATCACAAACCGCTGTTGGGACTTTTGGCGGGAAACCACCCCACACCAGTCTCCCTGTCTCCACGCATGACCAGGTGGACTGTTTTCCTGGCTGCGTACTCATATAAGCTAATTCATCGACCGGGCTCCACTCTAGGACATGCAGATGCGCTCAGCCGTTGCCCACTTCCGGACCTCTTGCCAGACCCCACTCCCGAGGTACCGGTGTTGTTAATTGAGTGTTTGGATTCAGGACCGGTTTCTTCCTGCGATGTTGCCAGATTCTCTGCTAGGGACAATATAATAAAGCAAGTTCAAACCTGGGTTTGGAGGGGGTGGCCGAAGGGAAACGTGGGCCCGGAATTCAAGTTGTTTTGGGGGAAACGCGATGAGCTTTCAGTATTGCAAGGTTGTTTATTGTGGGGGGATCGAATTGTTATTCCATATGCGTTACGTAGAAATGTATTAGAGGCATTACATGTGGGGCATCCGGGGATCGTTAGAATGAAGGCGTTAGCAAGAAGTTACGTTTGGTGGCCCAACATGGACAAAGAAATAGAGGAATGGGTGGCCACTTGTGATCCTTGCCAGGAATCGAGACCAGCACCCCCGGAAGCGCCCGCCACAGAATGGGAGAAGCCTAAAGCACCCTGGTCGCGAATACACATCGATTTCGCAGGGCCAGTTCAAGGTCAGACCTTCCTTATAGTTGTGAATGCATACTCCAAATGGCTAGAAGTAGTCCTAATGACTTCAACAACGGCAGAGGCAGTCATTAAGGTTCTACGGCGACTTTTCGCCACTCATGGCCTGCCCGACCTACTGGTCTCCGATAATGGGCCCCAGTTCACGGCCATGCAATTTGAAATGTACTTAGCAGGTCAGGGAATTTGGCATGCCCTCGTCGCGCCATTCCATCCGGCATCAAATGGACAGGCGGAGAGAATGGTGCGATCCGCAAAAGAGGCCCTCGCTAGGATGGGTCCAGGTGATTGGCAAACACGCATTGACCATTACCTACTAATTCAACATATTACCCCCAGCGCAACGACGGGTAGGAGCCCCGCTGAACTACTCATGGGCCGCCGTCTACGGTCTCACCTGGACCATCTTCACCCTAATTACTCTGCCACAGCGCCCCCAGACTCTACAAGCCAAATTCGGAATTTTAGCATAGGGGATTCAGTATACGCCCACAACTATGCAGGGGGAACATTGTGGATGCCGGCAAGGGTCATTGGCATCACGGGTCCACGATCGTATCTGTTAGAGCTTGAAGATGGACGGAATTGGAAAAGGCACATCGATCAACTACGAGGTCGCCTGGCACACTCAGACCTGCGGGCTGACAATGGAAACTACCTGCCAGCACAAAGTCAGCCACTCGAGACCCCCAACACAGAGAACCACGACACCTACGAGCCCAGGGTTGAACAAGAGGTCGAAAGAGAACCCGAACAACACCAAAGCAACGAAAGTCTGCAGACCCCCGAACGCGAAGCAGAGAAAGCAACCGATCCTGAAACCACTCCAGATCAACCAGAACTGCGACGTTCTACCCGTGTAAGGCAAACACCAACATATCTTAAGGACTATGTAACCAACCGTAATGCGCCGTCTAAGAGGGGAGGGGTGTTAGATATTAGCATATATCGCAGCAAGTCTCCGCTACGGCGGGAAACAGGTATCGCTCTGATTGGTCGAGAGGCGTACCCGATTCCTATAAAAGGGGAACCCTCCGGCCACAGAGCAAGCTGGATCACTACTACTACTAATAAAGAGCTGATAAGTCACTACGTGTCCGCAGTCTGTTCTCTCGTTGCCCGAATCTAACAGAAGGATCTTGACAAACTTAAACATTGGGCACTATCTAATAAAATAAAATTCAATAGTGAAAAGAGTAAGGTTCTACATTTAGGCAAGAAAAACGAAATGCACAGGTACAGTATAGGTGGTACCTTGCTCAAAAATAGTAGCTGTAAGAGGGATCTTGGAGTCCTAGTGGACAACCATTTAAATGTGAGCCAGCAGTGTGCAGCAGCTGCCAAAAAAGCCAACACAGTTCTAGGCTACATAAACAGAGGGATAGAATCAAGATCACGTGAAGTGTTAATACCACTTTATAATGCCTTGGTAAGGCCACACTTGGAATACTGCATTCGGTTTTGGTTGCCACGATGTAGAAAAGATGTGGAGACTCTAGAAAGAGTGCAGAGAAGAGCAACAAAGATTATTAGGGGACTGGAGACTAAAACATGAAGAACGGTTGCAGGAACTGGGTATGTCTAGTTTAATGAAAAGAAGGACTAGGGGAGACATGATAGCAGTGTTCCACTATCTCAGGGGTTGCCACAAAGAAGAGGGAGTCTAACTATTATCCAAGGCCTGAGGGTAGAACAAGAAGCAATGGGTGGAAACTAATCAAGGAGAGAAGCAACTTAGAACTGAGGAGAAATTTCCTGACAGTTAGAACAATTAATCAGTGGAACAGTTTGCCTCCAGAAGTTGTGAATGTCCCAACACTGGAAGTCTTTAAGAAGATGTTGGATAGCCATTTATCGAAAACGGTATAGGGTTTCCTGCCTAGGCAGGGGGTTGGACTAGAAGACCTCCAGGGTCCCTTCCAACTCTGCCATTGTATTGTATTGTATTGTAATATCCAAGAAAGAAAAACTTCAACTCCATTTGAATAGAAATAAAAGTACTTTTACTAGATATGAATTGAAAGCAGCAAAAAGGAAAGCAAGATCAGAGCCAAAAAGGTGCGAACATGTACATATTAAACATTTACCCAGCACTTTCCTCCCAATTCCCCAACCCAATGTCCAATCTGCAACTCCCCAAGGTGTCATGTGGGGTGCAAATTCAAAAAGCCTCATCAAGTTGGTATGCGAGATGGTTGGCCTTGACCAACTCCAAACACAGGCCACCAGCATGCGCAGAAGATGGTGAAAACAAAACTCCCTTCTTCATACTCCTCCAGCACCAGTAATTCCCCCTCCCAAATATCTCAAACCCCCTCCCTCCCCGTTTCTATGGCAGCCGATAGCAAGCAAGGAAAGTAGAGGCTGACAGGGAGAGAGAGAAAAAAGGAAGGATGGAAGGAAGGAAGGAAAGGAAGGAAGGAAGGAAGGAAGGAAGGAAGGAAGAAAGAAAGAAAGAAAGAAAGAAAGAAAGAAAGAAAGAAAGAAAGAAAGAAAGAAAGAAAGAAAGAAAAAGAAATGAGGCAGCAGGTAAATAACCCCCTCATTTGAAGGGTATAGGAGCCCCTAGACTCCTTGATAAAACTCCTTGATAAAAACATGGATTAAGTCTGCATATTAAAAGGACTTCTGTAGCTGGCATAGGTCATATTACACATTTTAGTGACACATAGCTCAGGAAACGCTTTATGGAAGGGCACAGAAAAACAGATGTTGTAAGATAAGAAATAAGGAAGTGGCATTTAGCATTTTAATCACCTTTATGTAGAGATCGCCTAGGCTAACACATCATTTCTGTTTTTCTGTATAATGTTAGCATTTTCTACTTCTCTTTTCTTGCAATTAACAAATTCACTTCTGTTTCTGTTAAATGTCAAGGAGAATATTTGTAACATTTTACTGTAAAAGCTGTGATGATGATGAATCCAAAATGTACCTCCCCTTGACCAAATGTACCTCCCCTTGACCTTCCTTTTTCCTTTGGACAAACACGCCTATGGAACCCCCAAAACGTCTGAAGGGGTATTAAAGTTCTGTCCTGGCCTGCCCAGGACAGTTCAGACTTTGCAGTGTTAAACGCTCTGAACTCTGATGCATCATTAAAAACCTGTTTCTCTTTTACCTTGTGGTCTCGCGTCCTATGTTTGGCTGACTGAGGTTTCCTGCCACAGTCTGCCGCAACAGAAAGAGAACTTATGACCACAATAGAGCCCAAAATTTTGGTTGCTAAGCAAGAGTGTTAAGTGAGTTTCACCACATTTTCCAAGTTGGCCATGCCCACCCGGTCACATGACTGCCAAGCCACTCCCACTCAGTCACATGACCGCCAAGCCACTCCCACAAAGCAGGCCACACTTACAGAATAGGTTCTAAAAAAATTTGGAACCCACCGCTGGCTTCAACATAACATTTTTTTCAACAGCAGTAGCAGCACAGCTCTTGAATGATGTATTTTTGTCAAAGTTAGGCATTGTACCAAAATCCTGTCCCTATTTTTCTTTTTTCACTGCTAGTTAAGATTGCCAGTTTCAGTGCCAGTTAAATACACTTTTTACTTAACGTATTTCTCTTCATGCTTACTTACATTCAACTGTATTTATCATTCTAATGCTTTAATTTAGAGAGGTTTTGTATTTGTTCTATATAATTCAGTAATGTCAGCAAACCTGAACCTCACAGCAAATAAAAACATTTCCATTAAAATCTTAATTTTACATCTTAATTATTTAAGTTTACACTTAAAGTGTTATATCTAAATAATTTTTGTACTTTTCACCTCCATGCTTTCATTATTAATCTCCTTAAAATGTTATCTTTTGGTGCAACCTTTATAAATTGCAATGTAACAATATTCTAGCTGTTATTATGGAATTCAGTAATTTCTAAGGAATCCAAACAGACTTAACCTTTTTCATTTTCATTTTCTGTTTTACTAATTCCTTTCTGCTTTTGAACTCAAATGTAGTATGTATATTTCCTTAGAAATTGTCTACATTCAAATAAATTAAATTTGACAAGACAATGATCATTGTTCCCAATCAGCTGACAATACATATAAGTATATAAATTAGATACCACTTATGTGATTAAGATTTCATGGTAGATTTCATTTGCTAATGGAACATGATTCCTTTAATCAAAATATGTGTGAAACACATTACAAGCAAAGTTGTATAAATAGTACAATATTATTAGCTGTGACTGTAAATTTATTCTGTGATCATGATTGCCATTCTGAAAATGTTTTCATTGTTGAACATTTCCAGATGATGGAACCAGCATACAATTGATTTATAATCATAAATATTACCAATTTGAACATAAGCCTTTGCTTGTTCTTAATTTTACTGCTTTCCTGTGATAATCTGAGTTTCAAATAATATATAACATTGATCTTACTAGCCTACAATATAAGTGGGACTAAGAAGAAATGAAGTAGGGCTGTCAAACTGTCAAAGGCCGGCCTGCAGGCTGGATGTGAAGGGGGGGGGAAGTCCCAATACATCACGGGACTCAGTCATGACGATGTGAGTTTGACATCCCTGCTATAAAGTGTGAATTTAAAAAGGGACCTTTATATAACAGTTCATTTCAGCATATTTCTGGATGGGTGTCTAAAAGACTGCAATTTATGTTCAATTTTAATCAAAATACATAGAAACTGAATCGGTTTCTTTTTTGTAATGATATAGTCACTAGGGCTGCATATGCTTAAAATTGATACAGAAGGTTTTTGAACATTGTGCAAGCATGGCATCTCTATGCAGTTCACTAAAGCAGACTCTTTTTAAATGCTTGAAAAACCAAAGGCCGTGTGAATGAATAGCAGAGAAAGATTGTGTTTGTTTGAGGCTCAAAGATCTTTGCAATCATATCTTAAGCATGCACAACCCCTTAACTATCTTGCTAGTTCAGACACAGAATAAACTTTTAACACAAAAACAAAGGATAGATGTATTGTTATAGGTTGTCAGAACAAGCAAAAGGGGTGGTAAGTCCTATGAATTGAGTAGCTTGTTGACAGTTTGATTACAGAAGAGAGTATAATTTATTTTCCAGTCCAACCTCTAATGTCTATGCTATACTACAGAGGAAAGGCATCTTAAGATAGTAGATTTATTCTCCCCTTATTTATTTATTTGTTTATTTAATCACTTTGATTTATCTCCTCAAATTATTAAAAAAGCAATTTATAAATCATGAATGTACAAAGTATATAAAATACAAAATATGTAATATTTATAAATGTATATAAATGCATATATTATACTTCTGCATAAATTCATTTCTTTTTAATAGATATAGATATACTGTAGATATATTTTTAAAAAGCATAATGGACTGTACTCACTGACTTTGTGGCTTCAAGCTGCAAACCACGGCTTATCAGGTTTGACTCATAGACTTGTCTCTTCCTCTGTTAAAATTGGTTAAAATTGTGAAACTTTTTAATGATTCATATCTTTCAAAAGAAATGAAAACATTTTAACAAAAATAAAACATTGTTTCAACTAATTTTATTTATCACTAAAACAAAATTTAGATTTTAACCTTCAGCAATTAATGCATAGATACGCAACCAAGAATTTCAGTTTTTGAAGAAATTAAATAAAATTTGATTTATTAGATTTATTTAATAAAACTAGTCAATATAAAATCAATTTAATTAGAAAGTTAGATTTTTCTTTTAAATTGGAATTTTTGCTATAGTCATTGAACACAGTTTTGAATTTAATCATAATCATGATTTGGCACTATGAAAGTACTTTTTTTCTTCACTTGCATCTTTTTTTCATTAGCTGTTATAAAGTTTGTAGCAAACCACCACTGACAGTTGCAATAAAGACAATCAACATTTGTTTTAATTGCCTTCCCAACCAGGATAATAAAGTTGGTTTAAATTTTGACTTGTAGAACTTGATTTATGGAACGAAACATGTTTCTCATTTCAAAGATACAGTAGAAGAAGAGAAGGGGGGCAAATAAAGAGAGAAGGATGGAATGAAGGAGAACCATATGAGTGAGCCCTTAGCATTATACATAATCCATTTTTTTTTGTTTTTTCTTCCCAAGCTGATGGTGAGGATTGCAATACATCTTAAAACCATATTAGTGTTATATAATTCTTACTTCCCTGTTGGTATTTTATTTGGTCTTAGAGGTGACTGATAATCCTAAATGGGATTTAATATTGAGGGGAAAAATAAGCATAGTTCAGTGATTTAAATTCCAGTTTCTGACCCCAAAGTAAAAACAATTGAAAATGTGTTTAATTCAGTCACCTTGCAAAAAGATTTTGGAGAGCCATCCTATTTCCATGCTATTAACAGTATTCCATATTGCTTAGGAACAGAATGACAAAGGAAATATAAGGGCTAGCATGGGAATGAACAACACATTGCCATTTATAGTCATCTCAAAACACTCAAGTGTCTCTCTTGATGTTCCACCTGATTCGAGAAACTGATAGCTCCTGTAGCTGCTGCATTAATATGTTGGCTGTGCACATGTCTAATTCTTATATGGCTGGGTACAATTATGAAGATAGTTATGAAAAGCACTGTTGGTTTCTATCCAGAACCTACTTTATTTAAATATCTCAACAGCTTTTCTGTTCTTCATTTTCCATATTGAATTAAAGACTGGGTAAAAGCAGCAATCTCTTCACAAGTATATTGTATCACAGTGTGGCAGCCACAGCCATTCTCCTCAACCTGCATCAAAATTTAAAGCATAGGACAGCCATAACAAGTGCAAATATCAGTCTCTCTATAGTAGAATTTAGTAGTGGGATTAAACCAGTAGTGAGATTCAGCTGGTTTGCACTGGTTTGGGCAAACCAGTAGTTAATTTTCTGGGCATTTCAGCTAAGCGGCTGTTGGAAGAAATCTCTTTCCAACACCCTTTGGTTTTTCCCATCTTATGGGGTTAACCCTAACAGGAAGGCAGGAAGGAGGTGTTCTGGTGTGCCTGTGTGTGTTGTTTCTAGCCTGCTTAAGTGTTTTCCAAAACTGCCTTTGTGTTAAGCTTTGTTACATTGTAACAGCAGTTTAAGGTTTTTGGCAGTACACCCTATAGCCTGAGTGGCTTCTCTGGAGTTTTTTTCTTCCTTTACTGGTACTTTTATTTCGGGGCTTGGGAGGAGGCACTGGTTGGATTAAGAGCTATTTACATAAGGGTTGGCATAGCCTGGGGGTCAGCAACCTGCAGCTCAGGAGCCACATGTGGCTCTTTGGGCCCTCTGCTGAGCCTCCCTGTTGGGTGATCCCACTACTGGCTGGCCCTGCTCCTCACTCGCCCCTCTTCATCACTCTCGCCTGGCCTGAGAAGGTAAGGGTGATGGTGGGGGATGGAGAAGCAGCTAGAGCTGATTCTCTGATGCCTCACTCTTGCTGGAACTTCTTCCAGGCCTTGTTGCGGCCAGGCGTGCCTCGGTTACTTCCTCTCCACACCGAGACACTGGCCCAACCTGGCCATGACTGATGTCAGGCTCACTTTCTGCACTTTGGTCAAGCCCAGCTGCTCACTTGAGGAGGATCTCTCTACTTGTGTGCAGCCCAGCCTCACCAAAGCTGGCAAGGGGGTCATTGCCCATTGGGAAGAGCTGGGGGGCGAGGGTTGGGGCATAACAAGGTGATGGTTGGAGGCTTAGTGTAGGAGCAAAGTGGCCCTGTACCTGCCTTTGCATCACATTTGCACCACATTTGCACTCAAGGCAGCCTTTGTCTCTTGCCGCACAAGGGGGAGGGGAGAGATGAGAGAGAGAAAGGGGAATTCTCTCCCTTTCTCTCTCTCATCTCTCTATGTTTCACGTGTGCACACACACAAGCAGGATACCCTCCTAGGCTGGGATCATGGGACAACAACAGCAACTCCTCCTCTGGCTGCTGCCTCTGCACGATCAGAGTAGCTGGCTGCACTGCACAGGAAGAGCCAGAACTCTTCCCTTCCTGCATTTGGCAGTGGTGGCAACAGCTGCTACTCCCTTTCTGAGCCAACATGAAGGGGATTGCAGCGGACACTGAGCTGCCCACAAAGGATGCGGTCCATTTCATGAGAGGGAAACAAATGAGAGGGGGGGGGAGAAGGAGAGGGACAGAGAAATGAGAGAAGCTGGAGGGAGAGAAAGAGAGAGGGAAACAAATGAGAGAGAGAAGGAAAAGAAAGAAAAAGAAAGAGGGAGGGGAAAAAGAAAAAAAACATGAGAGGGAGAGAAATGAGAGAGAAAAGATAGTGGATCTTTCTTCCAATTCATTTTAATTTTCTCTCATGATAATAAGGCTTAGCAACATGACACCAATTGTAAAAAGTTAGCACTGAATGAAAAATGTTGAGAAATATTAAAAAGGAAGAATATATTTCCCTGGATGAGAAAAGAAGAAACATGTTTTCTTAGAGGGAGAAATCAGCCCCCACCTTCCTTAATAGCCCACAGCAAATGTCAGCACTTAAGAGATAAAGAGACAGATAGCTCTATTCATAGGCAAAAATTGCTTGCAGCAAGATCTGAGCAAAGGCAGAATAGGCAAAGGCACCCCTCAATAACAAAGGCAGAATAGGCAAAGGCAGCCCTCACTCAGGACCAGGAGGAAAGACATTAAGACACAATAGGAATTGCCCAAAACCCTTTCAGGACACAACCTCTTCATTACATCATCTCAGAGAAATGTGGTTCTGCTTCATCATTAAACCATCTTTCCAATCAGTCTCCATGTTTCAAGTGACTTTCTCCCACTTTGGAACTGAACCAGATGGATAGTTCTTCCAACACAAGCTTGAAGTTTATTTAGATATCTGTGGCATGTACTAATTTTATTGTGATCCTGACAAGCTTGGGATGGCAGAGACTTGAACCTGGGCCCCCTATATACTTTGTTAATTTGTCTGTTTAGCTTGGCATATTGTAGTCCAAGTATGCCCACCCACTTCCTGGAGAGCTTAAATGACGTCTCTGGTTTCACTTTATGAGGAAGAGCTGGATGCTGATAGTTATCATTGCATTTTAACTATTTTAATTCCTCAAGGTGCTCTGGCACCAGTGGTGGGTTTCTGCCGGATCGCACCCGTGTGATCTGAGCAACCACGCGATTCACCTCACTCACTGTCTCCCTAGCGATGGGACGGCGCTTGCTGGTTCTCCACCAGCTCGGGCGCGACCGGATAAGTTTCCTCAATGGAGCTCCTGAAAGGGACGCAGGCTCAGCCTACCAGGCTCCTACCGCTCCACTGAAGACATTTCTGAGAAGAGAAACTTCTCCGGTCGCGCCTGAGCTGGTGAAGTGTTAGAAGGGGATGGGGTGGGGGAAGGAGTTGAAAGGACAAAAAGGAGAATGAAAGGGAGAAAGAGGAGGTGGGGATAGTGGGATCCTTGCTGCTTTCTGAGCTTGGTGGTATTCTTACAGACATTTCATTACCAAACTAGGTAACATCATCACTGCTAGAAGGGAGTGGGGTTGTGGGGAAAGGAGGAGGAGGAGAAGTCGAAGGACAAAAAGGAAAAAGATAAGGAGGGAGAGGACTTTGGGGTCCTTTGGTGTTCTCTGAACTTGGCCGGCAAGCCACTCCCACCCAGTCACATGGCCGGCAAGCCACTCCCACAAAGGAGGCCACACCCACAGAGTAGGTTCCAAAAATTTTTGAAACCCACCACTGTCTGGCACCCTGCCTGATTTGTAACTCTGGGTTGCAGGTATTGCTGATGAAAAGGAAGGCATTCAGACAGAATAGTTTAGGTTCCATGATGGCTTGAGTGTCATTGATCTTCAGTGTGTATTCCCCCATTTCTAATTTAATGATTGGTATTTATGGCAACTTTTTGCAAGCAAAGAAGCTTTTTGTATTTTTTTTTACTATATGTTTTATTCTTTTTAAATTTTAACTTCTGTTTTTGTTAGTTAACCATTGGTAAAATATATCCCATGTTAAAATGTATTATGTTTCTTCCTTTTCTTTTATCGTAAGTGTCAGTCTCAGCACATTCTAATTTTTTAAAAAATTATGCTTTCATATGTCAGGACCTCATCATTTTCCTTTTTTTTGGAAAACATTTTTTATTTTTCCTTTCAAATTCATTCTTAGATATACATTCTTACAATTGCTATTTAACATTTGTCAATTCATATCATTTTTTGCACCTGTATATTTACATTTTCATATTTTCTTATTTCCCCTCCCCCGAATTTAATCATGTGTAGGCTGAGATATTTATTTCATGTTTTGTTCGTTTTTCTTTCTATTTATATCTTCTTTCAAGCCACTCATAAAATCGCCCCCATGTCCTGTAGTATACTGATTCCTCTTTGTTCTTTATTCTCAATGTCAACCTGTTCATTTCTGCACAGTCTAATATCTTCTTCATTACCTCCTCTTCTGATGGGATTTTGTCTGCTTTCCAATTTTATGCAAATTCTAGCTGCTGTTATTATTTGTACAATCAAATATGAATCTTCTTTGCTATATTTCTCTGGTAGAATACCCAATAAAAATACCTCTGGCTTAAATTCTACGGGTTGATATATCATTTTCTCTAACCATGTTTGTATTTTAACCCAATAGCTTTTTGCGTCTCTACACATTCACCACATATGATAATATGTTCCTGGCAATTGATGTCATTTCCAACATTTAGCTGATTTATCCTTAAACATTTTTGCTACTCTTTCAGGTGTCATATGCCATCTATAAAACATTTTATATAAATTCTCTTTGTATGCTGTTGCCATTGTCAATTTATAGTTCCTTTCCCATAGTTGTTGCCATTTTTCTAGTTCTATTGTATATCTAAAGTTTTTTATCCATCTTATCATTGTTTCTTTAACCCTTTCTTCTTCTAAATTTATTCTAAGTAGATAATTGTACAATTTTTAATATCATTTTTTTCATCCGTTCCCATGAGTATCCTATCTAATTCTGAATTTTCCATATTAAAACCATACTCTTTAACCTCTTTCTCATATCTTATTTGTATTTGCATTTGTTTAAACCATCCTATATCAATCCCTTGTTCTTCTAATTCTTTCTTCTGTTTTAGTTCTCCCTGTGCTGTTGGTATATCTTTGTACCTAATAATCTTTTTCATACTATTAATATTCGGATGTGTGAAAGCTTTCACCTTTGAAAGCCACATTGGTACTTCAATATAGTGCTTTTCTTTTACTTTTTCCCATATTAATTCTCGCTTTCTTTCCTTGCCAAATAGATTTTCCTATTATTTTATTTAATTTTTCAAAGTACTTTTTTCCAGTTTTATTGCTATATTTGGAATAAAAATAATATTCTTGGTAATATATTCATTTTAATTACTGCTATTCTTCTCATTAGTGATAGCTGTAAGTTTTTCCATTTCTCTATGTCCATTTCAATTTGATTTCTTAGTTTATAATAATTATCTTCCTTAATAGTTACGCATCTCAACTGTATTCCCAAATATTTCACTTTTTAAAACTATTTGAATATCTACTTTCTCCTTTATTTCTCTTTTCTGTTTTTCTGTTATGTTTTTCACTCAAATTTTTGTTTTATCTTTATTAATTTTCAATCCTGCCACTCCTCCATACTCTTCTATTTGTTCTAGTAGTTTTGGACCTGTTTCTATTGGATCTTCAATAATAAATATCAAGTCATCTACAAATGCTTGCAATTTATATTCTTCTTCTTTAACTTTCATTCCTTTTATATCTTTATCCTGCCTTATCTTTCTGTTCAAAACTTCTAGTGTCAATATGAATAATAGTGGAGATAGCGGGCACCCTTGCCTAGTCCTTTTTCTAATCGGCACTTTTTCTGTCATATCTCCATTTACCATCACTTTAGCCTGTTGTTCTTTATAGATAGTTTTAACCATATTTATGAATCTCTCCCCAAAATCCATCATTTACAGTTGCATTATCATAAATTGCCAATTTACATTATCAAAAGCTTTCTGTGCATCCAAAAATAACAGTGCCATTTATTTCCCGGGATGTGCTTCGTAATATTCTAATGCATTCAATATAATTTGCATATTATCTCTAATTTGTCTCTTGGGTAAAAAACCATTTTGATCTGAGTGTATAAATTCACTTAACATCTTTTAAGTCTTTCCACCATTATCGATGCAAAGATTTTATAATCCACATTTAATAAAGAAATTGGTCTATCGTTCTTTATTTGCTGCAAGTCTGTTTCTTCTTTTGGGATAAGAGTTATATAAGCCTCTGACCAAGAATCTGGTATTTTTTGCTTTCAATAACAGCTCATTGAATACTTCTAGCATGATGTTACTTAACACATCTTGTAATGTTTTGTAAAATTCCGCTGGTAGTCCATCCGGACCTGGTGTTTTCACCTTTCTTTGTCTTTTTATTGCTTCTATTACTTCCATCATTGTTATTCTATCTTCTAGTGCCTTTCTAAATTTTTCTGGAATCTTAAGTATTTCTGCCTTCTCTAGATACTGTTTTATCTTTTCCTCTGCCACTGTGTCTTGCTGGTATAATTCCTTATAATATTTTTCTACTATTTTTTTTCCTTTTCTTCCTTTTGATAACAAATATTCCCTTCTGGTCTGATAATTGATTTATGATTTTTCTTTCTTTCTCTTTTTTCATCTTATACACCAACCATCGTCCTGGTTTATTTGTGTTTTCAAAGAAATTTTGTCTTGTGGCTTTTACTTTATTTGCCACTTCTTCATTTTCCATTAAATTCAATTTATGTTTTTCTAGGTTCATCAAATTTTTAATTTTAGCATTTTGTGGGTTTCTTTGTAGTTCTATTTCCAGTCTTCTGTGTTCCTCCTCTATCTTCTTTCGTGTTTGTCTGTTTTTTCCCCCTAGATAAGTCATTACTAGTCCTCTAGTATATGCCTTGCTGGTATCCCACACATTCTGTAGGATGTGTCCACCTTCTTATTCTCTTTAAAAAATAAGTTCGATTTTCCCCCATACATTGCTGAAATTCTTTTTCATTTAATATATTTTGATTTAATGTCCATCTCATTTTTTTCTCTGACCTTTCCATGTCATTATTATTAGATTGTGGTCTGCCCATATACTTGTTTCTATATCAATCTTTTATGTTTTAGGAATTAGATCTATTGTTGTCCAAATCATGACTACTCTTGACCATGGCAGGTGTCTATTTGAGTAAAATGTAAATTGTTTTTCTCTCAAGTATCTTCTTCTCCAAACATCTTGTAGACTTAATTCCTCCATCATTGTAAAGAATGTTTTAAGCAGTGTTCTCCTTAGCTTCTTATTCAACTTTGCAGTTTTATAATCCAACTCATTATTTACTATCTGTCAGCTCCAGCCAGCCCAGAAACCTGGAGCTGCCATTCAGGGTAGAAAACTGGGCCAGCTGCCAAAACTCACCTTCCCTCCTCCACAAGCTGTCTAGCTAGCTGAAGCTCCTGCTAACAATCTATGATTAATTGCCAGGTAGTTTTCACTCTGGATAACAAGATGATGGGTGTGCGCACATGCGGGGTGCAGTTTATCTTAATTACCAATGTAACTATAAAAGGTGGTTGGAAGCACAGGTTGGCAGCTCTGACAATTTATTCATTGCCTTAATGTTTATTGGTCAGTTTGTGCCGTAGGAAGAAGATAAAACACTTTCAAACCATCTCTGTATTTGGCTATTTTCATTAATCCTTTGGAACCTGACACTATCACCTTAATGTCCTCTAATACATATATTTCTTCATATTCATTTTCTATTATATTTTTGTGGAGTTTTCCATAGAATTCTTCTTGATTCTCATTTGGTGCATACATCACCACCATCAATATTTTTTTATTATTCATCATTATTTCCTCTATCAATATTCTTCCTTCTTTGTCTTCAAATATTTGCTTTGATTGTATTGACTTTTTGATATACAATGCCACACCTTTTTTGCTTTGATCAGGAAGTGTCATATACAGCTTTCCCAATTTCAGATAATCCAAATATTTTTGTGTTGTTTTTTAGTATGTACTTCTTGCAGGCATATTATATCTAATTTCAATTTCTCTAATTTATTAAATGTCCTCTTTCTTTTTATGCTGGAATTTAGTCCATTTATGTTTAATAAGATTATTTTTATTTCTTCTTCCATGTCTTAATTATTTGTCATTTTATTTGATCTACTGTATTTTTCAGAGTATAAGACACACCTTTTTTCCTCAAAAAAGAGGCTGAAAATCTGGGTGCATCTTATACACTGAATACAGCATTTTTTTGCCTCCCAAAGCCCCGCCCCTTCACCAAAATGGCCATGCATACCCTCTCTGCAACCCCCCCCCCAGGCTATGCATGCCTTTTTTGAAAAAAATGGGCCCCTTTTCATGAAAAACGGACCTTTTGGGGGAGGTTTGCAGAGTGCAAAAACCTTTTTTTCCTTTTGGAAAGCTCTTTAACTGATTGATGAGAATTACGTTGATCAATTGCTGTGCCAGCAGAAACACCTACCTATCTACTCTATTTCTCTCTCTCTCTCTATTTCTCTCTCTCTATCCATCTACCTCCATCCCTCCCTTCCTACCTACACACACTCTCTCTCCCTACCTACCTACTGTATTTCTCTCTCCCTATTTCTCTCTCTCTATCCCTTTATCTACCTACCTGCCTAACTACTCTCTCTCTCTCCCTACCTAATGTATTTCTCTCTCTCTCTATTTCTCTCTCTCTATCCCTTTATTTACCTACCTACCTACTCTCTCCCTACCCATCTACTGTATTTCTCCCCCCTCTCTATTTCTCTCTCTATTCCTCTACCTACCAACCTACCTAGTCTCTCTCTCTCCCTATCTACTGTATTTCTCTCTCTCTCTCTCTTTCTCTCTCTCTCTCTCTCTCTCTTTCTCTATCCCTTTCTCTACCTACCTACCTACCTACCTACTACTCTCTCTCTCCCCCTACCTATCTATTTCTTCCCCTCCCTTTATCTACCTACCTACCTAACTACTATCTCTCTCACTACCTACCTACTGCATTTCTCTCTCTTTCTCTCCCTGTCTATCCCTCTATCTACCTACCTACTTTTTATTTAAAAATTGCCTCTTCAAAACCTTGGTGCGTCTTATACTCTGGTGCATCTTATATTCTAAAAATGCGGTAATCACTCTCATCTCCCTTTGTTCTTTCTTCTCTCTTTGCTCTTGCTCCTTCTCTTAATGTCCTTTCTTCTTGTTCTCTGGCTAGTTCTCTCTGTTCTTTCTCCTTCTCTTCTTGTAGTTTTCCTCTCTCCATCTCTCTTCTTCTTGTGGTCCAAAGTATTGTTCATAAAATAACTCTGCCTTCTCTACTGTATCCAGTCTATGTCTTTGTTCCTGCCAAGTTACTAGTATCCCTTTTGGTATTAACCATCTGAAATTAACTCCTTTTTTATTAGGCATTTGGTCAGGAATTGATATTCTCTTCTTAAATCTCTCACTCTTCTTGGCACTTGTTTGAGGATTATTATTTCTTTAGATTTGTATTTTGTTGTGGTGTTCCTTGCAGCTTGCAGGATCTCTGTTCTCAGTGTTTTCTTAGTAAATCTTAAGTGTACCTCTCTGGGTAATCCACAGCTGGTGTTTTGTCTTATGTGGCAGTTTTTATCACCACTCTATCAAATCACTGTGTTGTTCAAGGCCATTTGAATATATTCTCACTGTTCCCACTAGATGGCACTGTTGTTACTGAAAAGAGTAGTTAGGAAAAAAAATTAAGAGCAATCTCAGAGTTCCGATTTCTTCTTCAATATCAGTATCAAGATTTTAAAAATTCATTGGCAATCAACTCTGTCCAGACTGCTCTCTATTTCTCCAAACCATCCTCCTAAAACTATTTGATAAATCGTTTATTTATATTGGCGTTCGCTTCTCCACCACTGCTTCCTGGAGGGGTAATCAACTCCCCCCCTTTTCTCTTCTCTCTTTGTTCTCAGTCAATCAATCAGGGAGAAAAAAAAGAAACTTTTGAATACAGTGTGTCCCAGGGTATTATCACGATGTCACCCAGACGTTCCAAGCCGCTATCTTCTCTCTTTTTGTGAAGCTGCCTCAACTCTGACAGCTCGCAATGGCTGTCTTTCTGGCCACCTGGGTCGAGGGCTATTGCAGACATTCCAGGGGGTTTGCGGTGCCCCCCTTCACATCTGCCAGTGCTCTCATTCCGCACTGTCCCTTCAAGACAATTCCAGACTCTGAAGAGCCCCCCAAAGTGGTAAGATATCGCTGCTCCTCGCTGAAGTTCGCATGAGTACCGTTGAGACGCTGGCCCCTCCCTCTTAGCAGGACCTCATCATTTTCCATTGTTGTGCAAATACTATTCTTGCTGCCGTTACTACATGAAAAATTAAATATGTATTCGCTTTATTGTACTGTTCTGATAGCATCCCCAGCAGAAATATTTCTGGTTTCAAATCTATCTATTATTTTATCATTTTTTCTTGCCATGTATTTTTTTCCCCTTTGGGCATGTCCACCACATATGATTGAACCTGGTATCTGATTACACTTCCAACATTTAGTTGATAAGTTTTCAAACATCTTTGCTAACCTCGCTGGTGGTAAATGCCATCTATAAAATATTTGTATAAATTTTGCTTATAGGCCATTGACATTGTTAATTTACAGTTTCTATCCCACAATTTCTGCCATTTGTCTAATTCTATTGAATAACCAAAGTTTTAATCCCATCTTATCATTGTTTCTTTCATTTGCTCTTCTTCCTTTTTAATACTCAATAAGTAGCTATATATTTTTAAAATTAATTTTTCATCTGCCCTAGTAATATCTGGTCTAGTTCTGTTGGGTGTTTATAAAAACCATGCATTCTTGCATCTTTCTCGCATCTTGATTGTATTTGCACATATGGCCACCATTCTAAATCGATCCCTTAAGTAATCAATTCTTGTTTAGATTTGAGTTCCCTTCTATCATTCAAAATATTCTTATACCTTACAATTATTTTTTCATATTAATCACATTTGGATGAATCAGTGCCGCCATCGTGGAGGACTAGTATTTTTATATAGAATCTTTCTTTAATTCCCCCCTCCCATATTAACAATAGTGCATTTCTAATAAGGTGTCTTTGAAAATATCCATATATTTTATTTTCCCCATACCATAAAAAACATGCCACCCCAGTTGGAGATCATGTCCCTCCAAAGTTAATGGCTCATATTTATCCACTCTTTCACCCAGACAAGTCTGGCAACCCAAGGCCCCCTTTCAGTTTAGTATCTTGTAGCAGTTTCAGTCTTCTTGCTTTTTTCTCTTGCCAAATATATTTTAGTATAGTTCTTAAAAAATGTTTTTCTAATTTTATCGAAATTGTTTGGAATAAGAATAACAGTCTCGGCAAAATGTTCATTTTTATTGTAGCTATCCTTCCTATCAACGATAGCTGCAGGTTTTTCCATTTCTCCAAATCTAATTTAATTTGTTGTAACAGTTTCATATATTATCTTCTTCTATTGTTGCGCATCTTGCTGTTAACTGAACTCTTAACTATTTAACTTTCTTAACTATCTGAATATCTTTCTTTTCCACCCTCTTTTTTTGTTTCTCTGTGACATTTTAAACTAATACTTTAGTTTTCTCTTTATTCATTTTCAGACATGGCAACTTCATCACACTCTGCTATTATTTTCATCAACTTGAGTCCAGATTCTTGTGGTTCTTCTAAAATAAATACCAGGTCATCTGCAAATGCCTGTAGCTTATATTCTTCTGTTTTTATTTCCATTCCTTTTATTTCTGAGTCTTGTCTAATATTTCTATTTAGTACTTCCAATGTTAATATAAATAGTAGGGGGAACAGCGGACAACCTTGTCTCATGTCTTTTCTTATGATAAAGTTCTCGGTCACATCCCCATTAACCATCATTTTTGCGGTTTGCTTGGAATATATTGCCTCAATCATGTTAACAAATTTCTCCAAAAGTCCATATTTTTTAATTGTAATAACATAAATTGCTAATTTACATTATCAAATGCTTTCTGTGCATCTAAGAATATCAATGCCATTTGTTTTTCAGGATACATTTCATAATATTCCAACGTGTTCAAATAATTCTCATATTATTCTTAATTTGCCTTTTAGGGAAAAAAAACCATTCTGGTTTGTGTGTATAAATTCATTCAGGAATCTTTTTAATCTTTCTGCAATTATTGAGGCATATATTTTGTAGTCTGCATTTAATAGTGATATTGGTCTATAATTTTTATCTGCATTAAAACTGATTCTTCTTTTGGTATTAAGAGTTATATTTGCTTCCATCCAGATGTTTGGAATTTTGGCCTCTAACAGTACTTCATTATAAACTTCCAACATTGGAAAACCCAAAGTGTCTTGTAAACAGGGGTGTCTACTGGTTTGCACCGGTTCCCGGGAACTGGTAACAAAAATTTCTAGGGTTCCAGTAAACTGGTAGCAAAAAAAAGCTTCCACGATCGCACAGCTCAGCTGTGAGGCACATGATCCTCAGAAGCTTTTTAAAAAACTTTTTAAAGCCTTTTCCTCTTGCAAATTTGTCTGAACCGGCAAGGGAAAAAGTCTTAAAAAGTAAAAAAAAAAAAGCTTCTGACAATCGTGCGGCTCAGCTGTGAGGCATGTGATTGTCAGAAGCCTTTTTTTACTTTCTAAAACTCCCCCCCCTGCTGGTTAGCAAGAGAGAGGGGGGGAGAGGGGGGAGAGGGAGTGGGGAAGCATAGGGAGAAAAAAAGAGATAGAAAAAGAAAAAAAGGGGGAGGTGTTAGAAGGAAAAAATCAGGACTCACTTTTCAGCTGGGAGATCGCTTGGCAAAGAAGAAAAACAAATGCCATCACTTTAAATCAGGAGTCTCCAAACTTAGCAGTATGGCTGGCTGAGGAATTCTCGGAGTTGAAGTCCACAAGTCTTAATGTTGCAAACTTTGGAGATCCCTGCTTTAAATTGAAAAGCCTTTGGAAGCTGCTCAGAAAGAGGCTTTTAATTGCAGAAGCGAAGTGACATTCAGCAGTTCATTTCTGGATCAGCTGTCAGAAGATCTACCTTGGTGCCCCTACACCTGGGTGAAGCTCCCATATTTTTATCATATTTTTACTATATTTTTATTCCCATAACACCAGAAAAGCAAACAAACACAATAGAATAATAAACCAACACCTTTTGCCATTTCCCACCCTTCTCCCAGGTGGCTGTGGGAGGGGGGGGGACTCTTAACAAGCTGCCTGGGCATTCAGCCAAAAGCATTTCACGCCTCCTAAAAGTGTAGCAAAGCTGAATCAACAAATTGGCCTACTGCCTGCCTGGAGGGAGCCATTGAGAAAACTCAAGGCAATCTAGCCGATAGGCAGGAGTTTTCTAACTCCTATTTGTCCCTAAAGGGATAATTTCCAAAAAATAGTCACAGGAACTCTCTGCCCTGCTCCTGATAGGATTATTTCCCAAAATAGAAACTGGACAAAAGAAGCACCTCTTAACTTATGAATAATATTATATTTGGGGGGGGGGGTTGCTTCCCACAGACGAAAGAAAGAAAGAAAGAAAGAAAGAAAGAAAGAAAGAAAGAAAGAAAGAAAGAAAAAAAGAGAAAGAAGGAGGGGGGGAGAGGAAGGAAGGAAGAAAGGACCACAAACCTGGCTGGCACTAGACGCAGCTTCAGAGGATGCTTTGAAACAGCATAGCAACTCAGGGCTGGAAGGGACCTCAGAGGTCATCTAGTCTAACCCTTTGCTCCCTGGTGAAATGGACTGCTAAATTGGACACACCCACCCAGTCACATGACAATCTGACCATGCCCACCCAGTCGCATGACCACATGGCCACATCCACCAAGCCACATCCAGCAAGCCACACCCATAGAACCAGTGGCAAAAAATTTTAGATTTCACTACTGCTTGTAAACATTTATAAAGTTCTGCCAGTAGTCCATGTGGTCCTGGTGTTTTATTATTTTATTGTCCCTTGATCACCTCTGTTAATCCCATCACTGTTATCTTTTCATTTAGCATAACCTTCACTGTTTCAGGTAATTTGGGTAATTCAGCTTTCTCCAAATATTGTTTTATTTTTTCTTCTGACACCTTCTCTTGATTATATAGTTTTTCATAGTAGTTCTGGATTATTTTCTTTTTAGTTTCATTTTAATAGTGAAGAATTCCCTTTTCATCTAACAAGCTGCGTATCAATTTCTTCTCTTTCTCCCTTTTAATTTACATGCTAACCATCTTCCTGGTTTGTTGGCATTTTCAAAATTGTGCTAATTCTTCTGTTTCCATTAAATTGGGTTTATGTTTTATCAGTTCCTTTGTTTTTTTTTTAATTTCTTTTTTGCGGTTCTTTCTGTAACTCTGTTTCCAGTCTTTTGTGTTCTTCTGCTAATCTCTTTTGTGTTTGCCTCTTTTTCTTTTTCTTGGTTTTTTTTTTTTTTGCTGTATAGGTAATCACTAATCCCCAGATATATGCTTTTGCTATATCCCATACATTTTGTAGTGAAGTCTTTCTTTTTATTCTCCTTGAAGAAGTAGTCAATTTCTTCATTATTTGTATAAACTATTTATCCTTTAATATCGCTTGATTCAACGTCAAATTTCACTTTTTTCCTTTGACATTTCCATTTCATTTTCATTGGGTTGTGATCTGCCCATATATTTGTTTCAATTTCTATCTCTTTGTTCTTACTTCTGGTGTCATCTGTAATGATGTGTATGTTTTATGTTATATCTCAAGTTCAATTGTTGTGCCCAGTTCCTTATGCATGTTAGGAAACAGTTAACATTTCTAGTCATATGATCTGGGGACAGGAAGTTGTTGTAAGATGGCTGCTGCTGAGTAAAGACAAGCCTCTGGTTCAAGCTCCTTGCTGTCTGCCTTCATATTATGTTAAATCATCACATGGTACCAAAAGTGGGGTGAGAAGAGTCATGGCAGCAAACAGCAACACAAAGAACATTCCTTCCCTGGATTTGGAGTCAGGGAAATATCTGAAAACTGGTCAAAGTGGAGGGAGCTGATAGAGCTTGTGTTTGTAGGACCTGATGCAGACAAATGGACTGATCAGCAGAAAGCAGCACACTTTCTGATATGTGTGGGATAGAAAGGACATGATGTGTGCAGAGCCTGGCAAGCAAGTGGGGAGATCACTGCAGAGGACAAAAAAAAAACAGAGGTTCTGTTTGCAAAGTTTGAAGCATACTGCAACCCAAGGAAAAACTCCACAGTGCAGAGAAAACTCTTTTATGAGAGGAACCAGTGTGGAGGTGAATCTGTGGATGAATGGGTGACATAGCTGTGCTTGCTTGCCAAAGACTGTGCTTTTCATGATGCTGGAGGTATGGTTAAAGACCGTATTCTGATGGGCAGTAAGTTTAAGGAAGTTCAGGAAAAACTGTTGCAGGAAGAAGACTTAAATCTTGAGAAAGCCGTAAGGATTGCCAGAGCATATGAAATGTCAAGAAAGGACATGCAGGTGCTGGATCAGATCAATGCTATAGAAACAGCATCAGATCAATGCTATAGAAACTCAAAGCAGTAGATATGGTCAAGAAAGGACACACAAAAGAACAAAAGACACCTATGGCACTGGGACAAGTAACAGAGAAGCAACTTGTGGATATTGTGGAAATCGGCACCATAAAAATAATGTTTGTCCTGCAAGGGGGCAGATATACAATAAATGCAAGAAAAAAAGGACACTTTGCCAGGGAGTGTAAACTGTCTTCACAAACCGGAAGATCACAAACATGGGCTGTACATGCCATAAACGACAATGACGACAATACAGGGTCAGACTCGGGCTGCTCCCCGATATATCTTGCAGTGGTACAGAAAGCACATCAGTCTGCAGATGAGGCAAATGTAACATTACAGATAGAGGCTAACAAAACTCCAGTCACATGCAAAATAGATACTGGAACACAAGTAAATTGTGTGCCAAGCCACATATACTTGGAACACCTCAGGAATGAATCCCCCTTAGAGACTCTGGACCTACCGAAACTAATGGGATATGGTGGTGAAAAGCTGAAAGTAATGGGTCGCTGTCATGCAAAATGCTCTTACAAGGCATCTGAAAAGGTTTTACAGTTGTTTGTGATAGAAACGCAAGCCCCAGACATACTAGGTCTCAAAACAAGTAAAGAGATTGGACTTATGAAGATCATGATGACTGTGGATGATGGGCATAGAGGTCTGATGGAGACTGACATTAAACGTGAGTACTGTGATCTATTCAAGGGCCTGGGGTGCCTCCCAGGTATAAGCCACATACATATAAACGAGGGTGCACAGCCTGTCATTCATGCCCCAAGAAAAATACCTCTAACTCTTGTGGATAAAGTTGGACAGAAACTCACTAGGATGGAGAAGCTGGGAGTAGTAAAGAAGGTCACTGAACCATCGGAATGGGTCAGTTCTATGGTTGTGGTGGCGAAGAACACAGGTGCAATTCGCATGTGTATTGACCCACATGATTTGAACAAAGTAATAATGAACTTTGTAAATACAAACTCCCCACCATGGAGGACATAGCACACAAGCTAGTAGGAGCAACAGTGTTCAGTGTACTAGATGCCCAGTGGTTACTGGCAATTGCGTCTTGATGAAGCCAGCAGTTATTTCACCACTTTCAACTCCCCTGTGGGATGATGGCACTTCACAAGGATACCTTTCGGCATAGTGTCTGCACAGGAAATATTTCAAAAGAAATCACACGAACTGATTGCTGGTCTACAGGGTATTGAAGTAATAATTGATGATTTGTTGGTCTATGGAAAGGATCAAATAGAGCATGACAGAAACCTTACTGCTTTGCTCAATCGATGTCATGAGAAAAATCTTAAACTCAATCCAAACAAAATGCAAATTGGGGTAGAAGAAGTGACATATTTTGGACACTTACTAACCAAAGAGGGATTGAAGCCTGATCCAAAGAAGATTACAGCAGTTCTTAACATGAAGGCTCCAATCTCCAGAAAAGAGCTGGAGACATCATTGGGCATTTTCAACTATCTATCCAAATTCTCTCAGGGCCTTGCTCAACAGACAGCACTGCTACGCGCATTGCTTCAGAAGGATGCTGTTTGGTGTTGGGATGCAAACATGGAAAAGACTTTTGACGAAGTGAAGAAACTGATCACCAAACATCCAGGGCAATACTGAAATATTTTGACATAAATGCTGATACTGTGCTTCAAGTGGATGCATCTCAGTTTGGGTTAGGTGCTGTACTGACTCAACAAGGACATCCTGTGGCATATGCTTCACATGCACTGACCACGTCACAAGCCAATTATGCTCAAATTGAGAAAGAGATGCTGGCCATTGTGAATGGATGTGAGAAATTTCACCAGTACATATATGGTTGCCCAGTAGTTGTGGAAAACGACCAGAAGCCGTTGGAGTACATACTACAAAAACCGCTAGCTTCTGCACCTCCACGCTTGCAGTGAATGATTATGAAATTACAGCAGTATGATCTCACAGTGAAGTATAAGCCTGGAAAGGAAATTCCAATGGCTGATAGCCTATCAAGGGTGTTTCCAGAAGGACATGAAGCCAGGGATGAACCTGAGTAGGAAGAGCAGGTACATACAGTACTAGTGAACATGCCAATATCAAATGTACTGTTGGAGAAGATAAGACAAGAAACCAAATAGGATAAAGTACTAGAGAAACTAATTTGTGTCATGTGCAATGGTTGGCCAGAAAAGCGCAAGAAGCTGTGTCCTGAGCTGCAGGAATTCTGGCCTGTGAAAGATGAACTATCCATTCATGAGGAGGAGGAGCTTCCGGAGGGAATGGCGGTCGGCTTGTGAGCTCCGCATGTTTGCGGGGGGGGTCTCCCTGATGGGAGGGGTGCTGCCGGCCCTCTGTTCCATCTTGAGGGTCGGAATTTCGTGGACGACCACCCTGGCTTCGCCCTGGCTTTGGGCTGGATCACTAGGGTGGTCGGAGAGCCAGACGGTGAGACAGAAACGCACTAGCTAGTTGGTGCTGGGGCTGGGGCTAGCGATTGCCGGCTTGTGTGCGGAACGGAAGAATGGAGCGGAATGGAACGGAATGGAGCGGTGCGGAGGCAGCCGGAGGAGGAAAGGAATCCCGGACAACCCATGCAGCCCAGACGGCGGAGGTTTGGACAACGGCGGTGGTGCAGGTGGTTAAAGACGCCGAACGCCAGACCTTTGGGCCACCATAAATCCCGGACCAGCGGGGGGCTGCGAGAGGTGAGACCTGGGGCGCTTTCTGGGTGCCAAAGAACGCTAGCAGACCAGCGGAGACTGCAGGGAAGCTCAGGAAAGCCGAGACGGCCCTGCGGGCTCAGAAACAACAACCCTGGGCAGCCAGGCTGCCGAGGAGACAAATGGCCACTCATGTCTCAGACTGGATAGAGACGCTTGGAAGACTGGTGGCCATTTGTTGAAGGTCTGACTTTTTACCCTCTCACCCTTGCTGACAACTTTCCTTCCTCTATTCAAATTACTATCTGATCAAGGCTTACCTTAACGCCCTGCTACAAACTGCTCCTTAATGCCACCTTGTTACAAACTGCTCCCCAGTTCCCCCTTGAGGCTCCACTTGTAGACCATTCTGGCTAGCCTGCTAGCTCACCAACCTACCCTTTCCATCCAGGGTAAGGATAATCACCATCTACATACCCCTTTTGTGCGGGAACCCTGGCTCACGAACAAACTTATGATTTTAACAACAGCACCCGAAAATGAGCTCGCCCCTATGACAACCAATGAACTCTATATATTCCAGGTCAGACCTACTACTACTGCGAGAGTCCCCCCTCTCGCAGGTATGGCCCTCAGACCTTTTAAGGTCCCACCTTGATGACGGATTTGTTAACTCAGAGAGGTGGAGGAAGCGGAAATTAAGGGGTTTTTTAATTAATCATTTTTAACAGTTTTAAGGGGTTCCAGGGTAGGGGGGAAGGGGATTCAGGCCAGGAGGGAAAGTAGAGCCAGGCAAACAGGTGTGGTCGGGAGGCGAGGGAGCGGAGTGGGGGAGGAGAGTGATAATAGCATTCCAGTACAGGGCTCTGTTATACCAACGGTCATTGGGAGGGGTGGGTGCGAGGACAGACTAAGAACCTGCAGTCGGTTGGGAGACCGTGGTTGTTGGTTACACCCGGTCGCTTGTACCAACCCCCGCACGCTACGTGGCCAGGATCTACAGAGCCAGGGCCTTAGGCTGATGTTATGCAATGCGAGGTCCGCTGTTAACAAGGCCCCCCTCATTAATGACCTGATTTTGGAGGGGGAGCCGGACCTCGCAGGAATAACAGAGACCTGGTTGGGCCTCGAGGGAGGTGTACCCCTCGTGGACATGTGCCCACCAGGTTATCGTGCATTCCACCAGCCACGGGCCCAGGGTAGGGGCGGTGGGGTAGCGGTAATTATCCGGGAAGACCTGGAGCCGAGAGAGTTCACTGTGCCACAGACATCCGGGTGTGAATCCCTTGTCGTGAGATGGGGCCCAGGGAGACAGTTGGGCCTGCTGATTGTATACCTGGCTCCTCGCTATACATCAGCGGCCCTGCCTGAGCTCCTCGAGCTGATCGCAATGATGGCAGTTGAGACCCCCAAACTTTTGGTCATGGGGGACTTCAACTTGCCATCGGTGGGAGAAGCATCTGAGGTGGTTCAGGAGTTCATGGCTTCCATGACAGCCATGGACCTGACTCAGTTAATTCAGGGTCCCACACACGAGGGAGGCCACACACTGGATCTTGTTTTTGTCTCTGACCAGTGGACGAGTGATCTGGGAATAGGGGACATAGCTATTACTCCCCTGTCATGGTCAGACCACTCACTTCTCCGACTTGACTTCCCTGGTGCTGCCCCCCGCCGCGGGGAGGCGTAACCAGAATATCCTAGATGGTTCCGCCCCAGGCGCCTGATGGAACCGGAAAGGTTCCAGACGGAGCTTGGGCCACCTCCTGTAGACCTGACCCGCCCCCGGATAGAGGACCTAGTAGCCGCCTGGAATAATGCGGCTGCCGGGGCCTTAGACCAGGTGGTGCCTTTGCGGCCTCTCCTGCGGCAACGAACCACCCTGGCCCCTTGGTTCACCGAGGAGCTAAGGGTGATGAAACGCCACAAGAGACGCCTAGAGAGCCGATGGAGATCCTCCCGTTCCGAACTTGACCGAACACAGGTACGAACCTACTTAAGGACATACCTTGTGGCAATAAGAGCGGCCAAACGTTGACATTGTGCCGCCCTTATTGCGTCCGCAGATAACCGCCCTGCCGCCCTGTTTCGGGTGACCCGCTCTCTTCTTTCGCAGAGACCGCGGGAAGCCCCTTTACAGGGCAGGGCAGAGGAATTTGGGAAATATCTGCAGGACAAAATCGCTCAAATCCGGAGGGAATGGGTCCCACTCAGTGGGCTAGGAGGGATGCCCCAGGCGAATCTTGAGAGACCATTCTGGGAGGAGTTTGACTCGGTTGCCATCGAGGATTTGGACAGGTTACGCGGGCGACTACGAGCCACCATATGTTCATTGGACCCGTGTCCCTCCTGGCTTGTACTGGCATCCTGGGAGGTTACACGAGACTGGCTCTTGGTGCTAGTGAACGCTTCATTGGGCGAGGGGTTCTTACCGGCCGCCTTGAAAGAGGCGGTTGTGAGACCCTTACTCAAGAAGCCTTCCCTGGACCCAACGGAGCTAGCCAATTACCGTCCTGTCTCCAACCTTCCTTTTTTAGCGAAGGTTGTAGAGAGTGTGGTGGCCCAACAGTTCCCACGTCACCTGGAGGAGAATGATTATCTAGACCCGTGCCAGTCCGGCTTCCGACCCGGGCACAGCACAGAGACGGCCTTGGTCGCGTTGGTAGATGATCTCTGGAGGGCCAGGGATAGGGGTTGTTCCTCTATCCTGGTCCTATTAGATCTCTCAGCGGCTTTTGATACCATCGACCATGGTATCCTCCTGCACCGGCTGGAGGGGCTGGGGGTAAGGGGCACCATTCTACGGTGGTTCTGCTCCTACCTCTCCGACCGGACGCAGCGTGTGTTGGCAGGGGAGGTCGTCCCTGAGGCCTCTCACTTGTGGGGTGCCGCAGGGGTCAGTCCACTCGCCTCTCCTGTTCAACACATATATGAAACCGCTGGGTGAGATCATCCGTGGTTTGGGGGTGGGATATCATCTGTACGCTGATGATACACAGCTGTACATCTCCACCCCGAACCATCCCAACGAGGCCATTGAAATGATGTCCCGGTGTTTGGAAGCCGTACGGGTCTGGATGGGTGACAACCGACTCAAACTCAACCCCTCCAAGACGGAGTGGCTGTGGCTTCCGGCCCCCCGGTTCAACCAGCTAATTCCAACACTGGCCATTGGGGGCGAGCAACTGGCCCCCATGGAACGGGCGCGCAATTTGGGCGTCCTCCTGGATGCCCGGCTGTCCATGGATGACCATGTGGCAGCTGTGGCGAGGGGGGCGTTCCACCAGGTTCGCCTGGTGCGCCAATTTCGCCCCCTATTGGACCGGGATGCCCTTCGCACAGTCACTCACGCCCTGGTGACATCCCGCCTAGACTACTGTAATGCTCTCTACATGGGGCTTCCCTTGAGATGCACTCAAAGACTGCAGCTGGTCCAGAACGCGGCCGCGCGGGTGATTATGGGGAGTACGAGATACTCCCATATAACACCTTTCCTGCGCGAGCTGCACTGGCTTCCTGTGGTCTATCGGGTGCGTTTCAAGGTATTGATTACCATCTTCAAAGCGCTCCATGGCACAGAACCTAGCTACATGCGGGATCGCATCCTGCCCCATACATCCCTACGACCAATTCGCTCTCACAGAGAGGGACTTCTCCGGGTGCCATCCACTAAGCAGTTCCAGAGGGCGGCGCCCAGGAGTAGGGCCTTCTCTGTGATGGGCCCAGCCCTCTGGAATGACCTCCCCCCGGATATTAGGATTACCACCGACCTCCGCTCCTTCCGTTCAAAACTCAAGACCCACCTTTTTCAACTAGCAGGCCTGGCTCAACCATAGCTCCATTTTATTCCTCCTGGCAATTTTTAAACTTGTAATTTCCATTGGGGTTTTAATTTAACTTATTTTAATATTTCTATTTTATTATAATATTGTATTGTGTTTTATACCTCCTCCGTACAATGTGTAATTTTATAATATGTGTTCTTATTTATTGTACGCCGCCCCGAGTCCCTTTGTGGAGAGGGAGCGGCTAACAAATTTAATAAAATAAAGAAAATAAATAAAGAAAATAAATCCTATTAATGGGTGACCGTATCCTTATTCCTAAGTCACAGCAGGCAGAAGTAATGGAACAAATTCACCAGGGACATTTGGGCATTACTCTATTTAAGCGCAGAGCATGGGAGGTGGTTTACTGGCCTAATTTGGACTCAGATATTGAGACACTTGTGAAGAAGTGGGACACCTGCCAGACATTTAAAAAAAAACAATGCAAAGGAACCTCTTACACTAGTGGTTCCCAAACTTTTTCAGTCCACCACCCCCTTGGTGCTACAAAATGATCCTGTGCCCCCCACCCAGTGGTGGAATTCAAATTTTCTTACAACCGGTTCTGTGGGCGTGGCTTGGTGAGCGTGGCTGGGAGAGTCATGTGACTGGGCGGTTTGCACGATGGAAGGAAGATAGTAACAGTAAAATTCAAAACTGTAACAATTAATTGCACATTTATTCAAAATTCAGTTTAAAAACCTTTGTAGTTAATGTTAATTCAACAAAATTGTTGAACATGATCCAGTGATACCAGGTTTTCAAAATCTGATAGTCATTTATCAAGAACCTTAGTAACTAGTAACATAGTAAACTTAGTAAAATTTAGTAACTACTCCACTGTTCAGTAAATTCTTAATGTGATGGATGGGCTTGATAAAGTGATACCAGTTTCCCAATGTCTGGTTTTAAATCACTTAGCAAGAGTCTTAAATCACCACGTTCAGTAATCTGGAGTCGATTTCTTTGCTTGGAGAGAAGTTGGATGACCACACTGAAGCCACGTTCCACCAAATATGATGTTGGAAATGCAACAAGGAGCTTCATAACCACTGTCCATAGCGCAGGATAGCGATCAGAAATTTATTTCTGTAACCAAAACTCTTGGTACGATTTCTTGAACTTTGGCTTCAGCTCAATGTCACCAACATTTCCTTGAATTATTTGATGAGATTATTGCATGGTACCTAGGGATTCCCAATATGGAAAGTGAGAATGGGAACATTTTAACAGATCTATATGTTATTGGGTTATAATTTTCACTAAAGAACCATGGGGATGGAAAGGGAAATATAGACAATGGAGTCCAATCCCCTTCCTCAACAGTTTGGAAGCAAAGAATAACTCTAGCAAAATATAGCTTTTTACCTCTTTGGGGAATCATTTTCTTTTTTTAATTATTATTATGATGATGATTTTTTTTATTTTTCCCAATACAACTCATGCAAAGGGTCATCCACAACTACATTACATTTTCCACACTCATTTGTGATTCCTTATAACTTCTTTAAGCTAAACATTTTTAGTACAAATCAATGCATTGACAAATATATCACTAATGCAATTTCCTATCTCTTCCATTGAGGTAATTAACACCTTATGTATTGAATACAAGTATATCAAGTATAGGTTAAACATGAATTGAAAAATATCTAATTCAAATGTATAAGATGTGAATTTATTATATAATCACATGCAAACATTGCACTTATGCCTAAGTCCTCCATGCACGCACATTATAAGACAGATATAACTATCTTAGCTGGCTGTTGTAAATATTACTCTGCTAATTCAACAAGAAATGCTACTGCATGAATCCTTAATGCAGAACACAGCTAAAAGTGATTTTAGCAATTTTCTTCCCAAGTTAATTCAAAATGTATATCCAAATGTTCCTCTATTTTTCCCCAAGCACTAGGGAGGATTGTATTCAAAGCCAGACACTTTTGCTCTGTGTGTGTGTGTTTGCTTCTGGTCTCCAGAAAGAATTTCACCTGTTTTTCAAATTTTGGTCCCATTCGCATCTCCCTTAGGATTCAGCAGCCTTGCAATGATCCCTGGCTTGCTTATAGCGCAGGGCTGCATGGCCGCCTGCAAGCACAGGCGCGGGGGTGGGGACGGCAGCGGAAGCTTACCTCCTAGGTGCTGGCCACACCGCGCAAACTACCGCCCGTCGCCCCGGGGAGGAGAGATCTGGCCGCCAGCAAAGGGCTTCTGCCGAAGTGCCCCGTGCAGGCAAAATAGCGAGCGAGTGAAGGAGGATCAGGCAGGGCACCGAGGCCCCTTCACCTCCCTTCGCTCCCACTTTGTCTTGATGATGTCGCTGCAGTTGCCGGGCACGGACGGAGGTAGCCAGAGTGGCCCAGGTGGGCAAGCAGGCAAGCGATGGAGGATCAGGCAGATCGCTTGCATGCCTGCCCACCAGCTGCGGCGACCTCATCAAGATAAAGTGGGAGCGAAGGGAGGCAAAGGGGCCTCCCTTTGATTGCTCACTCCCCCCACCTGTCTGCACTATGCTAGTCCTGCCCACCGCTCACTGATTGGCTGGCTCACCAATCGCCCTGCCCACCTCTAAGAGCCCTATATACAGAAAGCCAAGCAGAAAAAAAGGTAACTGGGTTTAGATAGGGCTCTTAGAGGTGGGCAGGGCGATTGGTGAGCCAGCCAATCAGTGAGCAGTGGGCAGGGCTAGCATAGTGCGGACAGGTGGGGGAGCAAGCAATCAAGCAGCTTCCGAGTGAGCGAACTGGTTCTAAATGGCTTACTAGAGGGGGCCACCTCCAGCACCCTTTGCCGCCCCCTTGCCTCATTGCGCCCCCCTGCTGCCCCCTTTCCTCTTAGCACCCCCCTAAGCCATCCCACTGCCCTCTCAGAGGGCGTTACCACCCACTTTGGGAACCACTGTCTTACACTGTGGAATGCTCCTTCACGGGCGTGGCAGAGACTGGCTACAGATATTTTTCATTTTGGAGACATCCACTACCTAATGGTAGTAGACTACTGCAGCAAATACTTTGAACTAGTGCAGCTGGGAAGTCTAAAAGTGTCAACAGTCATATGGGCTTTTAAGATAATACTTTCAAGACATGGAGTGTGTGAAGAACTTGTGTCTGACAATGGGCCACAATTCTCATGTGCTGAATTCCAGTGCTTCCTGTGTGAATGGGGAATCAGGCACAAACCCACAAGCCCTTATAACCCACAGGCCAATGACCTAGCAGAGATGTATGTTGGCATAGCCAAATCCATCATACAGAAAGCACAATCATCAGGGCAGGATGTGTACTGGCCTGTTAAACTATTGTGCAACACCCATTGAGGGTTTATGCTCACCTGCACAGCTGCTAATGGGGAGAACACTGAGGACCACGGTGCCTACTGTACCACATAAATTGCAGCCTCATTCTATCCCACATGAGCAGGTAACAGCTCAGAGGATCATAAACATGAGAAAGCAAAAACTGTATTTCGATAAATCTACCGTCTCTTCATCCACTGTGTGCTGGGCAAGCTATGAGACACAGAGTCACTGGGAGAAAATGGGAACCTGCTCAAATTGTCAGAGAAGCCAATTCACCAAAATCATATGTAGTTGAAACCAAGTGTGGACAGCAACTGTGTCTGATACTTCATCAGAAGAAGCAAATAACAAGGAAAATGAAGCGCAAATGCATGATGATACAGAATTCCTGAACACGGATATACAGTCTACCGAGAACACCAAGGATAACGCGTATCAGCATGTAACAATGCTGGGAATGACTCTCAACTTGACAGCAATCCTATTGCTGATGAGACAGCGGTTACTTTCTCTCGCTATGGTCGAGCTATTAAACCAAAAATATGAAAAAACTTTGTATCATGTTAGATGTTTTATACTTAAGAGGGAAGATGTAATGAAGATGTGTATGTTTTATGTTATAGCTCAAGTTCAATTGTTGTGCCCAGTTCCTTATGCATGTTAGGAAACAGTTAACATTTCTAGTCATGTGATCTGGGGGCAGGAAATTGTTGTAAAATTGCTGCTGCTAAGTAAAGACAAGCCTCTAGTTCAAGCGCCTTGCTGTCTTCCTTTATATTGTGTTAAATCAGTGGTTCTCAACCTTCCTAATGCTGTGACCCTTTAATACAGTTCCTCATGTTGTGGTGACCCCCAACCATAAAATTATTTTATGTTTTCCATATTTTTTTAAAAAATATGTCTTTTCCGATGGTCTTAGGCGACCCCTGTGAAAGGGTCGTTCGACCCCCAAAGGGGTCCCAACCCACAGGTTGAGAACCACTGGGTTAAATCATCACATCATCCATATCATATCTATTCTCCACCATGACTGGTGTCATCTGAGTAAAATGTATATTGATTTTTCTCTAAGTTCATTTCTCTCCATGTATCTTGAAGTGATAATTCTTCTATAATTTTAAAGAAGGTCCTAGGGAGTTTTTCATGCCTTTTTACTTATTTTCCTGCTTCTATAGACCAGTTTTGCGTCCAAAAATGCACTAAAGTCTCCTAACACATAAATATTTTCATAATCCATTTCAGTTATTGTCATGTGGAGTTTTTTATAGAATTCTTCTTGTCTATTATTTGGTGCATATATTGCTATCAAAAGTACTTGGTTTTGGTTTATTATTATCTCTACCACCAACATTCTCCCCTTTTCATCTGTGTATATTTGCTTGGTGTTTATTGTTTCCTTTATATATAAGACCCCCTTTTCTTTTGTTGTGCTAATGAAAATTATATTTTTCCCATTTTGGGGTATTCTAAAAGCCTACTATGTTGTTTTTGAATATGGACTTCTTGTAGGCAAATTAAGTAAAATTTTAATTTTTGTAGTTTTGTGAAAGTTTTTTTTTCCTTTTCATTAGTGAATTCAATCCATTTATGTTAATTGATAGCATCTGTATTTCTTCTTCCATCTTCTCACTTGTATATAGGTCTTATTGTCCTAGTTGATCTTATTTCTGATGGCACTGAAAAAAGTGACTTATGACTGTTTTTCACACTTATGACTGTTGCAGCATCCCCATGGTCATGAGAGACTAGGTGAGGTTAAGCGCCTTGATGTGAGTGACATCAAGTTGGCCACTCCCACCCAGTCACATGACCACCTAGCCATGCCTACCCAGCCAGTCATTAGGGCAGAAAACATTAATTTATTTGAATCCCACCACTGGATTAGACTGATGCTGATATTTTGCTAGTTGTTTCACTTCCTTCAAATGTTCCTCCTGCTCCATCACTGAAAATACATACACCCACTTGTGTTGCTCTAAAGAGGTATGAAACCCAATTACTGATTTGTTGATTCAAAAATCCAGTTAATAAAGTGACAAGGTTTTGTGTACTAGTTCCTATGCTAAAAGAATTAATGGTAACTCCATTTCCAACTGAACTTCCTGTGGTGTCGGAGGTGAAAAAAGTGATCACCGCGATCCCACTCTGAGCTCTACCTGTCAGAAGGCTCCAATCTGAGCCATAGCCCCCCTGAAGGGGGGTGAAGCAAGGGGGGACTGCCTGGCAGGTCAAGGAGAGCTGCATCTCTCCTCCCTGACTGGGAAAGCCCCATCATCTGAAGACAAGGAACAGCGGCAGTCAAAATGGCTGCCATGAAGCAAGAACCAGCCAGAATACCCAAGGTAGTATAGGAGCATAGAGAGCTGTGAACAGAGATTGGGTTGCTGGGTGAGATGATTCTTTTTTCTTTAAAGTTACCCCAAGGATAAGAAAAACCCTAAAGAAGAGACTCTAAGTTGATTTTGTAGCAGGGGAAAATAGCATTTTTATAGAGATTTATGTTGAATAGTAAGTTGAGAGTGCCATCTACTGATGGAAGGAAAAATGACTCCTAAACTCCTGGAAACTAACAAAGATCCTGGGAAACTAGAATAAAAGACTAAAAAATACAGAGTAGACTCAAAGAACTTGGAAAATATTTTGGATTATCAATCCCAGTAATTGCTGGGATTGATCCCTCTGGAAAATTGATTTTGTTTTGAAAAAAATGGAGATTGAGTGAAATAAATATCTGCTGGAAAGAAGACAGTGTTTGAATTGGTGAGGAGAGTCTTATTTATCAAAGCATACTCCCAGGATCTTGGACTTCCTGGATATTGGATTTGATTGAGGCGTGATTGTTTACCCTACATTTATTGTCATTGTGGCTGGAGTTGAAGGAACAGCACTGGGAATGAGAGAATTTTTTCATCAGACAGCCTTGGTGTTTCAAAATATTTTGAACTTAATTGATGGTATGAATCAGAAAAAAGACCGTATTTCACAAAGAATGAGAAATAAAGACCAAAATGTACATGAACTGGTAGAAACAACAGAAAGATTGGATGAAATGGACCACTTAAGTCAACAAATAGAATACGAACAGGGGAGCTTCCTGCGGTGACATCATCATGCTGGGGTTGAGGAACAGCAGTTCCCGTAACCTGAAACCCAAATTTCTTTGTTTGGGCTCATTTTTTAGCTCTGCGGAACCTGACAGGATTGGTAAATTCATGGGGGTCTGAAGACATTGGGGTAGTAAGGCAAACCTCTGGTGGATAGGAGAAACCCACTTAACTGACAAAGATCTATCCTGTCATTTGGACAGGACTGGAGTGATGGAGGCTGCATAAGAGGGAAGCGAATAGAGAAAGCAGTTGAAATTGAGGCAGTTGTTATCATCAACAACCCAAGAAAGGAGGACAACTTGAAATTGGTGGAGCGGGTGAGCTGGAAAGAAAAAGGCTCTGTAGTGAAGACTGTTTTTACAGTCTAGATTGGTGCCGAAAAGCAGTGAGAGCAGAGGCAGGGAGCGGAAAGTGGCAGCACGAATAACAGAAGAGGAGTGATCACAGAGGGAAACCTGATAGGAGAGTGAAGAGAAAGCATTTACAATGGGATTGGGATATATGGGCTGTTGAGAAGACCTGACAGGCGCACAAAGGATCATATAAGAGTTGGGCTGGTTGTTGTTTTTTCTTTTTTGTTCCAAAGAATAGCCGAACTTTGAACAGAGTTCCAATCGTGAATAATAAATCCAAGTAACGAAGACCTCAAGGATTTTTTGGGTGTGTGTGTGTTATAAATGTATAATACTTCTTTTCCTTGGGAGTTGGAACTGGACAGGGAACAGTAGAAAAAGTGTTGTTTTGGAACTGTTGGAGAAATCTCTTCTCGTCTCCTCTTTTTCTCTCTCTTTGCCTCCGGGCCATGCTGTGATTACTGGCTGTGAGTGAACAGTGTGAGTGAACAGTGATACTGAGAAGAGGGCGACATCTAGTAGATTATAAATTTGAGCCGTAAAGGCTGATGCAAGAACAATTGACAGAGACATAAGGGGAAAAAGAAAAGCAGAAGACAAACATGGAATATAAAGATAGAATTAAACATTAATATTAACTAATAAGGGAAATCCAGCTATGATTGATAGTCTAAATTTAGAATTAGGAGCCACAGGCTCTCCTCCTTATCATGTAATGAGCCGAAGGACAGAAAGGGGGAGTAGTGAGCTCCCTCCCATATTTGGGCATACCAGGGGTTGTAACACAAATACATATCTATTTCCCTGGCTCAGCTGATAAGGAGGAGAGCCTGTGGCTTAGTGGCTAACAAATCTGCCTAATATGTAACACAGCCCAGGTTCAAATCCCAGTAAGGGTATGGCTAGCTGATGAGAGCTAAATAGCTTGAAATAGATCTATACTAGTCTCCCTTTATTTATTTATCAGCACAAATACAACACAAATATAAAAAGGCAACATTAAAAATAAAAATATGGTTTTCTGTGTGGGTGGTCTTCTGTAATGAGCTGAAGGACAGAAAGGGGGAGTAGGGGGAGTATATATTCACGGGTATAGGTATGCAGGCATTGGCATATTCGGGTCTTTTCCCGTATAAGATTGACAGTATCTTGGCAACGTTTCAACGAGGTCAGACTCGTCATCTTTAGGCTGGTGCCATTGGCTTCATGCTTATGCAAGCAAAGCGTGATCGGAGCTGCCGTTTTTATAGGTCTGTGTGTGTGGAATGTTGCCTTTGTTGCTTTAAACGGATTGGTTGGCTGTGTTGTCACATATTGATTGGTTGATGGAACTAATGTTTGGTGAGGGTGATTGGTGATGGTGTCCTGTGTTGTTCTGGGTCCTGTGTCAGTTTTTGTGGCTGGGACTCGTTTATTGACTAGGGCTAGTTTCCAGACGTCTGGTAGGCAGGAGGTATCATCACATTTATTCATGTTGTGGGGGTGTTTCTCTATTTCGATAGCTTCCATAATTATTCTCTTGTCAAAGTGTTCAGTTTTGGAGAGTAATTTGGTTTCTTCCTGTTGCTTTAAGGTACTGGAACAGGGAGGAAGTTTTTTCTTTTTTTTTCTTGCGTTCTTGTGTTCTGTGATCTGTGCATTTATTCTCCTATTAGTTTGTCCAATGTATGTGGCTGGGCAGATTTTGCATGGTATTTCATAGACTCCTTGGTTTTCTAGCTGGATCTTGTCTTTGGGGTTTCTTAAGATGTTGGCTATTTTTTGGACAGTGCCGAAGGCTGTCTTGATATTGTGTCCAGAAAAACTGGACAACTTCCTCACACATCTCAACAGCCTACACCCCAAAATACAATTTACTATGGAAATAGAAGTTAACAACCAACTTCCCTTTCTGGATGTCCTAATCTACAAAAAAACCAATGGCTCCCTAGGACACACCATCTACCAGAAAAAAACACACACCAACCACTACTTAAACGCACAATCCCATCACCACCCTGCACAGATCAACTCCGTAGCCAAGACTCTCATCTCCAGAACCAAATGCGTAGCTGACAAAGACCACCTGAAAACTGAATTACACACCCTCACAAACGTATTAATTTCCAATGGATTTCAAAAAAACACAATTACCAATCCAAAGGGAGACACCCCCCAAGAACCAAGACACAGAACAGGACAACGGCATTGCCCTCCTCCCTTACATCAAAGACACCACAGATAAAATCAGCAACATTCTCCACAAACACAATATCAAGACAGCCTTTGGCACTGACCAAAAAATAGCCAACATCTTAAGAAACTCCAAGACAAGATCCAGCTAGAAAACCAAGGAGTCTATGAATGTATAGAAAGATAGCAGCTCCGATCACACTAAGCCCAAAACCCAGCCTGAAGATGGCAAGTGAGACCTTGCTGAAACGTTGCCAAGACAATCTCAATCTTATACGGGAAAAGACCCGAATACAACAAGACCAGCATAAAATTTTATGTATGTATGCATGTATGTATGTATGTATGTAGATTTTCATGGGTGTAGGTATGCTGGTCCTGTTGTATTCAGGTCTTTTCCCGTGTAAGATTGAGATTGTCTTGGCAATGTTTCAGCAAGATCTCACTCTCCGGCTGGGTTTTCCCTGGCTTAGCTGATAAAGGAGGAGAGCCTGTGGCTTAATGGCTAATACATCTGCCTAATATGTAATACAGCCCAGGTTCAAATCCCAAGTAAGGGTAAGGCTAACTGATGAGAGCTAAACAGCTTGAAATAGATCTATACTAGTCACCCTTTATTTATTTATCAGCACAAATACAACACAAATGTAACAAAGGCAACATTAAAAATATGGTTTTCTGCCTGGATAGTCTCCTGGAGTGAGCCGAAGGACAGAAAAGGGAAGCAGTGTGTTCCCTCCCATATTTGGGCATAGCAGGGGTTGTGACACAATACATACCTATTTCCCTGGCTTAGCTGATAAAGGAGGAGAGCCTGTGGTTTAGTGGCTAATACATCTGCCTAATATGTAATACAGCCCAGGTTCAAATCCCAGTAAGGGTATGGCTAGCTGATGAGAGCTAAATAGCTTGAAATAGATCTATACTAGTCTTCCTTTATTTATTTATCAGCACAAATACAACACAAATGTAACAAAGACAACATTAAAAAATATAGTTTTCTGCCTGGATGGTCTCCTGGAGACCATATCCAGATGTCTGGTAGGCGGGAGGTATCACGTTTATTGAAATTAATTTTGAAGGAACCAGACTAATCTCCAAAACAGAACACTTCAACAAGAGAATAATTATGGAAGCTATCGAAATAGAGAAACACCCCAACAACATGAATAAACGTGATGATACCTCCCACCTACCAGACATCTGGAAACCAGCCCTAGTCAACAAATGAGCCCCACCCACCACCCAGGCCGTTACAACACAAAACAACAATAGACACACAGCCAGCATCAATCAGCACCAATCTACCAATCATGATACAACCACACAACCAAATATTCCACTTACTGACACAAAGCCAGCACTCCACAAACCCCCACCAAGATTTATAGAAATACGGCAACTCTGATCACACTTTAAGTCCAAAACCCAGCCTGAAGATGGCGAGTGAGACCTCGCTGAAACGTTGCCAAGACAATCTCAATCTTACATGGGAATAGACCTGAATACAACAAGACCAGCATACCTACACCTGTGAAAATCTACTATGTGTGTGTGTGTGTGTGTGTGTGTGTGTGTTGTATTTGTGCTGATAAATAAATAAAGGGAGACTAGTATAGATCTATTTCAAGCTATTTAGCTCTCATCAGCTAGTCATACCCTTACTGGGATTTGAACCTGGGCTGTATTACATATTAGGCAGATTTGTTAGCCACTAAGCCACAGGCTCTCCTCCTTTATCAGCTAAGCCAGGGAAATAGGTATGCATTGTGTCAGATGCGGAGCCTACCAAACATCTGGAAACCAGCCCTAGTCAACAAATGAACACCACCCACCACCCAGGCCATTACAATACAAACCAACAATGCACACACAGCCAGCACCAATCAGCACCAATCTACCAATCATGATACAACCACACAACCAATCATTCCACTTACTGAAACAAAGCCAGCACCCCATCCCCTCCCACCAAGATTTACAGAAAGACGGCAGCTCCAATCGCATTTTAAGCCCAAGTCTGAAGATGGCAAGTGAGATCTTGCCGAAACATTGCCAAGACAATCTCAATCCTACACGGGAAAAGACCCGAATACAACAAAACCAGCATACACACACACACACAACTCTACAATAAGAATACATAAGTAATATTAGGAACTAGAAGAAAATGGGGGGGAAAGAAAGAAAGGGGAATTACTGAAAGAAAATCAGAGAGGCTGATTAATAGAACTGAGTATCTGTATAATTGATATAACTGAGAGATATATATTTGCATAAGATAACAGTGTGATATATAATTCTGCGATATATAATAGTTGAGGATTAAAAATAGAATAATAGACAGGTGAAACTTGAAAAATTAGAATATCGTGTAAAAGTTCATTTATTTCAGTAATGCAACTTAAAAGGTGAAACTAATATATGAGATAAGACTCATTACATGCAAAGCAAGATAGTTCAAGCCATGATTTGTCATCATTGTGATATCCTGTTGCTCCTTGGTCCAAAGTCCTCTTTTCTGATGAGTGCAACTTTTGCCAAAAGCACCAAAAACTGGTTCAATTACCGTGGCATTACTGTGCTTGATTGGCCTCTCCATTCTTCCTCCATACTCTGGGTCCTTGGTTTCCAAATGAGATGCAAAAGTTGCTCTCATCAGAAAAGAGGACGTTGGCCACTGAGCAAAAGGACTTTGGACCACTGTGCTTCATTAAGACCAGGGTCAATGCAGCCGTCTCCCATGAGATTTTGGAGCACTTCATGCTTCCTTCTGCAGACGAGATTTATGGGGATGCTAACTTCATTTTCCAGCTACCCACACTGCCAAAAGCACCAAAAACATGGTTCAATGACTGTTGGATTACTGTGCTTGATTGGCCAGCAAACTCGCCTGACCTGAACCCCATAGAGAATCTATGGGGCATTGCCAAGAGAAAGATGACACACATGAGCCCGAACAATTCAGAAGAGCTGAAGGCCACTTTTGAAGCATCCTGGTCTTCCATAACACCTCAGCAGTGCCACAGTCTGATAGCTTCCATGCCACGCCGCATTGAGGCAGTAATTACTGCAAAAGGGGCCCAAACCAAGTACTGAGTACATATGCATGCTTATACTTTTCAGAGGTCCGATATTGTTCTATGTACAATTCTTGTTTTATTGATTGCTTGCAAT